>NC_080670.1:74184472-75393648 GCF_030247195.1 Topomyia yanbarensis
CGTCCAAACGTGTTAATCCGATTCAAAATAGATTAACAACTTCTTCTACCTCCGTCACACCATCCTACAATGGTGTGTCATCTTATGCTTCAGTGGCAGGTAACAAGGCCAAAATAACGGCTACCGTTACCACGCCTACAAACTCGTTTGCACCCAACGCTTTCTTTAGTCCCATGGATCTAGGTAGCGTAACGGAAAAAAATTAAAATACTTGCAGGACTCTATGTTACCTATGATGATTGCTATTTTAAATTATACCTCCATGTTTGAAGTTTTTCAAGCGGGGTGGGAATTTGCTAACAAAATTGTAATGAAATTAAAGTTGAACAATGACTTTAAATAATCATTTAAATTTATTAAATTGGACTGCTCGTTCATTAAAAACGTGCGAAGACGAATTTTTCAACTTCTTGAGGACCGAAACTTTTTTAAAACCAAATATTAAACTGAAGAGTAACTCTAATTTTGTTATTCATCGATTTGATCGAAATGTTGGATTCGGCGGAGGAATTGCAATAGCGGTTAATCGCAGGATCAAACATTCCGTTACGCCGTCTCTTGACACCAAGGTGATCGAGAGTTTGGGTATCGAAGTTGAAACTGATCTTGGTATCATTTTTATTGGTGCAGCCTATTTACCTTTTCAGTGCACTGGCGAGCAAATTAATTTCTTGAAAGGAGACATACAAAAACTTACAAGAAATCGGTCGAAATTCTTCATAATCGGCGATTTTAACGCCAAACACCGACCCTGGAATAATGCTCAAAGCAATTCCAATGGTAAACTACTTTTTAATGATTGCTCTGCTGGTTATTATTCAATTTTGTTCCCAAATGGCCCTACGTGCTATTCGTCTGTAAGGAATCATTCAACAATTGATTTGGTTTTGACAGATCAAAGTCACCTTTGTAGCGAATTGATTACACATGCTGGCTTTGATTCTGATCATCTTCCAGTAACTATTTCACTTTCTCAAGGAGCTGTTTCCAAACTCATTAGCTCAGTGTTCAATTATCATAAAGCGAATTGGGAAAGGTACAAAACTTATATTGAGAATAATTTGAATCGTGATCTTGATTTACAAAATAAAGCTGACATTGATACGGCATTACAAAATTTAAGTAATTTTATAGTTGATGCTAGAAATTTATCAGTACCAACAACACAGACAAAATTTAATACTCCTATTATTGACGACGATCTTCAACTTCTGATTCGCTTGAAGAATGTTCGAAGACGTCAATATCAACGTTCTCGTGATCCTGCTATGAAATGTATCTATCAGGATCTACAAAAAGATATTAAGCATAGATACCTTAGACACTCTTAAGAAATGAAAATTTCGCGAAAGAGGTTGAACAAATCAAGCCAAATTCTAAACCTTTCTGGAAACTTTCTAAGGTTCTTAAGAAACCTCAGAAACCAATTCCAGCTTTGAAGGAAGGTGACCACATACTTCTTACAAACGACGAAAAAGCTCAAAAACTTGCTCAGCAGTTTGAAAGCGTCCATAATTTTAATCTCAACGTTGTGAGTCCTATTGAAACCGAAGTCTTACAAAAATATGAAAACGTTTCAAATCAAGTATTGTCTCTAGACGATATTGTTGAAACAAACTATGATGAGATCAAATCCATCATGAAAAAGTTAAAAAATATGAAAGCTCCAAGTTATGATGGAATTTTCAACATTCTTCTTAAAAACCTTCCCGAAATCACCATGAGATACTAGTCAAAATATTCAACAAATGTTTTGAATTAGCATACTTCCCTGAAAGATGGAAAAATGCCAAGGTTATTCCTATCTTGAAGCTAGATAAAAACCCAGCAAGCATCTAGCTATTAGTTCTATTAGTAAATTGTTTGAAAAAATCATCCTAACTAGAATGTCACACATCAATGAGCATTTTATTTTTCTTCTTGAGCAGTTTGGATTTCGTATTGGACATTCAACTACTCATCAACTTGTGAGAGTAGCTAACATGATAAAGGCAAATATCTCAGAGGGCTATTCCACTGGAGTTGCTCTTCTAGACATCGACAAAGCTTTCGACAGTGTTTGGCACAAAGGATTAATTGCTAAAATGTGGGATTTCAATTTTCCAATTTACATAATAAAGATAATTAAAAATTATCTTACTAACCGTACCCTACAGGTTTCTTATCAGAATTGTAAATCTAATAAGCTACCCGTTAAAGCAGGCGTCCCTCAAGGATCAAGCGTCGCTCCAATCCTATACAATATTTTTACCTCTGATCTTCCAAATCTACCTACAGGCTGTAAAAGTCACTTTTCTGTGATGATACTAGCATCTCAGCCACTGATAGGAGTCTTCGTATTATTTGCAGTCGACTGCAACGAAGCTTGAATATTTTCAATGATTACCTGAAAAAATGGAAAATTTCCACTAATGCGGCAAAAACACAATTGATTGTGTTTCCGAATAAGCCAAGAGCTTCTTCTCTTAAACCAAATAATAACCATATTATTAAATTTAATGGTTTGAATTTAACGTGGTCAGATCAAGTTAAATACTTGGGTTTAATTTACGATAAAAACCTCACTTTTAAAGATCACATTGGAACAAATATATAAAATGTTTATACCCTCTTATAAATAGGAATTCTAGGCTCTGCCTAAAGAATAAACTATTAATTTGTAAACAAATTATTAGACCGGCAATGCTATATGCAGTGCCAATCTGGGCAATTTGTTGTGCTACTAGGAAGAAAACGCTTCAAAGGATTCAGAATAAAATTTTGAAAATGATTTTGAAGCGTCCTCCCTGGTTTAGCACAAATGAGTTGCATAGACTCGCAAACATAGAAACATTAGAAATTATGACGAACAATATTATAAGCAACTTCCGACAAAAATCGTTGAAATCTTCAATTGCAACGATTAGCTCTCTTTATAGTTTATAAGTTAGTTTATAAGATTTGTTTAGCTCCTTATTCACAAGACAAGTAGGTTTAAAACATCCTACTGAAAAAAATACTTAACTGCGAAACTTAACTGAATCATGTAAACAATAGGGATGAAAAGTCACCACTTGTGGTTGAACACCCAATATACTAAATTAGAAATGTAATACAAACAAAACAATATAATCAAATAGAAAATAATATAAAAAAATCCTTCCAAAAGTAGGGGAATTTATGAAAAATTGCGTTTTCTGTTCCGCTAATTTCGCAGGTTTAGTATCTTCGTTAAGCAGCACATCATTTCTCGAGTACTTTTTTCAAATGGACGTAAGTAACAATGAGAGATTCTCTTTGAGGTCTTTCTCTTCTGTTCATTACTCGGTCATTTCAACATTTACTACTCGACTCTTTGCATAATATTGTAGTAAATCCGTCGGCTTTCGATATGTACTGGAAAATTAGTACAAAGTGTTGTAATGACGTCGTAATAAACGAAAGAGAAAGTAAACAAAGAGAGGCTCTCAATGTTACTTACGTCCATTTGAAAAAGTACTCGAGATTTGATAAAATAATTTTGGCGTTACAGTGGAAACCCGATTTTATCAGCAACCGATTTTATCAGCTTCATATTAAAATTGATAGTTGGTAGTTTGATGGGCTCTAGTAGACGCACCAAGTTGAATTCGAGTAAATTCTTTCTTGTGCATATATTTCTTATCTTAAAGATCCGAAAAATGCAAAAAAAAAATATATTTTTTTAAATTTTATTCTGTCAGACCCCCTTAAGGGGAACTTAAAAGCTTCATGTGTTCAAGGTATTAACATATTTTAGGCTATTTCTTTTCAATTTTAAATTAAATTATTATGATTTTACTGTTATTGTTATTTATCAATGTGCAATCGGGCTGTCTCAACAACCTATTTCTGCAACCTATGTGCATTAACTGTACTGTCTCTCTGTTGCACTTGACAGTGTGTGCAGTGTTTTATGGTCACACCTACGACCGCGCACCCGGCTTCCCATGAGCTTTTTGGCGGTTCAGAGGCTCCTTCCATGTTGCTCAGGGATACATTGGCCCTATACCATCCATGCATACAGGCATACATACGGGCTTACATTCTGACATACATACAAACTATTTGGCGCAAGTTTAGAGCGTGTAACATCGTGTCATCTAGTCTGTCATCCTATGGAAAATCATCTTACCATCGCCTTGGGGTCAACGTCATATTGGCAAATTTCGCATTAAATCCGCTTCTGTCTCTATAAGAATAAACTATTAATTTGTAAACAAATTATTAGACCGGCAATGCTATATGCAGTGCCAATCTGGGCAATTTGTTGTGCTACTAGGAAGAAAACGCTTCAAAGGATTCAGAATAAAATTTTGAAAATGATTTTGAAGCGTCCTCCCTGGTTTAGCACAAATGAGTTGCATAGACTCGCAAACATAGAAACATTAGAAATTATGACGAACAATATTATAAGCAACTTCCGACAAAAATCGTTGAAATCTTCAATTGCAACGATTAGCTCTCTTTATAGTTTATAAGTTAGTTTATAAGATTTGTTTAGCTCCTTATTCACAAGACAAGTAGGTTTAAAACATCCTACTGAAAAAAATACTTAACTGCGAAACTTAACTGAATCATGTAAACAATAGGGATGAAAAGTCACCACTTGTGGTTGAACACCCAATATACTAAATTAGAAATGTAATACAAACAAAACAATATAATCAAATAGAAAATAATATAAAAAAATCCTTCCAAAAGTAGGGGAATTTATGAAAAATTGCGTTTTCTGTTCCGCTAATTTCGCAGGTTTAGTATCTTCGTTAAGCAGCACATCATTTCTCGAGTACTTTTTTCAAATGGACGTAAGTAACAATGAGAGATTCTCTTTGAGGTCTTTCTCTTCTGTTCATTACTCGGTCATTTCAACATTTACTACTCGACTCTTTGCATAATATTGTAGTAAATCCGTCGGCTTTCGATATGTACTGGAAAATTAGTACAAAGTGTTGTAATGACGTCGTAATAAACGAAAGAGAAAGTAAACAAAGAGAGGCTCTCAATGTTACTTACGTCCATTTGAAAAAGTACTCGAGATTTGATAAAATAATTTTGGCGTTACAGTGGAAACCCGATTTTATCAGCAACCGATTTTATCAGCTTCATATTAAAATTGATAGTTGGTAGTTTGATGGGCTCTAGTAGACGCACCAAGTTGAATTCGAGTAAATTCTTTCTTGTGCATATATTTCTTATCTTAAAGATCCGAAAAATGCAAAAAAAATATATTTTTTTAAATTTTATTCTGTCAGACCCCCTTAAGGGGAACTTAAAAGCTTCATGTGTTCAAGGTATTAACATATTTTAGGCTATTTCTTTTCAATTTTAAATTAAATTATTATGATTTTACTGTTATTGTTATTTATCAATGTGCAATCGGGCTGTCTCAACAACCTATTTCTGCAACCTATGTGCATTAACTGTACTGTCTCTCTGTTGCACTTGACAGTGTGTGCAGTGTTTTATGGTCACACCTACGACCGCGCACCCGGCTTCCCATGAGCTTTTTGGCGGTTCAGAGGCTCCTTCCATGTTGCTCAGGGATACATTGGCCCTATACCATCCATGCATACAGGCATACATACGGGCTTACATTCTGACATACATACAAACTATTTGGCGCAAGTTTAGAGCGTGTAACATCGTGTCATCTAGTCTGTCATCCTATGGAAAATCATCTTACCATCGCCTTGGGGTCAACGTCATATTGGCAAATTTCGCATTAAATCCGCTTCTGTCTCTTCCTAATCTACTTCTTGTTTCCTAGATTCGAAGCGGATCAATCGACTATTAATTGAAACGGTAAACATACTAGCAGTATTAGTCCTCACTCGCGAATACTTTTCTACAGCTTTGCTCTCTCTCTTCTCTATCTTATAACATAACTCGATTTTCCCTCTTCTAGTCAATATACATATTCATTACATTATGGACCAGGCAAACCCTTATTATTTTCTATTATTATTATCCTGAGTAGCTATACCAGTGAAGGTATTTTAGGATTTCGCAAATGCCAATAAAGGCGTAAGAAATCCACGAATGTCTGCCTGGTTCGACTCGAATAGACCACACCGACCCGAAAGGGTTGCTTATTATTTCTGAGAGCCGGTGTGCTTGGTCGAGTTTAATAATCATAAGAACAAGTTAATTAACTATCTCTTAGGTGCCAGTCCTGCACTCCTTTCCTGAACTAGCCTGATACTCACGATCAAAAGAGTCGACAACTAGTAGGATTCACATGTCCCCCACCCAAGCGAATTTATCAACTTGAAAGTATGAGCACATATCTACCAACCAGCCAAGAAGACTTCCGAATCAATGAGAATGGACCATGCCAGTCGAAGGCCACATGCCCAGCGCCATCTCGTACAATGTCATTGTCATTTCTCAGCACACACTCTGGCAGACGTTCATCCGCCCATCTAGACTCTGTCAAGATGAGAACCTACAAAGCCTAACTATTCGTATGTGCTAGTCCGTATAGATTTTGGTTTGCTGAAACGAAACAAGAAAAGCAAAATAATTGTGATTAGTATCGTAGTCATAATAAATAAGTAAACGATTTCCCATTTGTTATTTGTTTCCTTGTTCGTAGTCCTCCTTCCTGTTCCTGATCTGTTTGGGCTATTGGCATTCCGTTTCCTTGGCCGTCACTTTTTCTTGCACCGCATATATTGTAACAAGAGAAACACATGGAAAGACAAAAAAATGAAAATAAATGGACGTCTGCTATCTGTGCCTAAATTGATGTTGCTTCTCAGTTTTGCACGACCCAGGGGGAACTTGGCCTTGATCCTAATGCTCTGTCGCCGATTTTACGTGATATTCGTTATGGAATATTCTTTGTTTGGGGGCCATTCATAAACAATGTTGTTCGTTTTTTATCCCTGATCCGCTGATACATGTAGGGGAATTGTGGGAAAAACCGACACTGTGGGTAAAACCGACACCCCACAACTTTGCCTAGAAATCAAATTTTTATTCATTTCATAATGATACATTATTATTAGTACGTTTATGTAGAGCATTTGAATAAAAATTGGATTTACGTTAGTGCGCCGAATGTCAGAAAAATAAACAAAACATACGACAGCAGCGTTCATACTCGTCTGGATGTTAAATTTCATTGGTAGATTTTAAGGTTTTAACCGAACAAAAGCTTTTCAAATCACCCCATTTTTCAGTACCTATTATTATCGGCCTTTCCTATGATCAATTAGATGCATTGAAGACGAGTTTGAGAAATTCAATATTTTTAATTGCTTTTATAAAAAAATGTGCGCTGTTGGGGTAAAACCGACACCCTTTGGTTAGGGTAAAACCGACACACTGTTAAGATGGTTGTGTTTACTTGCGATTCATTACAAAAGGCTGGGGATCTTTGTGACACTTCAATTACACTATTAGCACACTATAGTAATAGCTGAAATACACAGAAATACTTTTATTGTGTTTATTTCTTATAAGTCTCTTTAAAAATCAAAAATTGGAATTTTTGCTTATCTAATTCTATCGAAGCTTTTGCTATTTCTCCAAAAAGCTCATCAAACCGAATTTCTAGTGTTTTCTTGGTTTATCATAGACGAACTTTATCACAATGAGACAATGATATTATGTATACCCCAATAGATCGTTGATAATCAGAGTCCGAAAAATCAAATCTGAAAAAGATAGTTTTACTAAGAAATGTGTGTGTGTCACTTATAAGTGAATGAATCCAATTAGCAGAACGTAGAACGCTTGCAAATCTTCTCTTACGAAATAAAATGACACTGGAAGTTGCAATGATGTGCGCAAGGATTATTTGGAAATACTCATATCAATAAATAATCCTATAGCATAAAATACTCTTATTTATAGTACTACGCTTTCGAACTATCTTCCCCTCACTACATGATGAAGCAATAAAAAGCACATATTTTGCATCATACATACTCACACCTTATAATTTTTAATAAAGATAAAGATTTTAATAAAGTGGAGAGAAAATAAATTAAAGGGGGTGTCGATTTTACCCCTATAGGGTGTCGGTTTTACCCGCAGTGCCTACAAAAAGTCACTTTGTTTTCCAAGTTTTACAACCAATAATTTTTAATGAAATTAATTTTTCGAAGCGCTGAAAAAATTAAGTCTTGTTAAGAATTTTCTGAAGAAGAATTGTGCATTAAAATTATAATTTTATTGGTTTTGTGGCAACTAAGAAAAACTGTTTAGCTTAAGGTGTCGGTTTTAACCATAATTCCCCTACGTCTAAAAATCATTTTTAGTTTTTATCTCGTTACGTGACGCTCTTCCCCTATTGTCAATATCCGATATCATTTATGAATGGTCCCCTGGTGATATATTTAGAGCAGACCATCCAATGAAAAATAGGATTGACAGGATTTTAGTGCGCTCTTGGCGCCTTGTGTCACATCTTCATGTTTGTTATACATACTAAGAATACCAAAGCATGTGAGGTAATGATCGGAAGATTAGAGAAGCATCTCCTCCCCTTCCCCCCATTATTATTTTACTGTTTATAATAAATGTCTTCTATTGTTTATAAACAATAAAATTTACATTTTATCCAGAGCGAGAGTTTGTGAAGCTCACAATGGAAAGTTATTTTAGAAAAAAACAAGATTAAGGAACACTTCGTAAATATCATTTTATATACTCCATATACGTAGTATTCATGCCTACAATAAAGTTGTTTTAAATGAAAGTCTCAACAAATTCGCTAAAGACAGGAACTCTGTTACATTTTTTTCAAAAACTGATTCTCCATAATTTCAAAACTTTCTCAAAAGAAAGATGGTCGGTTTCGTAATTATGCCATTTGGACAGTAAGTTAGATTTTCACCAAATCCCCACCAAACCGAATTTCTGACTACGCCGCTGACTCCAAGTAAGTAGAAACAAAGTCGTTCAACAAACTTCTTCGAATACTGCCTATCTATTATAATACATTGAAGACCCGATGTGATCAGCCCCCAATTTTATCAGCCTCATATGAAAATATGTTTGATGGGCTCTATCATACAAACAAGGCTGAATTTGAATTAATCCTTTCTTGACCATGTTTTCCTTATCTTAAAGATGCAAAAATAAAAAAAAATAAATTTTTGCGCTAGAAGACTATATTAAATAATCAGAAATAGGTGTTAGACTACATAAAGGGAAGGGAAGAATATTTTAGCAGCTTCAGTTTAATATGAAAAAAATGTCCTGATTTAGTCAATGTCCCCATTTTGTCAGCCTAAAATACACCATGTGTTAGAATTGAACGCTTGGTAGTATGCGTAGGAAAAATTGTGTTCAGCTTTGCCACCGGATTATCCATTTGAACCTCTTCCAAACTCAAAAAGAAGAATATCAGTCGATTTATTAGATCATCACGATTCAAATCATGCAAAATAGCTGCTGGAAAAAACTATTGCTTTTGAAAAAGTGGCTGTGATTATTTGTCACACTACCACACCGTGCTGGGGTACGCAACACAACTGCGCAATGAAAAAACCAGAGCCACTTTTTCAAAAGCACCATTCAGCTAAGCCGATAATTTTTCCAGCAGCCATTTTGCATGATTTGAATCGTGATGATCTAATAAATCGACTGATATTTCTTCTTTTAGAGTTTGGAAAAAGTTTAAATGAATAATCCGGTGGCATAGCTGAACACAATTTTCCTACGCATACTACCAAGCGTTCAATTCTAACATATGCTCAAAAAAGGTAACTTGAGCCTTAAAGACGGTATAAAATAAGTACTACCGAAATACCTGAAACGACCAGCTTTTTATGTCGAATATATAATCGAAGACGCTAATTTTTACACTAGTTACTAGAACAAGATTGCAAACAATAAGAACGAAAAGAAACTAACCTGTCACCTTTCACGACAATAATCAAGCTATAGAATATTTTTATATTCATGAAGAAATAAGGTTAACATGACAATCAATAATGTAGTACTCTATATAATGAGAACAATTAATTTGATTTAATTTAAAAGTAAGTTAATGAATACGACAATGAAGCATATGTTCTTCGTGCTAATATGGCTGTTGCAAATTGGTAACTGGCTTCTGATTCTTCTTGCGAACTGTCAATTCTGAACCCTTATATATGATTCAACAGTCATCGTTTCACTCAGGCAAGATCATGCGTATTCCTCACGCACAATACGCAGTGGATTAGTTTCCTGGTTGGTAAAATAAACACTGAACAAACAAAGAAATTAGTTTGATCAGTCCAATGAAATGTCAGCTCGATTGGCATCAACCGGCAGATACGTGTTCCCTTACAATACCATCAAATCAGAGAACATTTAAAATTACATACGACAGAATATGTGCAATTCTGAATATAATCAAATGAAGACTACTTAATTATTTGCAATAAAATAAGAACGGAAAAATTAGTTGCATAACCAAGGTATTGTCCATGCTTTCCAAAGGAGACGCGACGTTTATTTTTCGTCGCAGCAAGATTCGTAGCGCTATTGGACGCACGATTCGTCGCAATGTATTTCTTACGGGGTGAATGACACTTTAATAATAGGTGGTGCAATTTTGTGTAAAAACCTTACTGTAAGTAAAAGATACGAAAACCTGAAACTTTAGAAGAACACTTTTCGGTCAGTTTTATTGATAAATTCACTTAAAGTAAAAAATAATTAGGGTGGGTGCTCCTATAGTTGAGGTGTACAAATAGTTGCAGTAGTGGGTTATACGCCTAACTAAGGTACCAACCATCAACAAATATTTATTATCGATTCATCGCACTAAAATTATGCGACAATAAAACTTATCCTTGAAACTTGCTCAAATAACTATTGATAAAAATGATGTTCTTTGAATTTTTAGCTCCCTTGCACCTATAGTTGATATAGTGTACCTATAGTTGCAAGTCCCATAAGAAATCAATGGGATTTGCAGCAATAGGACCCGAAATTAGCGTTTGCACCACTACTAGTACATGTGTTCCTATAATAGTACAAGCGGTTTTCAATACGTAAATCTTTATATTTTTCCTATGAAGTAGGGATTTCCTATGAAGTAGAGAAGCTTTCGTTTAATGTATTAACATTGCTATTCATCGATTTTTTAGCAAAAGTTTTTCTTAAGTATGCGACTATTGGTACATCCTCCCTAGCACACATTAAACTTAGGTAATACATATTTTTCGACGCTTTCCAGCATTTATTATCAAATGCGCCAATTCAATTCGTCACATCAAAATGATTGAATGGCTCGTTTCCAATGAAACGTACAATAATTCATTTTCAAAGATAGCACTGTTGATGAATCATCTTATAAAATATTTATTTATTTATTTATTTCCTTATCTTCGGTATACACCGTACAGACGCATTTTAAAACTATATATTTCTTATTAATATCTTATATCTATGCTTGGAAATGTTAAAATCATACACTGAAGAAGCTTCGTTAAATCTGCGGCAACATCTTTCCAGTCGATTATTTTGTCCATATGAAGTACGGTGTCTAGGGAACCACAACAGAGTGGGGTTACGGAGAACACGAGGAGGCGCATACAAATTAACGCCCGAGAGAAGATCGGGACTATCGATATTACCTGACAGCAAGTCGAAAACAAAAACTCTTTGCAGGAAGATACGGCGAGTCGCCAGAGTCTGTAGACCGAGTAGCATACATCTATCGGCATAAGGAGGCAACACAACTGGATCATTCCATGGAAGTTTCCTGAGGGCGAATCGCACAAAACATCTTTGTATACGCTCTAGTCGGTCAATTTGAACGGCATGGTATGGTGCCCACACTTGCACAGCATACTCCAGAACACTTCTGATCACGGCACAGTAGAGTGCTTTTAGCGCGTAGAAATCATCGAAGTCCGCCGTGTTCCGCTTTAAGAAGCCCAGCATTCCGAAAGCCTTAGCATTTGTCGCGGTGATATGGTCGGAAAAGCTCAACTTCCTATCGAAGAGCACTCCCAAATCACGGATCGAGTCGACGCTTTCAATTGTTCTACCTTTTAGGCTGTATTCATAACGTCCTGGAGTAAGCAAGCGTCCGAAACTGATTACTTTGCATTTATTAACGTTGACTTCCATTCCGTTAAGCGTGCACCATTCTTGAATAGTACAGATATCTTCTTGAAGCAATACGGCGTCAAGTGCAGAAGCGATAGTTCGGAAGATTTTGAGATCGTCCGCGTACAGCAATTTCCCAGACTTGATCCGACTACAGATATCGTTAATAAACAGAATAAAAATAAGCGGGCCCAGATGACTTCCTTGCGGGACACCTGTGGGTGTTCTGAATGTGCTTGAACGCGTGTTTTTTATACTCACGAATGCCGAGCGATCGGAAAGATACGACTGCAACCAGTTAGTCAACCAGGTGGGAAATCCTAAACGCTTTAATTTCAAGATTGCGATGTTGTGCGGTACTTTGTCGAAAGCTTTTGAGAAATCGACGTAAATTGCGTCCACCTGATGACGCTTCTCGACGGCGGGAAACAACTTAGAAGTGTAGGCTATCAGGTTAGAAGTTGTTGATCGTTTTGTGACAAACCCGTGTTGATACTCCGAGATAATGTGGGATGCAGCTGCATACGTGACGTTGTAGACCAGCTTTTCGAGAACTTTGGAGAGACAGTTTAATAATGAAATACCTCTGTAATTTTCGACGTTGTGAATATTTCCAGCCTTGTGAATGGGAACGATAGCAGCTTCTTTCCAGGCGATAGGAAAAATGCCTTCAGCGAGAGAGCGATTGAAAATGATACACACCGGAAGAGACAGCACGTGGGCGCAGCTTTTTATAAATTGGGGCGAGAGATGATCGGGGCCAGGCCCTTTCGACGAATCAACAGCAGTCAGAGCCTTCAAGACGTCAGCTCGGCTTACAGTGGGACGGGGGAGATTTATGTTGTACGATGGTAATGTTTCCAAATACTCTTCCGAAGGGACGGTATAGTCGCTTCTAAACACTCCGCGAAAGAAATCAGCAAACAAATTTACGGTATCAGCTGGAGATTGCGCGCTTGCGTTTCCAAGGAAAACGTCAGTGGGAGTACTACCAGATCGTTTTCTGCTGCTAACGAATTTCCAAAATGTTGCGGGGTTATCGCGAAGGCTATTTTGCACATGATTCAAATACTCACGAAAAGCGGAATTCCGGGCCGTTTCGTATTGCAGCTCTATCCGTCGAAGAGTAACTTTGTTTTCGTCTGACTTATGGCGGAAATACCGCTTGCGTTGTTTTCGCAGTGCATTACGCAAACGGCGAATCTCAGCGTTCCACCATGGAAATTTGAAATCCACCCTCCTGTTGACTCGTTTCAGTGGAACCTTTAGGCGGAGTATGTCATATACTTTGCCATAAAACAGCGCGACTGCTTCGTCAAGCTCATTACAACACATTAAGTCGGTCCAGTCGACAGTGGCAATCAGTGCGGAGATTTCGTCAAAGTTGCAACGGTTAAAGTCAAAATCAAGCTCGTCAATCGAATGAAATGAATCATCTCCAGTGTTGGTACGTACATCTAGCCGCAGGACAAACGGTTTGTGGTGAGGATCGACTTTAAGAATAGAAGTCGGAGGTTCAAGCAGCTCTACGATATCCGTGTTGTTTACGAATGCAAGATCGAGGATCCTCCCGTTCACATTCGTCAATGAGCAGATCTGGTACAGACCGCCTGCAACCATAGACTCCGTTACAGCTATTTCTTGTTCCGAAGAGGCATTAATAGGTAGGTAACATTTTAGATCATTATCGAGCGACCACTGAAGGCGTGGAAGATTGTAGTCTCCAAAGACGAGAACAGTGTCGGTGCTGCCAGCATTGTCTAGAATTGTTTGAACGGCATTAGCGTGCGCGTGATACAAATCCGGATCACTATTTGGCCTGAGATAAACACAGCTAATATATACAGATTGATTCGGGAGCGCGATACGCACGGCGATTTGCTCCAGGCGTTCAATTCCAGATAAGCTTAGCTGCGAGCCTACGAGGTTGTTCTTTACCGCTATTAGGACGCCACCGCCTCGACGCAGATGACTGGTTGTTGAGTTGCGGTCGCAGCGATATATTACGTAGTTTGACGAGAGCTCAGCGTTTAATATGTCTTCGCGCAGCCAGGTTTCCGTAAGGACAATGACGTCGTAGTCACTAGAAGAGAGCGCTAGATGGAATTCTTGTGTTTTCGTTCTCATTCCTCGCACGTTCTGGTAGTAAACGGAAATAAACTGCTCGGAATGTGCGGTAACTTCGGGAAAAGGCAATACAGGATGTGAAACAGGCGATGTAACTAGTTGGGAGGAGGGCGAAGAGCAGTGGAAGTAGTCATTGTTGCTGAGTCGGGCGCATTCGGTTTCCAAAAAACCTTTCTGGAATCCGACTTCTCTTCAAACTCACGATAAGCAATGCCAACTGGCCATGTAGATGCCGTCATAGCCTTTTCTTTGAGATCCGTGGGCATGCCAACTTTGTAGGAGACAAAATTCAGCGTTCTAGGATCTCTGCCACGAGGGACCAACTTGACGACAGTGATGTTCGAATTTCCGAGTTTATCCGCAGCTAGCTTGGTGACGCTTTCATCAGGGACATCGGGCGAAATTCCTGACAGGTACAACCAAAACTTTTTATCTTCACGATTCACAGCGATAGATGGTGTCAATGAGTCGGCGGCATCAGTACCACGTAGCAGCTTAGAAGGATTGGAGCCTGTATCATCGTTGTCTCTCTTTCTTTTAGCAGAATTAAAGGAAAATTGTCGCGGTCCAGGAATAGGCGTTTTTGGTACAGCGTCTATCAACGTTTTGAAGTTGGTCCGAATTTCTACCTTTAATTCCTCCAGTATGTCGTTGCGAATGGAATTTTTAAGCTCCTCGATCACCATTTGGTTTGCGGACTCAACGGACACTAATGCATTACGAAAACGTGCTTTGTCCATGATATTTTTGCAGGTGTTACACATCCAAAATAAGTTAGACTTGTTAATAACAGCGGCAAATAATTCGTCGTTTAGTCCGCAGCATTTTGCGCAAAATGACGAAGAGCAAAAACCGCCACATTTTACAGCATTACGACCATCGGAAAATTTATCAGTACAACTCTCACAAAATCCAGGCATTTTACGATATGCGGTAGTGTAAGGGTTACTAGTTGAAATGCTCAGTAACAGATGGCGCCACTTACACTCTACAAGATGATGACAGGTATGTTTTTGGGTACGAAATTCACTTAGGTACAAGATCGAAGGAGCGCAAGAAAGTACTAACCAAAACAACTACGAAATTACTTCTCACCTTTCTCGTTCTGGCACCTGGAGTTCAGGAAGGCGGAGGACAACTGATGGATGTATATGTTCTTTCGGTTGGCAGAAATAAAACACAGCAGCGGCGATGATGTTTATTTCTGCTGGATGATGAATTAGCAAATTGATGGGCGGTATTTGGTCGTGTGTTATGTTGATAATTTGTTCAGATGGTGACACTTTTGTAAACTGCGAGTGGAAGTGATGGTGGTGGAGTGGCGAGATGGCGGAGTGGCGAGGTGACGGAGTGGCGAGGTGGCGGTGTAGCGGTGGTATGGCGGTTGTGGCAAATCAGCAAACTGCTTCAGCTTGTCCAGAATACCTTGATATTGCGGTCCTACCTTGCGTGTGAGCAAAACACCGTCATTCGGCAAGTGAACACGGAGGCTGGATATCAAGTTTGAACGGTTTTGCAGGATATCGAGGCAACAAATTACAATGATATAAACAAAAATTGAGGAGCGCGGAAAACAAACTAAACTTTCACAAACAGTGTTGGCAGATATGGTGATAAGGGACGCGGACGAAAATAGCTGACCACCGCTTTTGACCAAAACCGGAAATTATCATTTGAGAATAAGTCAGCACAGGCGTTGCAGATCCAGAATAGATTCTGTGGGTGGGTTCACAGGACGTCACGAACATCATAATCTATCTTGACGCATATCATGTGGAACGAATTTCCGCAGTATCCACGACATGTGATTCGATCAGAAGCATTAACCACTTTCGAGCAGTTGTTACAAGCTATGTTTTTGATGTAGAAATAACGCCTAGCGGGTATGCAACATGCGCAGGAAAATTACTCTAATGGGTAACTTGCGTCAATGGAAGCGAACTTGCACGCAACGTGTGATAACTCAGCAATAAACCAGATATCGCTTTTCCGAAAAACGTACTGCGCAGTGATAACGTCAAGTGAAAACAAAAATCACAAACAAAACTAGGGTGATGTGCCTATTATGGCACTAGAGCCTATTGTGACCTTATTTCGTACCCCTTGGTTTCGAACCAAGCATATGAGATAATGGCAATACCGATTTGGCTAAAACAGGTGTGCAAAAATAAGGTCAAGTTATATTCTTTATTTGTTGTGCACATACGTATTTAGAACTATCCTCTAAATCCAACTTTTAATTAAAACAAAATCACCTTATTGAAATATCTGCTAGTCCACCTCACTCACCTAGTGAACCGAAACAGGACGCAACGGCTCTTAGCAAAATAAACACTTACGAGCCAGCATTTACCGCCTCATATCTCGTTATTCTGGCACAAACATATTAAATATTGCACTGATACATACCTTTACTTTAGTTGGAGAACCTTTTTACGATTATTTCACTTCAAGGTTGCACAGAGAATGCGCAAAATTCGCAAACAAAAAAAGTAGTTTTTTTCCACACCGTATGTCAGATCTTCATAAAAATCAATCAGTGTGTGTAGAATGTTGTTACAGTACTGCTCATTGATTTTCATGAAGATCTGACATACGGTGTGGAAAAAAACTGCTTTTTTCGTTAGCGAATTTTGCGCATTCTCTGTGCAACCTTAAAAGCACTCATCAAACACTAGGATAGGCCTAGTGTTAAAATAGGATAATATTAAATACGGGGGTTCACATTATTGCCATGTTTTGCTGATACACTACCACAATCAAAACAAACTTTTTGCATCCATCACACAGAACAGAATCACCAGTGCGGCCAAACCAAAACATGAACTTGAATATATATTGTAATGTAATTTCATGTATAAGTAATAAATTATTTCAAGCTATTCAACTAATTGTTGATTGCAAATATTTTATTTTCATCTGCACATACAATTCGGATCGGGAGGAAATAATGTGTGATGTGAAACTTGACATTCCAGTTGTTAACTTTCGCATGGTTATTTCCTGCGTGCGCAATTCTGGACGCTGTTCTACTAATAGCTGATGAGTTTCATTCATGTGCGTGATGTTTACGTTTGTTTCGATCGGCTGAAAAAAGCAGAATGATTCGTTTTACAAATCACGCGTTGACGTCCATGGTCTTGATACCTAGTTAGAATCGACGCAAATGGAATGAGGCATTGCGTTTCAACTAGATTGTTTTAGATGAGGTGGAAATTGGCGCATCCATCAGGCGATAATTGGATCGTTCAAGTGGGAATAGATGCACAGAATAGTGTGGTGTATCAGAAAAGGCCAAGTTTAAATAAACCCCACATTATCGATGTGTTGGGATATTGAGAGAAACCGAGAGAGATCGTTCGTGTGAGATTGATATAATAAATACCGCTTGCAGCGGACTCGAAGTCAGAATGTTTCTGACAGCCTAACCGTGCGTATTGATTTGTGTAGTTGATGACACCAACGGGAATAGTCTTTACAAGTGGCGACGAAGTGTAAAGTAAAGACTCGCGTGTGCAAAGTATAAAGAAAAGACAGTAAAAAAAGTGTGTGCAGGAGGCACAGAGTGATTAAATTGTGTGCGGCAAAGGTCGTGTGGATAAAGTTCTACTTAATCAAAAGTTGACGGTAAATAAAAGTTTAAGTGTTGAGCGCAAAGGTGCATTTAATAAAAATCATATTGTTTCCGACGGGAAAATAAGATATTGCGTGACGAAAAGATTTATAAAAAATTACAAAAGTTTTTAGAAGTGACACAATGGTGTTATAAATTCCTTTTTCAAAAAAAAAAACAAAGGAAAATCAGTTGTATAATTGGAAGACATTATTCCCTTTTATAAGTTATTGTTAATAAAGTTTCTTTTATTTCTTCCATTAGGTAATTGTGATTGCTCCAAAGGGAGATATTTATTCGTTTCCGACCAACTCGAAGTGCTAGTGTTGCGTGAGTTGCAGTGCAACATACAACTCCGGCGCCGTCGTGACACTATTAAATTTGTTGCAACAGACTGACAGCATCCGACGGAAAGCTTCAGACGCACACACAGTTGTTGCGCTGGTTGAGAGTGGAGAATTTGCACCACTACAGGAGTGTTTATAAAGCTCGCTCTGCTTCTGCTGCTGTGGTGTGCGGCCGTCTGGTAGTATAAAGCTGTTCTGGTAAGCGTTTTTGATATTTCCTTTTACTACCTGCGTTTACTTCGGTCATCTGTTGACAGTGTGTTGAATATGGCATCGAGCATTGTGGGTTCGATTGAACCATATGCGCCTGGTTCATCTTTCTCAAACTATGTTGAGCGCTTAGGTTACATTTTTCAATACAACAACGTTGCTGAGAATTCTCAGAAAGCTCTTTTTATAACCCTTAGTGGGCCAGTAGTTTTTGAGGAGTTGAAACTCTTGTACCCGGCTAGCGATTTGTCTACGCTTAGATATGCTGATATAATTAAAAAACTGAAGGAGCGGTTTGATAAAAAGGAATCAGATCTTATTCAGCGGTTCAAATTTTATAATAGAGTACAGGAGCCGAATGAAACGGCTGAGAATTTTGTTTTAGCGGTTAAGTTACAGGCAGAATATTGTGAGTTTGGAGAATTTAAAGATACAGCTATTAGAGACAAGTTATTAATGGGAGTGTATGACAAAGCGTTACAACAAAAAATGTTAGGAGAAGAAAATTTAACGTTGGCTACAGCTGAGCGTATGCTAGTGAATTGGGAGCTTGCTGGGTCAAGGGCAAGAATGATATCGGGTGGCGCAAACCAGGTGGCATCTGTGAGAGGGCGTTTAGGACGGCGCGGTGAATTTGAAAATGCTCAAAGGCAAGGAAGAGACAGGAGTAGAAGCAGGTCAGGGTTTAGTAGGAATGCGAATGGGGAAAAAAATAGATATAGGAGCAGAAGTGGTTCACATGGAAGAAAATTTGGATTCGCGAAACAGAACGTGATTTGCTACTACTGTGGGAAACCGGGGCACGTTCTTAAGAAATGTTTTAAATTTATCAACAGTAAGAGAAGACCAACAGTGAAGTTCGCGGATGAACCCCACCCTGGTACTGCAGCGGGTGCGAAGCTGCAGCAGCTTTTCAGCAGGTTCAGCGTCAACCCTGATGATTCTTCGGATAATGAATCAGGTGATTTTCTTTGCATGATGGTTGGTAATAAATCTAGAATAAATGAACCGTGTCTCACAAATGTGGAGATACAGGGACGATTAATAAGAATGGAAATTGATTGCGGCTCTTCTATTACATTGATTGGAAAAGAGCTTTACAGTCGATTTTTTAAAATGCCTCTTGAAAAATGTAGAAGAAAATTAGTTGTGGTAAATGGTTCTAGTTTGTCGATTGAGGGAAAAGTTATGGTTGATGTAGTTTTGAACGGATTGCATAGGAATTTAGAAATGATTGTTTTGGATAGCAAAAATGAGTTTTTACCTTTGTTAGGTAGGAGTTGGTTGGACGAATTTTTCCCAGAGTGGCGGAAATTATTTACAGGTTCGTTGAGGGTTAACAATGTTGAGTCTTATAGAAGCGAGGATGCAGTTATTGCCGGTATCAAGGAGCGGTTTTCCAATGTTTTTCAAAGGGATTTTTCGGAACCGATCATCGGGTTTGAAGCAGATTTGGTGCTTAAAGAGGATACGCCGATATTCAAGAGGGCGTATGATGTTCCTTATAGGTTGCACGATAGGGTAATAGAACATCTTGACATGCTGGAGAAAGAGAAAGTTATAACCCCGATAAAAACCAGCGAGTGGGCTTCCCCGGTGGTAGTGGTCATGAAGAAAAATCAGGAAATTCGTCTTGTCATTGATTGTAAGGTGTCGGTAAACAAACTTATTATACCCAATTCATATCCTCTTCCAATAGCACAGGATCTTTTCGCTAGGCTTTCTGGTTGCAAGGTATTTTGTTCGCTTGATTTGGAAGGAGCATACACACAGTTGTCGTTGTCTGAGAGGTCTAGGAAGTTCATGGTTATCAATACGATTAAGGGATTGTTCACATACAACAGGTTACCGCAGGGTGCGTCTTCTAGTGCGGCAATTTTTCAACAGGTTATGGAGCAGGTGTTGGCTGGGTTGGAAAATGTTTTCGTGTATTTGGATGATGTGTTGATAGCAGGGACTGACTTAGAGGATTGTCGTAGGAAACTTTTTACTGTGTTGGATAGGTTGAGCAAGGCAAATATCAAGGTTAACTGGAAGAAGTGTAAATTTTTTGTTTCGAATTTGCCTTACCTGGGGCATATAATAACTGATAATGGTTTGCTTCCCTGTCCAGATAAAGTTCGTACAATCAGTGAAGCTGTTGCTCCAAAGAATGTCACCGAGTTGAAAGCGTTTTTAGGTTTAGTCAACTATTATGGGAAATTTGTGCCACAATTGTCTTCAAAGCTGTATTGTTTGTACCAATTGCTCAAAAAAGATGTAAAGTTTGAGTGGAACACCTTGTGTGAACAGGCGTTCATGGACAGCAAGTCGGCTTTACTGAAGGCAAATATTTTAGAATTTTACGATCCCAAAAAGCCAATAGTTGTTGTTACTGATGCGTCAGGATACGGTTTAGGTGGAGTCATAGCACATGTAGTTAACAATACTGAGAAACCAATTTGTTTTACCTCCTTTTCACTTAACAAGGCACAGCGTTCGTATCCTATTTTGCATCTAGAGGCTTTAGCACTAGTATGCACTATAAAAAAGTTTCACAAATTCCTTTATGGACACAAGTTTACAGTGTACACTGATCATAAACCACTTGTTGGTATTTTTGGAAAGGCGGGTAAGAATTCAATTTACGTTACTCGGTTGCAAAGGTACATTTTGGAGTTGTCCATTTACGAATTCGATATTCATCATAGGCCATCAGCACAAATGGGCAACGCTGATTTTTGTTCTAGATTTCCGCTTGAGCAAGGTGTGCCTATAGATTGTGATAAGGAATACGTCAAAAGCATTAATTTTAGTCGAGAAGTTCCAATTGATTTTTCTAGGATTGCCATTGAAACAAAACAGGATATATTTTTACAGCGTTTGATTTCGTATCACCAGAATGGTTGGCCTGAAAGAATAGATAAGGACTTAGTAAACGTTTTTTCCAATCAACACGACTTGGAAGTAATTGATGGTTGTTTGATTTTCCAGGACAGAGTACACTCAAAAAAAAGTAAACGTTATGCCTATTGATTTTACACATAGATTTTTGCAATTAACGGAGGCATATAGACACTATTTGCTGGCACATAAACCTTATGTGTGTATTTACAAGACTTAATAATCTTACATTCACATTTCATAACTATTAGGCACATAAAACCCCATTCTATAACAATATTTACATATAACTCATGTGTGTGCATACATAGTTTATGCAGCTGACACATAGAAGGTATGTGTGTGCGAGATAACAATAGCATTTCTTCTTCATATGAATTTTAAGCGGTTTGAAGCAAATAGAATTAACGTTTGGATTTTTTTCAGTGTAGTAATCCCAAAGTCTATGCATAGAGCTATTTTGAAACTATTGCATGTAAACCATTCTGGTATCGTAAAGATGAAGCAAATGGCTCGTAGATCTGTGTATTGGTTTGGTATCAATGGTGCAATTGAATCCTATGTTCATTCATGCGAATCATGCAACAAGATGGCTGTGGTGCCAAAAGCTAAAATCCAATCGCAATGGATTCCATCGGTTCGTCCATTTAGTAGGATTCATGCTGACTTCTTCTACTTTGGGCAGAAGGTGTTTTTACTTATAGTAGACAGTTTTTCAAAGTGGATAGAAGTAGAGTGGATGAGAAATGGAACCGATACGAGTAAGGTTTTAAAGAAATTTGTAAGTTTTTTTGCTCGTTTCGGTCTTCCAGATGTGGTCGTAACTGATGGTGGTCCTCCATTCAACTCATCTGTTTTCGTTTCCTTTCTTGAAAAGCAAGGAATAAGAGTATTGAAAAGCCCTCCCTACAATCCTTCTAGCAATGGGCAGGCTGAAAGGTCAGTGAGGATTGTAAAGGAAGTGTTGAAGAAATTTCTTTTCGATTATGAGGTGAGGAATATGGATACGGAGGATCAAATCAATTTATTCTTGATAAATTATAGGAACACTTGCTTAGCGACGGATGGCAGCTTCCCGTCTGAGAGAGTGTTTAAATATACACCTAAAACACTTTTAGATTTAATTAACCCTAAGAAAGCTAATAAACCAAAGACAATTGACAATTCTTTTGATGATAAAAATATTGATATAAGACCATGTGATAAACCAATAGTACCCAGTGATCCAATAGCTAAATTGACCACTGGTGATACAATATGGTATAAAAACCACAATACCAAAGATTGCTCTAGATGGATAGAGGCAAAATTTATAAAACGGTGCTCTCCTACTATTTTCCAGATATCCATTGGAAGCGTGGTGGCAAAGGCACACCGCTCGCAATTGAAAGTTCCAAAAACCAATAGGCGTTGGAATTTGACAACTTCGTGTAGGAAGGACCTTAAGCGTAGCCGATCGATTTCTGAAGATGAGTTCCTGGGATTTCCGGTCGATATGGATAATGTTGTAGAGAAGAAACCAAGATCAGGCATGTCGAAGGATAATTCGAATTTACGAAGATCAGAGAGGCTGAAAAATCGGCGTACTAATATGAAGTTAAGAAAATGAAATAAGTGAATTTATGAAATATTTCAAATGAATTGTTTACACAGGGCGTCAAAGAACGCAATCGAAAATCAGGGTTGAAGTTAGGCTAGGAGCGTCAATGAGCGCAGTCAGAGATAAGAAAAGATAAGTTTCGTTAAGAAGAACGAGTTCGATAGCTTGAATTAAAGATTAAAGTATGAATTTATTTAGAGGGAAGAATTGTGGTGTATCAGAAAAGGCCAAGTTTAAATAAACCCCACATTATCGATGTGTTGGGATATTGAGAGAAACCGAGAGAGATCGTTCGTGTGAGATTGATATAATAAATACCGCTTGCAGCGGACTCGAAGTCAGAATGTTTCTGACAGCCTAACCGTGCGTATTGATTTGTGTAGTTGATGACACCAACGGGAATAGTCTTTACAAATAGAACATTTATTTTCATTTATGCTGAAAATTGAGACAATTCTGCCAAATAAGCATTATATAGATGTTTAAGAAAGAGTACACTGATACTTTATTCTGAGAAAGGTTATAGGTAATATGGCTTATTTTAAAGTTGTTCAAAAAATAGTGCGACTCTCTCCCTAATGGTGCCAAAATAGGCTCATCACCCTATCACTTCCACGAGTCAACACAACCAGATATAATCGTGCTTGAAGTCACGATATTTCAATGCACCCGTGCAACCGATTAACAAGATAAAAAAATAAAACAAAAATAAAATGAATCGCTCTCTGTATCCTGCCGGTCGCCCAATAGCTCACAAAAACACAATCCTTCAGTAGCTGCTACCTTACTGCCGTTCTACGCCCAATTGTCCCATGTTGCAAAACTGGCAACTGAGAAAAACGCGATTGAAGATGAAAATTGTATTAGCCATCTGGAGGGATACGGTGTAACAAATAAAGCTTTATTGTCCAAAATTACGTTCATGGCAATCGTTTTCAATATAATCAGCCCAGTTTTTTATTATAGAGATTCAATTAACGTTAGTTTTTAAGAAAAATGTTAAGTGGGACTGTTATGCCGAGAAATCGAGCGGAAACCGGAAAGTTCTACGCATATCAGTCCCATAACGATCTATGTAAATGATGCCCATAACTCATTTTTTTTACAAAAGTGTATGTCGTGAGTTTTTCTGTTACTCGGGAGATTTGTTGCTTCATCAAAATTGGAAATAGGGTAAAGTACCTATTTTTACTCTATTTAGAAGGGTACCTCACAAGATTATTAATTACTCTGCCTACACTCGATGGAGTGCATTAATTTGGCATTCACAACCTTGCTTCGTTCTTAAGAACCAATCTAATAACACAAATGGCCTAAAAACGATGAAATGCTAGTGTTTGATCGCAACTAAAGTTCCAATCGAGTGCTCCAATTGTCGCCCTACCATTTGATCCAATTTGTTGAACAAAGATAGCAAACGCTGCACTAACCAACGGCTTCAAATGGGTAGCGTAATAATAGACATTGCGAAAATAGGCTCATTATCCTAGATGCGTTCGCCATGTTATGCAAGCGACGATAGTAATGAAGAGCTTTACAGGATTGTTCTCACTACTGTGATTAATATTGCCACTGCCATCTCTTTTTTAATGATCCTGTATTTTTCCATCAATTTTTTCAGTGCCCTAGCGTAATGAACTTCTTAACTAAACGCTACGTAATTATTTTTTTATTGCGCACTTTTTTGGGATTTTTGTTAGTGGGACAATTATGCGTAGAATATCAACAATGGGACAAACAGACTTGGTATTTTTTCACGAAGTCTTCGAACAAACTTTATGAATTGGATGTGTTTTCTGAAAATATACATCAAAAAAGACTGTTTGATTAAAAAAAGTGAAAATGACCAAAAAGCAACATGGGACAATTATGCGTAGAACGGCAGCTTACGTACCGTACGTATACGTTAAGGACAGTTTCTACAAAAATTTAAGAACATTACTACAGCAGAAGATAACGAAGTTGATATGTTTCTCGATACTAATTAGTGGCCTAAGTACATGTTTTGAGAATTTCGTTTTTTTGTCTACGCTAGACCGGCCCAAGTAAATTTTATTTTTTATAAACGAAACTAAAAATATTGAATTTATGTTCAAAGCTATTTTATGAAAAGAAAACAACTTGCAGTTGGGCCGTTCTTGCCCTTCACTTTAGTTCAAGGAACTTTCGGACAGACATGATAAATACAATTAGTGATTTGCAAACAATATACAAATTTTATTTCAAAATTTATTTCTTTCATTTCCAACAAATAGGTGTTTTATCTTTGCTGTATGTTTCTGGTTACAATGTCAGTTTTTTTCGGTGTAGAATCCGACAACGTATTTCCAACGCTAAATTTTGCTCTTGGTCAAATTTTTCATGATCAGCAAAACTGTAATTTTCTGTTTTCTCCGGAAAGGCAAATGATTCAAATTGTTTATAAATATGCCACAGCATAAATGGTTTCATTTAACGAAGGCGGAACATGCCACCCTTTCTGTCTCTACCTCTCACATAATCTTAACACAATAATAAAAAAATATATGGCAACAATGCAAAAATTTATTCTCTTTGTTTTGTTTGTAATATGTTCAGCTTCATTTTTCACTTCCTTTTTCGTATGTGGATTAAATTTTGGGCTTTCTTATTAATGTAAGTAATATATTTTTAATTTTTTTTATTATTTTTTTATTTTTTATCATTTTCTGGTTATTTGTTTCTTTTTCTCTGTATTTTACTTTTTTCGTTTTTTTCATTGAGTTTTTGTATAAAAATATAACTTGGAAATAATTATTTCACTTGTTTCTTTTCTCTTTTGCAATATTTTGCATTCATCCCTTTCACTAAAATGTGTGAATATTAGTTTTGTTCCTGTTATTGTACATTAAATTTGGTGAATATTTGTTATATTTTGAAGATTGTACAACTTTAACGGTTCGTTGTCGATCCAACCAGGAAGTTCGAATATCACGAACAAAAAAATATTGTTATGAAAAAACTATGTGCATGCACAACAGACAAGTGACACACAGTATTCCAAAATATGTAGGTTGCTACCCTTTCACTAAGGTTTTCTTTTTATCTTCTAAATAAAAGCGGAAAATTTTTGATACGCATTCGGCACGTGACAGCGCCGATTAGGGTATTATCCCAATATTTCTAGATTCTCGTATGTGTTTGGGAAGGATGAAAAGGAATTTTGAATCCAGTCTTATCTGTTTCCTTTGTTTTTGCTGTTTTTTTCAAGATTTTTAAGCAAGAATTGTATTTTTTTAAACAAGTTTTCTAAAGCGCTTGACACTAAAAGATCAATGTACTACTAAATATTGCTTAATTTCTCTCTTTTCTTATCTTTTCGGAATTGAAAACACTACGCACATCAGATTTTAAAGAAATCTAGTTATTTAGAAAAACTGCGATTGAATCGCTGCTTCATCCCATATCGCAAAACATTCCTTTTTCAAACGATTGTTTTACATATTATATAACGACAGACACATCAAATGGGGGATTCGCAATCAATTGGAGCAACATTCACGCGAAGAATCAATTTATCGCAATACAGGAAAAGGAACGCTGTCATCGTCGAGTTTTATCAGCTTTTGTTTGATATACCCCTTTAACGCACTGTCGCCATTTGGAAATAAATAAAATTTCGTCTCGTTTACCTCATTAAGAGGTATACATCGAATCCATCCAGAAAAATGAGTATCAAATAAAATGAACATTAATGCATTAAAGGGTTCAAAATTGAGTTGGCATTCAGGTACGTCGCGGACCAACGGAGGTGATAGCCAAACGTACGTCAGCACAGCGTTGTTGGTTGTTCACAATACGAAACATCAGATTTGTAAGTCGAAGTAAAAAAGTGAATATGATGAAAAGTTGCAATTATCCGTTTTTAAACTCTTCACTGTGCGGTTTAGTTATCCTCTCCACATGGTACAATGGCATACTAGCCGCATATCTTAGCGCATCAATTATGAAGAGGACTGTATCCAATGTAAATATTAGACAGAGCTGCTGGTTCTTATACATTAAAACGGTACGATTAACCAATTAGTAAATAGTATATTTAATCTTCTTTTAGCATGGGTCCGGTTCTCTGTAATAGATAGAATTTTATTGTTCCCCTTTAACCAATAGATCTTCCATGGTTCAAATGCTGACGGTGGCTTATCGTTTCTATACCCGTAAAGTAAGAAACTACTTCTGCATCAAGTTCGCATTAACAATACAAATATAAACCGCTTGTCGGTTTTCTGCGCAGCGCTAAATAATTTGATATTGCATGAAATAAAATAATAAAAAAAGGTTTACAGCTATGATTAAATAGGTACCTTTACACGAGGCTATAGTATTGGGCGCACTTACACGAACAAAAGTGTCATTAATAAGTTAGGAGATTTCTGCAAGTGTATGGGAATTCTTTCATTACTCGCCTTAAACCGTCATTAAAATGAACATTGCGGCTCATTAATGACATTTCTAACGCTTCATGTAAAGGTACCTAATAGGTTCCTTTTTGCTTTAGTGTTTGTTCGTTACGATTGAAAATGCACGTGGAATTGTGGATATGATGCAATAATTATCATATAAACTAACAAGGAAGATCGAATTCCGTATTGCGAAAGGATAGTAATGTTTTTTTTACTAACTTATGGGTTACGTAATATTTGTAATTACAATATTTGTGAGAGCACAAGTTCTATTTCGTGTATTTATTGGTGGATTGGATGTGGGCGAGAGTAAATTTTACTTTCTGATCAATTTTAATAATGTGTCCCAACTTATGTTCATTCGCACAAAACTAAAATAATAACGGAAACTAAGAGTAAAAATAACTGTAACTATGTTCGAGTCGATCGCTTGCCACCATACAGTAGGTGCTGCTGCCAGGCATTTCTGCTTCCGTTTTCCTTAGTAGCATTTTAGTTTTTACAGCAATCCGCCGTAATGAAGGATAAGACTGAATATGTATGTGAATGTTGTCGCTGGTTTATCGAAATTAATGAAAGAAATATCTGCTACATCACCTTAAGGTTTTTTACCTTGTGGTGATGCGAGAACTAATCTTTGAAAAGCACTTATCTGACGACGGAAAAAATTGAAAAAACAGCAGTAACATGTCGTCGCTGTTGTGCTTTCTTATGACAAACGCCATTTTCGGGTAAACTGAGTTAAATATACCAAATTACTTGTCTAAAAAAGCTCTACATAGTGGCGTTTTCAGAATTTCGACATTCTTGATGTATTAGATGTTTTGCTGTTTAAAATTATCTGAGAAGCACAATAACATTCTTTTTTTAGCCGACTGCAGATTAGAGATTAGGGGATCTCGGTCCGTCCCGTGAGACAAAATTTGCAAAATCGGACAAATTAACAACTGTCTACCAAGTAAACACTGGTCATCGGGAGGACAAAATTTTGCGCCTGTTTGTCTCGAAGTGTATAACATCAAGTCCGAGAAGCACAATGACACAATCATTTTCAAATGGGGTTTTCGAATGATTGACACCGGTGAAGTGGAGTGCACTGGTTTTGTACTTTCTAGCAGAACCCAGCATACCCAGTTTTCTGCACTTTTGCTAGAAAGTGCAAAAACGGTGGTTTCAGTGCACTCCACTACACCGGTGTCAATCAATCGAAAATCTTAAAAATAAAAATACACGAATTGTGAGAAAAATGCATTTTATGTTTTAAACTGGAAACATTGCACGTTTGGCAACACTGTAACCAAATTTTTTTTTCTTGACTCATTCCCATCCAAATGCATATCACCGATTGTTTATAGACCAATTTTAACCAAAGATATGAATAAGAGTTAATAATTGATGATATGTTTGTATGGAAAATTTTCCATGCACGATTATGACACTCCACACAAATTTTGTCATCAATACACATGGTAGTGTGATTTTATTTACATTTTTAGTAAAAACTCAATATAGTCAACCGATCTTCGTAATATTTCAGAGAGTAATACAGAATAAATAGACGCATCAATTGTCTTCTCTGGATTGTTTCTACCATTTATAAGCTTCCAGATATTCAATCTCAAACTTTAAAAATCGTTTTTCTCGAAATGTGCTAAATGGCGCTTGTCATAACAACAACAGCGTACAACAGCGACGATGTGTAACTGTAACCCTTGTAAACCAACTTACAACTGATAGAAAGTTGCAATCGAAGAGATAACCAACCTTATTCTGCATTACGACGGATCATAATTTCGAACGAATGTGGTTCGATCAAAGCAGGCTCCCGTTTGCTGTCGTTATTGGGAATGTAAATAGCATTCATTCGAAAAAGCGATCCGTTGTAATGCAGCTTTCCAACTTGTCACAAAGTTTCGATAAGCTCTACTGCAAAAAGATGAAAAACAAAGGGCAACAATAGTTGTCTCGTGTTTATAAATATGCGAACAGTTCTTAAACAAACGACTCCTTTTTAGCAAGCCTGGGTAGTAGTAGTATAGATACTGGATTTTAAATGATCGCATACATATTGATTCGATCAATTCGTGTAGCAGCACAGCCTTCTACTCATTGCAAATAGTAAATGTTTGGGTAGTTTTACATTCAATATTAAAAAAAATGAAAGCTGGCAACGGTTTAATCTGATGTATTTTTCTGCTTAAAAAAAAACAAAATAATAATCTTTTAATAGCACGTGATTATGCTGCGCATTTCCTATCTACACCACAATATGACCCAATCAATTTTGACTGGACTTTCAAGTATGTTATGCACGTGTGAGAGGGTTATAAAGCGATTTTTTTTGCGCTCATATCGTATTTTCCAACCCTTTATCAGTTTGAAAGGATTCTATTCTTCCCCTGTCTTCTATCCGCTCTCTCTCTTTCTCTCTCTCTCTCTCTCTCTCTCTCTCTCTCTCTCTCTCCACATTTCATGAAACAAATAGCGTGAATGCGCACATATACTTCGGTTAATAGGCAGCAAACGGAACCCGACTAGTGAACGCGCAAGTTTCATTTGGTTTTGATGGTTGGGTGCGCTAATATACGTCTGAACTTATTTGCAATCGTTCCAAAATATATTCTTTTATTAAAGTTTTTTTGCAATCTTACGTTCAAAACATTTATATAGCGAGAATAAGTGCTAATTCTAAACCATTTTCATTTGTGAATCATTTCCAAAGTGTTACTACCTTTGAGATTAAAGATATACTAAAATTGATAAAAGAGTAGTTTACAATTTCAAAAAAGAAGAAAATGGAAAGACGGAATCATCGCTTCGTGGCAAAGTTGAAAGTGTAGGGAAAGATAAAAAGAAAATTCTGAAGATGTTTACAATTTACGTGAGTTATGTATAATAAAGGAGGATGGGTGTAGAGATTAGGGAGTGATTCCAATGAACTCAACCACTTTTTGTCGTGATCATAGTGTTTGGCGTTTGTTGACGTTGTTGTTGCTGCTGCTGGTGATGATATTTGCGTTGCTGTGGTGAATGATGATCATAATGATGTTGCGGTGGTTCTTTTATGAAATCCACCGATGCTGATGGACTGCAAATGCTGCGTGATTTAAGCGAGAGACGTCGCTGCATAAGCAGAGACTCGTTCGGTGGCGAAAGGCCTACTGTCAAACCGTTGGTATTATTGTTGCCCTTGCAGCCATACTCGTCGTATAGATCGCTAATGCGTAGCTGGCCAATCGAACCGATCATCGATTGATAACCGTTCTGCGTCTCTCGCTTCAGCGCGGTAACAATTGTGTTTGAGTTTGTATGATAATGCTTATGCTTATTAGTAGTATTATTTGTTATTGGATCACAGTTCAAAGTATTTCTATTTTGTGTTGGCATACGCCCTTCTCCCACTGTTACTCTAACTATCTCCCCACCGTCGTTGGAGTAATCGTCATAGAGTTTTATAGTTCCACTCACTGGGATCAACTCATTGTTGCGTTGCTGTTGCGGTTTCGGACGATAGTTGCCACCGACGTTAACCCGATTGTTGTTTCCTCCTCCACGATTGTACTGATGGTGATTAGGATTGTTGGTGAATATGCCATGGATGGTACCCGGTGCATCCGATATGGCCGATTGTAACCTGGAACGAAAGTGCCTTCATTAGTGATTATGTGTGTTCAGTTGCATCGTAGAGTACCACAATAAACTTTCGTTTTTTAAATTGTTCAACTTTTTTGATATCGTCGTCCCCACTCCAATTTGGATATAAGGGGGAATGACCCATCGAGGTCAAAGTTCCATAAAATACAATTATATAATAAGCCGCATCAAAATTGCAGGTGAAATGCTGCACCAGATGGCTGAGGATGTTAGCTAAAATGTATTTTTTGCTATCAGAATGTCATTAAATTATCCTTTGCGTCAGGTATAGATTCTTAATGAGGTACACTACCCGTCAAAAGTTTAGAATCGCTTCCATAAGTATTGCAACACCCATACTGAATATTGCAACACCTCAAAAAATTTATTATCACCTTTAAAGGCTGAATTCAGGACGCTATATCTCGAGATCCTGCTTATCTGCAAAGTTAAGTTAAGCATGTTAACCTGCTTTATCTCGTTTCCCGAATAGTTTGTTTCTTCAGTAAAGCTGTTCGCTGGGGGAACAGGCCATGTGGATGATAATCATTTTAGTTTGGTATGGTGTTACCTCGTGGCGCAAGTGTACATGTGTCATATGATATATTACACATGTACACTTAAGATTCTGATTATCTAGAAAGTTCGCTTCTTCAGACAATACAAATGCCGTGCGGATAGTGATTAGTTGAATTCGAAACTCTATTACCATGGGGCGCTAGCGTTATATGAAATAATGATACATCCAGTATTTAAAAATTACTTCTATCTGGGGTATACATACAAATGATCTCGAGTAGCAGGTAATACTGGTCAATATGATCTGTCCTGCTCAACCATCCTATCTAAATACCATTGAGCTCTTTTGGGATGCATTTAGCCTTCTTCTGGGGACCACTAAATGAAAGAAACTAGTTGACAATCTTGTATGTTTTCCTACTGTACTGTATCTTACTAGAGTTCTGTTTATTGTTAATACCTGTTGTATTCCAACATTCGTTCGTCTAGTTTTTCTCCTAATTATGCACATTTGTTTTAAATTGTCTGTGATGAAAATTTTGTGTGTACACTTCTTCAGCATAAATGCGTTTCTGAGTGTGTGGGGTGTTGAGGGTGATTTTGTCTATTGGTGTGTTCAAAGTTGTCAGAGTGTTTTTTATACTTGTCTATTGCATATAAGATGCCTGCGAATGTATTATTGAGCCCTTCTACATCTGTTCGTTTGTTTACGGTCGTGTTGTTGTTATATATCCATATCATTTCCAAAAAAGGCAGAGATGAGTGCTTCTGTGTCTGACCTAATATTGTTGAGCCCTTCTACATCTGTTCGTTTGTTTACGGTCGTGTTGTTGTTATATATCCATATCATTTCCAAAAAAGGCAGAGATGAGTGCTTCTGTGTCTGGGCGGTGAGATCAAAGCGATGGTCATGGTCAATGCAATAAGCGACGAGAGCGGTTTTCTCTCTGAGTTGCATGATATCCGAGTCCACATGTGTGAGATCAGCTCTTCGAGTTTGTTTATATTGCTGCGGTGTCCAGACAGTCTTGTTTTTAATAGATTTCTGGTCATGCCCACGTATGTGCACTTACATGTCTGGCAAGGGATACGGTATATCACGTTGTGGTGCTGCATTTTTGGCAGCGTGTCATTGATGCGGGTGCATAGGTTGCAGACTGTATTGATGCTTTTGGTGGCTATGGTAACATTTGAGTAGTTGGGGCGGAAGATTTTGATAATTTGCGGGGTTAGCTGTGGTACGTATGGGAGTGATCTGTACGTGGGGTCCGGCTTTACAATGCTCTCTCTATTTGAACTATTATTATCGTTCTTTTGGTTGAGTTTGTTATTCATACGATTCAAGCATCTGTTAATTAGACTTCGGGGATAATCATTAAAAATGAGCTGTTGCGCGATAATTTTCCGTTTTTGAATGTCGTTCATGTTGGTGGACAGGTGGTATACGCGTTCTATGAGATTGTAGACGACGTTCAGTTTTTGTGAGAAAGGGTGGATGGTACGGAAATTAAGGAAGCGGCCTGATGCGATGGACTTCATATACCATTCTGTGCGTATCGTGTCATCTTGTTGTCTGACGAGAGTCATGTCGAGATATGGTAGTCTGCCTTCCTTTTCTTCCTCGAAGGTGAATTGGATGTTGGGGTCGTATGAGTTGAAAGCCTTTAGAACATCTCCTATTTTGTCGTGTGGAACTATCATATAGAGGTCGTCAACGTATTTGCGCAATACTTTGATAGAGAAACTTAGATGGCGTATAACGGTGTCGATGAGAGTTTCCATAATTAGATCTCCCAGAGTAGGTGAGAGCGGGTTTCCCATGGCTGTGCCTGCGATCTGATGATAGTGTTGGTTTCTGAACACGAAATAGCTGGAATTCATACAGAATGTGACGGTCTCTAAGAAGAGATCGAGGTTGATGGCTGTGTTTGTTTTGATACTGTTCCAGTTGTTGATAGTGTCACGTATCACTAGGTCTTTCAGAATATTGGTGAACAGGGATACTACATCCAGCGATATCATCCTATGATTCGATGGTATGGTTATGGTATTGATGAATTGACAGAAGCTTCTCGAGTCACTAATATTGTATTTAGTGGTGATGGAGGCTTGGTAGATTTTGCAAATGTATTTCGAAAGTTCGTAACTGGGGCTAGTCATCCCTGGTACCACTGGCCTGAGGGGAAGTTCGGGTTTATGAGCTTTGGGTTGTCCGTATATTCTTGGACAGGTTGCTGTTGAGGTTCTAAGTCTATTGGCGGTGTGGTAGTCTATGAGTTTGAGGCCTAATAGTCGGTGTGCGATGTTGTTATTGGATGTTCGGTATTTATGAGTGAGATCTGCTTTAATCTTGGTGTATGTGTCTGGTCGCTAAGAAGTGTTTGCATTTTTTGGTCGTAATCTTCCGTCATCATAACGACCGTGCGGTTGCCTTTATCTGCGGGTAAAACGCAGATATCCGGGTTTGATTTGAGGAATTTAGCTGTGTCATTTTGCGCTATTTTTAGAGGTTTGAAGTCTGGATCAGAGTTAGTCTGATTGGAGAGGCGGTTTATATAATTGTGTATTGCATTAGTAATATTGCATCTGGTTCTGTCCTGGATACTTTTGTCTGGGTTGATTTTCAGAATGGATTCTGTTTCGGCTAAAAGGTGATATAGTGTTTTTTTCCGGGATATTTTTGTACGGCAAAGCAAAATTTGGACTTAAACCCAGGAGCATTTCGACGTTGCTTGGTATTTCCTTGTGGGTAGCATTGAGTATGGTTTTGTTATTCCAGTTCGTAGTGCTCATAGATGTTGCCAATGGTATGGAAGCAAGTAATCGCTGAAGTTTTTTGTTGGTTTGTTTTAATTTACTGTTGTAGATTCTGTGGTAGGACAGTTCTTGTGAAAAAAGAAACGTACTGTGCATTGAGTTGTCAGTACTAGCTTTGATTTGTTTCTTACTATCCTGCAGCTTGGTGTTGATTCTGTTGATTTTGTAGAATGTATGCTGGATCTCGATGTTTAGTATTGCTTATTTAAAACTTTTTATTTTGTTGTTTAGTTTGTTGAGAAACGGATTTCTGTCCTCTAATAGCTCATACACACAGCGAAAAGTATTGGTGATGTGCGATGGGAAGACACCATATTTATGCATTTTACTAAAAATCACACATCAACCTCGACAGCAACCTGTCCAAGAATATACGAACAACCCAAAGCTCATAAACCCGAACTTCCCCTCAGGCCAGTGGTACCAGGGATGACTAGCCCCAGTTACGAACTTTCGAAATACATTTGCAAAATCTACCAACCCTCCATCACCACTAAATACAATATTAGTGACTCGAGAAGCTTCTGTCAATTCATCAATACTATAACCATACCTCCGAATCATAGGGTGATATCGCTGGATGTAGTATCCCTGTTCACCAATATTCCGAAAGACCTAGTGATACGTGACACTATCAACAACTGGGACAGTATCAAAACAAACACAGCCATCAACCTCGATCTCTTCTTAGAGATCGTCACATTCTGTATGAATTCCAGCTATTTCGTGTTCAGAAACCAACACTATCATCAGATCGCAGTCACAGCCATGGAAAACCCGCTCTCACCTACTCTGGGAGATCTAATTATGGAAACTCTCATCGACACCATTATACGCCATCTAAGTTTCTCTATCAAAGTATTGCGCAAATACGTTGACGACCTCTATATGATAGTTCCACACGACAAAATAGGAGATGTTCTAAAGGCTTTCAACTCATACCACCCCAACATCCAATTCACCTTCGAGGAAGAAAGGGAAGGCAAACTACCATATCTCGACATGACTCTCGTCAGACAACAAGATGACACGATACGCACAGAATGGTATATGAAGTCCATCGCATCAGGCCGCTTCTTTAATTTCCGTACCATCCACCCTTTCTCACAAAAACTGAACGTCGTCTACAATCTCATAGAACGCGTATACCACCTGTCCACCAACATGAACGACATTCAAAAAACGGAAAATTATCGCACAACAGTTCACTTTTAATGATTATCCCCGAAGTCTAATTAACAGATGCTTGAATCGTATGAATAACAAACTCAACCAAAAGAACGATAATAATAATTCAAATAGAGAGAGCATTGTAAAGCCGGACCCCACGTACAGATCACTCCCATACGTACCACAGCTAACCCCGCAAATTATCAAAATCTTCCGCCCCAACTACTCACATGTTACCATAGCCACCAAAAGCATCAATACAGTCAGCAACCTATACACCGGCATCAAAGACACGCTGCCAAAAACGCACCACCACAACGTGATATACTGTATCCCTTGCCAGACATGTGAGTGCACATACGTGGGCATAACCAGGAATCTATTAAAAACAAGACTGTCTGGACACCGCAGCAATATAAACAAACTCGAAGAGCTACTGAACGCTGGTCTCACACATGTGGACTCGGATATCATGCAACTCAGACAGAAAACCGCTCTCGTCGCTCATTGCATTGACCATGACCATCGCTTTGATCTCACCGCCCAGACACAGAAGCACTCATCTCTGCCTTTTTTGGAAATGATATGGATATATAACAACAACACGACCGTAAACAAACGAACAGATGTAGAAGGGCTCAATAATACATTCGCAGGCATCTTACATGCAATAGACAAGCATAAAAAAACACTCGGACAACTTTGAACACACTAATAGACAAAATCACTCTCAACACCCCACACACTCAGTAGCGCATTTATGCTGAAGAAGTGTACACACAAAATTTTCATCACAGACAATTTAAAACAAATGTGCATAATTAGGAGAAAAACTAGACAAACGAATGTTGGAATACAACAGCTATTAACAATAAACAGAACTCTAGTAAGATACAGTACAGTAGGAAAACATACAAGATTGTCAACTAGTTTCTTTCATTTAGTGAACCCCAGAAGAAGGCTAAATACATTGAGCCGAAACGTCTGATGAGTAGATAAATTTTTGTTTTATTTGCACCAGAGGACTGCATGCCAAACCAAAATATTTTATTATCAAACCAGTCGACCTGAGCAAATATTACTTTTTTTATTTACTTGACCTTAATTTTTTTTTCATTCGTCAACGTCATTCATACCAATGTAGCACTCTAGGTACATCATTCTGTAGTGCCAGGTTTGGAAAGCGCTACATTATGTGTGCAAATGCGTGGTATTTTGACTATGTCATTCATAGCGGTAAGCTTGAATCTAGTTGGTACCGCCACACGGTACTATCTTTGATTTTAGGCCTGAGTTTAGTCCGGCCTAAGACGTTAGTACCTGTCATTGCAGAAATGGCTGCATCCCGAAGCCAAATGAAAACAGTGTAAAAGGCCGCCATGTTCCTCTTGCATGCATCTCAATAATTTGAATCAACTTTTCGAACTTTATGTGCAATATTATGGCCCATGTTGCACACAAACCATATGAGGGCAAGTAAGCAAGTTTTATCCCGTACGATAAACAGGTGTAATCGAATTTTAAATGCATTTTTTTAAATATTCTTTATCGTCCTATATCTAGAAGGTGCTACACGCTCATTTCAAAACGCCACATCGAAGAGTTATATTGCAGGTTAGCAGAAGTCGAATCATATTGAAACAAACTGTCGAACGAAATTTTATAATTGGATTCAGAGATGAAAATTGTTTTCGTTCGTTAGTTTACCTATGGCTATCAAAATGAGTGAAGTTTAATTTGCTCACAATTTTTTAGTTATTTTTACATAAGGAAAAGAATATATAATCACAATTTGTTCCCTTTTCTAGTTGTATCTTCCCACAAAGAACATCATAAGCAAGTGGAAGTTTATTTATATTACTACTGCTTTTGAAAGAGTTCAAAACTAAGATTGAATAAAAAATTGTAAATGAAGCCATGCCATATAGCCTAAGCAACACTTTTAAATATGACGGCAAACAAACTGTTACAAATATTCTCATTTTGATCGTTATTTAAATGTTATCGGAGCTTGCTTGTATTGTTTCGTAGCATATCTTGAACGATTTGCATTTCCGCGGTAGTACAAAATTTCGTTTAATTCTTTATGATAGAACAGATATGCACAGGGTATGAAAGAGCTGTGAAAGCTGAGACTAGACAGATGACTTGGCAAAATGACGCAAAAAGTTGAATACGGAAAAATCGCTTAAATCGTGTCGGAACTTAAGGGGGGTTGTGTAAGGTATTATCGGCAAAAAATTGGATACTATAATTTTTTTTTCGATGCAAAGATTCTTTGTCTTTTCAGTCAGGCGCCACATCGAAATCTTGTTTTGCGGTATACACCATAACTCAAAATCTACTGGACAAACGTTGATACATTTGCACAGTTGTTTTTCACAGCATTTCACAAGTAATTAATGGAGCTTTTATTTTTTGGTCGATTTTCGATTTTTTTGTAGTACTTTAAAACCAAAGTCCGATTATTTCTAAAACAACGATTAACATGTTATTGTAAAATAATAATATTTAGCAGTTTGCAAAAAGCTCTTGTAGTTGCCTGGGCAATTATGTGAAGAAGAAGAATTGTGCAAAATTCAGAACGATTGGTCCAAGAAATTTAGTCTGCATCCAGTATCAGGTTCAATTTGTAAATTTATTATTTGTCAATTCATTATCAGACAGATGGCAGACTATAGGAAGTAACTAATTATAATTTTTATTAATTAAAATTACTGGACTTTTGGTATTTCAGGCATTATTGGATAATCGTGCTGATAATTTGAATTACTTCATTTTCAGCAAAGTAGGTCTGTCAAATTCTATATGCATGGTTGGTAGACTAGTTGGGTAGGATGGTATAATAAGTCCCACCAGGCTAAAATTTCAGATTTCCATTCCACGGACGACATAATTATCTGAAGCAAATAAATAATTTTTATAGCATTTTTAATCTGTTGCAGAACAGCAACTGATACAAACTTTTCAAAAGATGTAAGCTTCCACTCTTTTTCTATAAGCATTTGATTTGATTTGGAACAGTTAGATTTGGCTGAACTGACAAACTACTAAGTGTAATGTTAGAGAAGCTATTCAAGCCCTTGGAGTGGCTAGCGCCTAACAATATAACTCTATAACGTTCTCGATAGTATGCACCATTATTAGCAAAATAACGTTTTAGTCAATTATGGATCTAAATAATAAATTGTTTAAGCGGTTGCTCCACTGTAGAATTTTAAAACAATCGATTTTCTATTTATTAGTCTAAAATGTGCTTTAGGATGTAAAAAATTATATCCCAAAACATGGAGAACGAAAACAATTCAAAAATATAATTTTCGATTTTGCCGCAACGCTTCTTATGTATAATCAATGTGTACTGCAAACTTTAACCGCGTTTTTCTCGAAACCACTGGCCGGAAATGTAACTCGAGCAAATGATTTTTGGTCGCTTTGAAATTTTCACAGTTTATTCAAAATAGACCTGTGCGCCGCCGCGCCACGCCGCCGCCGCCGGTAATTTTTAACGTACGCCGACGCCGAACGGTAGACCGGCGGCGCGCCGCCGATGCATTTTTCCCGCGCCGAAAATTTGCGAACTCTAAAATTGTTGACTCATAATTTTATCCACAAATCTAGGAACATAGTCTATGGACCGAATATACGACGTTAACTGAACTGATTTATCACATCTTGATCATTATTTGGTATTAGTGGTCGTCAATTGGATTACAAAATTAAAAGAATCTTGATATTTTATCGAAAACCATTACATGACACTCGTTATATAATTCAAGGATCCATTCATGCTTCGTCAACTGGTTATGATTGTGAGCATATAAGTTTCAATTAACCATTCGTGTGCGTGAAACGGTCCACAAATTAAAAAAAACTTCCACTTTCAAGATATATGTACCTGAAATTTACGATTATGTGCTTGATCCTAATCTTTGCACGTAATTAATTTCACTGGAACGCAGTCTATTATTCATTGATTTTTTAACCGATTCTTAATCCCTAATATGCTACACACGATTCACCAGTCGAGCTCGTGAAACTGTTCATGATGTAATTCATGAAGTAATTAATTTTCCACATAATCTTATTATACTTACGTAAACAATTACAAGGAACTCAGACTATTATTCATGGATTATTCGCTCGGCTTTTTGGTTTTGAAATTTCTATGTGAGCTATTGTGCACAACTGTTAGCAACCAGTTTCATAGGCACGAGCATTAGATACAAAGACATTAGTAGGACCTGTAGCCCTGTTATTCCTTTGTTAAAATTCAGAGAAATGTTCGGAATTAAATGAAACTGCGCTGAGCAAAATACATTACCTAGCCAGAATTCATGCCCGTGAAATAATTTTGAAAACTATAAGACGCATGACTCTGTGTAAAAAATCCAACGGTAAGCTCAAGACTAAGATATCACGATAACACGACGAGAATTTACGAAAATCGTTGCACGTCGTTAAATTCTTGACTGTTTTAGTCAATAAAGTTAATACAAATCAATGTTTCATCGAGTTATGAATTAGAATCATAAAAATATTAAACATATTCAGACAACCACCTACTAAACATTTGAGTATAATGTCATCTTTTTTGCGTGAACTAGTTTTATGAAAACACAAAAATTATTTTCAATGCGAGGTTTATTTATAATTGATTGAATCGTGACCTATTTTATTTTTTCTCGAGGAATAGTTGAGAAAAGTGATCTTGACTTTTCGCGACGCTGGTGCACAGATGATGCGATGCAGAGGGTAAGATTTCTAGTCTCATAAATTATTCATCGTGTGATCTAGCCCCACTCAAGAAAGATTTTCAGTGTCAGTTGCACCAGCCCGGTATCACAGACAAATAAGACGAAACACGAGATGAATTTTCATCACTCGTAGAAAAAACGGTCGATTTCAATTACAAATCGGTGGCGTTAGCGAAGAGATTTTGGCACAGAGGTAAATGCGTTACTTAATTTCCGCACCCACCCGAAAACGTTACGGTCTTTTTAATCTCATGCAAACCAAAACAAACAATATGAGCCGGAAATGTGAAATTCATTCTTGTCGAAGTGCCCAAGGTGGGAGTTGTTCACAACCATTTCTTAAGTTACAACACGATGCCGATCGGTGAGTAAGCACATAACAGCATGAATTTAATTGATTCGGTGTATCGAATGTATGCAATGGATTAGAATTTTGGTATTAAATTCGTCAGTATCAATTTTTTTTTTTTCAATCCAATTAATTTTGGTTAAACCCCCCCCCCCCAAACCAAAATTAATCGGATTGAAAAAAAAATAATTGATACTGACGAATTTAATTTAATATTCCACAAAATATTTTTGGAAAAATATTTTCTGATCACTACATTGAGAAATGTGTTTAAAGCGTCATGAGAACTTTTGGAAAATTGTGGGAAGGGGATCTTGTAACTTATCTCTTAGCCAAAATCCCATTGTTGTCAAATTACTTCAATGTAAAATAAAATAACTGTCTGAATTATTATGAGCTCATTTTTGGAAAGATGCTTCAAAATATGGATTAGAGACAATTTTTCGAATGGGAATCTAAATTTGAATAGGTTGATTGCATATAAAACATAAGCTTGTTTACCGAAAACTTGTATACATTTCAACATTTGCTGAAAATGTATTTTTTTAGATTGTGTAGAGTTTAGACAACAATTCAATATAGTTAACAACAAGAATAACATTTCAGAAACTAGTTGAAAGCTGATGTAATTTTTTCTCTAGCAGGTCAGGATCGGTTTTATGAGCATTGGATTTTTGTTGTATTATCAACTATATGAATAGCCTCTTAGCAGGATACAATGAATGGCGTACGAAAATTTTGTGTGCTACGTACTAGTACTGCAAGTTGTGAGGTTGACTAATGAAGAAAAGTAAAATTAATGCTCGATAAATTTTTAACGGTCACCATCACATTCATTCGAAACTGCCAAATTTCGATGTTAAGTAACATTGAAGAATTTCAAAACGTAAACGTTCATCTGCTGATAGAATAATTTTGACGGTTAATCCTCCTAGAAGTAATTATACCGAAGAATTACTCTTCAAGCAAATTTGAGTCGAGACTTAATGTCTCCAGCAAAGTTTTTGAAAGTGCTAGTTCAAACATTTTTGTCAAAGACATAAATATCCCACATATTCAGAGTATCGAAATATAGTAGTAGAAAACCTTTACAACAAGCTATTCTGAAATTACTGTATTTGATAAATCACTTCTGCGGTAATTAAACAATAAATTCACATTGCGTTCAAGGTGCCTTTGAAGCTTACAAAAAAAATAAGGGAACTGGATTTAAAACAAATAATTCCCAGGGATTAAAAGGACTCAAAAACACAAAGAGTGATTCCATTTTCAGGAGCTAGCATCAATTCGGCGCTGGCTTAGTCCGCCCACCAAGTTAGTGTCGGATTCTGATGAGATGAAGTCGAAACGCAAGTTTCAGTTCCATCCATCCATAATTTAGTTATAGGTTTTGTGTTCTCAACTCGCAATGATTGTTTCAAACAATTTTATCCGTAGCGCAGAAAAAAATAGTTTTCACCTAAATTTTTCTTCACTAAGGAGAAATATAGCAGGCCCAGTCCATTTAAATCCCTATATGTTGAATTCATGTAGCCTTCATATTTTCAACAAAATTGTTTGAAATGACATTATCAAAAACTTTGCTGAAGGCACCATGTCTCTTAATATTTTTGAAAAATTAATTCACCATAGTTACCTTTATGAGAATTAATCACTATATCAAAGCAGGCGCTGTTTTATGTTGATAACTTCCCGAAGTTGCCAAACCTTCAAAGTCTAGGATTATTAGATTAGGTGATCTTGAACGTTGAAAATTTTTTAGATCATTTATCCCACTTTAAAAGATCGCAATTTTTGACTTCATTGACATTTTATACATGAAAATAATCTATAGAGGTTTGAAAACTGTTCCATGTTGATCCTTCTTGTTTGTAGACTGGAATAACATCTGTTAGACTACTTATGTTTTTGAGTTTTCAATAATTTATCAAACTCATATTAAATTTTAGCACTTTTTCAAAAAATTTGCGATTCTCAGCAAAACCCCCTCTAAACCAAATTTCTGGCTACGCCACTGTATCTGCGGGATTCTAAAAGAGCGACGGTAAGCAACCCAGAGACAACTTGACAGATAGTGTTTGTTTCATATATGCACCACCGATTTGATGGTGGCGCTAGTATACCTTCTCTGTATGAGTACCACGAACAACGAAACGAAAAAGTTTCAAGAGAAAAGCGTGTTTCGTTACGTGTGTTATGAACGCCGTCAATGCGGCTAGAACAACATTTAGAAAAAACTTATTCCAAAATATGAATAAAGAAAACCGTCAGCAAAGTTACATAAATCTTATTATATATTTAGCTGGAAGTCGTTGTTTTTAACAACCGGCTCTCTTCCTTCCTAAATATGTTTTGGTTTTCTTGTTGTGTGAAGTTTGAAATCGTTAAATCATTGGTGCTTTTTATCTAGAGAAATGTAAATGAAAAACATTTTGGCCAATGAAAGTACATCACCACCAAGCTTAACAATTCGTTTTGAATAGAATTTGTATTTTTATCAGAATTTTAGCAGCAAAAAGAAATGGTAGAAATGCTTGATTATTTTCCACAGATATGGAAAATAATAAATGGGATGCGCCTTTTTCAAATTTTGCTCCATTCGAGCCGCCATGACATCACCAAATCACCCCAAAATTTGCTTATGAATTCAATATATGGGAGCTGTCAATTGTCCCCGGGCTTACGGCAAGATGACTAAATAGAAACAAAAAACAATGAAACGACAACAATAATTAATTTCCTCAAACAAAATAAAAACTGTTTTACCGATGCTTAATTTCCCAGATATAGAACAATAAATAACTATTATGGGTCATTGAAATACAGTCGTTACTCTACATTCTTCAAATTTGTCTATTGCAATCATTATTTCATGCGAAGTCGTAGTATGCGACATCGACAATTTTTCTATTTCGTTCTTCAAATTTTACAACTGTAAAAATAGTTCCACCTTTCATTTATTATCTTGCATTTGGCAAGCAGGGTGGGCACTATTGGAGCTTCAGTTGAAAAAAAATTGATATGGTTGCGTGAATTACATTTTGTGCAATGTGTTCAATAGATGTCGCTAGTACATCGTGGGCGATGATTTTTTTAGATTTTCTTTAAGCTGTAACGTTTGTTTGTATGTGCTGTGAAGTCTGTTATAATAGAAACCGAAATTTTGGGAAACGAATTGTACTGTCAAAAATTTATTTTAGTTACATAAGCGTCAATATTCGTCACGCCGACACACGCCGGCGCGCCGCCGCCGATGGAGTCCAACGGCGTGACGCCGCCGCCGCCGTCCAAAAATGTCGCTTACGCCGCCGCCGATTTAAAATGCATCGGCGCACACCTCTAATTCAAAATTGATTTTTCTAGTCACGTACGCAGGGTTAAATTTTTTATTGCTTACCTTTTTATTGATTAACGGTTTTGTGTAGATTTTTATGACATTCTCTACGTTTTTTCACTCAAAACTGCGCCATTTCGCTTAAAATCAAAATATCGAAAAAATCCTACGTACATCGCTATTGACATAAGGAATCAGAAAAACTTTAGTTTTTGGCGCTAGGTCAAAAATCACGGGAGATAGATTGTTCGAAAAAATTATTTTATTTGATACAATACTTATGTTATAAATCCCATTCGACAAGATGTCGATTCACCATTTTATTGAACAATAAAAAAATTCTCGAAATAATCAGACTATTAAATGGCATAAACAGTGAATTTTAAATTAACTTTATTGTACAGTTTTTTAACATAGCCGTGTATTGCTGATCAGAACGCAGCAATGCAAATGGCAGCATCATGTTACCGGAAAAAGACAAAAATATGCAAAAATTTGTCATGCTTCTCTTGCATACATTTCGTTATTTTCAATCCTCTCTTCGGCTTTCTTCTGGATAAATATGGCTCTCTTTGCTCGCAATAAAGATGGCAATAAATAAGCCAGTTTATCAGGTAGGAAAGACAAGCACTGTCGAACTACACTAATAAAATAAAATACCAATTAATGCGTAGAAAACTACGCATTTTCAATAAAAGTGGAATAACCCATTAAGACTGTGAACCATTTGGTGAAATTCTTAACTTTTAGTTAAAATCTGACACTTCGAAAGTTATTTGCAAAATAACCCTACTCTAGAGCATGGTTAAAATTGACAGCTCGATGGTTAAAATTTTGCACATGATGCAGAATAAAAAGGTGGCAACATTTTCTGTACCTAATTAAGGTTGTCAACATTTTTCAATACAAAATTAAGGGATAAAGATGGAAATGATAACGTGTTGTGTTAAGATTTGTTTGGGTTATTTCAGGATGTGGATGTTTACTTTTCGAGGGCACGACTTTCATACTTAATGAAATAAGAAAAAAACTAATTTTAAATATCGACAAATGTTCACACCTCTACCAACTTGTGCTAATCGCAGCTGTCAATTCTAAATAACTATCCTTATGTCAACTTTTGAAATGGTTCGCTCTCTCGGTTAAATTTTTCCATTCAAGAGAAATGAACTTTCGAACCGTCAAATTTTAACTAAAGATTAAAAAAATCGCCAAATGGTTCACAGCTTAAGTGGGTGAAGAGTTCGTATCCATAAATGAATACAGCTTTTGTACGTCAACCTGGATATGTTTCACCCTTTATTTTTCGCAAAACTGTTACAACAAAACTCGTGAAAAATATCCATTCATGAAAATCGCGCCAGAATGAAAAATACTGTCAATGATTTTTTTCTGAATTAAAAAAAAACATAAAATAATATTCATTTCACATTCTCCTTAACTGCCGCTAGAAGCATTACTGTCCCATGTGCTATGGGAATCCCTATACACATGGGACAATTATGCTTCTAGCGGCAGTTAACTACTTAACAAAATAAAACCGCCAACTGGATATATTTTTAATGGCTGGATCTTTTAGCTGCTCTAAAAATGCCAAGCGCATATTTACAACATCCTCAGTAGTTTAAACAGCCGTTTTTATGAGCATTGCCGAAATGTTCCGTTTTCGCCACGTACTGCAGGCCGGTAATTTGCAGCTTCCGCTACGAACCTTAGTTTGCAGGTTAACTCGCTTAAAATAATTCTTGATGACTTTTCACTCATTATTAAGATCAGTATATCCATTGACATTATCTCATCGAGTAGTTGTGAAATGAATAAAAAGCACCAATTGTTAGAAGCAATAAAATACCCATTTTTTGACAGCTCGAATAACTTGCGAAAATAGGCAATTTGAATATATAAAATGGGTAAAGATTTTTTACCGTGTTTATCTACCCGCATTTTTTTTATTTCCTCGTTCTTTCCTTCTCTCTACACGCTTGATTCCAATTGCACATCAAAGGGTTACAGTAGAGCACGTTTGGATAAATTGAGATCAATTCAAATCAAAGTTGTTTTTGTGAATTAGATACAGAACTACAATAAGAATTTTTCTGATTCTTTTCTTTTTGCTTATAGCTAGGAGAATAAGCGGGACCATTTAATTCGTTAATATAAATCGATAACATATTTTCACGAATTATTGCCTATATATCTATCGTATTCCACATCAAAGAAAGTAAATAACGGAAGAAAATTGTTTTTAGGGGATAGATCCAAACAAATGATAATTGAATATAGATCGTAAAATGCAATGTTTTATGAATTTTCTTACACTCGTGGTTAACAAACTGAATCAGAATGTTAACAGCTTAGAAATTAGCTCCACAAATACCCTAAGCTCAGATTAAATAATTGATTTTAAATATGTGCAATGTACCAATAAGAATAAAATCACATAAAACATCTAAATACAAAATATTTTGAAATTTATTGCGAACACAACGGTGATCAATATATTTATATCGATTTTTGGCATAAATCGTTCAAATTTGCATTGATGAATTATAGAAATATATCTATATTCTGTCTGCCACAGTGCAAAAAAAAAATTAAATATAACGCTCGTGAATATAAATGATCATTCTGTCAAAGTTTAATTTTCTGTTTGATCTTTGTTTACTTTTTATTTAAACCTCGCTGAAAAACGTGTATAATTTTAATTCGCAGACCTTCATTGATAATTGATCTTTATTCCAAACTTGTGAAAATTCACTTGAAACGAAAATAAATGTTTTCCACACGTCGATAGGTATCATGTTCAATTAGAATGACACTCACAGTTCATTTTAAATTCAAATTGAAATATTTTAACCAATTTTTTAATCAAAGTATGAAATCTCGACAAACATATAATTCCGGCTTAAAAGCCAACTGTCAAAATTCTCTTTGAAAGGGAATTCCGGACAAACCGTTACTCGCCAATCACAGATGTTGGCAGTAAACAAAAGAGAAAAATTTTCTCTTACATTAACTGCTATGAACTGTGTTTATCCAGCGACGGTTTGTCCGGAATTTCCTTTCAAAGAGAATTTTGACAGTTGGGTTTTAACCAGTAATCATATTTTTGTCGAGAAATAACTATCATGGCACCAATTACAACCGATGGTTCAGCCACCTCTAACTCGACGAACGCCTATTCAAACTGAATAAAAACATGCATTTGTCTATCATTTTATTTTCTTTTGTGCATATTATGTCACTACAAAGTACTGTACATCATCGGCCAACTTTCAACTATCCAACACGTTAAAGTTCTATGTTCAGAAACATATCGGCAACAAGTTGACAAAATTGTTCTCAAACCCTATGGAACGAGATATTTGGCGAAGAAAAGCTATTTTACTGCATGAAAATATCTGAATGAATTTACTCATTTTCTTTAACTTGAATTTGTTGTTTTTTAACATTGACGTGTAACGCAGATCAGAACGCAGCCATATAAATGACAGCATCGTTTGATTAAAGCTTACCAAATATTTTAGGCCGGTTTAAAAGTTAGTCCGGTTTAAAAACAGTTAGTACGGATTTGTGCTTACGGCTACATTGTTTCAATTTTTAATGCCATTATATCGAAGATCTAATGTTTTATCTATTTGAATCTGTTCTTAGAGCTATTTCTGAGTGATATGCGCAAAACTTTCGAAAATTTATCATGAAATGGCTGCTGAATAACGTTTAAACCACTTTTCGTTACACACCATTTTAGTTGAATTTTCAAATAGAAAACAAAGACGTAGTGCTACGTCAAAAATCTGAGAAATTGGTATGTCTGGGGAATAAATTTCTTGGTATTGGTTCATTTTGGGTAATGCTTTTTGGGAAAGGGTACATTCTGGAACATGGTTTCTTCGAATTGGTACTTTATGGAGAGCAGTTTTGTGGAGAATCGTTCTTTTTTAGGAAAAAGCGTCGGTGATTTAGTTTCTGTGGAATGGTTTTCGGGGGAAAGTCGTAGAACCAAAATTCACTGTGCCATTTATGAATATTTCTTACCGAGCGTGACTGTTGTTTACGTATCCGTGACTATGGCGATATGATGATCCATCAATAACTTCATCATCTTCATCGTTGTAATAGTTGTTTCGACGACTTCGCCATGATTGCTGCTGTGGATGCTGCGATCGGATTTCAATACTACCCGATTCGTTATTGCTCTTCTGCTGGCGATAAAATGACGGTTTACCGCCACCAACTCCACTACCACTGTTGATTCCGCTGCGATGATACTGATTACCACTGTTCTGATAATGATGATTGTTGTAGTAGTTGTTATATGAACTGAAGTTACGATACTGCTGCTGTTGATGGTAGCGGGCTTTAGCGGAATTGTTGTAACTAGGACCCAGAATGGACGAAGGATGTTTGAATTTGTTTGCATCATCATCGCCTCGATATCGCCAATTTTTCTCCGGCGGAATCATCACCGAGCTGGTGTTTATGGACGGAGGAGTGCTGCTCTTCTCCTTGATAACTTCCAGCGGTTTTTGTTTTACTACGACGGTAGATTTGTTCATTTTGTCATCACAGCCAATTTTAGTGTTTACTGCCTGGGTGGAAGGAAGTATTGAAGAATTTCCCCCTACAGTAACATTGGAAATTAAAGATGGAGCCCTTGTTTCCGGCGACACCTCTGGTGTTAACGTAGACGCCGAAGATGACTTTTTGATGCTAATGAAAACTGTATCTACGACACCTCGCCGTTCGTCTGTCGATGATGATGATGATGAAGAAACCGACGACGGTGATGTGGATGGGGAGGGTGTGGAGGAGCCACCGTCTTCATCCGCATCGTACCGTTTGGCTGCCTGCACCTTGTCAATGCTCGACCGCACTGACATAGGTGGACAGTTTTGTGGTTCAGTACGTACCACGTCAAATGAACTATTCTTCTGTTGTAGTTCAATTATTTTATCATCCTCGGAACCTGCCGCAGGAGATAATGCGGAGCCTGATGGTTCACAACTAGTATTTTTCGATGGAACTTCTTGCTGTTGCTGGACTACTGATGGTTGGTAAATATTAGGGCGCTCCTTGTTCATATAATCGTAGCGCATCGAAAAATGCTGCAAAATGACACGCTTTACAGCCATTGCGGATTCTGCAAAGTGCGATAGCTCTCGTGCCGATTGATTACTACAATATATAGATTTGTTATAAAAATGGTGAATAGTATATTGAACAAAGAAATCTTACCGCCGGATAATACCCGGTGTTTTCAATACTCGTCGGCGTTGCTTCTCTTTGATTACATCGGAATTCACACCATCGATGCAATCACCTTCATCGGTGATTTTAATCCATGGATGACTGAGCACCGCAGCAGCACTGAGACGCTTGGGTGCTTCTTTGACCAACAGTCCACGAATTAAGTCTTTAGCCTCTTCACTCACTTCCATCCAATCATTCTCTGGAAAACTGAATCGACCCTCTTGAATCGACTCGAAAAGTAGTTCTTGACAAGTACGGCAGTTTTCTCCCCTATTCCAGCCGCAATCCTGCTCACAGTTACCAGAAAAGGGTGGATAACCACACAACAGGATGTACGCGATCACACCCAGTGACCACAAATCACAACGCTTGTCGTAGTAGTTTGATTCGCCCACAAACAAATCCACCACCTCCGGAGCCATAAATTCTGCGCTTCCGACCTGCAACAAACAAGAAAATAGTATTTAAAATGAGAGCAACCTGAGTAATTGGCAAATGCCAAACATCACAACATCAAGTTTAGTTTTCAATTTGTTATCAGACTTTGTTCGGGGTGTGCGTAGAAGATGTGAGTTTCAGCGTTCGAGTCCAGGGGCATATCTGTCTGGGTTGGCATGGGTGTTCACTAAGTGCATAGTAGTGTGATCGCGAAGGGCTTGAGCGTTTGCTTGCGCTAGCGTATACTTAACTTTTTGCCTGCATAAATTCGATTTTCAAAATCGTGTGGCCATTCGCATATTTGCGTGTATTCTTGAACTATCGCGTGCGGACCGTGAACCTGATAATTAATTTTTAGTGTATGGCAGAGATACTACAAGAAAGTTAGTTTCCCCATATCACTAGAGTTCCCGGCTATGTCAACATGGAGCGTGTTGTCTAGTGCATATGAGTATCATTTTTTATTGGTTCAACTATAGGCTGTTAGGATCGAGACCGCGTTTGTAAATTTATAAGTACTGAAACGTTAACCGTATTACCGGGGTGTTGTAATATTGGCGAAATTCCGGGCGCAGGTTTGTGTTGATGACTGAAATTGTATGTACGCGTTTGTAACCCGGTTTGTGTTATTGCGAATGCTACGTTTGTACGTTTGGAGTAAGACAGATTGTGAGTGTAAACGAGACAATAAGCAATATCTTGTATTAGTGAGTGTTAGTGTGAACCTACTTTGAAATATAATTGCAAAAGAAAAAATATCATCAGAAAAAATATCATACAGAAAAAAGGAAATAAATTAAGTAGAAGCATATTATTTGATCGATATTATTCGGACTCGACTACCCGGCGATTCGATTATCCGTGATTCGTTCATCCGGGGAAAATGATTCGATTATCCGGGTGTTTTGTAAAAAAAATCAAATTTCAACTATGTCTTATTATAGTGCTAATTTGATTACTGCAGCCAATAGAACATTTGTCGAGCAAGTGGGGGTCTAGAATTAACCTCCTCTCAAAATTTGACCTACCTCAAAAATAGCTTATATACGGGTTATTCCATGCAAAGTGACGTTAAAAATCAATACTTGGAATCGATCTTCATGGATTGGAACCAGTTTTGAAGAAATTGTTCATTTAGAGCCAATATATTATAACCTAAATTGTTGTGTCGTTTGAACAGCTCCTCAGTCTATGGGAACACTCTTAATTTTAACAAATTATTTAAAAAAATGTTTTTCTTCGAATTATATCTCTGGTACTGTTTGCACTAGAATCAATCAGCGAGATAATTTTTTCAAAGATTTGTTTAAGGAATAAAAAAAAAATGAATGTTTTTAACGCCAGTATTGCCAAATTAGCAACTTTTCAATTTTGCACTAAAAGTGCATTTTTATCGTAATAAACATATAGGTTACTATAGGCCACATAAAATGTTATTATACCTACATTGCTCAGTTGGTTTCTGGCTATCTCTTGGGATAACGATGATATGCTTCTCAGGCTTCTGTTTGGATACATTCTAGGATTCTGATCGAAATTTTCTTAGCATTCCAATGGAATCTATCTCAAAATTTCGATTGAATATTTATTCGTATTTCTACGGTTTTTCTCTGAACTTTGATGCAGGATTCTAGTGAAAAGCTTCTTAAATATCTGGTGGAATCCTTCTCAAGATAGAATTCCGCTGAAAATTATGTTTTATTCCAGATACTGATAGAATCATGGTCATTTTTCATTGAAATCTGGTGTAAATATCCTGCTCTGAGTTCCAGTGGACTTTGACACAATATTGCTCTTCTCCCATTATCCCCTTCATCAATTAATTCCTGCTCAGAGTGCCAATGGTATCTTTAGACCCCTTTTGGCCTTCTTGACCACGTTTCTAAGTGACTATAACTTTTGGTTTACACAACGACAAGTAAGGCTAATAAATGCGACTAAGATCTATCATTTGAGCACTGAAAGTTATAAAAATTATCAGTAGAACAGAAGTTATTACAATTAATATAATTGGGTTCCGCTGAAGCAGTGCTGCCAGGGATAGTTTCTGTTAATGATTAAAATGAAATTTTGGAATATTTTCTTAGCGCTAGTTAACCCTTTCATGCCCAACTTTTTTCTAGTGCATGTAGGGTTTCAAAACTATTTTTCATTGCAAGCGGTGGGGTCAAGAAACTCGAAAATCTTTTTTTCATAAAGTTGGGTGCTTCCCTTGCAGTGAAGCTGCTCAATTTTTACCTTCCAATGCTCAATACAATTCCCCTAGAATATTTACAATAGTTCACTTGTGTGGAAAACGTAGTTAAAGACAGTCTCAATTGATAAGCTTTATCAGTTTTTAATAATATTGCAACATAACGAAGATATATTCAAAATTCATTTTCCGTCGTCAACCTAAACTGGCACTGGCAGCACTGCTCCATCGGAATCGAATCAGAAGAATTGCAATAACTTCAGTTCTAGAGCTGATCGTTGTAACTATTAATGCTCAAATGAAAGGCAATAGACACATTTATTAGCCTTACTTGTTTTTGAGAGCAAATCTTGCCTCAATCAAGAGTTATAGCTGTTTAAAAACGTTGTTGTCCACAAACAACATGGGAATGAATGGTTCAACCTGGCAATACTATTAAAAACTGCTTAAACCTTCTAATTTCGATCTCCCTCAATTACCTTTTTCATGCAATTGAGTTGATCGGAAGTTAAATATTGAGTAGCTTCTAGCACTGCAAAAGAAGTACCTATCTTTATTAAACCAGGTTTTTCGTATTACTTGACGCCAACAGTTCTAAGGAAAAATATTGTTGGGACCCTGCACGCGTTGGAAAAAAAAGTTGGTCAAGAAATGGTTAACGAGATTCTGAAGAGACCCGGCCGTCACTGGAGGTGATTTCAATTCTTGGGTAGCTCAAGCAAAGATGGATGATAAGCTATGTAGAGGGCGCCAGCAGTACTTCTCGCTGAGGCGGCAGGGAACCTATCATCTACGTAACCTGGTAGTCCTTCGCTAGTGAGAAGTATGAGTGGGAGAGTTTGCGAAGACTACACGCGTAGTTATTACCTGACAATCCGGTACAACATTGGTCAACTAAATAATGCTACAAGGACAAGGATCTCTTTGTGGGGGTGCAACACGCACCCTTCTAACTAGAATGAGGGTTAAAAGACATATTAGCTATGATATGTAACACCACCACGTAAATTAAACTGAAGCCAAGAAATAGACGTCTCCCAGTTAACTTTATTTGTGCTGGTATTCGAGTAATCGAATCATTTACCTTGGAAAATCCAAGATTAATCGAGTTTGACCTGTATTGCAAAAAACACACGTTATTGAAAAGTTATCTTAGAACTCTTACACAAAAAGCTATAAAAAACTGATACATACGGTTAACTCGTTACCAATATGCATAATAAATGAAAACTAACAGAAAACACATATCAGTCTGAAAAATCGACTAGGGCCAAAATAGGTACATTGACATTTACCATAATAGGAAAATTTACCCCTGACCATTTTAATTCCAATTTCTCCACGAATGAAGCTTAAATTTATAAAATAACGCGAAAAAAGTTTGATTCGATTATCCGGGTGATTCGATTATCCGGGTTGAGATTTTTTTGAAATCCCCGGAGTCGGTAGTGGAAAAGCAAGGAGTTCACTTCGTGTCGTCGCATTCGGACGTCTGATGGGCCTGCTGCTCTGATATTTTTCGTATCGAATTGTAGATGAAATAAAAGAGAATATAAATTATTCCTACTGACTCTGGAATACAGTGACTGAAATTTATAATGGAAGTGCTTTAAAAACCAAATAAAATGAAAGAAAACTCGATAAACAGCTTTTATATAGCTGATGTCTGACGGCTGTACCCAGTTGAGAGAGATTTCAGGCGGAGATGGAGGAATAATTATCAGAAGGAAGGCAGTGCGATAAGAATACTCTGCTGTTATATGCAAAAGTGATGTAAGCGCCACTTTGGTCAAATTTTATTTTTTCATATTTCTGAGTTCTCTATAAAAATCCACATCTTTCAGTGCATTTGTCTTTGAAAAATTATGCAAAATGGCCAATTAAAAGGCGAAAAACAAAGTGACGTGGACCCCATTTTTACCAATGTGACGTACCGGTGCAATATAGCATGGAAGGCGTATTTAACAAGGCAAAACTGTTTATCTTAAATCATTACCTATCATTATGTTACAAGTATGTTATGGAGCTAGAAAAGCACAATTTTGTGATGTAAATGGCTAGGGTGGTATCTTCAAAATTAGGCTAGCGTGGTATTCGAATTAGTTTTTTAGTACGATAAAATTCCAGCAATTTATCGATAGAAACTTATTTTTCAACCATTTATATTTTATAAAGAAGTCTCTCCTGTGTCAGTTTCTTTAAAGCAGCGAGCTTAGTCTTTTTCAACATAGATTTTTGATACCACAATAATGTACAAACGTATCTTGGTGAAAACTTTTGTACAAAAATTTGACCGCTGCTGTTCTATGATGAGAACATCATTTAGCAAATTATCAGATTTTTAAACCAATTCTAGCCAAACCACCTGTTAATGATTCGGTATTTATTCAAGTTTCATAAACCGATTGAGCTGAACTGTTCAGATATTTGGCTACGAATTTATTCGAAAATTTCATGGAGTCTGTCCGAGGCAATTTTGAGTCAGTTTCACTAATTTTTCAAAATATAGCTTGTGTCCCCTTGTGTCCGAATGATTTTACATGTTTGCATTGTTCATAGATTATCGTTAAAGTGCCGCATGGCAGGTATCTTTAAGTATAAATGTATCGCAGACAGGGGTAGCGCATTTCGTATTCATTAGGTCCTCCAGCCCAGAACCGCTTCCACATTGCCCGAAAAAGGCCTACATTATACCAACATAAATTTACAGTGTTCAAATGCACGATAATATATTCGTTACATTTTATATTAACGCCAGGCTTACAGCTAAACTTTGGAATATTAATGAGAATGTACTAATTAGCCCTCGGACATAACCCACGGAACATTAGTATAAACCCAAAACCGTCCATCTGGCCAGACCCCAAATACAGCCGAAGACACTTGAATGCATTCATGATTATTTGCAGGTAATTCAGTTGACAATACACAATACGCTTTACCTGACACTAATGTTTTATGCGTACGACAGAATTGCATAAAAACAGTGAAATGAAATCGCATTTTTTTACAAAAGTGACGTTACAAAATTTAAAAGGTTTTCTCAAAAAATGGAAATTGAAGCAATTGGCTTTTATCTACAATGGTTTGTACACATTTTGTACAAAACAGATAGTTGAAATATTATTCGTGTTTTTAAAAACATCACGATGCACAAAAATTGGTTTTCTGCCAAATATTCCTATTGGCGCTAACGTCACAATTGCATAAAAAGGCAGTACTGCCAATAAACTGGGTGAGCTTGTTCTGATTAAAAATAAATAGATCTTGCTCAAAAGGTTTTCGCTTTCAGTTCCAAAAAGCAGTCAGTATTAATTATAAACTTAATCCTTGATAAAAGTGAAATAAATCCATAAAAACGTTGGAAGTAAAAGCCATAGGGGAGAGTGAGGACACTTGATCCTTGGGGATATTTGATTCCCTGGCCATATCTCCTAATCTATACGCATAAAGTTATCCCAATATAAAAAAAATGAAGCATTTGGTCGTTTATGATGTTTAAAAAACAAATCTGATGTACAGTAATGTTTCGATTATATCACTATACTCGTTATATATCACCCTCGATTATATCACGGTTTTGCCTCGATTATATCACGCTTTTTCAAAAACGTACAAGACACTACGTTTTGATCCAATTAAGCCACATGTTGTGTCCTGGTAGGGGACCGACACTTCAAAGGGGCAAGAGCGACCCCCTTTTGAACTTTCTTTTTGTCAATTTTTTTCCTTTAAAAATGTATTGTGTATGTGTGATAAAGTGTAATTATGTGTATATGAGTATGTGTGATGCAAACGCATGCTTTCTGTAGTTTCATCGCGTAGCAAGAGGAAGAGCATTCGAATGCGTGGTGTTATGAATAAATAATGTTTAACGCATGGTTTATATTATGGTACGGGTTTTCTCAAGTAATTCTTTCGAGCCTAATTGCCACTTGTATAGCCATTCTAAGTAGGAAGAGCTGTTCTGCAAGCAGATTATATACGCTATTACTAGGACTCATTCACTTAAAAGTGACGCACGCTTCGTAGTAAGCTATCCGGTTCGTGTTGTGATTTTTCGGAACACTGTTGATCAATAATCCGACGGTCAATGAAAATTTTTCATCAATACCATTTCAAAATCTCATATTAGATTATACTTTTCGTTTCTGTTTGTAATATAACTATGAATCACGTTCAATTTAATTCTTAATTTTTTTGATCGGCTTTTAGACAATACTGATAAATAAAGACAAAAAAAATATTTTCCGTGTATTTCAATTATTAACATGACGTAATTATAGTCTAATTGAACACAACAAATATACCCAGTCGTTTGTATCGATTCAAAAACGAACCCAATCAACTAAACACCGTGTTGGACTTACACCACCCAAAAACTGTCGGTCTTACCCCAACAGCGCACATTTTCGTTAAATGCTCAATTAACAGTATTGAAATACTCAAACTTATCTTCAATTCACACAAATAACGATATAGAGAATAGAATGTGTGACACAAAAACTGGTCATTTTCAAAGCTTTTGTGTTATTGAAACCTTAAAATGTATCAACTAAAAATAACATCCAAAAGCGTATCAACTTTGCTTTCGCTTGTTTTGTTTATCTTGTTGACGTTTATAGAATCCATACGGCATCGATGTGTATCGAAATGCCTAAAATAATCGTACTAATAATATCCTGTCATTATTGTATGATTTAAAATTTGATATCTGGTCAAAGTCGTGGGGTGTCGGGCTTACCCAGGGTGTCGGGCTTACCCCCAGTTCCCCTACTTTCAGGATTTTTTACAATCGATTTGCTTATTTACATGTAGGGTAATGAGCCTATTATTGGCTTTCGGATTATATATGATGAGGTCGGTCAAAAAATCGATCTTTTATATTCGTTTATCTCAAAGTACAGATTCTTAAGAAAGTATCTGAAAATCGGTATGTTTATAGATGTTTAAGCAGTAGAAGCAAAGTTGTAGCGCAGTTCCTTTACGTGAGCGTGGCGCGAAACTTTAAACGTGAATAATCTCGAAATTATGTTTTACCAAAAACATTGTTGCAGTGAATAGGATTGCCGAAATATCTATCGGCCGATCTGGTATAACGAATAGGGGCCGTCTGGTATAACGAATAAACAAATTGGTTTCTTTTTATCACTTAATTGTTATCCACAAGAAAATCTACCAAAATAATGAGAAAACCAAAATGCGCGATATGGTAGGTATGACGAGACATGCATTACTCTTGAATTAATGTGAATACTTTTCTTTTGAAAGGACAACATCAACAATTGGAGATGGGACTATCTCTATGGATGTTGAAACAACGAAAACTGAATCGTAGTCTCTTCGAATACACTAATTTTAATATTCAAGATATTTTTTTCTATAATTAATAAATTTATTTAGGCCCAAATGCGGTAGCTCGACGAGGCCGATTGTTTGTTTTTTTACAATAAATAAAAAACAGCTACGTTAAATTTTTGGTCTCGTTCAGGCGCAGCTTTCTGCTGCGTGTTGAGAACCTTTTTCTAGGGGGCGAAATATTGCCAGTGTTGTCCACTGCAAGTTGAGGTTCATTTCGTTTGTCTTCTTTCGAGTTATCGTTCACGTCCATGTCCTTATCCGTACTACTTTCCTGCTGCTCGCAGTCGGATGTTCCAGTTTGTGTTTTACTCTTTAGGGTCGTTTTAGTATGTTCGTTATCGGCATTCGTTTCGTTGTTGTTGCTAGTTGTTGTTGCTTGATACATAGATGTTGGTTTTGCAGCTGTTAGTGGTTTAGCGTAAGATGGTTGTGTGCTGATTTCAGTTGGATTTGAGTTTTCCTTAACAGTTTCTACGCAAGGTTTTCCGAGGTGCAGCTTCTTCGTGCAGAACTGGCACGTAGGAATTTGCCCTGGGTACGTGACTAGTGATGTCTGTTGAATGAGAGCATCGTCCCTTCCTAACACTGTGAAGCTTAAGTAAGAGGGAATTGGCTTGGTCACACGCATTCTCACTACACGAACACCGTTAGGGATGCCCGGGAAAAAATTCCTCCATGTATCATGTGTAACGGAGTCTACTTCTCCGTATTTTTGCAAGCATTTTTTTAATCACGCCGTCAGGGGTACGCGTAGCCAAATCATGGACCCGAACTTCTACAGCGCCGTTCTCGATATATACGGGAAATGAATGAAATCAGCACGCAATGTTTGATATGATGCATTTGTAGGGTTTTCACTTCAGCCAGATTGAGTTCCATCTGCACTTTTAATAACTGTTCCACTTCCCGAATGGCTGGTCTTACGGGGCATTTTGAAAAATCAACAACAACACAGTTCGGCCGCATCTGGGTTGCTTTTTGCTGGGCACCGTCACTCATCACTATATCGCACAATAGGTATAGGCTATTGTTATATGGACTGCTTTTGTGATAGGCACCGATTGATTTTTAGGTAGAATTGACTGTTTCACTTGCGCGGGACGATTTTTTGCTTCTGCTCAGGGCGAGATGTGAAGACAAACTGATTCAAGATATTTGTCCAAAACCTTAGTGTTACGATGTGAAAGTAAACGAGGTGGTATCGTAACAAACACTTTATTAAATAAATACATTTAATTAAAATACACGTCTCGTGTTCAGCCGGCTGTGGATGTCTGACGTCTCTCTGCTAGCCGGTGGTATTGATTACATCCGGTTGGATGACAACTGCTGCTTGACAACTGTCGATTGGCTGTTGTCGGTTGACAACTGTCGGTTGACAGGCGTGAGCGTGCGAAGAATAGGGTCACACTCCAACACCTCCCCTTTTAGTAGAGCTGATACGGCTCGTAGCGGATCGGTACAAGTCGCTGTCTCGAAGAGCGACGTAGGAGCGCTTCATCTGGATCAGGTCCCCTAACTGAAGCTCGTGTACGACGTTGCTGGCTAGCCGGCTCGAAGAGCTCTCGTAAGAACTCTCGCTGCAATTCGTTCAATCCTTCTGGTTCAGCTGGCGGTGGCGCTATTACCATGGTAGTGGCATCTTCAGACGGCTTAATACCCCAAGCGCCTAAAAGAATATCAAGAGGAATAGTCTGCTCTGCCTGATCTGGTACTCCATTGCAGTCGTCATAGCGTTTCCGCAGCTGATTGCTGTGTGAGCGGATTATTCGTAGCCGATCCGGGAGCCACACATTATACATGACTTGCCCAACGCGTTCCAGGATCTTTCCAGAGACCCAGCACCAGTTGTTGCCTTGGTGCACTTGAGCATACACTTTGTCTTGCGCGTCAAAGTTCTTCTCTTTCGCACCATGTTTTGTGTTGAACTGTCGGTTCTGCTTGCTGTTATTGTCCTTTATGAACTTGCTGGGTGGACGAAGTAGTTCTAAGGACGTTCGCATTGGACGGCCAAGAAGAATTTCAGCAGGTGATTTTCCATCAGGTGCACTCCGACAGGGTGTTGATCTGTAGCAGCTGAGAAAGATGTCGAGTGCTTCATCCAGGTCTTCCCCTCCTGCTTGAATTTTCTTGACAGTTCTTTTGAAGGTGTCAACAAAACGTTCCACCTGCCCATTGCTTTGTGGGTGAAATGGTGCCGTTTTGAGATGCATGATCCCATTTGCCTAGCAAAACTCTTCAAAGGTGTCACTGGTGAGCTGCGGGCCGTTGTCCGTCACCAAAACTTCCGGCATCCCAAATCTTCCGAATATTTTGCGAAGACTCGAAACGGTAGCAGCTGTGGTAATGCGTTTGGTCGGAATGATTTCCGGCCACTTGGAGAATGAGTCCACAACTAGTAGGAAATAGATGTCGTTAATAGGACCGGCAAAGTCCGCATGTACTCGCTGCCAAGGTTTCTCAGGTGTCGGCCACGATTCAAGCTTTGTTTTTGGGTCGGCCTTCGCAACTGAGGCACATTCTTGACAAGCACGCACAAGGACTATGATTTGATCATCGATGTTTGGCCAGTAAACATAATTGCGTGCTAATGATCTCATACGATCGATACCAGGGTGCCCTCTGTGTAGTTGCTCGAGGACTTTCTGTTGTAATTTCTTCGGGATGACAATCCGTTCACCGTACATCAAAACATTTTGCGCCAAGTATAGCGAATCCCGACGCGCAAATAGCTGCTGGACCTCTGGTGTTCCGGAGAGAGCTTTTGCGTCACTTGGCCATCCTTTATGTACGAGCTCCACGACTTTCTGCAACGTCCGGTCCTTACTGGTCTCGGCGGATATCGTCTTAAACGACACAGGGAGACGCTCGATGGACTGGCAGACAATGCTGCAGATGACTGTTTCCATCTCAATCGATGCAATGATGTGTTCTTCATCGGGTTTAACATGCGAGTTAATTAAACGCGAGAGAATATCTGCATGTCCGAAATGGTCAGTGGAAATGTACTCAATACGGAAGTCGTACAAAAGCATGGTTAGGGCCCAGCGTTGGAGGCGGTTTGCTGTATATGGCGGAATACCACGCTTTGAACCGAAAATCGCTAACAACGGCTTGTGATCGGTCTGAAGAACGAAATGCCTTCCGTAGATCATTCTGTGGAATTTTGTGACAGCGTACACCAGACCCAGGGCTTCTTTCTCGATCTGGCTGTAGCGGGACTCGGCTGGAGTTAAACTTCGGGATGCATGATAGATGGCTTTCTCTGATCCGTCTGGAAACCGGTGTGCGACGCGGGCGCCAATTCCCACGTTTGAAGCATCTGCAGACACAACTATTTCAAGGCGAGGATTATAGTGCGTCAGCATGAGCGGTGATTGGAGGATTTCCTTAAAACGATCAAAGGAACGCTGGCAAGCATCAGACCACTGGAACCTGTTACTTTCCTTAAGCAGTTCATCCAGCGGTTGGCGAAGTGTGCGCATTTCGCGGATATATTTCCCATAATAGTTAATCGCGCCCAAGTACGATCGAAGCGTGGGAACATCATGAGGTGGGGGCATGTTAACGATAACCTCAATCTTGTCTGGGTCGGGACGGATACCGTCCGTATCAAGAAGCTGGCCCAGGTACTTCACCTGACGCATAAAGAAACGACACTTCTCGAACTTGACCGTGAATCCGTACTCTTTTAGTCGCTGCAAAACACGATACAGATTCTGCTTGTGCTCCTCGGCGGTGCGATCACCGACCAGGATGTCGTCGAGGTACGGAGATGTACATGATAGTCCACTCAGCATGGCATCCATGATTTGTTGGAAAGCGCCGGGAGCGCTCTTGACTCCAGGGGAAAGTCGGTTGAAACGATAGAGTCCCTTGTGGGTGTTGATCGTGATAAGCTTCCTACTTTCTTCGTCGACCTCGACTTGAAGGTATGCATCGGATAGGTAGATGTGGCTAAACATCGTGCAATTTGCCATTCGATTGAAAATGTCTTCCGGGAGTGGAAGTGGGTAGCTGTTTGATTCGAGTGCACTATTCAATCCAGTAGAAAAATCTGCGCTAATACGAACGGAGCGGTCCGGTTTGCGAACCACCACAATGGGTGCTGCCCAATCCGCATAGGTGACTGGAGTGATGATGCCCAAATCTTCCAGTCGCTTCAGTTCATCTTCGACAACGGCTTCCATGTTGTATGAAACTGGTCACTTCGGTTTGAATACAGGCTGAGCGTCCGGCTTGAGAGTGAGTCGCACTTGTGTTGTAGTGCACAGACCCATACGATTGGTAAACACATCGGGGAACTTTGCTTTTAATTCCAATATCTGCTGATCAGGTTGTTGGCTACCGACCAGCTTGCAGAAGGACGAAAATGGTACGTCCCAGAGCCCAAACTCATCCATCAGGTCGGAGCCTAAAACATTCAGAGAAAGGTCAGCACAACAAATATAACAGTTACCTTTCTGTTGAGTTCCTCCGATAGTGTACGTTGCTCGGAACATGGCTTCTATACCCAATCTGTCTCCTGAAGCTGTCTGCACTTGACAATCCGGTGGAGATGTCTTTGGGGCCCCGACATTGATCCAGTTTTGTCTGGATATGATGGTTATGTCTGTGCCAGAGTCCAGCTGCAGTTCAACTGGTACTCCGTTAATTGCTGTCTCCACATAGCGCCGGCCGCGCTTCAAATTGCTGACGGTTACAATTTTGGCTGCGTGGTTTTTGTTTTGCTGCTTCCCATTGAACGGCTTTGAACGTGATTTTGACGCGAAACAGGAACAGTAGCCCTCCTTATGGCCAGTCCGACCACATTCACGGCATTTGTGATCCTTGAAATAGCATTGACTGGAAAAATGCATGCCACCGCAAGACCAACACGGTGTTTTTGGCGTGTCGGATTTGTTACCTCCAAACTTCTCCGTCTTACGGCGGTTGCCGTGGGGGGAACTCGTTCGGACGGCATGCGTTGCAGCGGCGGCGGCGGCGGAAATGGACTGACTGCCAATTAGCACTGTGTCTCGCTTCAAGTTTATTAAACTTTTGCACTCCTCCACCACCTTTTCCAGTGTGATGTCCTGCGTCTCATTGATTTTAGAAAGCAGACGCATTCGTATGTTCGCGTCTTTAGATGATCTCAAGCCGCACACAAAGATTAAACATTTGAACTGGTCCTCCTTCAGCTCTTGTAGCTTGAAATCGACACAAGCTCGGTTCACTTTACAGGAGTATGTGATGAAATCATCGTTCTCTTCTTTCGCCGTCTGAAGGCACTGGTACCGGCGATGAAAAGTGGAAACCGGACTGCCGAAAATTGTTCTTAATTTGGCAACCGTTTGCTCAAATGAGTACTCCTTTGAGAGCTTAGGAAGAATGAATGAAGTGTACCTTTCATGTGCAGCAGGGTTGAGTTTTCTAAGCAGCAGTCGTACCTTAGCGTCGTCGTCCAGCTGAGTTGCGTCTTTTTCGAAGAGGTCTGCATATCTGGAGAACCAGGCGTCGAAAGAACATCCCGTCTCCGGATCGTAAGCGAATTCGGTAATATTGCTCGCTAAAGAATCTAGAACCAGCTCGTTCCGACTTGCGCTCTGGACGTTGCCTTGTATGTTCGTCATTTGTTTTGCCATTCGGGCCAATAGCATATGTTGGTTGTTCAGGATCTGTAGGATTGTTTCCTTGAATGGCTGATCCGTACTGGAACCTGTTGATGATGCCGATTGTAGTGGAATTGGCGGTCCCGGCATGGCGAACACGAGGTTAGCAACCGACACGAAGTATTTCTTCCGATTTTTCGCGAGTAAAAAAAACTACCGGCACGACTTTTCACAGACTCGTCGCCACTTTGTTACGATGTGAAAGTAAACGAGGTGCTATCGTAACAAACACTTTATTAAATAAATACATTTAATTAAAATACACGTCTCGTGTTCAGCCGGCTGTGGATGTCTGACGTCTCTCTGCTAGCCGGTGGTATTGATTACATCCGGTTGGATGACAACTGCTGCTTGACAACTGTCGATTGGCTGTTGTCGGTTGACAACTGTCGGTTGACAGGCGTGAGCGTGCGAAGAATAGGGTCGCACTCCAACACATAGCGTGCATGATTCCTTCAAGTTTAGTTTTGGGTGGTTCAAAAATTTTAAGAAACGGTACGGGATAGGTAAAGTGAAGCTCGACATTCAAGAAGACGTTCATAAATCACATTACTTTTTAGAGAGAGCATTTATTCCATTTAAGAGTGTGAGTGCTGTACATGCCATTCTACGCATGGCTGTCTCATGTTGTAAGTGATTCCTACGTACATGCGTCGACAGGAACAGCTCTGTGTTAAAGGTATTGTAGTTTAAAATCGAATGGCTTTATTGAGTCAGTTGTAAAATACCGCCCGGTCAAACCATTCTGAATTTAATTCGTAGTCCTGAATGGAGTCAGTATGGAGTCCAGCTCAGGTGCAACAACCGATTGCGAAACCGATTGAGTCGGAATTTGTTGTTGCATTTGGGTTGGGTTGGGTCCATACTGTCTCCATTCAGAAATCCGAACCGGTTCCGGAATGGGTTTAACTGGGCGTCCGAGGTTTTTCGAGTTTGTCTTACTTGTTTGAATGTGCGCCGAAGCTGGATGGAGCATTCTATGTGTATGCATCTTGTTTCTACGGCGCGTTGTGTCTTATTATTTCTCAGCCTGCGGTACTTGTGTGGAAGATCCGAGGAGGGTCTTTGTATTTAACGGTTAAGGTCGGACTGGACTGAGCCAACGTATAGCGGTTCATAATATTACTCCGATAATTCATTACCAGTACCTAGCATAATGGAAGGCATGGCACATATTTAGACTATTATTATTATTATTATTGTTATTTATCCCTTTATGGGCAGCTAGGGTCAAGGGTGGTGGCTAGCGGGTTTAATACCTTTAATCCTGACGGACGAAGTTATGGTCCCTTAAACACAGGTAACGCACAGGACATCATTGAAATGATAAGTTCTGCGTTTGAGATGCACATCCCCCGGTTGTCAGATGAATACCTATAGTTATTGCCTGTATGTGTGAATCTAATTGTGAGTCCTGTGGTGGTGTATGCGTAGAAGGTTTGAGTTTTGGCGTTCGAGTCCAGGGGTGCATATCTGTCTGGGTTGACGTGGGTGTTAACTAGTTGCGTAATAGTTTGATCGCGAAAGACTCAAGCGTTTGAATGTTAACGTGTTTGTCGCTTGCGCTAACGTGTACCTAACTTCGCGTACATGAATTCGATTTTATAATCGAGTGGCCATTCGCATATTCGCGTGTATTCTTGAACGGCGCGGACCTTGAATCTGATAATTAACTTTTAGTGTATGGTAGAGATGCTACAAGAGAGGTAGTTTCCCCATATCACTAGAGTTTCCGGTCATATAGTCATGTTGACTAGTGATGTTCACTTAACCCTTTCATGCCCAACTTTTTTCTAGTGCATAAAGGATTTCAAAGCTATTTTTCCTTGAAACCGGTGGAGTCAAGAAACACGAAAAGCCATTTTTCATAAAGATAGGTGTTTCCCTCGCAGTGCTAGAAGCTGCTCAATTTTTACCTTTCAATGCTCAATACCATTCTCCTAGAATATTTACAATAGTCCACTTGCGTGGAAAACATAGCCGTAGGCACTCTAAATTGGTATGCTTTATAACTTTCAAATAATATTGCAACATAACAAAGATATATGAAAAAATCATTTTTCGTCATCAACGTAAATTGTCCCTGGCAGCACTGCTTCATTGGAATCCAATCACACTAATTGCAATAACTTCAGTTCTAGAGCTAATCCTTGTAACTGTTAGTACTCAAATGGAAGGTAATAGTCACATATATTAGCCTTACTTGTTTTTGTGCGCAAATCTTGCCTCAATCAAAAGTTGTAGCTGTTTAAAAACGTTGTTGTTTACAAACAACATGGGCACGAATGGGTTAATTACTGGGGTGCTTGAATGTCGGCGAAATTGTGGGCGTAATTATGTGTGGATGATTGAAATTGTATGTTCGCGTGTGTGACTAGCTTTGTGTTATCGCGAAAGCCAAGAGGGTTTTCACATTTGAAATGGGAGAGATTGTGAGTGTATATAAGAGAATACCCGAGTAAAGTCGAACATCAAAATTACAACAAGTAGAATTCATATTTTGATAATAGCATCAAATTGAAATCATAATTTGCTTTCAGGTTTTGATTTTTTAAATATGGCATCGAATTTTTATCTCATTTTGCTATCGTTGTGTACCCTGTGTTTCTTGGAAGAAATTCCTTTGTTCATATTTCTTTGGTAAAACATCAAAAAGAATGCATACACACTAACCCAGCCCAAACTTGTTCAGTAATTTATTAGTGTCTCGCTTCAAGTTTATTAAACTTTTGCACTCCTCCACCACCTTTTCCAGTGTGATGTCCTGCGTCTCATTGATTTTAGAAAGCAGACGCATTCGTATGTTCGCGTCTTTAGATGATCTCAAGCCGCACACAAAGATTAAACATTTGAACTGGTCCTCCTTCAGCTCTTGTAGCTTGAAATCGACACAAGCTCGGTTCACTTTACAGGAGTATGTGATGAAATCATCGTTCTCTTCTTTCGCCGTCTGAAGGCACTGGTACCGGCGATGAAAAGTGGAAACCGGACTGCCGAAAATTGTTCTTAATTTGGCAACCGTTTGCTCAAATGAGTACTCCTTTGAGAGCTTAGGAAGAATGAATGAAGTGTACCTTTCATGTGCAGCAGGGTTGAGTTTTCTAAGCAGCAGTCGTACCTTAGCGTCGTCGTCCAGCTGAGTTGCGTCTTTTTCGAAGAGGTCTGCATATCTGGAGAACCAGGCGTCGAAAGAACATCCCGTCTCCGGATCGTAAGCGAATTCGGTAATATTGCTCGCTAAAGAATCTAGAACCAGCTCGTTCCGACTTGCGCTCTGGACGTTGCCTTGTATGTTCGTCATTTGTTTTGCCATTCGGGCCAATAGCATATGTTGGTTGTTCAGGATCTGTAGGATTGTTTCCTTGAATGGCTGATCCGTACTGGAACCTGTTGATGATGCCGATTGTAGTGGAATTGGCGGTCCCGGCATGGCGAACACGAGGTTAGCAACCGACACGAAGTATTTCTTCCGATTTTTCGCGAGTAAAAAAAACTACCGGCACGACTTTTCACAGACTCGTCGCCACTTTGTTACGATGTGAAAGTAAACGAGGTGCTATCGTAACAAACACTTTATTAAATAAATACATTTAATTAAAATACACGTCTCGTGTTCAGCCGGCTGTGGATGTCTGACGTCTCTCTGCTAGCCGGTGGTATTGATTACATCCGGTTGGATGACAACTGCTGCTTGACAACTGTCGATTGGCTGTTGTCGGTTGACAACTGTCGGTTGACAGGCGTGAGCGTGCGAAGAATAGGGTCGCACTCCAACACATAGCGTGCATGATTCCTTCAAGTTTAGTTTTGGGTGGTTCAAAAATTTTAAGAAACGGTACGGGATAGGTAAAGTGAAGCTCGACATTCAAGAAGACGTTCATAAATCACATTACTTTTTAGAGAGAGCATTTATTCCATTTAAGAGTGTGAGTGCTGTACATGCCATTCTACGCATGGCTGTCTCATGTTGTAAGTGATTCCTACGTACATGCGTCGACAGGAACAGCTCTGTGTTAAAGGTATTGTAGTTTAAAATCGAATGGCTTTATTGAGTCAGTTGTAAAATACCGCCCGGTCAAACCATTCTGAATTTAATTCGTAGTCCTGAATGGAGTCAGTATGGAGTCCAGCTCAGGTGCAACAACCGATTGCGAAACCGATTGAGTCGGAATTTGTTGTTGCATTTGGGTTGGGTTGGGTCCATACTGTCTCCATTCAGAAATCCGAACCGGTTCCGGAATGGGTTTAACTGGGCGTCCGAGGTTTTTCGAGTTTGTCTTACTTGTTTGAATGTGCGCCGAAGCTGGATGGAGCATTCTATGTGTATGCATCTTGTTTCTACGGCGCGTTGTGTCTTATTATTTCTCAGCCTGCGGTACTTGTGTGGAAGATCCGAGGAGGGTCTTTGTATTTAACGGTTAAGGTCGGACTGGACTGAGCCAACGTATAGCGGTTCATAATATTACTCCGATAATTCATTACCAGTACCTAGCATAATGGAAGGCATGGCACATATTTAGACTATTATTATTATTATTATTGTTATTTATCCCTTTATGGGCAGCTAGGGTCAAGGGTGGTGGCTAGCGGGTTTAATACCTTTAATCCTGACGGACGAAGTTATGGTCCCTTAAACACAGGTAACGCACAGGACATCATTGAAATGATAAGTTCTGCGTTTGAGATGCACATCCCCCGGTTGTCAGATGAATACCTATAGTTATTGCCTGTATGTGTGAATCTAATTGTGAGTCCTGTGGTGGTGTATGCGTAGAAGGTTTGAGTTTTGGCGTTCGAGTCCAGGGGTGCATATCTGTCTGGGTTGACGTGGGTGTTAACTAGTTGCGTAATAGTTTGATCGCGAAAGACTCAAGCGTTTGAATGTTAACGTGTTTGTCGCTTGCGCTAACGTGTACCTAACTTCGCGTACATGAATTCGATTTTATAATCGAGTGGCCATTCGCATATTCGCGTGTATTCTTGAACGGCGCGGACCTTGAATCTGATAATTAACTTTTAGTGTATGGTAGAGATGCTACAAGAGAGGTAGTTTCCCCATATCACTAGAGTTTCCGGTCATATAGTCATGTTGACTAGTGATGTTCACTTAACCCTTTCATGCCCAACTTTTTTCTAGTGCATAAAGGATTTCAAAGCTATTTTTCCTTGAAACCGGTGGAGTCAAGAAACACGAAAAGCCATTTTTCATAAAGATAGGTGTTTCCCTCGCAGTGCTAGAAGCTGCTCAATTTTTACCTTTCAATGCTCAATACCATTCTCCTAGAATATTTACAATAGTCCACTTGCGTGGAAAACATAGCCGTAGGCACTCTAAATTGGTATGCTTTATAACTTTCAAATAATATTGCAACATAACAAAGATATATGAAAAAATCATTTTTCGTCATCAACGTAAATTGTCCCTGGCAGCACTGCTTCATTGGAATCCAATCACACTAATTGCAATAACTTCAGTTCTAGAGCTAATCCTTGTAACTGTTAGTACTCAAATGGAAGGTAATAGTCACATATATTAGCCTTACTTGTTTTTGTGCGCAAATCTTGCCTCAATCAAAAGTTGTAGCTGTTTAAAAACGTTGTTGTTTACAAACAACATGGGCACGAATGGGTTAATTACTGGGGTGCTTGAATGTCGGCGAAATTGTGGGCGTAATTATGTGTGGATGATTGAAATTGTATGTTCGCGTGTGTGACTAGCTTTGTGTTATCGCGAAAGCCAAGAGGGTTTTCACATTTGAAATGGGAGAGATTGTGAGTGTATATAAGAGAATACCCGAGTAAAGTCGAACATCAAAATTACAACAAGTAGAATTCATATTTTGATAATAGCATCAAATTGAAATCATAATTTGCTTTCAGGTTTTGATTTTTTAAATATGGCATCGAATTTTTATCTCATTTTGCTATCGTTGTGTACCCTGTGTTTCTTGGAAGAAATTCCTTTGTTCATATTTCTTTGGTAAAACATCAAAAAGAATGCATACACACTAACCCAGCCCAAACTTGTTCAGTAATTTATTTTGACGACTTGCTTAGTAAAGTGATATTTTTAAGGAGTTGTCAGCAAATTGTTTCAAAATTTGCGGAATAGTTTTCATTTTTTAGCGATTTTCAGTAATTTTTTGAATAATTTACTGAAACCCGCAATATTTTTCACAGAATTTATCAGCTCTTCTGTTTTTTTCGGTACATAAATATTATCCAGTAAAATACTGACTGGTTGTTCGGCAAAATTGTACCAACGTTACCGAACCCCGTCAAAAATTTACAAAACAGGTACAGCAAATCATCTGTCAAGTCGATATTTTCCGAGGAAACTGCTGACTGACCGGTGTTTTTTGACGTTTGGATAGAACGGATTGCGGAGAGTTCGGTACCAAATTGTTTTACTGAATTGATTACCGAACGGTTTGCTGTTCAAAACCCCAGCAAAATTTTACGGTACCCAGTAATTTAAATTAAGTGTGTATCTTGCTATAAAAAAATTCAACATCTCAATGAGTTTTCAATTTACTCTCATTGATAGGAGAAATAGTTTTCTGTTTGATGTCCGATTTAGAGTTGAAACAAATGATGTATTTTCTAATATCGATTTTGTCGTTGTCATAAAAACAATTATATACAATCAGTTCCAACGATCACTCACAATCACCAATACAAAACTGGAAAGCTTTTTTTTATTTTTTTCGAGAGTTGTCCTACCGGACCTGTAGAGCTAGGTTCCGGAAGGGCTCCCCGTCAGAATCACATACAATTTGCAAACGAGACAGGCAATGTCGCCCACTAAAACACTACTTTTGGGCCAATTGTAGCGGGCCGTGATTCTGAATGTGATATTCATTGTACGGTTCAGGTATGTGCGGGCATAGGGACTCGCGATCGCGTTGTGCGTTTGTATGTCGCGTGTGTTACCGTGTATGTAACTTCGCGTGTATAAATTCTATTTTATAACGGTGTGCATTTCACTAGAGTTCCCGGTGATGTCGCCATGGAACGTGTTGTCTAGTGGATATGAGCTTTATTTTTGATTGGTCCCACTGAATGTATGAACCTAAGTTATTAGGACAGAGAGTAATGGTTTCCGGACGTGACCGATTAATGAGCGCGCGAAAACGAACGTTTGTAGGTTCACGTTTGAGACAGCGTTTGAAACTTCGTAAGTGCTAAAACGTTCTCCTTATTACCGGGATGTTATTAAGTTTGCGCGATCGCGAACGTAGGTGTGCGTTGTTAATCGCGAACGGCTTAAACGTTCGTATGTTAAAGTGTTTGTCACGTGTGCTCGCGTTCATGTGACTTCGCGTGTACAAGACTGGATTTTGTAACCGTGTGGTTATTCCTATATACGCGTGCGTTCTTGGATGGTCATACGGACCTTCATTCTGATAGTTAGTTTTCGGTGTACAATTCACATTCTGACAGGGAGTAAGTTACCCCATATCACTAAAGTCATCGGTCATGTCGCCATGTAACGTGGTGTCCAGTGGATATGAGAGCTTTTTTAATTGGTCCAATTGAAGGCATGGACCTAGTCTGCTGATATCAAGGATAGAAACATCCGGAAATGACCGCGTCATGATCGTGCGACCGCGGGAGTTTTTAGGTTCACGCTTGAGACCGCGTTTGAGAATTTATAGAAGCTGAGACATGTACTTTATCACCGGGATGTTATCATGTTTACGAGATCGCGGGTGTAGGTACCGTGGATGATCGCGAAGGGCTCAAGCATTTGTATATTAACGTGTTTGTTACGTGTATGTGACTTCGCGTGTGTAATTTCGATTTTATAATGATGTAGTGTATATTCTTGTTTGATCGCGCGCGAACCGTGAATCTGATGCTTAATTTTAGTGTACAGATGATAGAAGAGAGTCCATTTCCATATCACTAGAGGTCCAGGTCATGTCACCATGGAACGTGTTGTTTAGTGAATATGAGCGTCAATTTTTTGATTGGTTTAACTGAAGATATTAGTCCAGACTAGTAGGACCGAGGTAAGACGTCCGGACGTGACCGTTTCATGATCCGTTTGAAAGTTTAAAGATGCTACGTTTACTTAACTACCGGGGTTTTTTTCATGTAGGCGAAATCGTGGGCGTAAGTATGTGTGGATTATTGCAGTTTAAAGATACTACGTTTACTTAACAACCGGGGTTTTTTTCATGTAGGCGAAATCGTGGGCGTAAGTATGTGTGGATTATTGCAGTTTAAAGATACTACGTTTACTTAACTACCGGGGTTTTTCATGTAGGCGAAATCGTGGGCGTAAGTATGTGTGGATTATTGCAATTGCATGGTCGCGTTTGTGGCCAGGTTTGTGTTATCGCGAAGGCCCCGAGTGTTTGTACCTATGGAGTATAGATAGCATAGAGTAGAGATATACTAATAAAAGGAATCATAATATGCCGAATAAAGAAAAAAAAAATATGTAAAGAGCTCGATTAGAAGTGTATAAATTGACCGATACTGTTTTGGTATACTTCAATAATAGAAAAGCAAACTAATAGATGTACAAAAGAAACAGTCTAGCGAAGTAGAATAGAAAAACAATAGACAATTGCATGTTGTTAGACTTTCATCATGCTATGCTGGCCAGGAATGGGTGACTCACGTGCGTCGGCAAATTCACTGTATCCTAATTTATCCAATCCGACTTTCCTGAATGAATAGAAGCAAATGCACAAATTGATCACCAGAAGTATTAGCCACTATTCTATCATATACGCCAGTTCTGCATCCATTCCCCGACCCAACTGCCACAAATACTCAGACGAACACATACTAAGATAGACATACTACTAGCACATAACAATTGTACACTAGTACGAAAAACTATGATTATTACAAAGCGACAACTAATAGGTTTCTACTTACGTATTTATTAAATTAATTCGATTATTAAATTAATTTAATTAGTGTATGCACGATGACGAATTCAACCGATAAATGGACACACAATCACTCCCACTGTGAGCCCCGTCCACGAAAACCGCTATCAAATCGTGGAACAATATTTGTAAACACGGCACACAGCAAAAGTCAATGCACGTCGATCCGCCAGTCAGCAACATCACCGCGCACAGACCAGTGGTTGAGCGTTTGTATGCGCTGGTGGAGAGTATGAAGAAATATAGAACATAAAAAAGACGCATAAGCCCTCTCGATCTCCTCGATGCACCACTATCGAGGCGTAATGCAATAACCATTTTAAAGCAGTTGTTCTTTAGCGGACACAATATGATGTTTGCAATACCGTCAAACCCCTCAACCTTGGGGAGGGACCTATACAAAACTGTAAAGTTATATATTAAATGTTTAATTCGTAACACCAGTTCCTCGATTATACACAGCCAGAGTATTGGAGCTTCTTAGTATGTCTAAAAAGGATTTAAGTACCTACTTTCAGCGGTTTGGTAACAGGGCACTGCCCGAGAAAATATTACCTCAAGAAGCTAGGCAAAATAGAAGATGATACCCGTCGCTTCTGCAACCTAGATAGGGAGAACTCAGAACATTTATTGTGTAACTCACTTTTCCACAAAAGGAGCAAATTCTTCGATAAGGGGATAATACAACCCTTAGATGTATGGACGACTGCACCCAGTATGACAATAAACTTTATACGTTCTATAATACCTTACTGGGACCATGCCTATAGCAAGTGAGAATCACTCAGATTAATAGTGATACAACACCCTGATGTAGCATATAATAAAAAAGGCCACCAGAGATCAAAACACTGGTCGCAGTGGAATATGTACCCAACAGAGAGGAAAAAAATGGGACCTGCACAAAGTTGTCTACCATTTCCAGGTTTCAGGAATTCCGTATTTAGACACGGTCACATTTGCGAACATCGTGCAGTCTACTACATGTGAGCTAACTGGATGGTTCTCCACGTTTGACTGCTAGAATTTCGTTATATGCGAGACATGCATATAAGCCTGAATTAATAGAATTAATCAAGACTGTCCGTCTTGCCAAACCAGCAAACACATTTTTTTAAACGTTTGCACTTATTCACGCATAAATCAATTTACCTGTTATTTTCCACGAAGACGTCACTTAAGAGTTACTTTATTGAAATAAAGGAAAAATCCGCGAAAAAAATTATTTTTTCCTCGATAAACCTAAAAATCGGAAACATGAGCATTACATCTGAACGAAGCTGGACTACTAATTATCAATGTTCGCTTAAATTGTACACGTTTAGCAGTATTCAAGGCCAACTGAGTGTTTCATAATTCAGGGTTACTCGTAATGATAGGGTACAGGTAAAATACAATTGAAGTTTTAATGTTATATGCCTAAAATAACCATGCGACCATCTTACCCCAGCTGTCCGTATTACCCACCGATCCCCTACATGAGTAGTGCAAACTAATAGAAATGCAACAAAAACAGACTAATGAAGTAGAAGAAAATAACACATGCAACATGCAATCAAACTACTTGAGCTCGTCTGAATGCCATCATATGATATTTATTTGCCATTAACGACAATTGCACTCTGTTAGAATTTTATTATGCTATGCTGACCGGGAATGGATGTTTCACGCGCGTCGATAAATTGATCGTATTTTAATTTAACCCATCCAATTTTCCAGAATGCATCGAATCGAATGCACGAATTGAACACCAGAAAAGAGTGAACAATGATTCCTAGGAAGGATTACCCACTATTCTATCTTATACGTCAGTTCTGCTTCCATTTCCAGACCCAGCTGTCACAAATTCTCAGACGAACACATACACAGATAGGCATGCGTATAGCACATCATAATTGTACACTAAAACAAAAAAACTACAATTTTCTTTTTTTTTAGTTTTCCTACAAGAGCTGTAGATATAGGTTTTCAGAAGGGCTTCACGTCAGAATCACTCAGTACAACTACAGACGATACTGACAAAATTAGAGGGTTTTGAAAAATCCTTCGAAAAATAATTTGGAAAAGGTAAAAAGCCATTCACATCATCTCGGTCTGAGCCGTCAATATAGTGTACCAGCCAAACACTAAAATAATGAAGTTTTAAATATAGAGTGCGCTGCCGATTGGTTTCTGTTGTACAAGTATACCTCGATAGGTACGTACACCTTCGCTTCGTTTAGTGTACGTACAATCGAAACGTACGTACTATCGAATCACAAAAATAAATTCCAAAATAATTTTTGTTTAAAATTGCATAAAACCTTACAAAAATAATATTTATTACTAAATAAATCCTCATATAAGTGACAAACCGTTCTATCACTGGGTATTTAATTTAAAAATGGTTTCCTACAACCAGAATGGTGAAAATGGCATGTAAAAGCATTTTCTTAGACTCGTACAGTTGACGTATGCACGATTTTTCTGAAGTTCGTATAAAATATTCCGAATTTGTGATTAAAATTCGAAGGCAATAAGACGCCTCTGAATATTGCAGGATCTCTGAGATTTTCTGATAAATTCTTTGGATTTGGTAGCACTTCCTTGCGGACGATCATTAACAATTCTTCTCAGAACAGGATTACATATTGTTTTCTATTCCTTATATTTTTGGTTGAAAAACGTTAAATTAATTATATTTACAAAGACTATTTGATTTCAAATATAAATTATTACAACATATGAGCTTATATAAACCATTGTTTCCCAATTTTGTTAGTTTTACTTCATTGAAGTTAACTGTGAGTTTGTAAAACTTGCACACACTCCTTCATGTTTTAAAGATCTTCCAAAATTCTTTTAAATATTCTTGAAGCTTCGTGAATTTTCCAGAGATTATAAAGATTTCATTCAAGGTTGAAGGATTTTTTGTTCGCAGAGTTCGCAGAATTACCTCGAATTTGGTAAAATATGCGTGAACATCGTGAACACTCTGTTGTTTATAGAAATTGTTTGAGCGCATGGAAATTCTCTGAAGTTTGAAGTAATTTCCTAAATTTTATGCAACCTTCGAAGTGTCAACCTTAAAGATAATTGAGATTCTCTGAAGTTTGACAAACAAACTATGAATGCTCAGAATTTCGTACAAATTGTCTAAAGTTCTACGGATCTCCTTGTAAGTTAGCAAGCTTCCGAAGCTTATAAGACTTTTAAGATACTTGTAGGACGTCCTTAAAGCTTGTAGGAATGCTTTCAAAGTTCATAAATTTTTATGATACATTTGTGGTTTACTTAAACTTTGGAATAATTTGTTGGAGTTTGCAGAACTACTCTGAGTAGCACCTCTTGACATAACCTTTCTAAAGTATGCAGAAGTAACATGAAACCCGTAAAACTTCTATAAAATATGTAGCATTTTGTTGAAGTTTACAAAATCAAACAAAAAAAAAATTTGGTAGGTGTGCGTACTATCGAGGCAAAATGTACGTACTATCGAGGTATACCTGAAATTCGTATTGAGCTGTGAATAGGTTCACGTGAACATTTATAAGATAATGAAAAAAAATGTATCGTCATTGTTATGACGTAAAGTAAATCATTCAATGTTTGATGAAATCATTTTTATCAATTGCGACAAGTTTCTAAAATACTGTAAAATGGTTTTTGTCATGGAAAAAAGGCATCAAATTTCCACGAACATTTAAAAAAAGACCATTGTGGAAGAGAGATGCCGCATTACACCTATAAATCGGTTAGCACCTTTAAGGGGGTACTACCATTTCTTGAAACATTTTTTTATCCAACATTTTAAAAATATTTTTCTTGCGCAACCTTATGTAATAGTTAAGTTGGAGTAACTCAATTAAGAGTACTATTTGTCATTTCGCCGAATGCCGTTTCGCCGAAGGCCATTTCGCCGAATGAGTCATTTTTCCGAATGAGCCATTTCGCCGAATTCCGTTTCGCCGAAAGTCATTTCGCCGAATGGCTCATTTCGTACCAAAAGTAATTTCAATGTTTAAGTAACATTATGGGTGAGTCAGTATTTAAATTTAGTCGCATTAAAGGATCTATAATAAAATATAGAATCAAAGTTGAAGTCATGTCAATGGGTGTCGGGGCATTAGGCCAAAAATTGTTAGGCCGAATGGACCATTAAACCGAATGGGTCATTTTGCCAAACGGGTCATTAGGCCGAATGGGTCAGTAGGCCGGATAGGTTATTAAACCGTTTGTACCATTGGGCTGAATGTCCTTAGATCAAAAGCATCATTAGCAAGATAGTCTACGTAGCGCTGTCTTCCTATTTACCCTTTATCTTTTGGCCTGTATATTCCAATGTAGTAAATGACCCGCCGAGAACAACAAACCAGGTCGAATTGTGGCATAGCCGATTGTCGAAACTTGCTGGAGCACCACATGTGGTAACATGAAGGATGATTTCGTTTGGAGAAAGCTGGCAGTGCGCGGGCGAAAGTGTTCTTTGTTGGAGGAAGAGCCGCACAGAGGAATGCATACGCTCAGAAGAATGAATGACACCGCAAAGTCTTTAACATTTTTTATACCTAAGCAATTATGGATTATACTACTGCTATTGTAGCAATTTTATTCAACTGATGAATCATTCCGGAAATAAAATATAAATACCCACTAGTTATATTTACGATGTTTATTGAAATCAGACGGAATTCAACGTGGTTGTATAACTTTTAGCCAAAACATTTCATAGAAAATATAGCGTCGAAAAAATTTCCCTAGAAATTTCAATTACCGCACGAAATTTTTCTGCTTATAATATCAATATATTCGGAAATAATTCCTCAGAATGTACCGTTCACCAGAAAATCAACCCTAAAGTATATTGCCCATGATCGATATTTTAAAATAAAATCACATTTATAAAAGGCATAAATAATAAAAGAAAATTAAAATAAAAAAAGTCAGTTTGGCGTAATAGAACCACTAGCCACAAAACTCTTTTGGTTATTACACTAGCCTAGCGCATGCGACGAAGCCAGCGTGATGCGGCCTAGCCGCATAACCGAGGCCACGGATCCGTAGCAGCGTAAAGCCGCTGAGGATCCGCCGGACGAGGTGGCCGCCGACCCGCTGTCGGAAGCGGCGGCCTCTCGCAAGCAAACCTGTGACCCACTCGTTTGCACGGATTACCCAAACATAGGGGCTTAAATTAGTTTAAGTCCGACGAAGCGGAGCGATGTCGGACAGTACTCAATATGAAGCGATGTGACGTAGCCACATTAGGCATCGTTGTTGATTACTTATTACATTACAGCGGCAAATATGCAACGAGAAAGGTGTCGTAAATATTCCAAACATTATCAGATCCACATATTTATTTTTCTCTTTGATCCATTCGGCCTAATGATTTGCAAACCAGATAATTCATTATTTTTTGAAGCATAAGTGTAACTGCTAAATATTCTGTAAACACTAGTCCAAGTAAGAGTAAAGTAGTAAAACCATATTTAAAAATATCCAATACAATGAAATTCGATTCTAAATAGTATGTTAGTTTTTTCCATTCTGCGATGCTTTAATTGAAAAGTGAAGAGAAGGAATTTTTCAACAAATACAGCACATAAAATACTGTTTCCTTCCGTTTAGGATTATTAAAATTTAATAAAAAGATTTATAAGTATTCTGATGGTATGATTTAAAAGAACTATGTTACTACAATTACATATTTAATAAAATAACATTCGGCGAAACGACTTTCGGCGAAATGACCTTCGGTGAAACGACTCATTCGGCTTTCGGCGAAATGACCCAGACTTGCTCGTTTAAATATATTGATAAATAGACTCATAATCCTATATGTCACTGTGTTAGGTCCGATAGTTTGTGGTTATACAGTGATGGACAGAGAATTAGCACATTTATATATACAGTAAGATTCCGTTTTTGGCATGTTCCGTTTTCGGCACGTTCCGTTTTTGGCATGCTTCCTTGTTGGCACACTCCGATTTTGGCAACATTTTTGTTGTACATAATAAGTCTTTAAAAAATGTGCAATTGATATTTGTTTGCATCAATTGATATCACATTTGACTTTATTTCCAAACATGGGAGTCATATTAACCCTCAAAGGCGCAAATCATTTTTTTAATTTTGTTGAAAATTGTCTCATAGTTCCAATACATTACTGTGATAATTTTGAGATGATTTTCGCAATGAGTTTTAAAACATCGTTAAGTGTTGGTGATATGATTGTGCTAATTCTGTGTCCAACACTGTACCTTATTAAGAACCTATACCTGACGCAAATGATCATTTAATGGCATTCCAAGGTTAAAAAAATACACTTTAGCTACGCATCCTCCGCCAGTGAGTGCGGCATCCACCCGCAATTTTGATGCGGCATCTATTCCAATTGGAATTATGGATTATAGATGACCGTGCTCATGATCAGAGTGCCTTCTAAAAGATCCCAGCTATTCAACCGATACATGATGTACCAAAAAAAATCGAACAAATAAAAAACCGAAATTTTAATGTGGCGCTGAAAAAGTTTTGGCACTCCGTGATGCAACTGGACGCACATAATCATTAATAAAATTTTGAGTTAATAATAAGGATTATTTTACATCTCCAGTGTTGTAATTCTTCGAAAGACAAACTCACAATATCATATTATTGTATAAAAGCGACCCTATATACGAGATATAGAAAGTGCGGCATCGCTCCCGAAATTACCCTAACAGCATAGTGTGTGAGTGTGCATGCATCTGTGAAAATTGAAATGTCCATAAAGTTAGCACTACCACTTTCGAAAAAGTGAAGTATGACACATGGATTAATTGTCGCTTAATTGTCGTAAATTAGTTGTGAAATCCAAAAATTTGTCGCATTTGTTTTTTAAAAAAAAATGGTATTGTAGTGCTAGCTTTACAGTAAAGTTAGCACTACCACCCTAGAAAACCGCATTTTTCCAAAGTTCAAGTACTTTAATCACACCTAAAAATTTGTCGTATATTAGTTGTGAAGAGAAAATAAATGTCGCACTCGTTTTGTAAAAAATTTGGTATAGTAGTGCTAACTTTACAGTAAAGTTAGCACTACCACCCTAGAAAACTGCATTTTCCTAAAGTTGAAGTACTTTAATCACACCTAAAAATTTGTCGTATATTAGTTGTGAAGAGAAAATAAATGTCGCACTCGTTTTGTAAAAAATTTGGTATAGTAGTGCTAACATTTGCGATAAACTAAATATGGCCATAGATTCTGCACTTGCGGATTATAACTCAAAAACGGAACAGCAGATCAAATCTTGTCCAAAGAATTTTTTCAACTACGTCAAAACTAAATTAAAATCAGACAATTTCCCATCAACAATGCACTTGGATGACAACGTACGTGATAGCTCGGAAGAAATCTGCAACCTATTTGCAACATTCTTCCAAGAAATATATACGACTTTTTCTGAACAAGACCGTGATCGCGATTACTTCGCTTTTCTTCCCGATTTTCCTTTGGATATTAGTGTCAATCATGTCATAGTCGAAGACATTTTCAATTCTCTAAAACATTTAGATGTATCAAAAGGTTCTGGCCCTGATGGAATCCCACCATTATTTATGAAAAACCTAGCAACCGAGTTAACTGCCCCATTGTTCTGGCTGTTTAATATGTCTTTGCAATCTGGACAGTTCCCTAAAATATGGAAAAAATCTTTTTTAGTGCCTATATATAAATCTGGCAAAAAATCTGACGTACGTAATTATCGTGGGATAGCCATAATCTCCTGTATTCCGAAACTTTTCGAATCAATCATTAACGAAAAAATATTTCTTCAAATAAAAAACAGAATTTCCAACCTCCAGCATGGCTTCTTCAAAGGTCGTTCGACCTCAACAAACTTACTAGAATTTATTAATTATACACTGATTGCAATGGATAATGGAAACTACGTGGAGGCACTTTATACAGACTTTAGTAAAGCATTTGATCGCATTGACATCCCAATGTTACTTTATAAATTGACAAAGATCGGCATTGAGCCTGGGCTACTTACATGGTTAGAATCATACCTCTCCGAACGTCAGCAAATAATTAAATTTAAAGGAAAGCAATCTAATCCAATTAAAGTCACCTCAGGAGTTCCACAAGGCTCTCATTTAGGCCCTCTATTGTTTATTTTATACGTGAACGATATCTCCTTCATTCTCAAAAAACTGAAAATACTAATTTATGCAGACGATATGAAACTTTATTTGGAGATAAGAAATGCCGAGGATATTAATACATTTCAAAACGAAATACAAATTTTCCACATGTGGTGTCAAAAAAGCCTCTTACAACTGAACGTGAAAAAGTGTAATTCAATAACCTTTAGTCGAAAACGACAAACACCGAATGTTGAGATTACCTTAGGAAATCAGACTGTAGTAAAGTGTGAAAGAATTAGGGATTTAGGTGTTATATTAGATTCAAAGTTAAATTTTATTGATCATTATAACACAATTATACACAAAGCTAACAACAAGCTCAGTTTTATAAAACGCTTTAGCTATCATTTTGAAGATCCTTATACAATAAAAATATTATATATTGCATATGTTAGGTCGATATTGGAATATTGCAGTATTATTTGGTGCCCTTTTTCAAGCAGACATGAAGAACGAATAGAATCGGTACAAAAACAGTTTTTATTATTTGCCCTTCGTAAATTAGGATGGACAGCATTCCCTCTGCCATCTTATGAAGCACGCTGCTTGCTTATCAATATTCAAACATTAAACGAGCGTCGCGAATTTGCAATGCTCTCATTCATTAATAATATCGTTTCGCATCGTATCGATTCAGCTGAAATTTTATCCAAATTGAACTTTTATGCACCTTCACGACAGCTACGAAATCGAAGTATATTTTCAATAACTCCTTTTCGCACAAACTATGCAAAATATAGCCCCATAAATCGAATGATGTCTATTTATAATCACTATTGCGACTCAATTGATTTTACAATGTCTAAACTGAAACTAAAGCAATATTTTATACACAAAAGAAATTCTAACGCGTAAGAGGATGATTCTGTAAAAGCCGAAATTGCTTCATTTATACTAAATTCACGAAATATACACATTAGTAATTAAGGAAATCTGTAGTCTACATAGATTGACGAAATAAATAAATAAATAAATAAACTCAATAAACTTTACAGTAAAGTTAGCACTACCACCCTAGAAAACTGCATTTTTCTAAAGTTCAAGTACTTTAATCACACGTAAACATTTGTCGTAAATTAGTTGTGAAGAGAAAATAAATGTCGCACTTGTTTTTTAAAAAATTTGGTGTAGTAGTGCTAACTTTACAGTAAAGTTAGCACTACCACCCTAGAAAACTGCATTTTCCTAAAGTTCAAGTACTTTAATCACACCTAAAAATTTGTCGTAAATTAGTTGTGAAGAGAAAATAAATGTCGCACTCGTTTTTAAAAAAAAATTGGTACAGTAGTGCTAACTTTACAGTAAAGTTAGCACTACCACCCTAGCAAAATTTCATTTTTCCAAGGTTCAAGTACTTTAATCACACGTAAACATTTGTCGTAAATTAGTTGTGAAGAGAAAATAAATGTGGCCCTTGTTTTTTTTTTTAAATTTGGTATAGTAGTGCTAACTTTACAGTGAAATTAGCACTACCACCCTAGAAAACTGCATTTTTCTAAAGTTCAAACACTTTAATCACACGTAGACATTTTTTTTATTCAATTCGTTTATTTAGTAAGACACGTTTGCGTTAGCTTAAAGGTGCCATTTTTTCTTTGTTTTACATTTGGAATTTCTTTAAATTAGGTGGTTACCCGATCAGAAGGGCATAACTGATTTTTAACACCTGGAGTTATTTATTTCCAAAGATATTTTGAAACAGAACCTGTTATAAATCTGGCTGGTTAGTTGTTAAAATATCAAAAAATAAAACAAAAACCTGGCTAATTATAACCAAATTGTAACAAAATTTGATATGATTTTATCAAAGTTGAAACTGAATGAGATATATTTTATTTCCAAAAGTATATAGGTATTCTCTCAAACTGTATTAGATATAATCATATAATGACAGTGACCTAGTAACAAACGATCAATTCATAAATTGATGGTCTCATAATAGATTTTGTTATAATATTGATAGTATAGAAAACTGTCCGCAATCCGCTTTCAATTCCGTTATCTGAATATAACTCCAGTTGTTATAAATATCAACCATAGTTATAATAGAGTTGTTTTGTTATGCCCTTCTGATCGGGTACACATTTCAATATTATTTTGTTTTTATATAATGAAAATAAAAATAAAATTACAGCTAACTTATACGTATACAAGGGGAGGTAATATAATATTCGTAAGATTAGGGGGACGGGTCATTTCGTGTGTTCTATGTATAGTAATGCACTTTATGACTTTTAGAAGGGAGATTGTTACGGCAATTAATTATCAACTAAGTTGAACATTTTACAGGCTTATTAGGGGGGATTAGTCAGGGCTATTTTCAAGTAATGGTACTGGTGTGCATTTCTTAACGAGATTAAAGTTATCAACTAAAACTAGAAGATGGGGGGGCACTTTTGGGAAGATATTCAAGTGGAAAAAGGGGGTGAAGTTCTACATCTGCGTATCATAGACATGGGAGAATGGGTGGACAAGGCTGACATGGCGGGGGAGGGGGGAAGATATAAACTTTCAGTTTCCGGCATCGGAAATCAACAGTAAGGATTGCAGATTCGGACGGATGCATAATGTATTGGGATACCGGGCGGTCTTCCTCGAGCCGGCAGGGGTTTCTCCAGACGATTTCGTAGCACGGCTCATGCGGATCGGCAACACATCGTCGCTGTTGTGCTATCTTATGACAAACGCCATTTTGGGGTAAACTGAGTTAGATATGCCATATTACTTGTTTGAAAAATCTCTACAAAGTGGCGTTTTCAGAATTTTGAAATTCTACATGGTTACTTAGATATAGCGAGAAACATGATGAGAAATTGTGAGTTTTTTGCTTCAAATCACTGTATTTAGGGATTTGCTCAATTTATATTGAAGTTTTAGACATTTTTATATGTGGAAATGTCTGAGGAACACAATGGCATAAATATTTTCAAAAGAAAATTACACGACTTGTGAGAAAAACACAGTTTTAGTTTTAAACTGGAAATAAAGCATATTTGGCAACACTGTAATCTAAAATAATAATTTTTTCTAGATTCCCTGACTCATTTCCTTCAAAATGCATTTCACCGATTTTTTATAGACCATATGAACGCAAAGATATGAATAAAAGTTAAAAATTTATGATTTTTTCTATAGAAAATTTTCCATGCACGATTATGACACGTCATACAAATTTTGTCATCAATACACGCCTATGACACGTGTGAGTGCGACTTTTGTTTACATTCATGGTAAAAACTCGCAACATAGTCAACCGATCTTCGTAATATTTGAGAAATTAATGCAGAATAGATAGAAGCATCAATTGTCTTCTTTGGATTGTTTATACCATTTATAAGTTTCAAGATATTCAATCTCAAACTTTAAAAATCGTTTTTCTCGAAATGTGCTAAATGGCGCTTGTCATAAGATAGCACAACAGCGACGACATCGCGTTGTGCGTGTGATGTTATGCTGTAGGTCTCGTGTTTGTTGGGTCATTCGACAGAGATGTTTTGTGTCGTCTTGGAGTCGCATCAGACCATCGTTAGGGTACGGTAGGCGGAAGAAGGCACTTCTGGGAATGATAAGAGAAATGATAGGGGCAGTTAAATTTGGATATTGATGGTTTTTAGGAACGTGTATATGAGGGACATGTAGAGGAGATCGCAGCTTGCCAGTACATCTCGAACCGGGACATTGGGTGATCTTCCTCGGACCCGAAGGGAATCGAATAGTTGAGATCTGGCAGAACAGTACTCGTCGCATGCTCAGACAATATGTTCAATATCATGATAACCGTTGCCACAGGCGGTATCATCCGCGAGCCCAATACGTCGGAGATGAGCGTCTAGCGTGTAGTGATTGGACATGAGCCTAGATATCACGCGAATGAAATCCTGACTCACATCCATTCCTCTGAACCAAGGCTTCGTTGATACCTTCGGGATGATAGAACGTAGCCACCGTCCTAACTCTCCATTGATCCAAGATGTCTGCCAACTTTCTAGCGTCCTCTGACGAAAGATATTGAAAAATTCATTGAAACAGATTGGTCTTTCGTAGATGTCATCTTCTAAAGCGCCGGCTTAGCTAAAGAGTTCGCTTCTTCATTACCTGGGATGGAGTAATGTGAGGGAACCCAAACTAAGGTAGTCTTGTACGATCTTACAGAGCCTTTCGAAATTTGCAATTACTAACGGGTTCAAGATATCGCATCGGATGAGCAATCGATATGAGAGATCACAAAATCGTTTTTTCAGCGGAAGGACGCCCGACAGCACTTCTAGACTCATCGTATGTGTCGAGTGCATGCAACCCAAGACAATACGCAAACAACAACATTGGATTCGCTCTAGTTTGATGAAATGTATGTTCGCAGCAGAGCGAAAACAGAAACTCCCGTATTCCATCAACGACAATATCGGTCTTTGGTACAGCCTGATCAGGTCTCCTGGGTAGGCACCCCGCCATGTTCCGGTTATTGTACGGAGAAAGTTGATCCTTTGTTGGCACTTCTGTTTCAGAACCTAATGTGACATCCCCAGGTTCCTTTAGAGTCGAACCAGACCCCTAAATATTTGAAAGTTGAAACCTGAGCAATAGTTTGACCCATTAATTGAAGCTGTAGTTGCGCTAGTTCACGCTTCCTTGAAAATACGACTAGCTCAGTTTTCTCCGTGGAGAACACGATACCCAGCTGGAGGGCCGAAGCAGGCAAATTGTCCAAGGTATCTTGCAATGATCCTTGCAGATCTACGGCTTTGGGACCTGTAATAGAGACCACACCGTCAACTGCAAGCTGCCTTAGCGTGCAGAAATTGACAAGACATTCGTCAATGTCATTCACGTAAAAGTTATAGAGAAGGGGGCTTAGGCATGAGCCCCGAGGAAGACCTATGTAGCTAATATAGCAAGTATAGCAAAAAGTTGTTTAGAGTCGGCGAAAGATCATGGTGGTGCAGCTTCTCAGAAAGAATTTTGATAGAAACTGAATCAAAAGCCCCCTTAATATCTAAGAACACTGATTCCATCTGATCTTTGCTAGCATAGGGCACTTGAACTTCTGTTGAAAGCAACGCAAGACAATCGTTCGTCCCTTTGCCTTTGCGGAAACCAAATTGTATATCTGACAGTAAGCCATTTGCTTCAACCCAATTGTCAAGGGGAAGCAAGATCATTTTCTCGAATAACTTTCGGATCCACGACAGCATTGCAATTGGTCGATACAAGTTGTGGTTGGTTTTCCTGGTTTTTTGGATGGCAATGACCTTCACTTGCTTCCAATCATGTGGGACAATGTTACCCACAAGAAACTTATTAAATAAATTCAACAAGCGTCTCTTGGCAGAATCTGGCAGATTCTTCAACAAGTTAAATTCGATTCTGTCTGGCCCTGGGGCTTTATTGTTACATGTCAAGCGAGCAAGTGAGAGCTCCACCATCGAAAATGGTGTTTCGTTCGCGTTATTGTGAGGGGACGCGGCGCGGTAGATCTTCTGTGCCGGGGCGGAATCTGGACAAACCTCCTTGGCAAAATCGAATATCCAACAGTTTGAATATTCCACGCTCTCGTTAGTACTGTTTCGGTTTCGTAAGCGCCGTGCCGTGCTCCAAAGAGTGCTCATCGATGTTTCTCTCGTTAGCCCGTCGACGAACCGGCGCCAGTAGCTACGTTTTTTGGCTTTCATCAAACTCTTCATGCGAGTTTCTGCCATCGCGTACTGTCGGTAGCTGGCTGGCAGCCTGTCGTCCCGGAAGGTCTTATACGCGGTGGCCTTCTCCGCGTACACGTCTGAGCACTCTTTGTCCCACCATGTGTTGGGAGGACGCCCGCGAGAGTTCGCGTCTGGTACGCGTTTAGTCTGAGCTTGAATCGCGGTATCGAGAATCAAGCCAGCCAGGAACCTGTACTCTTCCTCCGGAGGAAGCTCTTGAGTGGACTCGATTTTGTCGGATATCGCGGACGCGTAGCTCTTCCAATCAATATTTCGTGTGAGGTTATACGAAACATTGATTGTATTCAATGGCCCTGGACCGTTAGCAATATTAATTACGATTGGCAGATGGTCGCTGCCGTGGGGATCAGAGACTACCTTCCACATGCAATCTAACCACAGCGATGTCGAGCAGAGGGACTGGTCTAAGGCGCTTGGACGCGCTGGAGGGGCCGGAATCCGTGTCATTTCACCCGTGTTCAAAATGGTCATATTGAAGTTGTTGCAAAGCTTATGGATTGAGGTAGGTCGATTATCGTCATGAAGGCAACCCCATGCCGTACCGTGGGAGTTAAAATCACCTAACATTTGCCTCGGTGTGGGGAGGAGTTCCGCAATATCGCAAAGCCGTCGTTGGCTAACTGAGGCTCTAGGAGGGATGTAGGTGGAAGCAATGCGAAGGTCTTTGCCTTTAATTCTGATTTGACAAGCGACAACTTCAATGCCTGGTGTCGAGGGGAGGTCGATTCGATTGAAAGAATAGCACTTTTTGATCCCCAAAAGTACTCCTCCGTAAGAGTCTTCTCGATCCAAGCGAATAATATTAAAATCGTGGAAGTGTAGGTCTATTTCTGGTCTAAACCATGTTTCGCACAATGCAAATGCACCGCATTTCATGTTATTTAGTAAGATTTTAAAGGAATCGATTTTCGGGATAATGCTTCTGCAATTCCACGGTAGAACAGTGATTAAAACCGTGACCGATGAATTAGCCATCGAAGGCTACAATCGCTGAAAAAAGGGGCCATTTCGCAGTGAACTGCATCAAGAATGTTTTACTGTGGGGAGAAAGCTTATCGAGATGCTTCTAAAGGGGTCAGAAATATTTAATGCTGTAAGAATACGGTCCACAATGTCAGAGAAATTTCTTAAGCCAGCGCTGGTTTCTTTCTCTGGCAGAGATGGGAACACTTGAAGTTTTTGATGTTCCTGGAAGTACTGGGAACTCCTTTTCGCAGTTCAGATTTTTGAGGCCGGGAGCGGCTTCGGTTTTGCTCCAGTACTTCCTCGAGAAGTTATTTTTGGGGGACCTACAGGAGACACCTTCTGGCCTTTACAACGAAGTTTGGAAGAGGAAATGTTCCTTTTTCTATTGCTTCTAGGCACAGCAGAATATGTTCCTTCCTGGGGTTCATCACAGTCGCCTTCGACAGTAGACAAGTTGGTATAGATGTTCGCAGAGGCCGGTGGGGTAGCTATCTTTAGCATTTTTGCAAAAGATCGCTTGGAGCGTCCCTTAAGTGAATACTTAAGATTCTCCTCGCGCTTTTTGTACGCAGGGCACGTTGGGAGATCATGCGGGTTTCCCGCACAGTAAAAACACTTTTCGATATCCCTCCCATAGGAATCATCCACATGATTCCCACTGCATTTTTCGCAACGAGCCTTATTGCTACAATGGGAGGCTGTGGGTCCCGATTGTTTGCAATTGGTACAGTTCATGACCCGCGGCACAAACAGGCGAACAGGTAGACGAACCTTGTCAAAGAGGAGGTAGTTGGGTAGAGCAGAACCGGCGAAGGTCACCCGATAAGAGTCTGAGTTGACGTATGTTTTCTTCCCGTCAGCTGCAACTGATGCTGAATGCAAACGTTTGCACTACAGGATCTTCACTGGCTTTAGCATGGCGTCTGTTAGCTGGAATATACACCCTGTACTCCTTCGTAAAGGGCCCGTAGCCAGCAATATCGTTTGCCTGAGTGAAACTGTTAACAACCACCCGAAGCTTATAAGGGCGAATTTTCGATATCTCTGTCACGACTGAATACCGATCCGCCAGAACCCGAAATCTGCAACAGATTCAAACACTTTTTTCTTTGATCCGGAAGATCACGAAGGGCCCGGTGGTCGAGCTTGGATATACTTTGAGCCGGGGAGCCGATTTTGTGTCGACGTCCATCTCACCTTGAGATGAACCGCCGTCAGAGGAAGTCATTTTTGCACGGGCCTATTTCCCAGTGCACGTTAGTAAGACAACCAAGAAGGGAAACGTGAACTACTACTTAACTTGTGTAGGTAACGGTATCCAGACGGCTTATTAGAAGAACACTGCTTCACTGGTCACTGACCGGCTAACGGTACTCGGAAACAGAAACACAAAAGAAGGGAAAAAATACTGAAACCTCTACGAGGCGGAGAGTGAGCAAGATAACCTACAACGCGGATTAGCACTACTGTTTGTCGCTATAGACTGCACGGCAATAGACTGAGCGATCGGCTACGAGTTACGGTTTGTTCGGAATTTTCACTCAAAGTGCATTTTGACAGCATGCTTATTGGCCCTTCTCAAAAAACACGCGAGAGATTATAACTATTAGAGGTCGCATGCCGCTGTTAACACTGATGGTTTATTATCTCGCTCTTACATATGCTAGGCCTATTAGTTTGACACACATTGCCCCGGGTACACACATGTCAAAGTAATTGGATACAATATGCTAGAGCGAGACCCCATGTTTCAGTCCGTGAATATATGGAGACAGTAGCGCTTTCATCCCTCTAGTAGTTATGATCTCTTTTGTAAAACTAGACTCTCTCACTCTCTCTCCCTCGTTTTATGTTGGAGTAAGAAGGATGCCCAGATTTCAGATTACCTATTGCTATCTAATGCAAGTTCTCCGAACATAAGAATGAATTACGATTCACACGATACGTCAGGCTTCCGTCACCGGTAAAGAACTTCAAAAGAACGTCAAAGTTAGTTAGATGCAATCACACACAACATCAACGACACGGAACGTTTTGACGTACGAAATATGTGAACGAGCAACACATTTAACTTATCTTGACGGAACAGTGACGTGACGTTAACGTTCTTCTCCATTGACGTTCGTCTCCGTTGACGGAAGCTGATGTATCGTCTGAATCGGGCTTAAGCTAGACCTCAGATGGAATACAAGAGCAATATGGTATATACAGGTGGGGCTAAGATGGTACTTTGGTATTCGTAAGATGAATCTTACATGAGTGGTATGATGAATCTTACATGAGTGAAGGCGAATGACCCACAGAGGTTAAAGCCACAAATAAACAACAACTTACATGAGTGATATGACTTGCTTACGTCATACCGTTCTTAAGTTTCCATTGACCTATTTGACGTCTAGAACAACACAGATGCAATGTACATGGACATATACGTATACGAAATAAATCAGGTACACAGGATTTTCCACCTGATTTAACCTCATTTTTCAATAATTCCATTCAATTTAAGGCTCAAGTTACTTTTTTGAGCATGTGTAAAAATTGAACGCTTGTTAGCATAGGTAGCAAATATCGTGTACAGCTTTGCCGCCGGATTTTCCATATAAAGCATTTATTGAACTATAAGAAGAAAATCAGTCGACTCATTATATTATCACGATTATGCAAAATAGTTGATGGAAAAATTATTGACCGGGTAGAATGGTGCTTTTGAAAAAGTTACTTTACAGTAAAGTTAACACTATACCAAATTAAAAAAAAATGTGCGACATTTTTTTAAACCATAACAAATTTATGACACATGTTTACGTGTGATTAAAGTACTTGAACTTTGGAAAAATGCAGTTTTCTAGGGTGGTAGTGCTAACTTTACTGTAAAGTTAGCACTACTATACCAAATTTTAAAAAAAACAAGTGCGACATTTATTTTCTCTTCACAACTAATTTACGACAAATTTTTAGGTGTGATTAAAGTACTTGAACTTTAGAAAAATGCAGTTTTCTAGGGTGATAGTGCTAACTTTACTATAAAGTTAGCATTACTATACCAATTTTTTTTAAAAACAAGCGCCATTTTTTTTAAAAAACAAGTGCGACATTTATTTTCTCTTCACAACTAATTTACGACAAATGTTTACGTGTGATTAAAGTACTTGAACTTTGAAAAAATGCAGTTTACTAGGGTGGTAGTGCTAACTTTACTGTAAAGTTAGCACTACTATACCAATTTTTTTTTAAAAAACACGTGCGACATTTATTTTCTCTTCACAACTAATTTACGACAAACGTTAACGTGTGATTAAAGTGCTTGAACCTTGGAAAAATGAAATCTTGCTAGGGTGGTAGTCTGCCCATAACAGCATAAGAGTCCCATGTTGAAAAACAGCAAGCCGAGAAAAACGCTGTTCAAGATTGTCCCATCCATCGAGCCAAATGGATGGGACAACCATGTTTTGGTATTTTTTTTGATATTTTCTGAACAAACCCGGTAATCTTATTTGTGCAGTGTGATTCAGTGGTGGTACAGAATACAATCCAACAGATAACTCATTTTCGACAAAAATCCACATGGGACTCTTATGCGTTTATGGGCAGTAGTGCTAACTTTACTGTAAAGTTAGCACTACTATACCAATTTTTTTTAAAAAACAAGTGCGACATTTGTTTTCTCTTCACAACTAATTTACGACAAATTTTTAGGTGCGATTAAAGTACTTGAACTTTGAAAAAATGCAGTTTACTAGGGTGGTAGTGCTAACTTTACTGTAAAGTTAGCACTACTATACAAATCTTTTTAAAAAACACGTGCGACATTTATTTTCTCTTCACAACTAATTTACGACAAATGTTAACGTGTGATTAAAGTACTTGAACCTTGGAAAAATAAAATTTTGCTAGGGTGGTAGTGCTAACTTTACTGTAAAGTTAGCACTACTATACCAATTTTTTTAAAAAACACGTTCGACATTTATTTTCTCTTCACAACTAATTTACGACAAATGTTTACGTGTGATTAAAGTACTTGAACCTTGGAAAAATGAAATTTTGCTAGGGTGGTAGTGCTAACTTTACTGTAAAGTTAGCACTACTACACCAATTTTTTTAAAAAACAAGTGCGACATTTATTTTCTCTTCACAACTAATTTACGACAAATTTTTAGGTGTGATTAAAGTACTTGAACATTAGAAAAATGCAGTTTTCTAGGGTGGTAGTGCGATTCTGTCACGTTCGCCCGAATGGCATTCGCCCGAAAGCCATTTACCCGAAGGATATTTGCCCAAATGTCACATAAACTCGAATGTCATTCACCCGAATGCCACGAACACCCGAAAGACATTCGCCCGAGTGCAACATAAACCCGAATGCCATTCGCCCGAATTCCATATACCCGAAAAACATCGAAATGTCAATCGAAAAAATTTAATTTATTAAGATGAAATACAAATTTTATTACATTTGATGATATGAAGAAATTAACACTAAAGCTATACCAGTCAAATATTTAATCCAATCACCTGGTTTGTATGATTTAACTAGGGTTTCCAGTTTTAAGTCCTTTCGTGAGTTCTTTTTAGACTTTTTAGCTGTTGGCACCGCTTGTAGTGTACGTAAAACATACGTACTAGGGTTTTTCTCTTCAAGCTGCAACTGCTTCAACACACCATAGAATTTCCACGGCTTAACAAACCGTTCCATTTATTGTGCTAGTCTTCCACATTATTGGTGGTTCTCGGAAACTTTGTCGATACATTTTCGAAAACTGACCACGGAGCGGGGGGCAAAGAAGGGTTATCGAGAAACTTTTTGATTAGTTTCCTTCCTACCAAAAATACAATTTTTACTAATGTAATCCAAAAAATCGTTTAGAGCCTTTGGACAACTTTTCCTCAATTCTTCGAGTGCCATTGGAATACCTTAATTTGGTATATAGATTCAAGAAATTGCTCTTGTTTTGAAAGAAGGAATCAACCCTTATGTTTGAGTATACCGGGCAGACGAGTGGATCAACAGTTTCTTTGCAGACTTATTTGGCATGCAGATCCAAGGATTTGTCATGTTTGAAAGAAGCAATCAACCCCTAATTGTGGGAAAAGAGCTGCTCATGTTTAAAAGAAGGAATCAATCTCTAAGTGTGAGTAAACCGGGCAAACGAGTGGATCACCGGTTTGATTGCGAGGGCCAACAAACTCATAGAACTGCTCATATTTAAAGAAGGAATCTACCCCTATATTTCAGTAAACCAAGCATACCAATGGATCACAGGTTTGCCGAGTAGGGACCTCCGCTTCGGTTCCACGACCTCGGTAATTGTGGCAAAGCCGCATCATACTAGCTTCGCCACATAACATTTATGCTACTATTTACTAACGGTGTTGTGCCAAATGGACTCCCACCATGCAAGATATAATTACTAATTTAATTGATTCAATTCGTTAACGGAACATCTTAATATATATTTACCTCGATCGGTCGTGTTTCCGAAAGATTTCTTATTATTTTGACCGGTTTATCACAAGATTTCACCGCTCGAGCTGACAACTGCGTCCTATATGCATCAGTTTGCACCTGAAGAGCATTTGTGGCGTTGGCAATAGAACCTCAGTGACGTCGGATAGTACACCTAAAAGCGATGTCGCGTAGCCACATTGGTCAGTGTACGGTTGACTAATGTGGCTACGCCACATCGCTTTCTGGTGCACTGTCCGACTTCGCTGCCGCTCAGTCGGCTTTAAACTAGCTATAGCCCTTATGTTTGAGTAAACCGGGCCAACAAGAGGATCACAGGTTTGCTTATAACTCCGGCGACGGGTGGATCAACGCCTCGTCCAACGGAACCTCAGCGGCTTTGCGCCGCTTCGGATCCTTGGCCTCGGATATGCGGCCACGCCGCATCACACTAGCACCGTTGTATAAGCCCGCATTAAAGTCGGACTTCTATCACAAAAGTCACTAAACTAGACAATTACCGATTTTATATTATGCTTGAGTGAATGTGGTATTCGGGTTAATGACATTCGGGCGAGTGGTCCATTCGGGTTGATGGCATTCGGGTAAATGGTCCATTCGGGTTAATGACATTCGGGTAAATGGTCCATTCTGGTAAATGGTTTTCGGGCGAATGTGATAGAACCGGTAGTGCTAACTTTACTGTAAAGGTAGCACTACTATACCAATTTTTTTTAAAAACATGTGCGACATTTATTTTCTCTTCACAACTAATTTACGACAAATTTCTAGGGTGATAGTGCTAACTTTACTGTTTTCTAAAAACCCATTTATATTAATCTTCCCGAAATAACATGGAAAATCCACGTGGAAATCGTATGGAGGGGTATAAGAATTGTTCACCCCTGTCCACGGAGGGGAAGATGGGGGTCAAAAACGCAGGTTTATGTCCACGTAGTGTATGAACGGTCCCTAAGAATAAGCCCGACTGGTGTTAGTAGCGTCGGTGTTCACACGACGCATACATGCAGGCGCAATAGACAAAATGCGTTAAGCTTCCATCCTTATTCTCATTGCTTCACTTTCCAACCCTGTCCAAAACTAATATATGCTATTGTAAATTCCCATAGTTATTATTTTTTTTTTGAGTCTTGCGGGTACCCGGATACCCTTCGACCGGTTACGGGGTAAAAATATAGAAACCCTTCCTCAGGCTCCTGCTTCCACATCATCAAATTTATTCCCCAAAATATATGCTGTTACTAAATTTGTTGTTCTCAATTTCTAGCTTGAGAAAGAACACTGGACACAACGATCGAGTAAAAATTCGCACATATCTCGAACAAATGGAATACGCACTAATAGTGTTATCAATTTGAGTTGTAAGAACGACATTTGAAGGACGTTGACTGTTCTTGTCAAAACAATATTGTATAGTCCACTGGCCTGTCTTGTGTATTCCTATTTACTGCTACGCTTGGTTACGCAGTTGAATTGGCGGTTTAACAAAATAGATTTCTGCTATAAATAAGCGACATTCAACTGTTTGATATTCCCAGTTGTTTATGCCAGCTAGCTGACGCATTGGGAACTACAGTGTGTTTTTGTATTGATAAATACGTTGCTGTACCAATGAATGCGTCGGCCAAATTCCAAGAAATAAAAATGTCAACAATAACATTATCGCCGTTACTGAGTTTTAAGGGGCACACGGAAACTACACATTTACACGGTCTATGTGGAACTGAAAAAAATCCGCCTGCACGACTACATGCTCGTAGACATATGCACATGCGTCGGCAAATGTGTTCATGGTTTTCAGTCTGTAAAATTCAAAACGCTCTGTTGTGCAGTAGCAGGATATTGCAAACGCTTGCAAATGTGATCAACACGTTCTAGAATCCTGATCTGGTTTTGTGAATGTTCTAATTTATTTTGTGTAACTGATAACAGCGTGCAACTGAGATAGCGTGCCGAATAACACATATTTTAAACTCAATCGCCTTTTTCAATTTCACGATTAGTGTACAAAACCTATTAATTAGGGCGTCGATATCGGTGCTCAAGCACCATTAGTTGTCGAGAGTTGTAGGACTGTATTGGTAACAATTGTATTGATAACAATTGCATAGTAATTAATACTAACATACATCGTTACTTTCTGTTAGTCGTAAAAAGTTTAAAGTATTGTTAGTCGTAAAGTCGTAATATTGAGGAGGTGGTCTGCATCACAAGATCGAAACAACACAACAACAATTTCCGAACCGAACTCAAATTTGTTTCCGAAGATTTTATTTGCATTTTACTTTTAGGGTTCTACGAATGAAGTGGACACAAAACTTTAACCGTTATGTGTCCAACAAAAACACCTTTAACAGGCCAACGAGAGTACCCGGGTACCCAAAAATTGAAATGCTCATAACTATGGCTTCCTTTAACCGATTTGAACACTTTTAAAAGTTTTGGATTCAGGTATTCGTCCACTTTTTAATTTTGTGGAATTGAAACGGATGAATTGATTTGGTTCTTGGTAATCCGCATTTTCCGTAGTAATGTTCCAGTACTAGAGTATGTTTTGTAAATTTTAATAATGTCCTGGCAATATGAATATCAAAACTCTTCAAATTATCTCGGAAGTCTGTTATCTGTTGTTACGGAATCCTATTGCAGTACGAAAAATGGAATTGGAATGGAATGGCCACTCACGGCCCCACGGGAACCTGCTCCGGAATGTCCGTTCCGCGGTCAAATCACCAAATGGTTCCAAAACTACGAGATACAGCCTACTGATGCAATTACAAGAATTTTGATACCCATATTGCTAGTATTCCATTGAAATTCACAAATAGTATCCCAGCACTAGAACATGCTTCCTGAAATCCGGATTCCCGGAAATCGAATGAAGTAACCCGAATCATTTTTATCAAATCTAAATGTGAATGAGTTCCCGAATTCAAAAAACCAAAAAGTATCAAAATCGGTTGGAAATTACCTCAGTTATGGGTATTTCAGTTTTGGGGATACCCGGGTATCCACGTCGGCCTATTACGCAGTGAATAAAATTAGGAGCCCCTCCTCACTCCCCCTTACTATATCAACAATATTATTAACCCAAAAGCTTGACTTAGTGAAGTTCTAAGATGTCAGAAAGTTTCAATTTCCAGCTATGGATAAAACATGGGAATTTCATTAATTGAAACCTAGAAAGGTACCCGGGTACCGCGTCGGACACATAACGGTTAAACGCAATTATCTCGGAATGAAGTATTTCGAAAAGTACCGTTTGGAGGTGTGCGCCGCGCCGACGGTTGCAGGTAGAATCCGCACCTACACCGGCGTGACGCCGGCGCGCCGCCGATTTTTACCTGAAATCGGCGACAAGGCGCACACCTCTAGTACCGTTGCGGTGAACGGTGAACTATTCATCCGATTTTCATTTTTTTTTAATTGTTTGTATTTACATTCTCGTGTACTTGAACGGTTCCTTTTTCATCAAAAACTCTCGCTGGCGTCCTCCCAACCCATGGTGGGACAAAGAGTGCTTAGACGTGTACGCGGAGAAGGCGTAAGACCAGAGACGCGGAGAAGGCGTATAAGACCTTCCGGGACGACAGGCTGCCAGCCAGCTACCGACAGTACGCGATGGCAGAAACTCGCATGAAGAATTTGGTGAAAGCCAAAAAACGTAGCTACTGGCGCCGGTTCGTCGACGGGCTAACGAGAGAAACATCGATGAGCACTCTTTGGGTCACGGCCCGGCGCTTACGAAACCGAAACTGTACCAACGAGAGCGTGGAATATTCAAACCGTTGGATATTCGATTTTGCCAAGGAGGTTTGTCCGGATTTCGCCCCGGCACAGAAGATCCACTGCGTCGCTGCCCCAGGGCCAGACAGAATCAAATTCAACTTGTTGAAGAATCTGCCAAAAGACGCTTGTTGAATTTATTTAATAAGTTTCTTGTGGGTATCATTGTCCCACATGATTGGAAGCAAGTGAAGGTCATCGCCATTCAAAAATCAGGAAAATCAGCCTCCGACCACAACTTGTATCGACCGATTGCGATGCTGCCCTGTATCCGAAAGTTGTTCGAGAAAACGATCTTGTTTCGGGTTTGGGTTGTTTGGGTTGAAGCAAATGGCTTACTGTCAGATACACAATTTGGTTTCCGCAAAGGCAAAGGGACAAACGATTGTCTTGCGTTGCTCTCAACAGAAATTCAAATGGCCTATGCTAGCAAAGAGCAGCTGGAATCAGTGTTCTTAGATATTAAGGGGGCTTTAGATTCAGTTTCTATCAAAATTCTTTCTAAGGAGCTGCACCACCATGGTCTTTCGCAGACTCTACACAACTTTTTGCTATACTTGCTGTCTACATGCATTTTTCGCTGTACATGCATTTTTCGCATCACGAATTAGCTACATGGGTCTTCCCCAGTGCTCATGTCTAAGCCCCCTTCTCTATAACTTTAACGTGAATCACATTGACGAATGTCTTGTCAATTCCTGCACGCTAAGGCAGCTTGCAGTTGACGGTGTGATCTCTATTACAGGTCCCAAAGCCGTAGATCTGCAAGGACCATTGCAGAATACCTTGGACAATTTGTCTGCTTCGTCCCTCCAGCTGGGTATCAAGTTATCCACGGAGAAAACTGAGCTAGTCATATTTTCAAGGAAGCGTGAACCAGCGCAACTACAGCTTCAATTAATGGGTATTGCTAACTATTGATCAGGTTTCAGCTTTCAAATATTTAGGGGTCTGGTTCGACTCTAAAGGAAGCTGGGGATGTCACATTAGGTATCTGAAACAGAAGTGCCAACAAAGGATCAACTTTCTCCGTACAATAACCGGAACATGGTGGGGTGCCTACCCCTACCCGTATTGGGCTCGCGGATGATACCGCCTGTGCCAACGGTTATCACGATATTGAACATATTGTCTGAGCATGCGACGAGTACTGTTCTGCCAGATCTCAACTATTCGATTACCTTCGGGTCCGAGGAAGATCACCCTGAATCCCGGTCCGAGATGTACTGGCACGCCGCGATCTCCTCTACATGTCCCTCATATACACGTTCCTAAAACCATCAATATCCAAATTTAACTGCCCCTATCATTTCTCTTATCATTCCCAGAAGTGCCTTCTTCCGCCTACCGTACCCTAACGATGGTCTGGTGCGACTCCAAGACGACACAAAACATCTCTGTCGAATGACCCAACAAACACGAGACGCGATGTGTTGCCAATCAGCATCTGAGCCGTGCTACGAAATCATCTGGAGAAACCCCTGCCGGCTCGAGAAAAACTGCCCGGCGTCCCAATACATGATGCATCCGTCCAAATCTGTAATCCTTGCTGTTGATTCCCGATGCCGGAAACTGAAAGTTTATATACCCCCCCATCCTGCCATGTCAGCCTTGTCCACCCATTCTCCCATGTCTCTGATACACAGATGTAGGACTTCAACCCCTTCTTCCACTTGAATATCTTCCCAAATCTTAAGTGCCCCTCTATCTTCTAGTTTTAGTTGATAGCTATCTAATCTCGTTAAGAAATGCCCAACAGTACCACTACTTGAAAATAGCCCTGACTAATCCCCCTAATATTAATAAAATTGAACCACTCCCCCTAGTTAATAAGCTTGTAAAATGTTCAACTTAGTTAATAATTAATTGCCGCAACAACCTCCCTTCTAAAAATCATAAAGTGCATTACTATACAAAGAACACACAAAATGACCCGTACCCTTAATCTTACGAATATTATATTACCACCCCTTGTATACGTATAAGTTAGCTGTAATTTTTTTTAGTTTCATTGTATAAAAAGTAATATTGAAATGTGTAAACCCCCAATTTTAAGAAATTCAAATGTAAAACAAAGAAAAAAAAATGGCAGCTTTAAGCTAACGCAAACGTGCCTTACCAAATAAACGAATTGAATAAAAAAAAAGTTTACGTGTGATTAAAGGACTTAAACTTTAGAAAAATGCAGTTTTCTAGGGTGGTAGTGCTAACTTTACTGTAAAGTTAGCACTACTATACCAAATTTTTAATAAAACAATTGCGACATTTATTTTCTCTTCACAACTAATTTACGACAAATGTTTACGTGTGATTAAAGTACTTGAACTTTAGAAAAATGCAGTTTTCTAGGGTGGTAGTGCTAACTTTACTGTAAAGTTAGCACTACTATACCAAATTTTTAATAAAACAATTGCGACATTTATTTTCTCTTCACAACTAATTTACGACAAATGTTTACGTGTGATTAAAGTACTTGAACGTCGAAAAAATGCAGTTTTCTGGGGTGGTAGTGCTAACTTTACTGTAAAGTTAGCACTACTATACCAAATTTCTGAAAAAAGTTCGACATTTATTTTCTCTTCACAACTAATTTACGACAAATTTTTAGGTGTGATTAAAGTACTTGAACTTTAGAAATATGCAGTTTTCTAGGGTGGTAGTGCTAATTTTACTGTAAAGTTAGCACTACTATACCAAATTTTTGAAAATTTACGTGTGATTAAGGTACTTGAACGTCGGAAAAATGCAGTTTTCTAGGGTGGTAGTGCTAACTTTACTGTAAAGTTAGCACTACTATACCATTTTTTTTAAAAAACAAATGCGACAAATTTTTGGATTTCACAACTAATTTACGACAATTAAGCGACAATTAATCCATGTGTCATACTTGACTTTTTCGAAAGTGGTAGTGCTAACTTTATGCACATCATTTAATATAGATTATACACTGCTGGTCAATAAAATAGGTGTGAGATAAAAGTACATGAAATTTTGAGTTTTCTCTAAAAATATGTTTATATTCAAATATTTTATAGGTTAGGTACAATCGTAAATATGAAAAAAAAACACTTTTATTTGTAAATTAAATGTTATGCTTTGTCGTAACTCTTTCTTCTCCATGAAGTCCAAAAAAGTACCTGGTCAATGAAATAGGTGTATTGTAATCCATTGCATTAAAATTTTTCAAATCCAATGATTTTAAGACTTCGACATTTTTAACAACTAGTAACCTGTGTAAGCTCCTTTATTCAATCAAATTTTATCCATTTGTCTTGGCATTAAGTCATTCAAACGCTGATAAATTTCCGTTGGTATATGGTAGCATTCCTTTTAAACTGCTTCCCACAAACGATCCTTATTTGTGAAATTTCCATCGAATAACTTCTTTTTAAGTACATCCCGTAAATTTTCTACGGGATTGATGACAGGAGATTGGCATGCTCCGAAATTATAGTCAATTTATTATCCCGAAATCATTCCTTTACATACTTCGATGTGTGTTTTTGGTCAATATCTTGCTGAAACTGTCATTTAAAGGCACGTTATCTTTGGCATAGGACTGCATGACATCCTTTAGGATGTCCATCCTTTAGCCTTGCATTCGAATCTTGCCATTATAGTGGCGTTGCAAAGAATAGGACCTGCGCCATTCCACGAAAAGCAAGCCCCAAACCTCATTGTTCTCGCCTCCGTGCTTTACCATATTTTGCGTGTGTCGCAGATCAAACTGTTTGCACCTTGGACGTTTAACGTTTCGTTGCGCATCGGAGGAAAACAGGTTTACCTTTGATTCGTCCCTCCGAAGGATATGTCGCCATTTTTTTATTCTTTCTGAATCAGGCCCATTAACGCTGTTGAAAAGCAAATTGCATTTTTCTTCAAAGGCTTTGGCTTCGAAATAGTGGAACCTTCTTAGCAATTCTTTCTGGAAGATTGAAATGTTACGGCCTACAGCGAACTGTTCTCGGGCCTACCACATTTCCAATTTGTGCTGAATTGGTCTTGGATGACGCGAATGGATCAGATTTCGCTAAAATTGCAATACGATGGTCAGCTGTTGTAGATGTCTTCTTGGGTTTTTTGCGTGTTTCCTTTTTTCAAAGGTTTTAAGGCATTTGTAACGAAGTTTTCGGAACGCCGCAGTGTATTCGCGATTTATTTATACGTCTTATCTTCTTGAACAAAATTTCTTAGCAAAACTCGTTCCACTTGAGTACAGTGAGATGCTCGACTCATTCTTTAACAAATCTTTGACTTATTCAACATTTAAGTACATTTATTAACACGCAGAATTCAAACTTCACCAAATAAAATGTATAATGGAATTGTGTAAAATAATAACACGTTAATATATTTCACACACACCTATTATATTGACCACACGAAAAAGCCTGCGGCAGTCTTGCTTTGCATCTTGACAAAGATTGCAAATATAATCAGCGCCAACAACCCACTAGTAACTTGACAGATTCCAAGGCTTCTGTGTGCGGTAGGTGTGATTGAGACTGCTGCAACTTGGTATGCGTAATTGAGAAAAACAAAATAATCTATCACACACCTATTTTATTGGCCAGCAGTGTATGTAATGAACCACTAACCATAAGATACTGTATCAGTCTGGATCTAGTTGAATTGATAGCAAAAATAATTCAATCTGCCAGTCGTCTATCGCTTCTATCCAGCACCTGAACCACGCACCGTGTTGCTATTAGATTCTAGGGACCAACAGAATGCAAGGACTCCAAAGCTACAAATCCCTAAGCATAAAAATTTGTCTGGAGTCCACCGCCAAGTCCACAGACAGTTCACTCGTTAGCCCGTCATGGACTTTTACCCTGAACGATAAGCATTATTGTCAACACACAATCATGGCATCAAAATGTACACAGCAAATCATTTACTCAAATAAACACCCCGACAACTATAAACTTTATAAATATACTCATGATAAATGACTCAAAATTATGCCAAATAGCCTTGCTTCTTGTCATGTTTGAAAAGATGCATGTTCCCCTGAAGATAAGAAAACCCAATGATTCAGAATGATCACTTCTCAAAATTATGCCAAATATCCGTTATACTAAATGACCCTCACTTTACACACAATTAGACATTAGGCCAAGTTTCAGTTATGCCAAATGACCGATACCCTGGAAATAAAAATAATTATGCAAAATGTCCGTTAGGCCAAATAACCCGACTAATCAATTTTCAAACTTATGCCAAATGCGCTATACGCTAAATAACCATTATGCCAAATGTCCGTTAATGCCAAATGAAGAATATTGTTTTTGTAATTGAAATAAAACTTGTGGCCTTTCAGGTAAACAAGATATTTCTTAGCGTTATTAATATTTAGACGATTACTGCTTGCTTGGGTAATCTAGAAATTTGATATATGAAAACATAGTATGCTCACACTAATTTTTTTTAAAGACATAAAACACTTCATTAATTTACTGTTTTTAAAAACAGAAAAAATGCGGTGTATTGACTTACCGGTGTCAACAGCTGAGGTGTGGCCGTTGGCGACGAGATGTTGGTGGTGAATTTGATTCCAGAGCCGAGATCGAAATCACAGATCTTGATTGGACAGAGCTTGTCCGGATACACGCATAAAATGTTTTCCGGCTTCAGGTCACGGTGTGCTATGCCCTTCTTGTGCAAAAAATCCAGCCCAGATGCAATTTCCTTGATAATTTGGGCAGCGTCGTATTCAGAGAAGCACACGTTTTCCTGAATACGAGTCAGCAAAGGTCCACCATTTATCTTCTCAAATACTAGGTAAAACTTTTCCTCGTCTTCGAAAAATTCCAATAGCTGCAAGATATTTGGGTGACCCTGGCAATGATGGAAGGTTTCAACTTCGCGAAATACACGAGCTCGAGCGTGTCCTGGAATCTTGTCGATGATCTTCACCGCATATTCTAGCTCCGTGTAGATGTTGATACACGTTTGCACCGAAGCATACGCACCTTCACCGAGCACCTCACCGGTCAATTTGTACAATTCTGCCATATAGGGAAAAATAAGCGAATCGATTAGACTGTTGCATACAATTGAGCTGATTAAATTGTATCTTACCTTGGAAGCATGACGATTGCATCGACGAACTAGCTCGCTTCTTCCTACGTCGTTTGCGTTTCATCTCCTCCTTATGTCGATTGAAATCGGCCTGGCGCTCCGCTTCGGTCATCAGCCGTGCCTCGTTCGATTCATTTCCCGATATTTCCTCACTGCTGTACCGGGCCACCTCTGCGTTTCGCAAATCTATAATTACAAAAGACACAAAATCAGTCGGCGATGAGGATCTATGCACCGATGGCTTTTTGGGGTTAATTTTTTTTGTTTGTTCGACATAACTCTTATTGTTTCTATAAACTGCTAAATTAATTACACATCATATATGTTTCATGTAATTTTCATTTAGGATAAATGATATTACGGAGAATGACGCACATAACTAACTACTTCTCAACAACAAGTCGATTTTGATGAAATTTAGATTCCCCCAAAGAGATGTTCGTGGTAAGGTTTTGGGAGGGGGAGGGAGTTAACCTAATCTTTAAAGGGGGGGGGGGGGGTTGAGCTAAAGAATTGTTTATATCTCCATATACTATTTGACATATGTATTTCTCCCACTAAGGAGGTGGCCATGGTGTGAGGGGTGAACCACGGATGGGGTGGGCGAAGGTTTCTGAATAGTTTCGAAACCTAAAGGAGAGGGAGGGTTTCTGAAGCAATATCTATCAATTGATAAAAAATGTAAAATTTTATTGCATTTAGGTTTACCACCACAAAAATGAAATGGCAGGTATTTATTTGATAGAGAACTTGTACGCGAATGACAATATAATACTGATGAATTGTATGAATTCGCCGAAAAGCGGATTCAGCATTGCTAGATGATGAACGAACAGGTCTGCCCCAAAATAGCCACTAAATCTTGCGCTTACGGAAAATGCTACTTACAAATATCAATTAAACCTCGGGTGTAAGCAAAGTGCTTAAAGAATGCAACACTTTTATATAGGACGAATTCACGATGACACGTTAAAAGAACCAATCGAATATTTGGTAGCGTGATCGACGATCTTCATCAAATTTTGCCAGTTGTTCCACACCTACTGATGAAATCAATTATTGCTTAGGGATAGGTATTTTTGATATTTTGAGTTATGATGTAAACCGCAAAACATTTTTTCACCGAGACGCCTCCGAAGATTCGCTGTCACTGGCTCAATTCTCAGTATTTTGTAATTGATATTATTTATCAGTGTGTAATCGGGCACAACAACCTATTTCTGCAACCTATGCGCATTAACTGTACACCTACCGTCTCACCGTTGCACTTAACAGTGTGTGCAGTGCTTTATGGCCTATGACCGCACAACCGGCTTCCCATGAGCGTTTTGGCGGCTCAGAAAAAAAGGCATACATACGGGCTTACATTCATACATACTATTTGGCACAAGTGTAGAACGTGTAACGTCGTGTTATCTAGCCTGTCTAATCCTATGGAAAATCATCCAAGCATCGCCTTGGAGTCTACGTCATATTGGCAAATTTCGCATTAAATCCGCTTCTGTCTCTTCCTAATCTGCTTTTTGTCTTCTAGGTCCGAAGCGGATCAATCGACTATTAATTAATAAGGTAAACTGACTGGCAGTATTAGTTCTTGCTCGCAAATACTTTTTCTTACAACTGTGCTATTTCATCTCTATCTCATAAGAGAATTCAATTATCCCTGTTCTAGTCAATATACGTATTCATTACATTATGGACCAGGCAAACCCTCAATTTTTTTCTATTATTATCCTGAGCAGCTAGACGCGTGAAGGCATTTTATGGTTTCACAAAAAAATCTATGTCCATAAAGACCATAAGAATTATTTTTTTTTGAGGTCGCTAGCCGTGCATTGAAGAATGCCTAAAACTCTGAACTAGGCCCCGTCGAGTCCAGTCCGTCATCTGTCCGTCTCGTCCTGTCGTGTCTGGGGCTTCCAGGTTACATGCATTCACCAGACGAGACTAGCTTATGTCAGCTTAATTGTGCACTGGTTTCGTAGAATCGAGGCGATCATCGAAATGATAGATCCTACGAGTGAATGCACTTGGCCCAGTCACCTGTCGAGCATTTATATATTTGCGTGTGTTAATGTTTACGTGTGTATGGGAAGTGTTGCATGTTGAGATATGTGTGTTACCTGTAAATAATATGTTAATACAAATATGCATGATGTTAAAATAAGACATGTGTAATATGCTACTTACAGTTTGTTGTTCGTTCCTACTTATCTGACTCAATTGAGAATGAAAGTACATCTCAATTTTTCTAAAACCTGGCGACGTCTGATGGCAGCGAATAGTCATTGTTGACAGCAATGTTGCCCTTTTATGTTAAATTATCTCGGAGAAGTCATCAGAGGAATATGACGCATGAGATCGAAAATAAATAAAATAAAATAAAGAGTAGAGTTAGTACTGTTATTGAATATTAATTGAACAACACATGTACCATGCAATAAAACTACTTGGAATCGTCCAAATGCCAGAAAATGATATATATTTACCATTAACGTCAATTAACTCCGTTAGAAGTTTCTCATGCTATGCTGGACGGGAATGGATGATTGACGTGCATCGGTAAATCAATAGTACCTTCATTTATCCAATCCGAATGAATCGAATCGAATGCACGAATTGAACACCAGTAAAAAGTGACCAACGAATCCCAAGAAGGATCACCCACTATTCCATCATATAAGCCAGTTCTGCATCCATTCCCTGGTCCACATGTCACAAATACTCAGACGCCCACATACACAGATAGCACACAATTGTACACTAGTACCAAAAACTACAATTATTACAACACAACACAACTAATAGGGTTCTACCAACGTTGTCGTTGGTTCTACTGTTATTTTTTTTAATGCGCCTGTGCACGTTGCCGAGGTCGACCGATAAATCGACACACAATGACTTCCACTGCGAGCCGTGCTCACAAAGACTGCCGTTAAGCTGTTGAACAATGTCTGCAAACACAGCCCACAGAAAAAGTCAATCGGCCACGCCAGTGTGCACAGGCTCTTAGTTGACTGTTAGGTTGGGGCTGGTGCAGAGTATGAAAAAACACAAAACATAAAAAAGGCCCATAAGCCCTCTCGGTCTCCTCGATGCACCACTATCGAGGCGCAATGCAATAACCATCCTAAAGCAGGTGTCTGCTCAAATATGCTTGAAGATGTTTGCAATACCGTCAAACCCGTCAACCTAGGAGAGGGTATGTCCATAAAGACCATAAGAATTATTTATCCATTATTCCCCACAAAGTTTGCTCGAACTGATTGTCCGCCTGGTTCGACTCGAACAGACCAATCCGACCCGAATGGACACGCACATACGCGCGGAGCTCGGCGGAAGAAACTATGTTTATTTTTAAGCTCAGCGCACCCGATTTACGTTAAAAACTACTATCACAACCCTGCACCAAAATGGCTGTAGACCAGTGTAATTGTAAGAACAAGTCCTGAATAATTAACTGTCTTAGGTACCATTCCTTACCTGAACTAGCCTCATACCCACGGTCAAAATAATCGAAACTAGTAGGATCCACATGTCCCCCACCCAAGTGAATTGATCAACTTGCAAGTAGGAGCACACATCTACAAAAACCAGCCTAGAAGACTTCCGAACCAATGAAAATGGACCATACCAGTCGAAGGCCACAGGCCCAGCGCCATCTCGTACAGTTCCTGAAATTAGGATTTTTGTTTGACATCCTGCTCCTAACAGCGCATGCTAAGTCGTTAGTGATTTTTTTTCGAAAGTTGGCCTACTGGAGCTGTAGAGCTAGGTTCTCGAAAGGGCTCCCCGTCAGAATCTCATACTACAATTTGCAGACGAGACAGGCAATGTGGATATTGATATTGTAATATTCATTGTACGGTTCAGGTATGTGCGGGCGTAGAGACTTCGCAATCGCGTATATCATCGCGAAGGGCTCAAGCATTTGTACGTTAACGTGTTCGATCACGTATGCGTTTATATGTCGCATGTGCTAACGTGTATGTAACTTCGCGTGTATAAATTCTATATTAAAACCGTTTGCCTTTCGCATATTCGCGTGTGTTCTAGAATGATCGAGCTCGAACAGTGAATCTGATACTTAATTTTTCGTGTACGGCTCAAATGCTAGAAGAAAGTGAGATCTTCCATATCATGAGGGTTCCCGGACATGTCGCCATGTGTTGTCTAGTGAATGAGCTTTATTTTTTGATTGGTCCTACTGAATGTATGAACCTAACTTAGTAGGACAGAGGGTAATGATTTCCGGACATGATCGCACAAAAACGGACGTTTGTCGGTTTGCGTTTGAAACATCGTAAATGCTAAAACGTTCACCTTATTACCGCGGTGTTATGAAGTTTGCGCGATCGCGGGTGTAGGTGTGCGTTGTTAATCGCAAAGGGCTTAAGCGTTCGTATGTTAACGTGTTTGTCGCGTGTGCTCGAGTGTACAAAACTGTAACCGTGTGGCCATTCCTATATACGCGTGCGTTCTTAGATGGTCACGCGGACCTTCATTCTGATAGTTTTCGGTGTACAATTCACATGCTGACAGGGAGCCCATATCACTAGAGTCCCCGGTCATAGATATGAGAGCTTTCGTTTTTAATTGGACCAGTTGAAGGCATGGACCTAGTCTGCTGATATCAATGATAGAAACATCCGGAAGTGACCGATTCATGATCGCGCGAGTGCGGGAGTTTTTAGGTTCACGCTTGAGACCGCGTTTGAAAATGTATAGGAGCTGAGACATTCACTTTATCACCGGGAAGTTATCATGTTTACGAGATCGCGGGTGTAGGTGCCGTGGATGGTAGCGAAGTGCTCAAGCATTTGTAAATTAACGTGTTTGTCACGTGTATGTGACTTCGCGTGTATAATTTCGATTTAATAATGATGTAGCGTGTATTCTTAAATAAGCGCGCGCGAAACGTGAATCTGATGCTTAATTTTTAGTGTATGACACAGATGGTAGAGATTCTGTTTCCCCATATCACTAGAGTTCCAGGTCATGTCACCATGGAACGTGTTGTTTATGGATATAAGCGTCACGTTTTATTGGTTCAACTGAAGGCATTTTTCCAGACTGCTAGGACCGAGGAAAGACTTCCGGAGGTAACCGTTTCATGATCGCGCGACGGCAGTCTTCTCCGCGTACACTTCTGAGCACTCTTTGTCCCACCACGGGTTGGGAGCACGTTTTAAGGTGTTCACGTGGTGTGTTTATGTTTGAGACCGCGTTTGGAAGTTTAAAGGTGATGTTTTTTTTTCATGTTGACGAAATCGCGGGTGTAATTATGAGTGGATTACTTGCATGGTCGCGTTTGTGACCAGTTTTGCGTAATCGCGAAGGCCACGAGCGTTTGTACCTTTATGAGTATAGATAGTATATAGTAGGTATATGCTAATAAAAGGAATCATAATATGCCGAATAAAGAAAAAAAGATACAAAGAGCTTGATTAGAAGTGTATGGAAAATCAAACTAATAGAAGTACAAAAGAAACAGACTAATGGAGTAGACAAGCAAAACACGTGTAACATGCGATCGAACTCGGCTAAACGCAGCAAATGTTGCATTGTGTTAGACTTTCATCATGCTGTGCTGGCCGGGAATGGATGATACGTGCGTCGGTAAATTAATTATACCCTAATAATCCAATCCGACCTTCCCGAATGAATAGAACCAGATGCGCAAATTGAACACCGAAAGTATTATACGCCAGTTCAGCATCCATTACCTGACCCAAATGTCACAAATACTCAAACGAACACATACACAGGTAGACATACGACTAGTACATAACAACTGCATACTGGTACGAAAAACTACGATTATTACAAAACGACAGCTAATAGGTCTCTACTTATGTATTCATTAAATTAATTTAATTATTAAATTAATTTTATTAGTCTATGCACGATGACAAAGTCGACCGTTAAAAGGACACAGAGTAACTCCCACTGTAAGCCCCGTCCACGAATACCGCCTTCAAATTGTGGAACAATGTTTGCAAACACGGCACACAGCAAAAGTCAATCCACATCGGCCCGTCAGCGCGCACAGACTAATAGTTGAGCGTTGGTATGCGCAGGTGCCGAGTATGAAAAAAAATAGAACATAAAAAAGGCACATAAGCCCTCTCGGTCTCCTCGATGCACCACTATCGGGGCGTAATGCAATAACCACCTTAAAGCAATTGTCTGTCAGAGGTTCTGTATCACTGATGCACGCAATATGCTTAATGATGTTTGCGATATCGTCAAACCCCTCAACCTTGGGGAGGGGCTGCAGCTGCTAGTTGCAACATTAAGCTTACCATGATTGACTAATATGTGGGTTAGTATCATTTGACATCAAATGGAAAGTAAAGATAAAATCGCGACAGTTAATCCTACGACCACTGTGTACTTTTCTGCATAACAGCGAGGTTAGTAATATACGAGTGTATATATTTCGTGGGTAAAAAATCTTAGTATAACCGCTTACCACTTTTTGGCCTGTTTATCTTTTCACGTTATTGTTGCTTAGTGTTCGATCGTTTAAAATGTCACGATTTTGCGGACTAAAATTGTTTTACTACGGAACGCATTCTGTGTGTGTATGTGTGTGTGTGTGTTAACCATCCTAACTCCCACGGCAGCGGTTCACAGAAAAAAAATATTTCCATGTATTTATATACATACCTGCAAATAACTTGATTCCAGGATTTAGGTAGGTGCTCGCTCAATTAATTTTCCGAATACCCATTTCGTATACAGGGCAAACCGACACGTATTTCTAGAGAAAATTTAGAATAGGACGTAAGTAACAATAAGAGATTCTCTTTGGAGTCTTTCTCTTCTGTTCATTACTCGTTCATTTCAACATTTACTACTCTACTCTTTGCATAATATTCTAGTAAAAACCGTCGGCTTTCGATATGTACTGGAAAATTAGTGCAAAGTGTTGTAATGACGTCGTAATTAACAAAAGAGAAAGTAAACAAAGAGAAGCTCTCAATGTTACTTACATCATATTGAAAATTTTCTCTAGATTTTGTTATTTAGCTCAATATAATTGATATTTAAATTAGAATATGTTTATAGAAAAATTTACCAGTTTTTCTATGTTACCAATGATTGTATACTATTCCCCCGAAAATCATTCCCCAGAAAGCCATTCCCCAGAATTCCACTCCCCAGAATATCATCTCCCAGAATATACTATTCCCCAGAAAGTCATTTCCCAGAATGTACAATTCCCCAGAATGTACCATCCCTTAGAATTCCATACCCCAGAACGCACCATCTCCCAGAAAGTCATTCCCCAGAAAAGTTTAACTTTTTTTTATTGATTTGATCTTTTCAAACGTACTAGTCGTTCCCACTTCCATCGAACGACGTTCTTCGATTCGGTCACATTTGAAATGATTTACGTTGTGTTGAAACCGGAAGTTAGGATGACATTATTCCGAATTGAAATAAAGAATGGCTGACTTTCCCCAAAAACCATTCCACAGAAACTAAAATCCCGATTTTTTCCCCAGAAAGAACTATTCTCCAGAAAACCATATCCAGACAGAAACAATGCTCATAAGTTCATTCCACAGTTATAACCATTTCCCAGACTTTTTTATAGTGGAAAATTTTTTTGATGAAAATCAAAACATTTTTTCAGTATGTTGGCCATATTGCTCCCCTCGAAGAGTGCACTGGTAGCAGCATTAGACAATAGCAATATTTTTACCTTTCTTTTAATAATATAAACATGCATATAGGAAAAATCGCAAAATTCAGTACAGGTGTGTTTTTCAGTGCCATTTGGCACCAACCATAGAAACCGGTAGCACCCTTCTTAAGATCCAAAAAAATGAAACAGTGTTATGTAAGTAAGGTTATGTGGCGAAACTATAACTTTGTACAGTACCTAAGTCAAGGAACTGATGCATGATGTTAAGCTGGTAAGGATAAGCCGTCGAAAGCAGAGGCTTCTCGCAAAAATATCGTTGCCCCAATTCGGCCAAAACACTAGCTACACCTTTTATACACGTTTCCAACCACTCATTTACAAATTAGTTAACCCTCAGGCCCAGGAACAATTGGTATATCCGGTATATACTTGCACATATGTCAGTGGCGCCATAATCGCGAATGCGATAACAGTCCCAACTAAATTTTATTCAATTCAAAATGACTGCTACCATTGACGAATAATTGTTGTCGAGTATTATGTCTGTAACTCTGTGGTATAAGTACCATTTGGCGTAAGCAGGCATTGCATTTATCGCTCATATGAGTAAATGCGCCTGGATAGTTTCCCGAGCAGAGTCTGATATCAAATTGAGAACTAAACTTGATGTTGTGATGTAGTAAGGAATGATTGCTCAGGTTGTTATCATTTTGGTCGTTTAAACGGTTAAAAGATCAAAATCGAAAGCAGAAAAATTGCACTATGACATCAAACAGAAAACTATTTATGCTATCAGTGAAAGCAAATTAAAAACTAATTGAGATGGTGAAATATTTCATTGATAACAAAATAAGTAATCAATTTGATGTTTGTCAAAGAAATAGAAACAAACATTTTTTTCTAAAAATGTAAGCACATCAAAATGAGATCAAAATACGATGTCATATCTGAAAAAGTTCAAACTGATATCAAAATAAGATTTCAATTTGATGCTTGATATCAAAATATGTTGTATATTTGCTGTAATTTTGATGTTGGACTTTGCTCGGGTTGCTACTGCGACAATAAAAACTCACATTTTCACACGAAAAGTCATTGGCACTCACACAACTTCTCCGGATAAATACAACGTGTTATTTCTCCAGATAAATAAAACAGCCGGAGAATGAGTGAATGAGTTTATCACGGTATCCTTTTTTGCGTTCGCTGCTTTGCTGTCGTTATTCCAAAACACGAAAAAACAAGTCTATCATATTTCTTTGCCGCTTTTCTTTGTAATTAAAAGTATTTTTGGGAGTTTTAATTGATTTTCACGAAATTAAAATTTTATCACCTTCTCCGATGAGAAGGAAAAAGTAAAATAAATTTTACCCGGAAAATCATTCTCACGCTATTTGTGGAGACGGAGAATTTTGCGACTCATCTTATCTCGGAAAAGTTGGACATCGGATAAGCTACTTCTCGCGTAAGTGAGAGAGAATTACAATGCCTGGGCGTAAGGTATGAAAATACTTTCGAATGTATTTAGTGCAACCTGTTTGAGTAAACCGAGCAATCGGGTGGATCGTACATTTTCGTACGAAACATTACCAATACAAAAGAAAGATAAATGCTCTAAAAACCTACGAAACCATTTGTCAAAATATGCATTCATTTCGATTTTAATGGCGTACAAATTCAAAGAACTGCTCATGTTTGAAAGAAGGAACCAAGTCCTATGTTCGAGTAAACCGGTTATACGAGAGGATAACAGGTTTGCTTGCGAGAGGCCGCCACTTTCGACGGCACATCCTCAGCAGCTTAACACCGCACCTTGAATTAGGTATGCGCAAACCTTTGGCTTAACCAAAGTTTGGTTGAATAAAAACATGTACTTTTCTGGGTAATGGGGCATTCTGGGGAATGATTTTCTAGGGAATAAGGCATTCTGGATAATGGTTTTCTAGGGATTGGTACATTCTGGGAAATGTTTTTCTGGGGAATGGTACGTTCTGGTGAAGGGAATTCTGGGGAATGGCTTTCTGGGAAATGGCTTTCGGGGGAATGGTATACAACCGTTACCAATAATACACAGAGAGCTACATCTAATCTTCGGCAGCATATCCCTCAATTCACCCCTCGTCTGCCGCGCTGCAAACCGCACGCATTGAACATACTCGGTCCATACACTGGCCGAATACTCACCAGAAGTACACTCCCGAGAATGAATAAAAATCACAGTAGTATAAAAGAGACGGAAATAGAAAACATGCAAACTCTGCATATTAAAAATGATCTGTTTCTCATTGTGCACCGAGAAACAAAAACATACAGAGCCCGCTCATCACTCACTCCCGTCGCTCACACTCACCACGATTCCCACGCACACCCAAGAATACACCCCCAGCAAGCACTCAACGAGTGAACAGACCGAAAACGCCCAACGCATAAATTCCATAGCAGAAAAAACGAGAGCAAGGCATACGAAGTTTTCAGTGGGTTTGTCCGCCTGACTTTCGTAATTGAGCATTGCATGAAAATGTATAACCTCACTTTTCTGACAGCTCAGAGAGCTTGTTTACGTAGACTTAGAAATTTTTTGGTTTAATCCAGTACAAGAAACTCGGTTCGAATTCTAACACCATATAAACAAGCTCGCTAAACTGTCATCCGTATGTGCGGACGTAGGGACTCGCGATCGCGTGTATCATCGCGAAGAGCTCGAGCATTTGCACGTTAACGTGTTCGATCGCGTATGCGTTTGCATGTCGCGTGTGCTAACGTGTATGTAACTTCGCGTGCATAAATTCTATTTTATAACCGTGTGCCTTTCGCATATTCGCGTGTGTTCTTGGATAATCGCGTGAATCTAATATTTTATTTTTGGTAGGTGTGCGTTGTTAATCGCGAAGGGCTTAAACGTTCGTATGTTAACGCCTTTGTTACGTGTGCTCGCGTTCATGTGACTTCGCGTGTGCAAGACTGGCTTTTGAAACCGTGTGGCCATTCCTATATACGCGTGCGTTCTTGGATGGTCACGCGGACCTTCATTCTGATAGTTTTCGGTGTACAATTCACATTCTGACAGGGAGTATGTTACCCCATATCACTAGATTCTTCGGTCATGTCGCCATGTAACGTGGTGTCCAGTAGATATGAGAGCTTTCTTTTCTAAACTGATTCAATTGAAGGCATGGACCTAGTCTGCTGATATCAAGGATAGAAACATCCGGAAGTGACCGATTCATGATCGTGCGACCGCTGGAGTATTTAGGTTCACGCTTGAGACCGCGTTTGAAAATTTATAGGAGCTGATGCATTCACTTTATCACCGGGATGGTATCATGTTTACGAGATCGCGGGTGTAGGTGCCGTGGATGGTCGCGAAGGGCTCAAGCATTTGTATATTAACGTGTTTGTCACGTGTATGTGACTTTGCGTGTATAATTTCAATTTTGTAGTCATGTTGCGTGTATTTTTTAATGATTGCGCGTGGACGGCTGATCTAATGCTTATTTTTAGTGTATGGTACATATGGTAGAAGAGAATCAGTTTCCCCATATCACTAAAGTTCCAGGTCATGTCACCATGGAACGTGTTGTCTAGTGAACATGAGCAGCGATGTAATGCACCTCAGAGCAAATAAGGAGAAGAATAAAAAACGCTCTTTGCACTTTTCATGCGAACCACCGCTCTTCTCTTTCACAATAAACCTCTTCACTCCGAAATGTGTTGCTCCCATATGTGTATTCTACTCCATGGCTGCACACCACAAAGAGTAGAAATAAAGAGGCTCTTTAGTGGCAACCAAAAAACATTTTAAAAACGTTCTTCCGATCAAACTTTATCTGAATTGTAATTTGATTTGCCTTCCTACCTGATTTCCAGTGAGGGGAGGCACAAAAAAGAGGCTCTTCAAGGCGACTCTTTAAACGAAATTGTGCAGCTCTTTGTGCACAGATCTTTGTCTTTTTTGTTTTCAAGTTTCTCTTTGTGCGGTCGTTCTGCACATCGCAGTGTTTTTGTGCTGCTCTATTTTTAAACGGTGTATTTCGCTCTTTGTGGCACATTGTGTGAGCAAATAACAAGCCTGAACATGGGCGTCATTTTTGGTTGGTTCAACTGGAGACATTAATCTAGGCTGTTAGGACCGCGGTTGAACTTCCGGACATGGCCGTTCCAAGATCGCGCGAGTGGTGGGTTAATGTTTGAGACCGCGTTTGTAAGTTTATAGGTTTTACGTTTACTTAACTACCGGGGTGCAGTTATATACTAATAAAATGAATCATAGCGTGCCCAATAAAGAGAAAAAAGACTCATCATGCTATGCTGACCGGGAATGGATGATTCACATGCGTCGGTAAACTAATTGTAAGGTACATTTATCCAATCCAAGCTTTCCGAATGAATAGAATCGTATGCATAAATTGAATACCGGAAAGATTACCTACTATTCTATCATATACGCCAGTTCTGCATCCATTACCTGAGCAAACTGTCACAAATATTCAGATGAACACACACACACAGATAGACATACGACTAGCACATAACAAATGTACACTAGTACTAAAAACTACAATTACCACAAAACGACAACTAATAGATTTCTATTGATGTATTTATTAAATTGATTTAATTATTAAATTAATTTAATTATTAAAATAATTTAATTATTAAATTAATTTAATCAGCCTGTGCACGATGACGAAGTCGACCGACAAATGGACACACAACGACACCCACTGTGAGCCCCTCCACCAATACTGCCATTTAGCTGTGGAATAATGCCATCAAACACAGCCCAGAGCAAAATTCAATGCACGTCGACCCGTCAGCCGGCCACGTCAGCGCGCACAGGCTAGTGGTTGAGCGTTAGTATGGGTTGGCGCACTCCTTTAATAATCGATGGATTTGTATCATATCAGCACTGATTTATCGTCATCGTCTTTGTATTATTTATGCCAAATATGAGCAGAATTCATTTTCAGTTAGCGCTCACTCTCCGAGTCAAGCAGACGCACTTTAGTTTCGCTAGTTATTCGGAAGTCGTGCACAAGCTTTTTCTTCTATTTTTGGATATTAAAAAGCAAGCTCCTGGGTTTTCGTTGACCCCACCGCTTATGATTCGCGCGCGTCGGGTGCCCCAGTGTCATCATGAGACGTCGCGAGAATACGTTTCGCATCGATTATGCGCAACCCCCACGAAAACCGTCCTATGAGGACCTACACAATTTCTTAGCTCGATTGTTTTGCTGGATAAACAGCACGTCATTCGAATCCAACCAAGCCGGAGTCTCGGTTGCGCTTTCGTCAAGGTCGACGAACTGGTATTGGCACAAAAAATCGTAGAAGAGCACTGTTCCGACTGGAGGAACGTTAGTGGAACGTGGAGGGCTGAGTCACTACAAAGAAATTCTCTGGATTCTTCGCGGACTTCAGCTGGGGTTCTTTTTCCTTCCGGGTGGACTGTATGGTTGAGAGCAATCGCAATGGCCACTTGAGGACCGTTCCGGCGATGCTCAAACGAATGACGCTGACTGGTGGCGTATAAAAACTAAATGAAAAACCTTGTTTCGATGACACTAATTTTACTCCTTTATTAGGTTGCTGCTGCTTCGTGGTTGAAATTGAACTGAAACTGTTGCTGCTTTGCAGCGCAAATTTATATGCTAGAAGGAAGGATAAGTCACATCATTAATAATACATCAACATTAATACAGCTACGCTGATACACGAACAGTGCAGTGCGACACCGCTCAATTATCGTTGCGCAAAGGGGAAACAGTATATGCTGTGACGGATGGAACATACTCCCGCCGGTTGGAACTACGTGACAACAGATTCGTCGTCGGATGGAGACGCGATGGAGTTGTCTTCGATGGGAAGAACGGAAAGCTTGTTGACCGGACGGCGGAAAGTAGAACCATCGACAAAAATATCCACTACTCGAACTAGGCCTTCAGCATCAGGGTGGACAGCGGTGATATGTCCCAGCTTCCAGTTTAAAGGTGGCTGTGTCTTGTCGTGGAGAAGAACAACCATTCCGGGGCGTAGATTCGGCATCATTCTTAGATTCTTTTTCCGTGGCTGCAACGTGTTGAGATAATCCCGTCTCCAAGCACGCCAGAAGTGCTCACGCATGAGCTGCAAATGCTGCCATCGACTCAAACGGTTGGCTTTGATGTCTTCCAGAGACGGCTCGGCTGGTGTGATGAGCGGACGACCTATCAGGTAATGTGCTGGTGTAATCACTTGTGGATCAGCTGGATCGGTGGAGATGCTGAATAGAGGGCGAGAATTCAACACGGCTTCTATTTCCGTGAGAATAGTTGCCAAATCTTCAAACGTTAACCGCGCATTACCGACGACTCGCTTCAGGTGAGTTTTTGCCGACTTCACTGCCGCTTCCCACAGTCCGCCAAATTCAGGGGCGTCAGGAGGGATGAAATGCCACTCGATTTCACGTGCTGCGCAAAACTGTTGAACTTGATCGAGCATCTGTTGATCTCGAAAAAGATGATACAGCTGGTTCAACCCGTGGTTCGCTCCCTTAAAGTTGGTTGCATTATCGGAATGCAACTGCTGTACCAATCCTCTACGACTGATGAAGCGTCTGAGTGATGCTAGGAACGCATCCGTCGTCAGATCAGAAACCGCTTCGAGGTGTACGGCCTTGGTGGTCATGCAAACATACACTGCTACATACGCCTTGACGAGGTTGGGACGATAGGTTCCTTGCTTTACCAACAAAGGACCAGCGTAGTCCACACCAGTCACTGCGAATGGTGGAGATGGCACGATTCGTGATTGCGGAAGATTCCCCATCAGCTGCGTTGTGGCTCCCGGTCTCACACGAAAGCATTTTACGCATTTGCGAGTAATCTGCCTCACAGTAGAACGAGCCTTGAGCGGCCAGTACCGCTGTCGAATTGCGTCGATGAGCGCTGATTGGCCCGGATGAAGCAGCTCGATGTGCATCGTCCTGATTAGCATCGTCGTGATGGGATCCTTGTCGGGCAATATGATTGGATGCTTTGATGCATATGGCAACTTGGAGTAAATGAGTCGGCCTCCGACTCGGAGCAAGCCATCTCGGATGAATGGACGAAGAATTCCGATTCGCTTGCAAATTTTATTGGACTGAAGGCGTTCAAATTCGTGTGCCAATTGAACGTGCTGGGAAATCTTGATGAGCACCTCCGTCGAGCGCTGCAATTCTCGGATGGTCAAATAAGGAGTGAGAATACGATCGAGGAAATGCTTCTGCTGGCAATTGTTGACGAACCTCAAAACATATGCCATGATGCGTTGTACCTTGCGAAAGTTGCTGAATTTAGTTACAAACGGAAAGAGTTCGACCTTCACAGCTGGCGTAGCGATGACCAATTTCATCTCTGGAAGCAGCTGATCAGGAACTTCTTCTGGATCTTCTAATTCGTAGTAGGTTGATCTAAGTAACACGGGGCCGTTCCACCATAGTTCGTTGTTGAGTAATTGTTCCGGTAACTGACCTCGCGATACCACGTCAGCTGGATTGCTTCCCGAACGAACGTAACACCACTTGAAGTTTCCGGTGGTTCTCTGGATCTCTGCCACGCGATTTCGCACAAAAACTTGCAGACGATCGGCAGGCTTCTTCAGCCAGGCCAGGACGATTGTGCTATCGGACCAGAGAACAATTTCTCGGAACGTCATCTGTATGGCTTGTAGTACCTTTTCCAGCAGGCGAGTTAGCAGTAGAGCAGCACACAATTCCTTCTTCGGGATGGTTACTTCATGCAGTGGTGCAACCTTTGATTTGCTGCTGAGTAGTTTCAATTGTGCCGAACCATCGGCGGAAATACTGCGCACGTAAATGCAGGCACCATACGCAACGGCAGAAGCATCAGCAAACCCATGAAGTTCGTAGGCCACGGCATTCGGAAAAGTCACACATCGTGGCACCTGAATAAAATTTAGATGAGGCAGAGATTCTTGCAACAGTCGCCATTGTTGTTGGAATTGTTCATTCAGGATGTCATCCCATCCTGCGTTGGTCTTCCATAGCTGCTCCATCAGAATCTTGGCGACCACGATCACCGGTGAGAACAATCCCAATGGATCAAAAAACCTTGCAATCTCGGAGTATATGATCCGTTTAGTCGCTGGTTGAGCCGGCGTTGACAATTGTTGATTTTGATGAGCAATGAGAAGCTGATCGTTATTCGGGTCCCACAGTAGGCCAAGAACCCTTATTGCTTCCTTGGCACCATATTCCTGCAAGGTGAACTGCTTTTCACGTTCCTCGACTGGAACACACTGCATAAATGCATCCGAGTTGGAGCACCATTTGTGCACGGGGAAACAACCTCGGGCGAGCATCTGCTTTAATTGGCGATGGCATTCAATGGCTTCCTCGATGGTATCCGCACCAGATAACACGTCGTCGATATAACAATCCTCTTTTACGATACGAGCACCAATGGGAAAGTCTGCTGACTCATCTTCGGCAAGCTGGAGCAAACATCGGGTGGCTTGATATGGAGCGGATGCTGTACCGTACGTGACAGTATCCAATTCTAAAACACGTAGCGGTTGAGTTGGCTGCTCTCTCCAAAATATTCTCTGGTAGCACGTGTCTTCCGGGGCCACAAGTATTTGCCGATACATTTTTGTTATGTCCGCCGAAAAGACAACAGCATGCTTCCGGAAACTCAGCATGATGGAAAACAGATCCCTCTGAACAATGGGACCAACCTTGAGTACTTCGTTGAGCGATAGCTTTGGTGACGATGACTTGGCGCTTGCGTCGAACACCACACGACACTTGGTGCTGGAGCTATGTGGTCGAAGAACGGCGTGGTGTGGCATATAGTACATTGCCCGATTGGATTGATCATTGGACTCCTTCACCTCGTGACAATGTCCAAGAGCCTCGTACTCGCGAATGAAATCAACATACTGGGATCGAAGTTCGGCGTCACGCTGCAGCCGTTTTTCAAGCATCAGGAATCGAATCAAAGCTAAGGCACGACAATCATCAATCTGGTTAACATTTTCCTTCAGAGGTAGGCTAACGACAAATCGTCCATTTGGATTGCGATTGTGAGTGGAAAGGAAATGTGTTTCACATGACTGCTCTTCTACAGACAGCGGCGTAACATCGGGAACTTCTTCAACGCTCCAGAACTGGTGCATCAACTTTTCCACACGGGCGATGGATGCGACATTGGATTGTTGAATGGCTACGGTGGATACGATGGCATCGTTTATCACTCCGGCGACCACCCATCCAAGGTGAGTGTCTCGTAATTGTGGCAAGTTGTCGGCGAGAGTAAGACAACCTGGCTTCAGCAAGTCGAAGAACAGCTCAGCTCCGACTAGCATGTCGATCTTCTCAGGCTTATGGAACTCAGGATCGGCCAAATGAATCCCTTGGGGGATGTTCCATTCGGTGACGTCAATCTTGACAGATGGAATTGTGCCCGTCACCTTTGGTGTAACCAAACATTCGATGTTGGCATGGAAATCTTCATAACGGGAACAGAATTTTACGAAAACCTTGTCTCGAGCAAGCGTTTTCAAGGCGTTTATGCCGGTAATTGCAACATTGGCTCGTTTCTTCGGGAACCCAAGGATGTCTGCCATTTTCTCGGACACGAAATTTACCTGAGAACCGCTGTCGAGCAACACACGGCACTCATGTGGCTGATTATGTCGATCAATGGCGTGTACTATTGCAGTTAGTAGCAGCACTATCTTTGATGACTGCCCATAGTTGCATGAACAGGCTGTCGAAACTGGTGGATCTTCTTTGGGAGCAGTGCTCGAATTCAAAACAGGAACTGGAGTCGCAACGTTAGCCGATTCTGGTACCTGCTGGGTGGGTACCTTCGTACGTCCATCCTGGCTGCACCCTTCGGCACTATCATCGTGGAGTATAGTGTGATGACGCTTCTGACACTTTCTGCAGCTGTTGTTGGATGGACATCTGTTCGATCGATGGCCTTTGCGCAGGCAGTTGAAACATGCACCCGCTGCTCGAATCTTCTCACTCTTCTGGGATGCATTCAAGTTCTTCAAGGTGGCACACTGGTAGTTGAAATGTGCACCACCACAAAGCTCACACATTTCTGCCTGATTCGTGTTGACCGTCGTAGTAGCGTAACTCTTCTGGATTGGTGCCTTCGGTACTACTGTGACGAACTTCGATTTGGGGACTGGCGTCGGTGCAACTGGTGTAGAAGTCTCGCAGTTTTCCAAAATTTGGCATCTGGTTTTCAGGAAAGCGATGGTCGACTCATACTTAGGCAATTCACCTCGTTTAAGAGTTGATTCCCAAGCCTTGCGCGTCGCTTTGTCCAGTGCATTCGTAATGGTGTAAACAACCATGTGCTCCGAAATGCCGATGAGCTGCTGATTCAAATACCGGAGGCTTTCTACGTGACGTGTAGACTCATCTAAAAGGGCTCGCAAATCCTTATACGACTCACCTGACATCCTTTTGAGTTGGAGCAATCCTCTTATGTGTGACTCGACGATAACACGTTGATTTTCGTATCGCTCTGTCAGCACAGCCCATGCTTGCTGATAGTTACCAGCGCTGATGATGTTTTCATCCAAAACTCCAGCCGCCGCACCCACAAGAGCCTTGTCCAGGTGGTACAATTTTATTGCATCGGTGTCTGCTGAGTTGGCCATTAGGTCCTGGAAAACCGCTTTGAATTTTGGCCAATTTGCATACATCCCATCGAAGGTAGGAATCGGTGCTTTCAATGGTTGCTGTTGAATTACAACTTGCGGTGCGGTGGGTGGCAGAATAGCATCATTTTTCATCTGGATTATTATTCCTTCAATTGCCGTGGAGAGGTAATCATGCAGATCTTCAAAAGCGTCGCAGGCTCTTTCCTGTTCTGCCACTTTTTCATCCGGAACGAGCGCCATTATGCGGTTTTGGATGCTGTTAAACTCGGCATAAGCATTGGCAAGTTTGCTGCTCATAACGTTAAGCTGGGCCAATTCGAAATGCCGGACGTCTCGGAAAGTCGAATGTAACCGCACCAATTTGCGGTGTACCTGGCTTCGCTGTCGGAAAAGTCCGGTCAGTTCCTTCGTGGTGGCGGCATCAGCTGCTATTTCTGAATCCTGAAAACCACGAAAAGATTCACTTTCACTTCGTGTGGGTGATGGTAACGGTGGAATCACATTTTCATCTTCAGGATTCAGTAAAGGTATGGGCGGTGAGTGTCCGACTGGCATTGTTCTTAAAACACGTGCGGCTAACAAATTTGAACATGCACGGACACGTTTTGGCTTCCTTCTCACACGCGCAACGACTATTGAACAGGATTAAACACGTACGCGCGTTGCTTGTTTTCCTTCTTGCGCGAGCGACGCTCTGGTCGCGATCGAACAGGATTGAACACGTTCTGCGTTGGCTCACACCGAACGAATGAAATGCAGCAACACAGGTGGAAAAATTTAATCCTTACGATTTCGTTTGGCGTCGATGCGGCTACTTGATGGCTCGATCCGCCGGCTTGATCTTCATCCGGTTCGAAGGACCATAGATGTTCCGACTGGAGGAACGTTAGTGGAACGTGGAGGGCTGAGTCACTACAAAGAAATTCTCTGGATTCTTCGCGGACTTCAGCTGGGGTTCTTTTTCCTTCCGGGTGGACTGTATGGTTGAGAGCAATCGCAATGGCCACTTGAGGACCGTTCCGGCGATGCTCAAACGAATGACGCTGACTGGTGGCGTATAAAAACTAAATGAAAAACCTTGTTTCGATGACACTAATTTTACTCCTTTATTAGGTTGCTGCTGCTTCGTGGTTGAAATTGAACTGGAACTGTTGCTGCTTTGCAGCGCAAATTTATATGCTAGAAGGAAGGATAAGTCACATCATTAATAATACATCAACATTAATACAGCTACGCTGATACACGAACAGTGCAGTGCGACACCGCTCAATTATCGTTGCGCAAAGGGGAAACAGTATATGCTGTGACGGATGGAACAAGCACGACAATATACACGAGACGGAGATCGACGGCAAAACCTACAAACTACGGATCACCATGGAGGACGGAGCAGTGGAGGTGAAATTATTTGATCTCTCCGAAGATGTGACAAACGAGAAAATTATCCAGTTCCTACAGACATACGGTGACGTGCTCTCTGTCCACGAATTGATGTGGGACGAGAAATACGCTTTCGGTGGCATCCCGACTGGTGTTCGGGTTGCAAAGATGCTGGTGAAGAAGAATATCCCTTCTTTTGTCACCATAGACGGGGAAACAACGGCAATAGCCTATTATGGTCAACTGCAAACCTGCCGCCACTGTAATGAATCCGTACACAGTGGTATATCATCCATCCAGAATGCAAAGCTTCTGGTCCAAAAATTTGACGCAGATCAAGCAAACTCGGCCTACGTAAAAGTCGTAAAGCAACCGGCACGCCCGAAGTCGGCTCCGCACAAAACACCGCAAACTAAGCCGTCAATACTGAAACCGACCAATAACACAGCGGACACACAGCTAAAACAGAACGCGGTGATGCTCTTGATGCCACCCTCGAACACAAGCAAACCCCAGCAACAACGACCCAATACCTATCTAGCTCGCGGTCGACACTTGATTTTACCCACCGAAGGAATCTTCAAAACCCCGAGCCTACAAATGGTTAGCGAGGGAGACGCACCACGTAGAACTACTTCAGCAGAACGAAAAAGCGACGATGAGGAAACCGATCGATCATCAACTTCGACAAAAAGCCGACGCTCACTACGACACTATGGCGGCGACGAGTCGCCTGAGGATATTAGCAATTTGTGATGGAGCACACCAGCTACAATATTGCTACCATCAACATCAGCACAATATCAAACACGACAAAGTTAAACGCGCTACGCTCGTTCGTCCGTACAATGGAATTGGATATCGTTTTCATGCAGGAGGTCGAAAACGAACAAACATCCTTGCCTGGTTTCAACGTAATCAGCAATGTAGATCATGCCAGAAGGGGAACCGCAATCGCTTTGAAAGAGCACATTAGTTTCTCACACGTCGAGAAAAGTCTCGATGGACGTCTAACAGCATTACGAATACAAGATACAACTCTCTGCAACATCTACGCACCATCGGGTTCCCAAGCGAGAGCCGAGCGGGAAAGATTCTTCAACAACACTCTCGCATCCTACCTTCGACACAGAACCGAACACGTTATCTTGGCAGGCGATTTCAATTGCGTGTTGAGACAATGCGACGCAACGGGGTACAACTCAAGCCCGGCTCTCCAAGCTGCTGTCGGGCAAATCCAGCTACACGACCCATGGCTAAAACTTCGTCCACAAACTCCCGGCCACACTTACATCACGCACAACTCGATGTCGAGGATAGATCGATTGTACTTTAGCTCGGTACTTCTCAGCCACCTGAGAACGGCGGGCACGCATGTGTGTTCGTTTACAAACCACAAAGCTGTCACAACACGAGTATGCCTTCAACACCTCGGCCGAGCACCAGGCCGGGGCCTCTGGTCCCTCCGCCCGCACCTTCTAACAGAAGAAAATATCGAAGAGTTTAGATTCCGCTGGCAGTATTGGACTCGCCAACGTCACAATTTTCGTTCTTGGATGGAATGTTGGCTGTCGTATGCCAAGACCAAAATAAAATCTTTTTTTCGGTGGAAGTCAAAATTAGCGTTCGACGATTTCCACCACGAACACCAACGATTATACGCCAAACTGCGTCGGGCGTACAACGACTATTATCGGGACGCAACTATGCTGACGACCATCAAGCGTGTCAAAGCAGATATGTTAAAACTACAACGAGATTCCACGCGCATGTTTGTACGGATCAACGAAACATACATCGCTGGTGAACCCCTCTCCACTTTTCAACTTGGGGAGCGCAGGCGAAAACGAACGACGATCACACGTTTACAAAACGAGAGGAATGAGTTCGTCGAACACTCCGAAGACATCGAACAACACATGTTACAATATTACCGAGAGCTGTATACTGAACACGAGACGGAACAGGAGCGGGACGCTGACTTTGTTTGTGCTAGAGAAATTCCCGAGCACGACGAATCGAACGAGCACTGCATGAGTGAGAAAACAACCGAAATTTTGTCGTTAATAAAAACAAGCGCACCGAGGAAATCTCCGGGGTCGGATGGTCTTCCGAGAGAATTCTATCTACGAACTTTTGATGTCATCCATCGGGAAATCAACCTCGTGTTGAATGAAGCTCTATCAGCTAATTTCCCCTCCAAGTTTGTGGACAGCATCTTCGTACTGGTGAAAAAGATAGACACAGGAGACACTGCTCACTCGTACAGACCAATCTCACTCATCAACTATAACTACAAACTTCTGTCCCGCATTCTCAAAACAAGGCTTGAGAAAGTGGTGAGTGCGCCCATCGGCTTTTGAGAGACGTACAAAAATGCTCCAACTCCGATCGGAACATTTTCCAAGCAACTCTATCTCTCAAAGACAATCGCTCAGCTGATCCAACACAAACAAAGAGCGAAACTAATCTCATTTGTTCTGGACCATGCGTTCGATCGGGTGAACCGAAGATTTCTATTCGGGAACATGTGCGCAATCGGTATCAACCCCAGATTGGTAGAGATGCTGTCCCAACTAGCCGAAAGGTCGTCGTCACGACTGTTTGTCAACGGACATTTGTCGTCTCCCTTTCCCATACAGCGGTCGGTAACTCAAGGCAATCCTCTCAGTAGCTTGTTTTGCCCTCTTCTTGGTACCACTCCTGAACCAACTCGAACACGTATGCGGCAACGACCTGATCGTAGCTTATGCCGATGATATAAGTATTATCGCTACCACGACGGCAAAAATAGAGCGAATACATGACGTCTTCTCCCGTTTCTCTCTGGTTTCGGGCTCGAGACTAAACTTGGCGAAAACAACTTCCATTGACGTGGGATTCATTGACGGTAACCCAATGGATATACCATGGCTGCAGACGGTAGAAACTTGGAAGTTACTGGGTGTGATCTTCGCAAATTCGATTCGAGCAATGGTTAAATTGAACTGGGATAAAACGGTGGGAAAATTCTCTCAACTTTTGTTTCTACAAACATCACGCTCGCTGACACTGCTGCAAAAAGTAACTGTGTTGAACTTGTTTGCTACGTCCCGTATTTGGTACCTATCATCCATCATACCGCCGACGAGTGTTCATATAGCAAAACTTACCTCACTGATGGGAAATTTCCTGTGGTGAGGGATACCAGCTCGAGTGCCAATCCAACAATTAACACGAGATCGGGAGCTAGGAGGCCTAAAACTTCAGCTACCGGCGCTAAAATGCAAGTCGCTATTAATCAACCGCCATATGAAGGAAATCAATTCCATACCCTTCTACAAGTCCTTTCTACCCAATAATAATCCCAATCCCTCGAATCCTCCTGCAGACTGTCCTTACTTAAAATTAATTCACCAACAACTTCCGCACATACCCCCACAAATTCAACAGAACCCTTCCGTAAATCTTATCCACCGACTCTACGTGGACAACACAGAGGAACCAAAAGTGGTACAAGAAAATCCTAACGTAAGATGGATTCGAGTTTGGCTAAACATTCATCGAACCCGAGGACTCTTATCAGCTCAGAGAAGCAATTTGTTCCTGCTAGTCAACGGAAAAACGGAGCACCGACGACTGTTGTTCATTCTACGACGGTCGGATGATGAAAACTGCGAATACTGCAACACCGTGGTCGAAACCTTACAGCACAAATTTTGTGAGTGACCACGGGTGAAAGATGCGTGGGAAATACTACAGCGGAAAATAACAGTACAACTGCACGGATGGCGTAGACTGACGTTCACGGATCTCATCAGACCTACATTAAGTGAAATGGCAAGAACAACAAAATCACAAATTCTACAACTTTTTATTCGTTATACGAGCTTCATAAACCAATGCGACATAGTGAATCTACATGAATTGAATTTTGATAATGAATTGTAAATAGTTATTATAATTTTATAAACAAAACTTCACACAATATAAAAATTAAAAAAAAAAAAGAAATTGCGCATAAAATAGTCCATATAGCGTACACAAATATTTTTGTGGACTAGCTGGAGGCTACTTTGCACACTTCTTAAATTCGATATAAAATAAAAATTAAACAGTTTTATTTACTTTCATTGAAATATCATTAATTTATACTGATATCAGAGGCTTTTTCAACAGTAAAGCATCACGCATTTATCGCATTTTCTAAAATAAGGGATTCATTTCAATTCAACATTTACAACGTTACTTGTCAGAAAAACTTGAGTGGGTTGAGACTGCATATTGTTTTTCGTATAAAAGAAAAATGATGAAAAATGGCAATATCAGTTTATTCCTAGTATGTCCGAATAGGTTTTTAAGAGCATTTGAAGATTTTTTGAATCATCAATTATAAAAATAACCACACGGTGGGATTGAAAATTTCGCAAAATAAAAAGTGTAATAAGGGGCTATTTATGACTAGGGTTCGTCGCGGTGCGGATGTGGGCGGTAAATGGATTGTCCGCACCGCAACCGCAAAAAAATAATAAAACCACACCGCTTACCGCAACCGCACTTTATTTACCGCACCGCGCGGTAATGCGGTAAAATTTTTATATTTTTAAAAAATACACACCTAGAAAAAATAGTGTAAATTTACGTCTCCTGACCATGACATATACGAGCATCAAAAATGACTTAGTTTTACGTTTCATTTTAATTTTACATGACGTTTAATTTCGTAAATCATGTAAAATTACTCCACATACAGCGTTTGTTCTGAATGGTAGGAAGTGTAATTTTATGTCATTGCGCAATGTAAAGTATATGTAGCATGTAAAATTAAACGGAACAAGGTAATGTTTCGTCATTTCGTGAATTGTGTCATGTTTGCAATTACGTCAACGATAAAATTCAGATTTTTTTTGCGTGTGGTGTTGGAAAATTGTTCATTTGTGTAACAGTATATAATAAAATGTTATTTTTATTCACACGAAATTTAACTTTAAGAAACTCCTCAGAATGTAATGTTTATGAAAAAATCAACTTTTGCATTTTCTATTAATAAAATTCCGTTCATTTTAAGACAAACATTATACATTCAAAACGTTCTACTGCAGTAATAGGAAAACTTTTATTTTAGCAACCCTTCAGTTAATTGAAAAAAGGGGAATAAAAATGTAATAAGAAATGAAGTTGCATATTTTTTTCTTTAAATTTTCATATTTTCAATGCTTTTGACATATGAAAATAAAATGTATGATTTTCGCATTTACGTAGTAAAACCACCTTTCATTCTTAAAGGAATTTCACCAACAAAAATTTAAATTCGAAATACCAGTACTTCTATATAGTAGCCCATATATTCCAATACAGTGAAATAAAAACATATTGTATTTCATCAATAAGAACGACGCCATATTTGACGAAAAAATTGCTCTATACATTACATCTAATCAGGTGTCCGGTCTCAACCGGTACAGAATTATTGAACATTAGAAAAACTGCAAAAATGTATAATTTGTAGCATACAACAGAAATGATTTTTAAAAATAGGGGGTTTTACGGACAATATATCTCAAAACTCTAACTTCCGCATTCTTCAAGAAACAGATGTATTCTCATTCAAAAACTAAGATTGCTCCCTTTAAAAATGTATCAAGTGTAATTTTCCTAAGGCTAGTTCGAAAGTTCTAGCATTTAATGTATTTTCCTCGAATATTTTGCCAATAAGCCAAAGGCAAAAACTTCAATTGCAGTGAACGGGAGTCAAACTATGTGGTATTTGGCAAAAAAAAGCTTCAAAAAGCTACAAAATAGTCTTAACTGAAAAATATTAGGACTTAATTTGGTAGAAAATTATAGTAAATTTGATTGGAAGTACGCGAAAAACAGTTATGCAGCATACTTTTTGAGAGAGTCCATTAAAATAGACTGTAGAAAAATTCACATTGAATTTACACAGCAATCAAAGAAGATAGAAATACGATGTTGATGAACGAATAATAGAATAATCATCCAAATTTGGACCCTTCCTTATTTTGGACTCTTTCATACATTTGTATCCACTGCCAATTATTGCAAATTCGTTTGGTTTGACGAAGATAATTATATTCTTTGGGTTGTGTTTAAGTCCCAGCATAATAAGTTCATCTCTAATTCCTTTAAATTAGTCAAAATTCGCAATTGAAAAATTGATATCGAAAACGATTCATAATTCCACGATTACCAACATAAATCGGGAGAAGTTATGCACTTTTAAATTGGATTTAAGAGTACAAATTTATTGTTTTTAAATGATCTAATAATTTTGTTTCTATTTGGATCTTGCATTTTATGTATTTGAAATGTTTAGTTTGTGAATTTTTACTTAGAAGTATCAAATAACTAGTCCAAAATATGTCGTAAAAATAATAGCGTCAAAATATTTCGGGCGCAGCTAGATTTTCTTTCGTAATAGCAGTCTGTTTATCAATTTAGAATAATCAAAATTATCACTTTATCAATTATTTTTTTGCGGTGCGGTTGCGGTAAAACCGCGCGGTAAAAGCTCTTTCCCGCACCGCATCTGCGGGAAAAAGCCTCTCACCGCACCGCAGAAATTGCGGTGCGGGTGCGGTAAATACCGCGCGGTTGCGGTGATTACCGCAACCGCGACGAACCCTATTTATGACGTATATTTGAGTGCTAAACTGATGGCGTAATTAGTACACAAGACCAGTACACAACTGGTTCTCAAGTTATGGACTTTTTATGTCAAGAATTCTGAAATAAAGGTTCGAAACCAGTTTTTTCGCGACCAAGATCAGATTATTTCGCAACCACCAACTTTGGAGGTTCAATGTCTTCAAAGAAATTATACAACATAATACAGAGCATCTCTTGAAAAAAAGACAATTTTGGTAATTAATTCTCTTGGACATAATTAGGGAGAATAAACTCAAAACATTATTTAGAGGCTTGGTATCTTCGGTAAAGTTGTTGATAATGATATTGAAAACAACTTTTTTAAAAGCACAAAAATCTTCAAATGCTCCTTACATACTAGAAACAAATGAAAAACGCCATTTTTCATCACACAAAACCCTTCAAATGCTCATAAAACCGATCCTGGCGTACTAGAAACAAACGGAACACGCCATTTTTCATTTTTTTCTTCTACTTTCCAAAAACAGTATTTGGTCTCGGTACACTTTGAATTTTCTGTTTTGTTGAGTAGTCTTATTTTACGAGCCTCCAATCACTTTTAGCGACCCTTGAAGTTTTGTTTGTTTTAGAAAACAGTGTTAAGAAAAATGACAAAAGGCATATGTTTAAAAGCCATGGCTCTACAAATGTCAAAGGTATAATAAAACTAATAAAAGCCCGTATATTTTGCCATACACTAAAGTAGCACCGCACAACGGTACAGATTAATTTGTATTTTTGAACAATCGTATGTGCTCTGTTGTTCAGAAATGAGTATTACTTACTATGAAGTATGTGTAATATTTGCATTAAATATGACGTATTGAATGCTGCCAAAATGTGGTATTGGCAGCAAATGGTCGTATTGTCAAGTTTTGATAAAAATCACAATTAATCTAACAATTTCGTATCAACCGTATTACACTACCAAAGCAGAGAAACTAACAATGTCTTAAGCTATTTTTTTGTTATTTGAAAATGCTTCAAACTCATTATTCTCTGTTCGACCAATTTGTCAATACGTCGTTTTGCAAACCCAGCCTAGAAATAGACAAATCGATCGTGAACCGACAAATGGACCTAACTAACAAATGTACACAAACAGAGATTTGATCCGAAAGAGGAGTAAAAATACTTTATAAAAAATATAAACACTCATTTATAAATATTTCACACTTCATGAAAATCAATAAAAAAAAAACAAAACGGCGGATCCGACTTTCAGGCGGGTTACGCCTCTGCATTTCTAAGGTAGTGTATACGGGCGAAATTGACAGCATCATTGTTTACAAGGTCCGTAAACAGAATCGCCCTAAACAAAAACCAAATGCTTGTTACGCCCCCGGGGGAATAACAAATTTTACCCTCCAGCGAGCACGGCGAAAGCCACATTTGATTTTTGTTTTATGGCGACACTGCAGGGCGAAATTCAAGGTCGTCAAAACAAGAGGGCGACTCGAAAATTGCCTAATCAACATTTCATAACAACACTCGGCGAAATATTTTTTTTTTTCAATTTTATCAACGAAACCGTTATTATATAAAACATTTTAGTTATGCTTCCGAAAACTAGCATTGTTTCAAAGTGTTTCAGTACATTTGAAAGCGCAGTATGCAAACACTGTTAAAATACGATTTAATTTTCTGAACCGAATTTTCAAAGCTATCTTTCTCGATTCGATATCATTGCGACTTCGGCCCTTTGATCGATTCATGATCGAAATATTAGGTTTGTTCCAATACACGGAAGTTACTTCCTGTTGCTACGGAGCAAACAGGAGCAAAACATTCTTGCTCCTTTTTACTCCGGTTTTCTACCAGAAGCAAAAAGAAAAGAATACAGGAACGATTTTTTCCTGTTTGTTCCGGAGTAGTTCCAGTTTCTCCTGGTACTGGAACAAACCTATTGATTTTTACTGTTCACGTAAATTTTTACTTTAATATTAATGTTTCAAAACGGTCAAAGAATGTTTTGTAAACAAACTATAATCAAAGCGGTAAACATTGCCCAAAATACAGAAGCTCACAGCCATCATATTTATATTCGCACTACAACGAGCATTAAAACAGTTTTGGCTCATTCATATTGCCCAAACGTTCAATGGAATGAGAGACAGTTGCGATGCTAACATTTAGCTAACTATTTATACCAGGCTTCAAAAACGGATTATATAAATTTCAGAATAATAGGAATTTTAGGAACTATGATAGAATTTTTCAAACAACGTCGTGGTCAAGCGGAAAAACACTTTGAATGGTGTTTTTCCACAGCTAGTAATAACCATCTATTATTGTGGTAGTAGTACCCCAATCAGTAAAATTCTGCTTAGGAAACAACGACCAATGCAAGCCGGTAAATACTCACGAACGCATACCAATCACACACATATTTGAAGGAGAGCTTACCTTCATTCCACATGTTTTCATATTTTATTTTGGTAATTACGTCGCAAGATTGCTGAACCGTGTAGGAGAAAACAGAACGCGTCGTGAAAAAAGTAGAGAACGATGGTAAATGAAACATATTAGACAAATGCCGGTTGGTTCGAGATCGAAAACGGTGATAATGACGCATTCTATTATTTTTCCTGTCCAGTCTATCATCTTTTAGGATGGGAAATGAGTTTGTAATGTTCAATCGATATGTTGACTATAATATTAAACAGCACAATACGTTCGTCGGAAGATTATTACAGAGTCAAACGTTCACCTGGTCCTAATACAAGCTGGCCGATCCAATGTCTTACATTCTGTACAAATTACCTCTTGCTGAAGAATTTAAATTATTGCTGGTACAATATTATAGATACAATAAAAACTAGGAGAGGTACTACCACTAACATGTGGGCAGAATTATTATTCGAACTATTAATCGAAGGTTTTGGTCAATCAGTCTAAAAAACAGCACTGATTATCATTCACAATTTGATGTTTCCCAAGCAAGTAATTTTTATTTTGTCCAGATTCTAAAGAAACTATAAATCAAAGCTTCTGATTTACAATTGGGTAATATTGTTCAAATTTTATGTTTCCATAATATTCAAATGCCTGTATATTTTGCCATACACTAAAGTCAACAATTTTGCGACGACGACCAATTTTTGAAGTGTTAACAGCCAAACCGGTTTCTTGAATAAGGAAACATCGAATGCAATATGACAAAGTGCGCAGAAACGAGTACCTAATATTCGTAAGTTATTCACTGCTACTTTGATACCTACGTGCCAGAGCACTACAAATACTAATATGCATATATTTCAGTATTGCCATCTTTTAGTGTTTGATGAAGTGTGTTTGAAATATAATAAAAAAATTGAGCGTAAACGAGTTTCTGAGCGAACATTAATTTTACAACACAGCACATAATTTTAAGAAGAAATAATTGTTTTCTGAAATTTCATGAGGATTTTAGAAAAATTCTAGGAGTATTTAGAATATGGTTAAAATGACATTAAAATATTTATGTGCGGCTCCTCTTCAGTCAGCATCAAAAAATCGATTTTTTGTTTTCTTATGAAAACCATGTTTTTCACATCTCCGTGCACGACTACAAGAAAATCTATATAAGCTATGGATTATACAAATAAAGCACTATTTAGAGAATTTAATCGTGCACATTTTTTTCGAGAGTAGTCCTACTGAGGCTGTAGAGCTAGATTCTCGGAAGGGCTCGCCGTCAGAATCACACACTACAATTGCAGACGAGACAGGCAATGTCGCTCACTAAAACACTGCTTGAGGCCAATTGCTGCGGACCGACATTCTGCATGTATTATTCATTGTACGGTTCAGATATGTGCGGGCGTAGGGACTTCGCGATCGCGTGGATCATCGTGAAGGACTCGAGCATTTGTACATTAACGTGTTGTGGGTTTGTATGTCGCGTGTGCTAACGTGTATGTAACTTCGCGTGTATAAATTCTGTTTTATAGCCGTGTGGATTGGAATGGAATGATCGCACGCGGGCCGTGAATCTGATACTTAATTTCTGGTGTACGGTTCAGATTCTAGAAGAAAATGGGTTCTTCCATATCACTAGAGTTTCCAGTGATGTCGCCATGGAACGCGTTGTCTAGTGGATATGAGCTTTATTGTTTATCGGTCTAACTGAATGTATGAACTTAAGTTGCTAGGACGACATGACCGATTCTGGATCGTGCGAGCACTGACGTTTGTGGGTTTGCGTTTGCGATCGGGTTTGTAACTTCGTAAGTACTATAACGTTCACCTTATTACCGGGGTGTTATCAAGTTGGCCCGATCGCGGGTATAGGTGTGTGTAGATGATCGCGAAGGGCTTAAGCCTTCGTATGTTGACGTGTTTGTCGCGTGTGCTCGCGTGCACGTTGCTTCGCGTGTATAAATTAGATTTCGTAACCCTGTGGCAATTCAAATAATTGCGTGTGTTCTTGGATGATCACGCGGACCGTCAATACGATATTTAGTTTTCAGTGTACTGCCCATAATCGTAAGTCAGTCCCATGTTCTATGGGATTCCCTATCCACATGGGACTGACTTGCGATCATAGGCACTGTACGGATTACATTCTGACAGGGAGTGAGGTACCCCATATCACTAGAGTTCACGGTCATGTCGCCAAGGAACGTATTGTTTAGTGTACAGTAATGTTTCGATTACATCACTAAGCGTTTATATCAATACTCGTTTATATCACCCTCGATTATCTCACGGTTTAGTCTCGATTATATCACGCTTTTTGAAAATCAGACAAGGCACACTACGTTTTGATCCAAATAAGCCACATGTTGCGTTAAAAGTGCCAGGATTTTTTTACAATTGATTTGTTTATGTACATGTAGGGTAATGAGCCTATTATTGGGTTTCGGACTATTTCGTTAAGGGTTTATATATGATGAGGTCGGTCAAAAAGTCAATCTTTTATTCTTTTATCTTAAAGTATAAATTCTTAAATCCGGAAGTCGCGCAAATAGCGCAATGAACGAGTAGCCGCAGCTGGTCTAAGACGACTCCGCTAGATTTTCAGAGCAGCGTGCACTCAAGCGCACTAGCGCGACTTCCGGAAGGTTAAGAAAGAAGCTCAAATTTGTATAGATGTCTAAGCAGTAGAAGCAAAGTTATAGCGCTGTTCATCTTAGTCCTTTACGGGCGGAGGACGTGGCGCGAAACTTTGATCGTCAATAATCTCGAATTCATGTTTTACCAAAAATGTTGTTGCAATGACTAGGATTACCGAAATATCTTTCGGTCGATTCCATTTTTTTTAAATTCTTCGTAACTTATTTGCCGTGTAGTTAAGGGGAGCGCTGGTGTAGAATACACTGATTTTAATAGTCAGGATATTTCCCCAAAACCTTAATAAGCAAGATTCCTTCAGGTTGAGTTTAAGAAACTAAAATTTAAAAAAAAAATGAGAAACGGTACGGGTTACATAAAGTAAAGCCGTGTGGGGAAAAATTATCCGCTGATGTCATACCATTGGACCCAGTGCGTTGAACAAAGATGGCAGACGCCCACCAACGGCTTCAAATGGGTAATGTGATAATAGAAACATGGCAAAAATATGCTCATTACCCTACGATGATTTATTCTTTTTGACTAACTTTAAATTTTTATTACTTTTTGTTTATATAAATACCAGAGGCGACGCGTGGTTCCATCGTCAACCTGTTCAATATACCACAAGGCCCTCAAAAGGACACAATCATCTCTAATTCGATTCCATCCAATATCTAGCGAATAGGATCAATGAAAGATGTTCGTCGACAGAAAACTGCCCGCAGGAGCTGAGCGCAACAAATTTGTTCAAGCGTATGTATAATGGGGAATAAATACTAATAAATCGTTATATGATTATTAACATATATACACCAAGAATTATTCGTCCTTCTGTATAAGATAGATTGAAACATTTGTCAACCGGTTCAAACTCTTCCTTTAATTATTTCAAATGGGATAGTAATTTGAATGTTCTACATGCAATTCCTTAAATTCAGAAAACTTATTTTCCTCGCAAAATATCGTAGGAAACAGACATTTAACATCCACGCGTTCATGATTAGAGCAACCCCTGATTTGAGTTTGTCCATTTTACACTTTCAGTAGACATAGCTTCAGAATGTAAATTCAAAAAACAAACAATTTCTTTGAAGCACAAGTAAACGGTTCATTATTATCGTTGAACCAACCAAATACATACGCGCTTATAACTAGTATGTCGCAAGAGCAGAAACATCGTGTTAGGCTATCCAAGAAAACAAGTGTTCGACCGACAGATATGAACGTATGGCGCAACGTGTTGAAAAGTTATAAACGCTCTCGTTTGGCATGCACACAGTTCTATCCAACGTCCATATGGACATCGCAGCCATGTACGCTGGTTCAATATTTGAATTGAACCGGTGCAAAAGGGAATAGAAATAAGGGACCAATAATAAATTACGTAACGGAAAAATTGTCCAAAATTGACTCCCCCATGTAACAAATTGTCACAAATTTCTCTATCCCCCCCACCTATTACGTAACAAATACTTCGATTTTTTTTGTTCAGTATAAACATGTTACGTAACGATCTAGCTTACTCCCCCTCCCCCATATGTCATAACATGTCGTACCCCCTCCCAAACGCGTTACGTAATTTTTGAATGGTCCCAGCGGTCGCCCATGTCACTCACCCTGCTGTTCCAGCCGTCGTTCAAGCAGCTGTTCTATCCAGAACATGCGGTGAGAGTACGAGATGCGTGCATATCTCTGGTTGAACCAGTCATGGGAAAGCAAAGAATTTCTGAATTCTACTCGCTGAAGACGCTGGGTTGGTTTATCGTTCAGATCAAATTGTCAAACTTCAAGGTTCGGAGATTCTACTTTCATTTAAAGTAGTTATCGTGCTACGGCTGTGTTCACTCAAAATGAGTTTCTGGCCGTCTGATTTTGCCTACCTGTTCAATGAACAGGTTACTGCACAGACCGACTGTGGTATTATCGAAACATTACTGTACCTCTTTTTTGCACTACACATGTATATCACCTAGCGAAAACGAAAATGCTATAAAGTATTAAGTACTACAAGATGATGACGCAACGAATGAACTCATGATGAATGAGGTTCATGTTTGACAATCGAATACTTTACCCTTACGTCACAAATGAACTCGTTCATTTTTGACAGTTGGCTATTACTGTTTACATCAGCCCCCTGGCTACCCTATACCATCACATAGAATTTGACAGCGACCTACATATATGGAAATGGGGCGTTAAAGGCCCAAACAAAGAATTATGCTCGGCACTATACACGATATTCAAGCATTCCACAAGACGTTTTGCATCTTGTGGGATGATTTAATACCATTTTATTCAGAAAATCCCATTTAGTAACTAATTACAGCTTTAAATCATTCGATTCAAAATAATGTTTTGATTTTCATCGCAGTGATGCTGGCTGTACAGAGACGTCGTCCTTGACAGGAGGCTGGTTTACATGGGGTTCGAAAAATACTTTGCGCTTTTCCAGTAAAGTTCAGCCGCACATGAGCCGGAATTCCGGCTGGTTGCAGTTAGTATTCCGGCTCCAGCAACATAACCGATTCTAACTATAATCGGTTGTGTCACTGGAGCCGGAATACTAACTGGAACCAGCCAGAATTTCGGCTCTTTTCCGACTGAACTTTACTGAGTTGCTTCAGGCAAATCAATGGTTTGTTTACATGAGAGTTACGTAAGTTCGTATGTGACAGATGAGCACCCGTTGTCCTCGAACTCACGCAACTGACGAAATAAACAAACCACCGAAAATTAGGTTCTTTACTGACACAGTTAACCTCACTTTTCTTGACAGTTCGCTTGTACTGTTTACATGAACTTAGAACAATTTGTGGACGACTAGATTCGCTCGAGGCAAATAGTAAAGAATTTGTCTAAGTCCATGTAAACAGTACAAGCAAACTGTCAAAAATGAACACTCAGTTCATTCGTGACGTCATCGTAAAGTATTCAATTGTCAAACATGAACTTCATTCATCATGAGTTCATTCGTGTCATCTTGTAGAACTCAATTGCAACTGACATAACTCACCTGGAAACAAACCACCGAGAACTGTCAAACCTAAGACAAGTTCATCCGGCTCATTTAGTGGGATTATGTCGGGTGTGTAAAACCTAATACAGACTCCAGTGTAAATTTTTTGCACAGGTAATATTGGCAACACTGCGTTTGTATAAAGTTGCAGACCCTTATACAGGATGGCGTCTCTGTACAGCCAGCATCACTGCCATGAAAATCAAAACAATAATTTTGAATCGAATCATTAAAAGCTGTCTTTGGTTACTAGATGTCGATTTTCTGAATGATATGGTATCTAATCATCGAACATAATTCTTTGTTTAGGGCTTTATAGCTATATGTAGGTCGCTGTCAAGCTCCATATGTTGGTATAGGGTTGCCAGGAGGCTGTAAAGTTGCGTCACCGAATTTTATAGGAACGCATGTTTTCTTGCGCAAAGTAATGGATGGATACATTTTCCGTTGTCCTAGTATTTAGCATTATTTTTTTCTCCCCTAGAGTTTGTCATAATCGCAAATGTGATTGCAACAATGAGCAGCATCACGGAACCCGGTATCGCTTTTTGGTTTACCAGAGAACTGCTTTTTTGTTTTCATTGTTTGATGTCTAAGACCGCGTTCGGTCCCTCTCGACGAAGAACTCCAGAACTTTTTTTTCTATGCAATATCATAACTAATAGAAGTGTCAAATGAATATGATCGCATGTAAAAATGTAGCCAAAACGTTCAAATTACGTTTTTTCGTGATATTTTTGAGATAATGTTAGTAATTCAACGCTTTTTTTTGTAAAAAGGACGATACTTACAAATGTAAACATAGCAACAAATTAACCTACAATAGATGGGCAAATGACCATGCCCCCAATAAACAACATTACAAATTACCTACCATTCTACAATATAGTTTGCTCAAACTACAGAAAAAAGAAATAGGTAATTGTTTACTTTAGGTACTTTTCCCCCTGTAAGTGGAAAACATGATTTTTCTGTCGTGAATACTAGAGTGTTGTAGATTCATAAAAAAGAGGCGAAGCGGAAAGCGAAAATTTTAATAATTCATTAACAAGTTTAAAAATGAAGCCGCCGAGGATCCGCCGGGCGAGGTGGCTTTGTTACTTGTCATCGGAGTCGCAAGCAAACCTGTGATCCACTCGTTTGCCCGGTATACTCAAACATAGGGGCTATCCCTAGTGCTGCCGCTCAGTAGGACAGCACTAGAAAAAATCTATGTGGCGTAGCCACATTAGGCATTAACAATGTCCTATTTAGTAACAATAGGATAGTATTCATTGACAAAAAATAAAATGTTGTCGCTGCCTAAATGTGGCTGTCGCTCAGTCGGACATAAAACTAGGGATAGCCCCTATGTTTGAGTATACCGGACAAACAAGTGGATCGCAGGTTTGCGATTCCTATGGCTAGCAACAAGGCCACCTCGTCCTTGGACTCGGCTATGCGGCATAGCCGCATTAAGCTAGCTTCGCCAAAAGCCTTACTTTCGAGAGCACAATAACCATACGAGCAAGGTCAGTAAGTAGAACTTATTTTTATACTTATTAATGAATTATTAAAATTTTAGCTTTCCGCCCCTTTTAAGAATCTACAACATTAAACTAGAATATTTTTAAAATAAAAACACGTTTTTCGCTTACAAGGGAAAAAGTACCTAAACAATTACCAAAAAAATACAACAATCGGAACTGTATTTTTGGTTACTTATTCAAAGTTTTGCCCTCCATGCCCCATGCAAACCATCAGGGTGATGATTTTTTTGCTACCAGCTTAGGGGCGGAACGGTTTTTCGTATTTCGTATTTATCAAGCTGATATCAGCTGTAAATAGTAACAATGATCAATATAGAGAAAACCCGAACAAAATCAATGTGGTAAAGCAGTTTAAAACATCGATTCTAAGGCATTTTTGCAACGCTTCGTCCACTCTAAGGCTAAATGAATATGTAGAGCTACTATCTCTATTATTTATAGATAATGAAGGCAATAGATCATTGCATGAAAATGTTAAACCTCACTTTTCCGGTAGTCCAAAGAGCTTGTTTACATGGACTTGGCTCGAATAACAAAGCTGGATCCTGATGTGATTTCCTAAACTTATATGCTTGACCTGATATTATACAGTCCTGTTCTGACAAATTCTCGTAATCAATAAAACAATATATCACAATTATAAATTCTAACACAACGTAACCAATGCACTGAACTGTTTTTTTCGAGTATTTTAGATATATGAATCTTCTTGCTATGTCCCATGCTCAGCTTGTAATGGATGTTTGTTTACTTTTGTTAGTTATGACGTTTTGAAAAAAAGGTATAGAAATAGACAACTCAACGCTTTTTCTTGAAAAGGGCGATACTAGCAGTGATACCATTCAAAGAAAATCACCAGTGAATATTTCCAGACTTGGTTTTATTTCCTATTTAACAACTATTGTGTTTTTTACATCCTAGATTGCATAATTCAGTGATCGAAACCCGAAACTTCATAAAGTATTTGAAATTATTAAATTAAAATTTGTTTTTGCTATTGAAATTGACAAAATGATAGTATCACCCCTTTGGAGATTGTTTACTTTTTCGGTCCCACCACCGATTTCGTCCGTGTTTTTTCAATAGCGATCATTATTACTATTTACAGCTGGTATCAGCTTGATAATCCTAAAAAAATACGAAAATAACAGTTTCGCCTCTTAACTACTAGCAAAAAAGTATCGCCCTGTTTGTTTGCATGGAGCGTGGAGGGCAAAACTTTAAATAAACAAAAATACAGTTTCGCCCGTTGTATTTTTTGCTGTAGTTTAAGAAATCAATATCGTAGAATCCAAATTTTTAGGTTAATTTGTTGCGTTTCAAAGCTCTCATTCGTATGTATGAAAAAAGCCTTTTGTTTACATTTGTACAATTTTCACAAAAAAGCGTTGAACTGAATATTTACCTGAATTTGCATCAGAAGTTTCTTCCACGATGCGTTCCACCATTATCGCTGTTGCTTCTATTCAGTTGAATACTTTTTCTTAATCCGATACTGCTGCAGTTTCCACGGGGATGGCACCACAGATTGTAAAGCAGGAAAAGACCTTCCAATCAACGCACTTCGTTTGATCTTCTCGAATTTGATTGAAATTCGCTAACGAAAATCACTGCGCGAATTCCGCGTTGTTTTCGAAGTCAGTTAGCTCTGTTTCCCTTACTTTTAGGTGAAAACGAGCGAGTACGTGATCTCCAGGATTTAAGTGACTGCATCCGATTCATGCAAGTAGAGAATCTCCGTGCCAAGCCGAGTCAACGATAGCACAACACGCGCACAAACACAAATGGAGATGATGATGGAGATCGCTTACACCAATACACCCGCACACTAGCAAACTTTTTCTTTACGTGACCGCTGCTTCTTTTTCCTATCTGCTAGCTCGAGTGAGAAAAGACCTTTTTACTTCCTTTTTGCGACTTTTCTTTCGCAGCTTAAATTTTCGCCTAATTACCTTCCTTCATCAGCTTTTTGACACCCGCGATTTATCTGATTAACGAAAATTCATACCAAACGATTGCCAAACCAGCGCAAGTCGTAAAATGGTGAAAAAGTGGTGGTGTTTAAAACAAACGCTAAATAGCGGACAAAGGCCGTTGTTCTTCTCTCACTACGCCTGACTAGCCACCCATTACGCTCCTTCGATGTTCAAATTCCGACTAAAACGAAAAGCAAAATGAAGGCGTGTTGGAACTTTTGTGGCGTTACTAATAGCACTAGATAACGTCCGTTATCTAGTAGTAACGTATCCCAGTGAAAAAGCAAGGAAAGGGTGATCACATTTCTCTATTGGCGATTCTACGTTGAAACCGCTCGCAGATAGCGCTGGAAGGAAAGTGTTGCTGATTTTATTCTGTTCTGTCATAGTGCATATATTGTATGTAAACATTGGTAAAAAATGACTTTTAAACACCAAATTACCGATCAATTTGTTGATAATTGTTTATGAAAATGAAGGAAAACCATCATTTTATAAGATGATGAGTAAACATCTTGCGAAAAGAGTGTAAAACATAGTGGTTTCTAACATTATTCGCAGAGCTATATGCGCGCTGTTTTGAAATGTAATTTGTTGAGCACCGTAGCCGCCGCAACAGCATTTCCTGTTCGTCCTAAGTTAAGCTAAACCTTCATGAGATGGTGTAAATTCATGAAACTCTCCAGATCAGGCGAGGAAAGAATATATCCGGCTAATAGGAAAGTGTCAGCTTTGTATCATGCACAGCCGATCCTTCTCTCCGATAGTCTTCACTGAATCTCCTACGTAGTTCAAAATATGAAGGAGTTTGACATTGGTATTGATTGGGTCTCGGTTTCGAGTTGGAACTTTATTTATGGAACGATTTTTTATAACCACAATAATACCTCGATTACATTTCGAAGAGATATGTAAGTGAAATAGTTGCAAATGGCTGTAATTTCAGAATAATTGCAAATAAAACTAAATTTCTTACTCGTTTCATTCATATTTTGGCAGTGGTAAGCTTTTTCCGAGAAGATAATGAAGATTTTGTTGTAAGCTAAAAGAAGAGAAGACAATCGCGTAGCCAATATGATCCAGTCCTAACCTCAATATTGAACCAGCTTCTGATTGGTCGTTTTGCCAGTCAAGAGCGTTCATAATATTTTCAAACGGGATGAAAAACAGTGCTGCTGAATCTATTTTGGCTACATTTCATATACATGAACATTTCATGCAAATTGAATAAATAACCTGAATGACGATATAACTACGTGTATTGTTAAGAAAGACACAAATAAACTTAAAATTCAATTTTTAAATGCAGCTAGTATTGTGAATTCTTGACTGAGGGTCGATATTTGAGGTACAATTATTTTCAGCAATTGTGAAAATCATGCAAATGGAATCTGGCAACGATGGATGCTTGTTGTCTTTGGAATTAGGACAGGGCCTGGTAGATAAAATTAAGAAGAGCAAGAAGCCTGTTGTCGTCTCTTCTCTTAGGTTGTAAGCTACGACTCACTTACGGGTTTTTTTTTTTTACAATGGAGAAGACCTTTATGTCCTAGCCCAGTACACGTGCTAACGGTAGGGTCCAATCTACCACACGGGGTGCACTGGGGGCGTGTCGGACTCGAATGGTGACCAGCCATTAATACCGACTAAACTCCATTGGGCTCCGCCATCATTCCTCCCAGGAACTACCTCTCGGTATTACTTCTGGGGGGATGGCTGTACTCAATGTACTCATTCACTCTCGCTCACGCGATCATACATCCTGTATGAGGCTTACTTGGGTGCTCTCTCAATCACACTTTGATTCACTCTCAAACACTCCCACATGAGGCTGACTTTTGTGCTCACCTTTTACGTTCCATGCGAGGCTGACTTGTGTGCTCACCTTACTCATTCCTTGCTAGGCTTACTTTTGTGCTCGCCCTACCCATCCATGTGAGGCTGACTTGGGTGCTCACCCTATCACCTGATTCACTCTCAATCGTGCCACTCTATTGTACCTTTGTCACTCCCTCTGGCATCCCATGTGGGACATTTCACTTACGGGTGAAAAAAAGCAAACTGTATCACTTTGCCAGTTCATGAGCTGAATCATAGGTGTCGCATGACTAATTTTGGCTTTGCCGCAAATCGCCAATTGGCGATTCTACGTTGAAACCGCTCACAGATAGCGCTGGAATCAAAGTGTTGCTGATTTGATTCTGTTCTGTCATACACTGAAAAAAATCCAAACGTTAATTCTATTTGCTTCAAACCGCTTAAAATTCATATGAAGAAGATATGCTATTGTTATCACGCGCACACATACCTTCTATGTGTCAACTGTATAAACTATGTATGCACACACATAAGTTATATGTGCATATTGTTATAGAATGTGGCTAATAGTTATGAAATGTGAATGTAAGATTAATATTTCTTGTAAATACACACATTAGGTTTATGTGCCAGCAAATAGTGTCTATATGCCTCCGTTAATTGCAAAAATCTATGTGTAAAATCAAAATTAAAGGCACAAATCCCCGACTATGTACGGGGAACGTGCCATTTGAGCCAATATATTCTGATTCCTGATTCCTGATATATTTTCTGTAATACCATGTTCACACTACAGAGTTAAAACACGTTATAATAATTAGCAACAAGATGTCAATCAAGATAGCGTTAAAACACGTTTTTACTCGTAGTGTGAACGTAGTATAAACATTGGTAAAAAATAGCTTTTAACCACCAAATCGCCGATCAATTTGTTGATAATTGTTTATGAAAATGAAGAAAAACCATCATTTTATAAGATGATGAGTAAACATCTTGCGAAAAGGGTGTAAAACATAGTGGTTTCTAATATTATTCGCGGAGCTATATGCACAGAGAACAGACATCCATGGTCGAACAAAAATATTTAAACGTGTGAAAACATTCTAATTAATATATGATAAACACCTGGGACGGGACGCACTCAGTAAAACAAAGTAACTGTCACCGCGAACCGGCAATGGCCTGTCATTGCGAACGGACCTTTCTTGATGATTTTCATTTTCTTGGAATGGACAGTGTCTGGGTAGTATCTGAATATCCTGGCTATACACAAAGTGCTTTTCGAAAACATATTTTACATGTTGTTTAGATGCATGTAAATGCACACAAACAAATACGCAAAATGCACGGACGGCACGTGCAATTTTAATATTCGGCACAACAGTTATGTTTAATGTTGTTTTACACAGTTCAGACAAACGATAACATACACTCAAAAAAAAGTAAACGTTATGCCTATTGATTTTACACATAGATTTTTGCAATTAACGGAGGCATATAGACACTATTTGCTGGCACATAAACCTAATGTGTGTATTTACAAGAAATATTAATCTTACATTCACATTTCATAACTATTAGCCACATAAAACCCCATTCTATAACAATATGCACATATAACTTATGTGTGTGCATACATAGTTTATACAGTTGACACATAGAAGGTATGTGTGCGCGTGATAACAATAGCATATCTTCTTCATATGAATTTTAAGCGGTTTGAAGCAAATAGAATTAACGTTTGGATTTTTTTCAGTGTAGTTCATGTCATGTTTGAGCTCTATTATTTTCGGCACAAATCAGTACCTCATCGGCAGAAATCTATGTCGCATCGGCACAACAAGCGGATTTTTCCCTGCAAAATAACATCAATATTAGGAGGGAAAAAGAAGACCATCTTCGCATGTCCCGTCTCAGATAAACACTAGCGCCGCCAAACCAACTTATCCCAACTATCCGTCAAATCCATTCCGGAACCGAATGGATTTAGTATGGAATCTTGCTCAAAGAAAACAACCGATTCCGACTCTATCGGTTCATGCATTTGAGCTGGAATTCTTACTGGAAGTCCGAACCGGTTCCGGACTAGTTTGACTGGGTAGAGGAATAATCGCTGTCAATTCAGTCGAACTCAGCCATACAAAAAAAGCATGACGACAGTAGCGCTCCTGCTTTGCATATCCCAACTACCTTCGAAACCGTTAGAGATTTTTACAAAAGTTTAATGCTGAAGATGGTCGTCTGTTCTCTGTGCTATATGTGTGCTGTTCCGAAATGTAATTTGTTGAGCACTGTAGCCGCCGCAACATCATTTTCAATTCCTCCTTAGTTAAGTTAAACCTTCATGAGATGGTGTAAATTCATGAAACTATCCAGATCGCGCGAGGAAAGAATATATCCGGCTAATAGGAAAGTGTCAGCTTTGTATCATACACAGCCGATCCTTCTCTCTGATAGTCTTCACTGAATCTCCTATGAAGTTCAAAATATGAAAGAGTTTGACATTGGTACTGATTGGGTCTCGGTTTCGAGTTGGAACTTTATTTATGGAACGATTTTTATAACCACAATAATACCCCGATTAAATTTCGAATAAATGTATTAACCAAATAGTTGCAAATGGCTGTAATTTCAGAACAATTGCAAACAAAAATAAATTTCTTACTCGTTTCATTCATATTTTGGCAGTGGTACTCTATGTTTAGTCGAAGGGGATATGCTAAATGTCAATTTGTTCCATTTTTATGGCCCCTAATCAGAGCTTGGAAAACGAATGACCTGAAAAAGAACGAACACTCTTCATTCGCCCTGCTCTTCACGAATATGCCACTCATTGAACCACTCCTTACCTAGCTGCTGAGTTGACGGCGTTGGTTCACCACCACCGAGGCTGGTGAACCATTACTGTTCTCTAGGGTTGGTATATGAGCATTAGAGTGGCTCGCAGTTGCATGGGAAAACTTCAAAATGATTTAAACTAGCGGGCACAGAACTTTTTGAGTTTCTTTTGTTCCCAAATACTTATGCAAAATTTGGTAGCGGTTTGTTGTTTCCCGGGTTTGCGCATTGCGTTCAAAGTTTGTATCAGATTTTATATGAGGAAATCAATTATTTTGCATTTACGTTAAATAAGATCGCTATTTCACTCAACATGAAAAACCAGCTTCATAAAACTATAGTTCAAACCTTGGTTAACAACTTTGCCGAAGACGGTAACTAGCTACGAGTTTTCAAAAAACAGTTATAACGTTTCTAAAACTTATGGTTCAATCCAAATGCAGAAATTTATTATTTTTTCCAACACTGCCAATGCACACCCAAAACAGCTATATTTTAAACTTAAATAAATGAGAATGTAGTCCTCGCAGAGACTTGGTACCTTTGAATGAAATGATCAGAATGAATTGCTGAATAACATAGACGTAGTCAGAAAATTCCATTTACCATGATTTGAAGCAACCCGAAAACATTTCAGATTGTCTGGTTGCGTAAAATATCGACTGCCTTAGAATAAGGGTTTTGAAATGAACTGTCAAGATACACTTATATATATATATATATATATATATATATATATATATATATATATATATATATATATATATATATATATATATATATATATATATATATATATATATATATATATATATATATATATATATATATATATATATATATATATATATATATATATATATATATATATATATATATATATATATATATATATATATATATATATATATATATATATATATATATATAGGAATATATAGCGAATTAACTGTTATTGACTAAACTCGGAACATATCAGCAAGTTGAATTAACAAGATCTTTAAAGCACTAACTCGGGACACTAATTTTCTTAAATAAACTAAACGGCGAATCTAATTTTATCAATTTCGCTCAACTTTACACTAAGTGATTTCGTGATTGTTAAATATTTCACAACATGTCGAACAATTCAAAATTTCTCCCCAAAACCTCTACAGGATGAAATCGGCGATGCCTGATGCCTAAAGTCTGCATCAAAAGCTCTTACTTTTAACTGACGTAACTAAATACGCTGAAAACCGCTAATTTGCCCAGCGGTATTTTATATTCAGATTCAGTATTACGTGATGAATCTGAATGATTCAACAGCATGTAGATTCGTGAACCATATCTAATACAAAATTATTTAGGCAATAACGGATCACCGTTCAAGAGAGTAAAGAATATTCATACACTCTTTCTCAAAGGTGCTCACTGGCCCTATTCTTATAGTCACGTCACCTGGTGACTAGAAGGAAATTTTCTTCTAGTCACTAGGTGACGTGACTGTGAGAATAGGGCCCCACAACTCTTCAACGTTATATATATATATATATATATATATATATATATATATATATATATATATATATATATATATATATATATATATATATATATATATATATATATATATATATATATATATATATATATATATATATATATATATATATATATATATATATATATATATATATATATATATATATATATATATATATATACATACAAATGCAATTGTGTACGAACATATTCGTTCCTGTCTCTGTTTCCTCGTGTTGTTGCTTCGGTGTCAATAACGGCGATTCATTCGGTCGGGGCGAAGGCTAGCGTTACACCAAACTGTAATGAGATTCGTTCGGATTGCATTTGAATGAATGGCGAAAGCTCTGCCCCTAATAGTTTTAAAAATAACGTAAATAAAAAGTTTCTGAATTCATTGAGTAGATGCTTTACAATTTATTCCAAAAAAAAAGTGCTCGATTTTAGGCCTCGCCAGTAGAAGACCCTCTTAAGAATGTGCAGATTTGTAAGTTGCGGTTAGTCACGGTTAGTCGGCGACTAACCAGCTCCTGGAACCGAAAAAAAAAATTTTTTTTGGACCAAAAAAAAATTCCGTTGGCCTTATCATTCTGGAAGGCAAATTTAATGATCCCTATGCTCGTGAAAAAACATCCAGCTAATTGGAATTTTGTGAATCTATTCAAACTCGTAGGGTATTGTCAAACTCCCTGCCGCGCTAGTATGATATTTTCATAACTCACATGGCGATCCCAGACTGCATGGGGCACTAGTATGATATGCTCATAGCTCGCAGGATACTCTCAGATACTTGAAAGCACTAGTATGATATTCCCACATCTCGCAGAGTGTTTTAACAATAGTTTGATACTTACAAGACACGCAAGGCGCTCTTAGATTCTCTCGGACGATAGTCTGATGTTCCCATCGCTCGCAGGGCGCTTCCACACTCTCTGGGACGCCAATATGATATTTGCAAAACTCGTAGGACGCTAGTATGATATTCCGATAGCTCACAGGGTGCTCTCAGACTCGCAGGGGCACTAGTTTGTCATTTTCAAAGCTCGCAGGGCGCTAGTATGATATTCACAAAACTCTCTAGGTTACTAGTCTGATGTTATCTTAATTTGCCGGGCGCTTAAAAATTCTCTGCGGTGCTAGTCTAATATTCTCATAGATTGCAGGGCGCTCTTAGATTCTCTCGAGTGCTTTTACGATATTCACATAGTTCGCAGGGCGCTCTCAAACTCGCTAGGGCGCTAGTCTAATATTCTCATAGTTCGTAGGGCGCTCTAAGATTCTCTGGAGTGCTGGTATTATATTCCCATAGCTCGGAGAGCACTTCCGCACTCGCTGGGGCGCTTTTCACAGCTCACAGGGTGCGAATATGACTCTATGGGGCGCCAGTATGATATTCGCAGGGTGCTCTCAAACTCGCAGGGGCACTAGTTTGTCATTTTCAAAGCTCGCAGGGCGCTCCGAGACCCTATGGGGTGCTATGGTGATATCAACATAGCTCGGAGAGCGCTTCCACACTCGCTGGGGTGCTATTATGATATTCTCACAGCTCGCTGGGCGCTCTCAGTCTCTCCAGGGCGCTAGTATGACTCTATGGGGCGCAAGTATTGTATTCACATAGCTCGTAGGGCGCTCTCAGATTCTCTAGAGAGCCAGCATAACAGTCCCATAGCACGCTGGGCGCTCTCAAACTCTCTTGGGTAGCCTTATATTCTCATCGCTCGCAGGGCGCTCTCAGATTCTCTCTGGCGCCAGTATGATATTTCCATAGCTCGCAGGGTGCTAATATGACATTCCCACAGTTCGTAGGGCGCTCTCAGATTCTCTGGGGTGCCAGTATGATGTTCCCATAGCTCGGAGAATGCTTTCATACTCGCTAGGGCCCCAGTATGATATATAATATCATAGCTCACAAGGCGCTCTCAAGCTCTTCAGGGCGCTAGTATGATATTCACAGAGCTCGCAGGGCGCTTTCAGAATCCCTTGAGCACCAGCATGATATTCCTCGCAGAGCGCTCTCAAACTCTCTAGGATATTATGAAACTCTCATCGTCCGCAGGGCGCTCTCAGATTCTCTCTGGCGCCGGTATGATATTCCCATAGCTCGCTTTCGGACTCTCTGGGGCGCTAGTATGATACTCCCATAGCTCGGAGAGCGCCTCCTTGGTCACTGGGGCGCTAGTATAATATTTTTTTTTATTCATTTCGTTTATTTGATAGGCACAAATGCGTTAGCTTGGCGGTGCCAAATGCTTTTGTTTTTACATTTTGGATATCTTAAAACTTACAGGAGGTTACAATGTTGAAATGTTTTTTTTACAAAGGAAAAGAAAGTTTACAGCTATCTTAAGACTAGAAATAAGATTCAATATACAAAAGAGGGCCAAAAGATTTTTTTATGAAAAAATTTATAACAAGGGATTCACTTTGATATACAAGAGAGGGAGTAATAGTATTTTACGAAATATTTTACGGTTATCTTAAAACTAACAATATAGTTTAGTACACAAAAGGGGGAACAAATATTTATGAGAAATTTCACAGAAATCTTAAAACTAGGGATTCAATTCTATTTACAAGATGGAGGACAAGAGTTTCAATAAAGAGTAAAAATTATAGCTATCTTAAAACTAGGAATACAGAATACTAATTTGAATTTTTTAACTAAAACTTATGCTTGGTCAAGATATTCAAAGGGTGGCTTATTTCCGCATCAGTGTAGCAGCAGTTGTATCAAAAACAGGGGAGAGACAGGGAAAGAAGAGCAAAACTTGCAACTTTCGCTCGAACGGCGGGGGGGGGGGGGGGGGGGGGTTGCGGATCAGCGAATCAAATTTGCGCCTCAGTATAGTAAGTCGTCGAGTACCGGATTGGCGGATGGTATTCTTCGGACCCGCGGGGAATCCTTCAAAAGTCATCGGACCTCGAGTCGCTCTCGCTTCAGTTTCCTTCTATGCAGGCGTAGTGGTAAGGGCGATGGCGGTTACATAGTGGCACTCTGGAGCTGATCGGTTCCATAAGGCAGGAGGAAACTCTAAAAACGAGAGATAAAAGAGAGGGGCTAAATTGGGATATTTATCGTTTTTATGAAGGTATAAATAAGGGACATATAGGGGAAATCACGAGTTGCCAGCATATCTCGGACTGGGACATTAGGTGGTCTACCTCGGGCCCGAAGGGATTCCTTTAACTGAGACCTGGCGTCACAATACCCGGCGCACACCCAGACAACGTGTTCGATGTCGTGATAGCCCTCGTCACAAGCGCACAGACTACTCTCCGCAAGCCCAACACGCCGCAAATGCGCATCCATGGTGTAGTGATTGGACATAAGTCGGGACATTACACGAATAAAATCCCGACCCACATCCATCCCCCCGAACCAAGGCTTCGTTGATACCTTTGGGATAATCGAATGTAGCCATCGTCCAAGTTCCCCATTACTCCACGAGGTTTGCCAACTGTTGAGTGTCCTCTGACGACAAATACTAAAAAATTCGTTGAAGCAGATTGGTCTTTCGTATATGTCACCATTTAATGCGCCCACCTTTGCTAATGAGTCGGCCTTTTCATTGCCCGGGATAGAACAATGAGAGGGGACCCAAACAAAGGTAATCTGATAAGATTTTTCAGATAACGTACACAAGGACTCCTGTATCTTCCCCAGAAAATACGGGAATTGCTTTTTAGGCTTCACCGCACGAAGAGCCTCGATAGAGCTGAGGCTGTCCGAAATGATGAAGTAGTGATCTGTGGGCAGAGTGTCGATGATCCCAAGGGTGTACTGAATTGCAGCTAACTCTGCGACGTAAACTGAAGCGGGATCATTGAGCTTGAATGAAGCGGTGATAGTATTGTTGAAGATACCGAAGCCAGTAGACCCATCGAGATTTGATCCGTCAGTGTAAAACATTTTGTCGCAATCGACTTCTCGGAATTTATTATAAAATATATTGGGGATCACCTGCGGGCGTATATGGTCCGGAATTCCACGAATCTCTTCCTTCATGGATGTGTCGAAGAATACAGTAGAATCAGAAGTATCTAGGAAACGGACACGGTTGGGATTGTACGAAGAAGGATTGATGCTCTGTGCCATGTAGTCGAAGTACAAGGACATAAAACGGGTTTGAGAATTAAGCTCGACGAGCCTCTCGAAGTTTTCAATTACCAACGGGTTCAGAATGTCGCATCGGATGAGCAATCGATATGAGAGTTCCCAAAATCGATTTTTTAGCGGAAGAACGCCCGCCAGCACTTCGAGACTCATCGTATGGGTCGAGTGCATGCAACCCAAGGCAATGCGCAAGCAACGATACTGGATTCTCTCCAGTTTGATGAAGTGTATGTTCGCAGCGGAGCGGAAACAGAAACACCCGTACTCCATCACCGACAATATCGTTGTTTGGTACAACCTGATCAGGTCTCCTGGGTGAGCACCCCACCATGTTCCAGTTATTGTTCGGAGAAAATTGATCCTTTGTTGGCATTTCTGTTTCAGATACCTAATGTGACATCCCCAGGTACCTTTAGAGTCGAACCAGACCCCGAGATATTTAAATGTGAAAACCTGGTTGATCGTTGCACCCATTAATAAAAGCTGGAGTTGCGCCGGCTCACGCTTCCTAGAAAAAACAACCAACTCAGTTTTCTCCGTGGAGAACTCAATACCCAGCTGAAGAGCCCAAGCAGACAAATTGTCCAAGGTATTTTGTAATGGTCCTTGCAAGTCGGCAGCTTTGGGCCCTGTAACAGAGACCACCCCGTCGTCTGCAAGTTGCCTTAGCGTGCATGAATTGGCAAGACAATCGTCAATGTCATTCACGTAAAAATTGTAGAGCAGGGGACTTAGACATGAGCCCTGGGGAAGACCCATGTAGCTAAATCGCGATGTTGTTAAATCGCCATGCGAAAAGTGCATGTGCTTTTCAGACAACAGGTTTAGCAAAAAGTTATTTAAAATTGGTGAAAGACCATGCTGGTGCAGCTTCTCTGACAGAATGTTGATAGAAACTGAGTCAAAAGCCCCCTTAATATCCAAGAAGACTGATGCCATCTGCTCTTTGTTAGCATAGGCCATTTGGATTTCTGTAGAAAGCAACGCAAGGCAATCGTTCGTCCCTTTGCCTTTGCGGAAGCCAAATTGTGTATCTGACAGTAAGCCATTTGCTTCAACCCAATTGTCGAGGCGAAACATGATCATTTTCTCGAACAACTTCCGAATACAGGACAGCATTGCAATCGGCCGATACGAGTTGTGGTCGGAGGCTGGTTTTCCTGGTTTTTGGATGGCGATGACCTTCACTTGCCTCCATTCATAAGGGACAATGTTACCCTCAAGAAACTTGTTAAATAAATTCAACAGGCGCCTTTTTGCAGTGTCAGGCAGATTCTTCAGCAAGTTGAATTTGATTCTGTCTAACCCTGGGGCGTTATTGTTGCACGATAAGAGAGCAAGTGAGAACTCCACCATCGAAAACGGTGTTTCGTTCGCGGTATCGTGAGAAGACGCGGCGCGGTACGTTTTCTGTACCGGGACAGAGTCCGGACAGATCTTCTTGGCGAAAGCGAATATCCAACGGTTTGAATATTCCACGTTCTCGTTGGTACTATTATGATTACGCATACGTCGAGCCGTACCCCAAAGAGTGCTCATCGCTGTTTCTCTCGTTAACCCGTCGACGAACCGGCGCCAATAACTGCGTTTTTTGGCTTTCATTAGACTCTTCATTCGCCTTTCTAACGACGCGTACTGTTGATAGCTAGCGGGTAACCCGTCTTCCCGGAAGGCCTTATATGCAGTGGACTTTTCTGCGTACAACTCTGAGCACTCTTTATCCCACCACAGGGTGGGAGACCGTCCATGGGTATTCGCGCTGGGTACTGGTTTAGTCTGAGCTTGATTCGCACTGTCGAGAATCAAGCCAGCCAAAAACCTGTACTCTTCCTCCGGAGGAAGTTCTTGAGTGGATTCGATTTTAACGGATATCGCGGTCGCGTAACTTTTCCAATCAATGTTCCGTGTGAGGTCATACGAGACATTGATTGTTTTCGATGGTCTTGAACCGTTAGCAATTGAAATCACGATAGGCAAATGATCGCTACCGTGGGGATCAGGGATCACCTTCCACATGCAATCTAACTGTAGCGATGTCGAGCAAAGCGATAAATCCAACGCGCTTGCGCGTGCTGGTGGTGTAGGAATCCGCGTCATTTCTCCCGTGTTTAAGATGGTCATGTTGAAATTGTCGCAAAGATCTTGGATTAATGTTGATCTATTATCATCATGAAGACAGCCCCATACCGTACCGTGCGAGTTAAAGTCTCCCAGAATTAGCCGCGGTGCCGGTAAGGATTCCGTGATATTACAAAGCGTTCGGTGCCCTACCGAGGCTCTAGGAGGAATGTAGATGGAAGCAATGCAAAGGTCTTTACCTTTGATTAAAACTTGACAAGCGACAATTTCAATGCCTGGTGTCGAAGGGAGGTTAATTCGGTTGAAAGAATAGCACTTTTTGATCCCCAAAAGTACTCCTCCATAGGGGTTTTCTCGATCCAGACGAATTATATTAAAGTCGTGGAAGTTGAGATTTATATCGGAAGTTAACCAAGTTTCACATAATGCGAAAGCATCACATTTTAAACTATTTAGTAAAAATTTAAAGGAATCGATTTTCGGGAGGATACTTCTGCTGTTCCACTGTAGAACAGTGATCGAATCGGTGACCTCGTTCGATGACTTAGCCATCGAAGGATACGATCGCTGCAAGGAGGGGCCATTTAGTAGTCAACTGCTTCAAAAATGTTTGCACTATAGGGAGAAAACGTATCAGAAGGCTTTTAAGAGGATCAGTAACATTGAAAGCTGTGAAAATTAAGTCCACTATGTCAGAAAATTTCATTAGTCCGCTACTGGACTGAGTATCTGTTTGAAAAAAGGGGACACTTGGGGTTTTTGGTGTCCCTGGAAGTGGTGGGTACTCCTTGTTAGAATTAATATTTCCAAGTCCTGGAGCAAATTGCTTCGGCTTTTGTGCATCACTTCCGTTGGATTTATTGGTTGTAGATGGAGCACTCTGAGTGGACGACACCTTGGCACCCTTACGGGGCAATGTAGGGGAGGCTGGATTTCTCCTCTTCCTGGATTCCCCTGGGTTAACCAAAGATGTTCCCTCTCGTGGGTCGTCAGATTCTTGCTCAACGTTAGCCAAACCAGCATAGGGATTTTCGGACAGGACAGATGGCGAAGCATTCTTTAGCATTTCTGCATAAGAACGCCTTGAGCGTTCCTTAAGGGAGCGCTTAATTTTATCCCCGCGCTGCTTGTACGCAGGGCATGATTTAAGAGCATGTGAAGGACCCCCGCAGCAAATACACTTTTCAGTTTCTTTGTCGCAAGAGTCATCCTCATGCTCTCCTTCGCATTTGCCGCATCGTTTCTTATTTCCACAATATGTGGCTGTGTGGCCCAGCTGCTTGCAATTGCTGCAGCTCATGACCCGCGGTACAAACAGGCGAACTGGTAGGCGAACCCTGTCAAGGAGGATGTAGTTGGGAAGAGAGGACCCGGCGAATGTCACCCGAAGCGAGCCTGATAGAGAGTAGGTAGTCTTACCTCCCTCGGTGTTTGCGGTATACAATTGTTTGCATTCTAAGATCTTAATCTGTTCAAGAGAGGGGTCCTTAAAGCAGCCAACCCCGTGCTCCAACAGTTCTTCGCATTTCAGGCCCGGTTCGGACACTACCCCATCGATTTTTCCCGTGTAAAGCGCTCACAGCAAGCAATCGCGTTTGCCTGGCCGAGATCATTCACTAGAACACGTATCTTGTTTGCCCGAACACGTGTTATCTGAGCTACAGCCGGGTAATTAGCAGTCAGATCTCGAGAAAGTTTTAATATATTAACCGGTTTCTCTCCGGTCCGAAAATATACCACCCATGGCCCAGAGGAACCTTCTGGGTACTGCTTTATACGGGGAGCAATGCGAGTATTAGGGGGATCAGGGACTTCCATGATTACATCAGATGGTATTTCGCCCTCGGCCATTTAAGCACGAGGGCAGAGCGTGTATAAACGGGAATGTGTCTTATTATTTGATTTGAGTAAAGTAGGGAAAAGGAAAGAGAGCAAACGAGGAAAAAAAATAAAGCAAAACTTATCTGCAAACAACGTCGATTGTTCCGCACCAGCGAAAACAATGTACTGGATTTACTGTCGGCACCAGCAGAACGGCAGCTAACGAACGAACAAAGGATGACCTTGACTCACTAAAATTTACACACCGAACACCACTGTGAAATATAACGATCCGTTCCGTTCAAAGGTTGGGAGACGTATGCTAGTATAATATTCTCATAGCTCGCAGATCGATTTCAAGCTTTCTAGGGCGCTAGTATGACTATGGGGCGCTAATAAAATATTAACATAGCTCGCGAGGCGCTCTCAGATTCTCTCGAGCGCCAACATGATATTCCCATAGCTCGCAGGACGCTCTCGAACTCTCTTAGCCGCTAGTTAGATATTCTCTTAGTTTGCAGGGCGCTCACGAATTCTCTGGAGCGCTAGCATAAACACTCTCAAACTCACTAGGGTGCTAGTTCGATATTCTCATAGCTCTCTAGGGCGCTAGTATAACTGTATGGGAAGCTAATATGGTATTCCCATAGCTCGCAGGGCGCTCTCAGATTCTCTCGAGCGTCAGTACGATATTCCAATAGCTCGCAGAACGCGCCCAAACTCTTCATGCGGTAGTCCGATATTTTCATAGTTCGCAGGGCGCCAGTATGATATTCCCATAGCGGAGAGCGCTTTCACACTCGCTGTCGTGCTAGTATGGTATTCTCATAGCTTGCAGGGCGCTAGTATGGCTATATGGGGTGCTAGAATGATATTCACATATCTCGCAGCCAGCATAGCATGGCGCTCTCAGATTCTCTCGAGCGCCAGCATGATATTCCCATAGCTCGTAGGGCACTCTCGAACTCACTAGGGGCTAGTTTGATATTTTCATTGTTCGTAGGGCGCTTTTAGACTCTCTGGGCCGCTCGTATGATATTCTCATAGCTCGGAGAGCGCTTCCATGCTCATTAGGGCGCTAGTATAATATTCTCATAGCTCGCAAATCGATTTCAAGCTCTCTAGGGCGCTAGTATGACTATGGGGCGCTAGTATGATATTCACATAGCGCGCGAGGCGCTCTCAGATTCTCTAGAGCGCCAGCATGATATTCCCAGAGCTCGCAGGGCGCTCTCAACCTCTGTAGGGTAGTCTAATATTCTCATAGTTTGCAGGGCGCACTCAGATTCTCTGGGGCGCCAGTGTGATATTCCCATAGCTCGCCGGGTACTTTAAACTCACATTGGCGCTAATCTGATATTCTCATAGCCCGCTGTACGCTCCGAGACCCTATGGGGTGCTATTGTGAGATCCACATAGCTTGGAGAGCGCTTCGACGCTGGGTTGTTATAATGATATTCTCATAGCTCGCTGGACGCTCTCAGGCTCTCTAGGGCGCTAGTATGACTCTATAGGGCGCAAGTATGATATTCACATAGTTCGCTCTTAGATTCTCTCGAGCGCCAGCATAACATTCCCATAGCACGCTGGGCGCTCTCAAACTCTCTAGGTTAGCCTTATATTCTCATCGCTCGCATGGCGCTCTCAGATTCTCTCTGGCGCCAGTATAATATTTCCATAGCTCGCAGGGAGCTCCCAAACTCGCTAGGGCACTAATCTGACATTCCCATAGTTCGTAGGATGCTCTCAGGTGCTCTGGGGTACCAGTATCATATTCCCATAGTTCGAAGAGTGCTTCCATGCTCGCTAGGGCCCCAGTATGATACGTAGTATCATAGCTAACAGGGCGCTCTCAAGCGCTTCAGGGTGCTAGTATGATATTCACAAATCTCTCTAGGTTACTTGTCTGATGTTATCTTAATTTGCCGGGCGCTTACAAATTCTCTGGGGCGCTAGTCTAATATTCTCATAGATTGCAGAGCGCTCTTAGATTCTCTCGAGCGCTTTTACGATATTCACATAGTTCGCAGGGCGCTCTCAAACTCGCTAGGGCACTAGTCTAATATTCTCATAGTTTGTAGGGCGCTCTAAGATTCTCTGGAGCGCTAGTATAATATTCCCATAGCTCGGAGAGTGCTTCCACACTCGCTGGAGCTCTAGTATGGTATTCTGATAGCTCGCAGGGCGCTAATTTGGCTCTATGGGGCGTTATAATGATATTCACATGGTTCACTGGGCGCTCTCAGACTCTCTCGAGCCATAGCTCGCAGGGAAATCTGAAACTCTCTAGGGGACTAGTCTTATATTCTCATCGTTCGCAGGGCGCTCTAAGATTCTCTCAAATGCTTTTACGATATTCACGTAGTTCGCAGGGCGCTTTCAAACTCGCTGGGGCGCTAGTCTGTTATTCTCATAGTTCGCAGGGCGCTCTAAAATTCTCTAGAGCGTTAATATGATATTTCATAGCTTGTAGAGCGCTTCCGCACTCGCTGGGGTGCTTCTCATAGCTCACAGGGCGCTCTAAAGCTCCCTATGGTGCTAATATGACCCTATGAGGCGCCAGCATGATATTCACATTGCTCGCAGGGCGCTCTCAGAGCCTATCGGGCACCAGTTTAATATTCGCATAGGTCGCAGGGCTCTCTTTAACTCCCTAGGGCGTAAGTCCGATATTCTCATAGTTCGCACGGCGCTCCGAGACTCTATGGGGCGCTAGTATGATATTCACATATCTCGCAGGGCGCTCTTCGATTCTCTGGGACGCTAGTGTGATATTCCCATAGCTCGCAGGGCGCATTCAAACTCTCTAGGTTACTAGTCTGATGTTCTCTTAGTTTACAGGGCGCTTACAAATTCTCTGGGGAGCTAGTTTAATATTCTCATGGATTGCAGGGCGCTCTTAGATTCTCTCGAGTGCTTTTACGATATTCACATAGTTCGCAGGGCGCTCTCAAACTCGCTAGGGCGCTAGACAAATATTCTCATAGTTTGTAGGGCGCTTAAGATTCTCTGGAGTACTAGTATGATATTCCCATAGCTCGGAGAAAGCTTCCGCAGTCGCTGGGGTGCTTCTCATAGCTCACAGGGCGCTAGTATGACTCTATGGGCGCCAGCATGATATTCACATTGCTCGCAGGGCGCTCTCAGAGTCTCTCGGGCACCAGTTTGATATTCGCATAGGTCGCAGGGCTCTCTTAAACTACCTAGGGCGCAAGTCCGATATTTTCATAGTTCGCACGGCACTCCGAGACTGTATTGGGCGCTAGTATGATGTTCCCATATATTGCAGAGCACTTCCACACTCGCTGGAGAGCTAGTATGATATTCCCATGGCTCGCCTGGCAATTAGATAGGTGGGCAATAAACATTCCAAACTTACAAGGCGCTTTCAACCGGTTTCAGTATCTTTGGGGCGCATATAAATGAGTATTTAACGTTATGAGGCGGTAATAATCTATCCTAAGTTACAGGGCGTTTTTAGGCTCTATGGGTCAGTAGTATGAGTATGTTGGGCTAACGGGTAGGTAGTATGCTCATGGGGCGTTATGCGAATAGTATATCCTAACTTGCCGGGTGCTTTCAGATTTTCTGGGGCGCATATACTGTATCTCTTTGGGGCGTTGGTATGAGTATTTGAGCTCGTGAGATGGTTGTGGATAGTCTATCCTAACTCGTAGGGCGCTTCCAAGCTCTCCAAGGTGCATATGGCGTATTTCTGTGGGAAGCTAGTATATTTTCTAGCTCAGGCGCAATGAAAAATCAAACTGATTAAAAAGAATTCTTGTTAGGTGCTTTTATGGTGTTCATAGTGAATAGTTTGAATGTTTGTGGGGGCAGTAGATGATACGCTAGCCAAACACGCAGGGTACAAATAAACTGATTCAACCATCATGTAGGTTTGTAGTGCTCTTTTATAAACATACTATAAATGCTTATGAAATTTAATCATTGGCTTGCGTGTAACACCCGTTTTTGTGCGAATTTTAATACTGTACTGACGAATGAAGTCATCATATTGATAACGATTTTAACGCAATCCATTTCTTGCATGCCGAGGTATTAATAAAATTTACTTGAACCTTTATTATGTGATTAATAAAGACCATGTCTTAGCCCCTCCACTAAATCGCTCAAAAAGCTTTGATTTTTTTTGTTAATTGTAGAAGATCATGTCTCTTAAGGCAAGCATCTGCTCTCATTGCATAATCACTGATACACTGATTTAAACATATCCCTTTTTCAAAACAACTTTAATGATGAATACAATAATTACTCATCTGTCAAACGTTCTATCAGATCATTTATGTGTTGTATACCATGTTTAAAATATATGTATTACTAATATTCTTTAACCCTCAGAAAGGCAAGTGGTCTCAGAGGCACGGCTGGTTACAATAATTATCCTCTAATTTGAATAAACTTGTAATTATGAACAGAAATTATGGAGCTTTTTCGGGCTTTCAATTCTCTCACTGATAGAAAGCCAAAAAAGACTTAATATCACCGGGTCTTAGGAGCAATACTTGTTGAAGCCACGATTTTAGCTTGCCTTTTTGAGGATTAAGACCGTCCAAAGAAAAAATAGACTGCACAATGATGCGTGGGCGGCACTTGAAAACTTAATTTGCTGTAATGAACACAAGCTCATTCTCTCTATTCAAGCTCAGAAAACGTGTACCAAACGCGAACTCTCGTGGAAGGTCTCCCAACCCGTGGTGGGACAAAAAGTGTTGAAACGTGTACGCGAAGAAGGCCACCGGCGTACAAGATCAACCGGAATGGCGGGTTAGTTGAGCCAATGAAAATTTTTATGAAAGCCAACAAACGCTTACTGTCGCTGGTTCGTTGACGGATTAATGAGAGAAACCGAACCTGAAACAGTACTAACGAGAGTAGAATATTCAAACCGTTGGATATTCGATTTCGCCAAGAAGGTTTGTACGGATTCCGCCCCGGCACAGAAGATCTACCGCGCCGCTTCCCCCCGCGGACGATAATGTAACAATAAAGCCCCAGGACCAGACAGAATCAAATTTTACTTGTTAAAGAATCTGCCAAGAGACGTTTGTTGAATTAATTTAATATGTTTCTTAAGAGTAACCTTGTCCCTCATGGCTGGAGGCAATTGAAGGTCCACGCCATCCAAAAAAAAACAAGAAAACAGCCTCCGATCACAACTTGTATGGACGGATTGAAATGTTCTCTTCTATTCGGAAGTTGTTCGAGAAAATGGTCCTATTCTGTCTCGACAATTGGGCCGAAGCGAATAACTTACTGTCAGATACACAAATTGGCTTTCGCAAAGGCAAAGAGACGAACGATTGCCTTGTGTTGCTCTTAACAGGAATTCAAATGGCGTATGCTAACAAAGAGCAGATGGCATCAGTTTTCTTACTGACTCAGGGGGCTTGTTATCTGAAAAACATATGTATTTTTCTATATCGATTTTGCTGGCTATTTTCGGCAAATTTGAGACTAAGAGAAACGAAAGCAATGAAATTGAAAGACGGATAGGTATTCTAGAGCGAATCAGTTATAAACTTAGAACGGAAAACTAGAACTAGGCAGGCTCATATGGGCATGATCGAAAGGAAATGTGAAGAATTCTTTGCCTTCTGCAGAGTAGCTTACCGCCGACGCCGGTAAAACATGATGATCGTTTCTCTTAGTCTCAAATTTGCCGAAAATAGCCAACAAAATCGATACAGTAGAACCTTGCGGCAATTAAAACATAGTAACATATGTATTTTTCGCAAATTTATTTGTCGACATCACGAATTAGCTACGTGGGCCTTCCCCAGGGCTCATGTCTAAGCCCCCTTCTCTACAATTTTTAAGTGAATAACATTGACAAATGTCTTGTCAATTCCGTCACGCTAGGGCAGCTTGCAGATGACGTTGTGGTCTTTATTACAGATCCCAAAGCTGTCGATTTGCAAGGACCATTGCATGATGTCTTGGACAATTTGCCTACTTGGGCCCTCCAGCTGGGTATCGAATTCTCCAAGGAGAAAACTGAGCCAATCGCAGAAACATGCGCCGAGCATTGTTCCACCAGATCTCAACTATTAAATTACCTTCAGGCCCGAGTAAGGTCATCCAATGTCCCGATGCGGGATGTACTGGCAAACCGCGATTTCCTCTATTTGTCCCTCGTATGTACCTTCCTAAAAACCATCAATATATAGATTTACCTGCCCCTTTTATTTTTATTATCATTCTCCAAAGTGTCCTCTTCCACATATATCGTACATCCTTGATGGTTTGATGCAAGTGACACGAAACATCTCTGTCGAAAATGTTAACAAACGCGGAATGTGCAGCACAAATATCACACGCGCAACTCGATATGTTGCCGGTCGTCATCTGACGAAGACCGCCCGAGTCTGTAATCGATGCCGTTGATCTCCCGTTAACTTGAACCCCTGTTTCTAATACCAAGGAATTATTCCCCCCTCTCCATCTATTTTTTTTAGAATTTATAATAAAAGCAACGTTCGATTTTTAAAATAACAAAATGAAATTATTTAGCTCATGCACTAAAAAATCAAGAAGTTTTCACCTTCATCATTAAGGGGTTATATACAAAGTTGAAAATCAAAAAATCGAATAAAAATTATTGAATATTCTGAAAGTACACATCGCAAAAACTACTCATCCGATTTTCATATTGGAATTGTTTGTATTTACACTTGTACTTGAACGTTGCTTTTTCATCCAAAAATTATCAATTCTTTGCAATGATTTTTTTGTTTAAAACTCCATTTTTTGATCAACATATTTTTTTTGAAAGAAACTCTTTTTTATTGGGAAACCGCTCCGTTCAAGTTTACCACAATACATTTTTCTTAAATAATCAGTTTACTTTTTTGATTTCAGTTGAGCGGTTCGGCTTGGAGACCGTTCATTGCAAACCTCTGCCAAAAAATAAGCTTCGGGGATGGGCCAGAACTCCGCCAATCTTGAATATTTTTTTGAATTTTTGAATCGCAGGGTGTCTACTATAAAGTAGCCTTGCTTTATTGGTATTATTGAAATATCTCATGAAGTATTCAGACTTCCATATGAATCTTTTACACCATCTTTCCAACATGATTCTAAATATTTAGAAAGTAAAAAATGGTTCGAGATATAAAAATATTCAAATTCAATTTAATTTTTTTCTTTCCATATATTGTAAAGTTTACGAGTTATCATTATGGTTATTATGGTATATGTACAATTTATTGAATAATAAGCTTAACAAATAACAACTGACACACTTTTTTTGTTAAAGGGTGTGAGAAATTTTTTTCGAAGAAATCGGATATTAATTTTTATGTGGAATGCACCCTTCATAGCAAAAAGCACCAATTTGGTACTTTTCGTTATGTTTGCATTCACACCGCTCATTTTCCGGTCCACTTTACGTATAGTGGCGTTATAGTTTTCGTACCCCATCAATGTCGTTGCGCCCCATCCAGGTTGTTGCGCCCCATCCAGGTTGTTGCGCCCTATCCAAGTCGTTGCGCCCCAGCTTTAAATTGGCGACTAACCAGCAAATATTCTACAACAACAGCGCTGTTTGTACTACTTAAGTATTCCATTAATTCGGTGCCTCTCAAATTGATATGTGAGCTGCCATATTATGTGGTGGGCATTCGCATCACTGCCGATTATGAGGGGAAACCCATTTCTGCCACAGTATGATACCACCCTTTTGAAATCATCAGAAGGTGATGGTTCATTATGCGGCAAATATGCCGAACAATAGACATATTTATTTGTTTATGTTGTTAACAGCCATATTTACCGTGACAGCACAAATATCGCGAGTTGTGAGGTCAGATATAAGATATACGTCAATAGCGCTATTCGCAAGTATACATGCACGAGGCATTTCACATGGATTTAACATGTCAGTTTTGTTGAAAGCTACGAAGACGGGGTTAAGTAGCTTTCCAACATAGAAGTTTCCTATATGGAAATACGGTTCTTGAACCAAAGCTATGAAAGCTCTTCATTCCTGCATAATGCGGGGTAGATTCGTAGTTGCTTTACGTTTATGCTGATTAATTTGTGCTACTCTAACGGTCAAGTCTCCCCACTGCGGGGAGGCTTGGCCAAGGCCTGGGGAGACTTGACCAAGAAAAATTCTGATTTTGAAAAATCAGAACAAAAAATAATTACTTGAAACATACTGTAATTATTTTTTTCCACATTGTCGAGATCCTCAGGTAGCAGTAAAAATGTAGAAGGGTTGCATTTCATAAATTTTGATTTTGATTTTTGTATGTTTTTTGCATGTTCACACGTCAAGAAATCAGTCATATTATTGCTACCTTTGTTGGCTAATACTAAAATATATAGACTGATGTTTGAGGTGGAATTTTTTTGTGGCGTGATTAACATTAACAGTAGATACCAAAGCATGATTAATATCAGGAATTTTGTATCTTTCTTCAGCTTATTGCCACTTGGTCAAGTCTTCCCATAAAATCTTGGTCAAGTCTCCCCATAAAATATTGGGCAGTCTCCCCAACATTAGCTATTGCGTTCAATGTCGTACAAATTTTAGTAACAACTATTCCAATGCTCCGATTTATGTAAAATCATTTCACTGCTTTATAAGGAATAAGATGATATAGGTGTACTTTAATAGTAATTAGTAGTCGAGTAGATTTGTCCATACAAAGTTTGATAAAAAATTACATCATTTAATGCAAATTTATTGATTACGGAATAATTTCTATAATGAAAGGATTTTTCATTCCAAACTTTTAAAATTACCTTCGAAACAGGTATAAAAATATTTTTGAAAAAAAATTAAGAACCGGATAGAAGACGTCATAGCCAAAAATAGAATCTTGCGCTTGGTCAAGTCTCCCCATGTTCCCCTACTTAAAATTCTTTTCACTCAAAAAATATTAATAGACGTCCAAGATGAAGAAGAGCAAGAAAAAAATTATTCGTGAAACCCACTCAAAGGCCCATCGCGGCATTAAGGAAAACAAAGAACAACTTTTTCGAGAGTTTTATTTCCCAAGGCTCACGCACAATATACGAAAATATATCCTAGTATGTGACGTCTGTAATGAATCGAAATACAACAGACATCCGTTGATAATTCCACTTCAGGAGACAGATATCCTTTCGAAATTCTTCATATAGATATTTTCCAAATTCAAGACCATTACTTTCTCTCTAGTATCGACAAATTCAGTAAATATGGACGTATGGTCCCGATACGATCCAGAAATACGAGTCAGATACACGAAACACGAAACCTTGTTCAAACAGTCGTGGAAAAATGTAATAACAGTGTGTCCCTGACACCCAAAGAAATCGTCTTTGGGAAAACAAGAATCCCAGACCATCAGATTGATCCTAACAGGCTGAAACAAATCAGACAGAAACGATACGACGAAGTCTTGGCAAATCTTACAAAATCCCAACAAAAACAATTATCGACATTTAACAAAGACCGACCAGAAACAAGGATCCTAGGAGGATATCAAAAATTTGTGCATACTATCAACATTACAGCCATAGAAAATACAATATTTCAAATAGAAGCACAGTTCTCGAGAATAAACTAGAGTTACCCAGACCTGATTACACTACTGAAACAAAAGACAGACGACCACTCAAACCGCGTAAAAAACCTTAAACCACGAACGAGACAAAAACGATTGGACGCACTTGGACGAGCCTGGAAATGGATGTCCGGCTCACCAGACGCAGATGACCTGAACATGATCACTAAAGGAATTAATGGCATAACAGATAACAGTAACAAACAAATATCAATAAATGATCACAGTAGCGTAGCCAGAAATTTGGATTGGAGGGGGTTTTGATGAAAATCGTATATTTTTTAAAAAATTCTCGTGCGTCTATTGGTGACATTTAATCTGTATGCCGACATCGACTGGGTACTGCCCTCCTGCTGCAGTAGTTACAAAATGAGAAGGTGTGAGCGAACATGGGCACTTTAACCCTACCGTCGCTGATGTTAGTTGTGTGAAGTAGCGGATTACGAGACAGAAGATTAGGTCAAGCCCAACAAGAGGCCTCGTTAGGAACAAACTGGAAAAAAAGGACGAGCAGAAAACTCGTGACTTTCAAGCTGTAGCATTGTAGGAATATTGCTTGGTGGGACAGAAAGTGTTGAAAAGCGGGCATCAAGCGACGGCTCAACAAACGAGTTGGGCAAGATTCGCCAACGTGTGATCAAATGCCGTTTTTTCAACTACAGCAGTATCAATGTGCACTGCTCCTACAAAGCAAGACCCGAGGACGAGAAAGATGCATTTTACGCGCAGCTGAAGCGTGTCTGTGACAGCTGTCTGCGGCAGAATGTTAAGCTCGTCTTCGGCGACATGAACGCCCACATACCGGTGATCGTAGTGAGCAGTTAGGCGACTCTAGTGATGCAGAGGAATATGCGCAGCACCTAGAGGCAACGTTACAAACAGAAGAGTAGCTAGGCGCGACTACTCTTGGGAATGGCTGGAGCAACATACGAACTGCCATAGGTGGTCCTGTAGGCAGGTACAAGAGCTTTAAGGCTCAAGTTACCTCAAGGCTTGGTAGTATGCGTAAGAAAAATTGTGTTCAGCTTTGCCACCAGATTATCCATTTAAACCTTTTCAAAACTCTAAAAGAAGAATATCAGTCGATTTATTAGATCATCACGATTCAATTCATGCAAAATACCTGCTGGAAAAACCATCGGCATAGCTGGATGGTGCTTTTGAAAAAGTGGCTGTGATTTTTTATCACACTACCACACCGAGCTGGTGTACGCAACACAACTGCGCAATGAAAAAACCACAGCCACTTTTTCAAAACCACCATTTAGCTAAGCCGATGGTTTTTTCAGTAGGTATTTTGCATGAATTGAATCGTGATGATCTAATAAATCGACTGATATTCTTCTTTTAGAGTTTTAAAAAGGTTTAAATGGATAATCCGGTGGCAAAGCTGAACACAAATTTTCCTACGCACACTACCAAGCGTTCAATTCTAACACATGCTTAAAAAAGGTAACTTGAACCTTAAATAGAGGAAATTACTAGTTTGACGGCAAGCGCCAACAATTAGTTGAGGAGACGAATAAAGCAAGGGTGAGGATGCACCATACGAGAGTAAACAAGAAACGATACAGAAAAGTGCGGAATAAAAATTCGGTGCTCCGACGAGAAAACCCCCTACAGGAAGATTGGGATAACGAGGCGATCATCTGTACTGAATTACGAAAATTCTTCAAGAAAGTTGTAACAGTTGTACATTCCTAGTATATTAAGATTGTAAATATTTTGAATTGAATGTGTATAATAACTTTTACATTCAATTCATTAACAAGCCTATAATTTCCACCCACACAATCCGACAAATAGATCATCAAGTATCAGACATAGAATCCACATTTCAATTACTTCAATCAAAGCTAATTCTTCCATCCGCCAAAATTTAGGCAATGTGTCCTATCTTCGATAAGTCCAACCGTTTCAGTATCCGAAGATCACACTCGTTTCTTTCGAGCCCGAGTGAGATTGCGAGAATACTAATTCCAAGAAGAATCCTTGCACCAAAAGTTGAGGGAAAGGGAAAGCTAGACCGCTTGCTTACGCCAGAACAAACTAGATGGTTGAATGATCTGAGATCCCGAGGAATCCCGAAAAATTCTCAGAAAATGACGTACTTCCGGGTACTTTGAGACTCCCTTTCTTAATCTGAGGAAATCAGGCTCTGATCACTTTGTCCCAAACCGTTCAGCAGAGTGGAAGTGCCGCGATTAGTTTCCCGCGTGTATACCCTAGTTAGGTAAAGCCCGTGACGTGGCTGATATTTCAGTGAGTTATAAATCATTATTTCTCTTACTAGCTAGAAATTGTGCGTTTGCGTAGAAAGCGACATAGTGCGAACCGATTCTGTGTGCGAATCGATAGGAGAAGGTAAAATGTGCTTTAAATTCTGCTAACGCACGTGGCTAACACCCCTTTCGACCGCCAGACTTCTTTTACTCCAAGCAGGATTGATCGGTGCAAACCGCACGCAAATCGTTCATCGCTCGCAGGCCACATTTCGCATCACTTTGCAACCGTCAGAAGGACAAATTTTCCCGGCGCACGTTTTTGTCGGAAGGGAGCCGATACGCCAACACATCGCTCCATCGGAAGTTCCCAAATCTTCCGGTGACCATCTGAAGTGCCGGTTCGAATCATCCCTTTTCGGTCGGTAATCGAAGCAATCGTCAACCAGTAACAGCTGGTCAGATTCGGCCGAGACAATAGCAGTTCATCTGATCGTCTCGTTGCCCCCGCGCACATCAGCAATAGCAGCATCATCGTCTTCATTCATCAGCTGATTCGGTGAGTCCGTTCTAATAGTACTAGAAGTGAAGTGGCGTCCAGAGAAGACGAGCCGAAGTGAAATTTAAGACCGTCCTCCGGTCAGTTTTCTGAGCCCCCGCTTTCAGACGGGCCACGCTCATGACGTGATCACAAAGATCCATGTGCACATGTGACGGCGTTCTCGATAGCACCCTCGAGACGCACATGTTATAAAAAACACCCGGGTGTACAAGCAATAGCCGCATCTCGCTTGCCGCTCCGGATCCCTTAGCCTGTTGGGTCGAAGTTTTGAAAGCACACAGAAGAACAGATAGATAGAGAAGAAAAACGCACACAATAGAGAGTTAGGCCTGTAGATAGACAATGAACAAATAGAAAGCATGCTTACCGTAATCACATGAAAACCAAACTAAAATTAATAATACATCGTCCCGAAAATTGAATTATGTTTGTTTTTGAATAAATGTTTCGTGTTAGTGTAATTGAAACAGAATTTTTAGTTTGCTGAAATGTTTCCCACGTCACCCCGATTATGTTTCGTTCGCTTTTTCTCTGCCGCGTGGCAGATTTGAATTAGATAGATTCTCTTCCACGTTGATAGCGCGATCTGGTGGCAAACATTAACCCTGCCAGTGATGATAAGCTTGTTGGCTAAGGGGAGTTTCGACTGTGGGTTTTAGAAGGTGAGCTTTGGTTCTTGGAGAGTTTAGCCATCTAGGGTATTTGGACCTGTTCTGGGGTTTAGCTTGTGTGCCTAGCTGAACCGATCTGGATTCTTTCAAAGAAAGGATTATTTTCTTGACTAGCATTCTTGCAGTCTCATCCGGGCATCTCAAACTTGGCGGTAGTCTCCGAAAGGAGTGGCGCTAAAACTACGCGCTTCCAAAAGATCGGTCAGCGACGGCTACATTTTGGCGCCCAACTACAAGTACGAACCTAGACTTATTAGGAATATTTTGGGCTATTTTTGGACAAACTCTCGATCACATAACTTAATTAATTTCTTTTGGCCAGACCATAGATGAACACAAATTTCAGGATTTCACTTTGGCAGACCCTTTTAGCGCCCTGCGTTTATCAAATTATTTATGTATGTTTCTCGATTATGGTTCTATTTAGGCCAACAAATGTTGTTCGGTATTTCTGATATAACACAATTCAGCATTCTAGTGTAAAACTTCCAAGACGAACAATAATAATGTGGATACTTCTGATATGAGGTCTTGTTTGGATAGTTAATTATAGGTGTTTTCGGATATTTTTACTGTAGGAAGTACTGCGTTTCAACTTGGAAAGTTGAACCCATGCTTATTTAGAATAACAAATTTTTCTGGAGGAAATTTTTCGGATATTGTTGGTGAAATTGCGAATGTTTTTGTGGAAATATATAGATTATTCTTTTGAATCAACTAGATTCATAATATTACAGAGTTTTCAATATTACGAAAATTCATATTAAAATAAAAAAATTCCTTATTTATTATAAAATTCATTTATTTATTATAAAATACATTTATTTATTGTCTTTATTTATTTATTTATTGATTACAATAATCTGTTATCATATATTCATTTGATCGTGTCGCTTATCTTCTATAAGTTATATTATTAAAATTACAAAACTCTGCGAAAATGAGTTCGAGATTCCCATACGCGTCGCACTTGCTAAACGATGAAGTAGATTATGAGCATAGATTAAGGAACTACGTCGAGGATCTGGGGAATGATCTAGATTCAAAGCAACGATTACTACGGAGACTATTTCATAAGGATGCCAAGGAAAACCGTAATTATCGCTCAATGTATTCTATTGAGCAGGAGTTTGATTTGATTTCGTCGCGAGTGAACGCTATTGCGGGAGCTCTCGGGAAAGACCCTCGTTTGAGCTCGTTTCGCGGCTCAAGCACTATTACTTGAGAGTGGAACGGAGCGTAGGAACGGATGATAGGGCATCACAGATGAGAGCATCTTTACTACAAGCTATAGGGGGTTTACTAAGTTCGCATTTACCTGAGGGTCCTTTATCAACAGCAGATCAGATAGAAGGACTAGAGTCCTCCGAGAAAAGCGAATCAGAAGTAACAACTCCTGTTATACCCACAAAGAAGACGCCACAAATTCAACAAACGACAGAAATGAACCAAACGGGGGTGGAAACACCACCCACGAACGAAACGCCGCTCCGTAAAATCATTAGCGAAGGTCTGGGTGCGATCCAGAAAGCACTGGACAAAGAAGTTCAAAAAAGCGTAGATGAGGGTCCAACTAAGGACGAACCTAAACGACGTGTTAAAGAATTAGAACAGCAGGTACTGGAAATGATAACTATGTTTGAACGACTAACAGAAACGAACTCAAATGTGCAACGCCAAGGCCGTGCGGAACCATTGGGAGTTAGTTATTTAGGGGAAGTGAAGGCAGACGATCAGTATCAGAATCGACAACCAACCGAGATTCAGCAACAACTGTTTCAGGCTCCCTGTTGGAATGGTGCGAACCATCAGAATCAGTTTACGCATGTCCAGCAAAGTCAGCAACAAGAGGCGGCCGCTGTTCCACTATCATGCGATGTTCCCAGTTGGAAAAACCAACGAGGGCCTGCAAATTTTGGAGGATCAATGGGAATTCTACCAGCACCAGCAACAGGAAGTGGCAGAGTTTGGAATCTGCAAAGAAACGCCAACAGTCGACTGCGTGGAGAGCCTACTGATTCTATTCGACCAAGCGAGGAGAGTAGCGATGACGAGGACCACTTCAGTGTTAGACGGACTCCGGTTCGGGATCACCGTCGGCGAGATGATCGAATTCAATATGACCGACGAATCGAAAAATGGAACATTTTCTTTTCAGGTGATTCGAGATCCACGACGCTAGAAGACTTTATGTACAAGGTCAAAGTTCTTGCCAGTATGAATGGAATACCACAGGACAACCTACTTAGCCATATTCATCTTCTTTTGCGAGGTGAAGCTGCGAATTGGTTTTTCACCTATTATGAGGCTGATTGGAATTGGGTGCTGTTTGAAACCAGCATTCGTTACCGATTTGGAAATCCGAACCAGGATCAAGGTAACCGCCAAAGGATCTATGAGCGTAAACAACAGAAAGGAGAAACCTTTATTGCTTTCGTTACAGAAGTGGAAAGGCTGAACAAGCTCTTAACGAAACCTTTATCCAACCGTAGGAAATTCGAAATTGTCTGGGAGAACATGCGACAGCATTACCGCTCAAAGCTAGCTTGCTTCACGATTTCGAACCTTGAGGAGTTGACACAGGTGAATTACAGGATTGATGCAAGCGATCCCTCGTTACACCCGATCGGACCGAGACAATCGGTGAGCCAAATTGAGATGGAATCACAGCGCGAAGAGTCGGAAGAAGAAGTGAATGCTCTGGGTAGAAGGCAGTTTTTTATTTTTTTTTTATTACGCACATCAACAGGCCGTACTCGGCCCCAATGATGGAAACTTAAACTAATTACATCTAAAAAACTGCAGGAATCGATTTCTCAATGATATTCGAGACAAATGAAAGTCGAACAAGTGCGACACACGATTGAAGAGGCGTTGTAGTCCCGTGATAGCGGCATTAGCTGTTTGAATAGTTCGTCGAAACGGCACTCTCAGAAGAACGTTTCCGCGTAACGTTCTGGACCTTGCTTGGATGTTAACTCGCTCTAGTAAATCTGGAGAATCGATGCGTCCTGACAGAAGATCAGAGATGAATAAGGCTCTTGCAGTTTCTCTACGACGCTGGAGAGTATCGAGCTGGATGAGTTGACACCGACTCTCGTAGCTTGGTAGACGAACAGGATCGCGCCAAGGCAGGCGTCGAAGAGCATACCGTATAAATTTTCGTTGAACGCCTTCAATTCGATCGCTGCTGTTCATGTAATTCGGGTTCCAGACCGCCGAACAATACTCCAGCGTAGAGCGCACTAAAGAGCAGTATAGGCTTTTGAGACAGTAAATGTCTGTAAAGGATTTAGCCGTACGGAAAATGAAGCCCAGGCTTCGCGATGCTTTACCAACAACATACGAAATGTGATTCTTAAATGTAAGTTTCGAATCTAACAGCACTACAAGATCCTTAACGCAGCTCACCCGGGAAACAAGAGCTCCAGACAAGTTATATTCAAACTCAATGGGATCTTTTTTTCTGGTGAACGATATCACAGAACATTTCGCCGGATTCAGAATCATTCGGTTGTTTTCACACCATCTGCTGAAAGTGTCGAATTGCTGCTGCAAATATTGTGCGTCCGATCGGCTCCTAATTCTGTTGAAAATTTTTAGATCATCTGCATACGACAACCGTGGTCCTTTCAGCTGATAGTTTACATCGTTGAAATAGAGAGTGAATATTAATGGACCGAGATGACTTCCTTGCGGAATACCAGTCGTTGCGGAGAACAGTTTGGAGTATGCATCACCTATGTTCACACTGAGTTGACGGCCAACGAGATAGGATTGAAACCATCGCAGGAGTGATCCACTGAAGCCAAGTTTTTCCAATTTAGCGACTGTGATATCGTGATTGATTTTGTCGAAAGCTGCAGATAAGTCAGTATATATAACATCAGTTTGTTGATTCGCATCAAACCCTTCGGACACAAAAGAGGTTAGAGATAGTAGATTCGTCGACGTAGATCGATTCGGCATGAATCCGTGTTGGTCTTTAGAAATATATTCCTTACAGTGAAAAAACACTGACTCCACCACGACTAACTCAAAGAGCTTGGAAATGGCACAGAGCGCAGAAATTCCTCGATAATTGTCAATGTTTCTCTTATCGCCTTTTTTGTGGACAGGAAAGATGAAAGCTGCTTTCCACAATTGAGGAAAAATCGCGGTTGTCAGTGACATTTTGAATAGTTGACAGAGAGGTTCCACCAAACCAGATATACACTTTTTCAAAAACACAGCAGGGACACCATCTGGCCCAGGAGATGACGATGCTTTAAGCTTGGATGCTGCTGATACAATATCCGAGTGCTCCACATGAATCTCACTCACTGACCGTTCGAGTTGGGCCACGCCGCTAGCTGCAACGTCAATCTGCTGCGAGGACAGAGTCTCACTGACGAACACACTCGCAAATTTAGAGGCGAACAATTTGCATATGGCTTGTGAATCATGCCCAACTTCACCATTCAAAAACATTGTAGAAGGTAAGCCGGTTTCTTTCCGCTGCTCATTGACGTATCTCCAAAACGATTTAGGATCCGACTTAAGCTTACGTTGCATTTTTCGTTGGTAGTTTGAAAAACAAAATTAAAGGGTTGTGTACAGGACACGACCACGGTGACATTAAAAATGTAGCTTTTTTCAAGAGCGTGCAAATGAATTTTATCTATCACACATATCGACTCACGTTCTTGTTCACTCGCCTGTTTTCATATGTTACAATTTGCTATATACCCTCCCCATCAAAACATAATTTATTGAAGGTCTTTTAACGGTAATCTATTAATTAATCCAGTATCTCACTAGGTGATTGGCATTATTTGGCTGATCCATCTAGTAAAAATAGGCTGGTCTGTCCAGAAAATATATTCAAAAGAAAAGTTCCCTATTGAGAGCTGTGATGAGGAAGCCCACGCCCGCCAACGGAAATATACAGATTCTCCATGAAATATGCAATTTCATTTTCCATTTAAATTTTCAATAATGTACTAATGAACTTAAGTAAACAATCTTAAATTTAAGTATTTCTTGATCGATTAGTGGTGGAAAAAATGAAATTATTTGATAAATTTCATTGTTATGCAACGTTCGCACTACCAGTTAAAACGGGTTTTTATGCTATCTTGGTGACATTTTTCATGTTGCTAATTATTAAAACGTGTTTTATTACTCTGTAGTGTAAACATTGTATTATTAAACCAATTCTGCAGCGTTTTATGTTATATAGGTGTTTTATGTGGTACAGTAATGTTTCGATTATATCACGGCCGGTTTGTATTTTAGCGTGATATATTTGAAGCGTGATATATTCAAAACAAAACAAAAGATTACATTCAAGCATTAATTCATGTATTTCTATAAACAAAAAGTAATAAAAAGTTACAGTTAGTCAAAAATAATAAATCAAAGTAGGGTAATGAGCCTATTTTAGCCATGTTTCTATTATCACACTACTCATTTGAAGCTGTTGGATGGAGCAGCGTTCGCCATCTTTGTTTAACGCATTGGATAAAATGGTATGGCATCAGCGGATAGTTTTTCCCCACACAGCTTCACTTTAGGTATCCCGTACCGTTTCTTAAAATTGTTAAACCACCCAAGACTAAACTTGAAGGAATCTGGCACGTTAAGATTTTGGACAAATATCTTGACTATTAAAATCAGTGTATTCGAAGGGACTACGATTCAGTTCTCGTTATTTCAGCATCTATATAAATAGTACCGTATCCAATCGTTGATGTTGTCCTTCTAAAAGTATTCACATCCATTCAAGAGAAAATGCATATCTCGGCATACCTACCATATCGTGCGTGTTTTGTTAGATTTTTCTGCGGATAACTAACAAGCGGCAATTAAGTTACGAAGTATGTAAAACAAAAATTGTAATCAGCCGAAAAATATTTCGGCTATCCTAGTCATTGCAACAACGTTTTTGGTAAAACATGATGTCGAGATTATTCACGTTAAAAGTTTCGCGCAACGCCCTCCGTCCACCTAAAGGAACAAGATGAACTGTGCTATAACAAGACCTCTATAAAAAATTCAGATGCATTCCTAAGAATCTATACTTTAAGATAAAAGAATAAAACAGTTTGACTTTTTGACCGACCTCATCATATATAAACACTTAATGAAATAGTCCGAAACCCAAAAAATAGGCTCATAACCCTACATGTAAATAAGCAAATCAATTGTAAAAATATCTTGAAAGTGCCATGGCACAATATGTGGCTTAATTGGATCAAAACGTAGTGTGCCCTGTCTGTTCTTCAAAAAGCGTGATATAATCGAGATAAAATCGTGATATAATCGAGGGTGATATAAACGAGTATTGATATAAACGCATAGTGATATAATCGAAACATTACTGTAATAGGACTGACATAATTATATCTTCAGTACAGCGGTTTGTTTCATAATTTAAAACAGATTTATTTTAAAATTTAATTGGTATACCCAACCGTTCTATTTGTTGTATACTTTAAAACGCAATTAGAACTGTGTTTTAAATACATAGGGTAGGACAGATATTCTGACTGGATAAACTGGAAAAACAATTTTAAATCCAGTAACGCTTAAGACATGGCTTGAATTTGAATCGAAAAAGAACACCCGCTTAAACTGCTGCTGGGACGGTAAGTTCTGTTTTAAAATTTTCCGTTGTGTGCAGTACGAAACAAAAGTGTTTGAAATTAGAAAACAAAAAGTTGTGCTGGGAATGTGATTGTTTCCGATGCAATTACACTCAGATTTTTCACGCAGGGGATACAGGCCGTGTAAATGAAAATCGCGTTAATGAAAACCGCGTAAATTTAAAAATCCGCGTAAAAAAACCTGAGTGTACTCTCCTATATAAAATACTACGCTGCTGAACAGTGCAATAACTACAGAAGCACGTTGTCAGATGCCTTACTGATAAAAACATATAACCGAAATATGAAACATGAAAACCAATAGGCTCTTTACCTTACGCAGCTACAAAGCGCCGTAAACATGGATTAACAAGTTACAACGCACACGCATGCATAAAAATAAATATAATATAATATGGTGGTTTGGATTTAATTCAATACGGTGTGTGCTGCTTAAGAGTGTTGCGTTTGAAAAAAATATTATTTTTTTCAAACGCAACACTCTTAAGCAGCACACACCGTATTGAATTAAATCCAAACCACCCCGCCCACCCACTTTGCAAATCATTCTGTGACACCGTGCTGGTACCCGAAAAATCCGCACACGGCCACCGCTGCCGAAAATGCATAGCGTCTACCGCTTATTGTAGTGCCCAGACGCTGCAGCCATGATCTTACCCGTTCGACATAAGAACAAAAACTGATTCAAACGGGTACGCGTCACCTCTATTTATAAACTAACCGTATATGGTTTAGTCACTTAGGTGCGAGTGTGTGCAAATGCCAACGTTACCGAAAATCAATAGCGCTTATTGCATCGCCCGGAGACGATGTTGCTCATATGGGATAAGAGCAACAACTGATTTAAACGGACATGCGTTGCTTCTATTTATGACTTTTCGTGTTTCATTGAGCAACTAAGCTGCCCTCTCTTGACGGCTGTGTCTGAGAAATCTGCCTCACGAATGGTGTTTTTCCCGTTTTTCGTGAACTTTTTAATTTTACCAATTTCTAAAAGTCTACTTTTATTGGGGAGATATTAAATTATTACCAATATTTAAGTTAGGTGTTTCTGAATCGGTTGGTGTATGAATGATTAAAATCCATCTAGTAATATCGGAGTTATAAGCGTGCAAACCTTACATAGTTTCGTTACATGGTAGATAGTTTAGATTTTAGAATGACACCTAGCCCCAGATAGTGGAGTAAGACATTTTTAATGTCAAAAACTGTTCAATTTTTTAAAATCGTTATTGAGCCTTACATAATAAGCTCTAAGTGACAAGGTACGGCGTTTGGTAAACTTTCGTAATGCTGCTCTTTTCGCAGTTTTTAGCTGACGTAGCTCGGCTGTCTGCCAGGGGGATTGATCACTTCGTTGATTACACTTTGGGACATGACGGTCGATAAGGTAGCTCATTATATGGCAGAACGTTTCAGCGGCGGAGTTCACATCATCCTTGCTTAGCACAGAATCCCAGTTAATACTTTGTAAAATATTCAAAATGCTGCTATAGTCGGCCCGCTTATAATTGTAACACACGGTGGGCGCGTGGCTCGAAAACTTCATAGGCGGTACGTCCTGGAGTGTAAGATGTAGAGGCGGATGGTGGCGAACGTACTTTACTAGCGGGGTGAGGGCGGTGGAAATATGCGGCGATTGATCTCTGACCTTGACGAAGCATAGATCTAAAATCCGGTCGTTCTCGTTCGTGGTGCTGTTGATCTGCTGAAGTGTAGCCGTGCTATATCCATCCAGAAGAGTGATGCTGCCAGGATGAAAAACAGATTCGTCTGGGTCGGGTTGTAGAAATCCGTTATGAACGGAACGCCACTTTATTGTAGAAAGGTTGAAATCGCCGATAATCGAGATCAAAGACCACCGAGGAATAATGATACAGCGGTTCAGGGAACTCGGACCGAGATTCGCCAGGAAACAGTAAGACTTCCACTATGCTGGAATTGTCGAAACCATGGACACTTTTGGAGAGAGTGTAAGGAATCAAAGACAACATTTTGCTACGTGTGCGGTAATCCTGGAAAAATATCGTCGAACTGCGACAGTCACCCTAGAAAACCTACAACTTCCAACTCGGGAAACTGAGTTCAGGGTGCAGAGATGGGAAGCCCAGCACTCGCGATGAACCAAAAATTCCCAATCAACCATTTGTAGATCCTTTCCAAAACATACTAGAAATTAAAATACAGACCAACCATTGCCCACATGTTAAAGTTGCTATTTTCAACACAGTCATTGAAGCTCTGTTGGACTCCGGCGCAAGCGTTAGTGTAACAAATTCAAGACAACTGGTTGAACGTTACGGACTGAAAATACTTGCCTCTCCAGTGCGCATTTGTACCGCCGACCATACTCAGTACTCGTGTCTTGGTTATGCGAACATTCCCATTACATTTCGTAACGTCACAAAAGTTATTTCAGTCGTTATAGTTCCAGAAATTACCAGAAATCTAATTTTAGGAATTGATTTATGGAAGGCCTTTGGCATAAAACCAATGGTACAAGGAGCAGCAGGATTGGAGGAAGTAGCAGAAATCTCCTTGCAGCCGCAGTGTAATGCACATCGAGACATTTTCCATTTCTTCGTTCAACCGATTGATTCGCTTCCGGTAGTCGAGCAAGCGAACCCAGACAACACGTTAGATATTCCTGGTCACGAATGAAGAGAGACAGAAACTAACTGAAGTAATTCGAACGTTTCCCTGCACCACTGATAGCCACTTGGGAAGAACTACGTTGCTTCAGCACGAAATAATTCTCCGTGAAGATGCGAAACCAAGACGACAGCCAGTTTATCGGTGTTCGCCATCAATTCAAGCAGAGATGGACCGTGAGATAGAGCGCTACAAGAAAATCGACGCCATTGAGGAATGCTCAAGCGAATGGGCCAACCCTCTAGTTCCAGTTCGCAAGTCGAACGGAAAACTTAGAGTGTGTTTGGATTCTCGTCGAATAAACGCTCTGACAAAGAAGGATTCCTATCCAATGAGAGACATGAAGGGAATCTTTCATCGCCTTGAAAGTGCTAAATACCTTTCGGTGATCGACCTGAAGGATGCATACTTCCAAATTCCTCTGAAGGAGGAATGTCGAGACTTCACTGCCTTCAGGACATCTAAGGGACTATTTAGGTTCAAGGTGTGTCCTTTTGGTCTCACTAACGCCCCGTTCACAATGTGCAGGCTCATGGACAAAGTAATTGGTTTCGACTTGGAGCCCAACGTGTTTGTCTATTTAGACGACATTGTAGTGGCAACAAAAACCTTGGCAGAACATTTTAGGCTTTTACGAATCGTGGCTGAACGGTTCAGGAATGCTAATTTGACTATCTCGCTAGACAAGTCGCGTTTCTGTAGAAAGCAGGTTAGCTATCTAGGTTATCTTCTAACCAACGAAGGGGTAGCGATTGATAACACGCGAATTGAGCCGATTTTGAACTACTGTAGGCCAAAATGCGTAAAAGATGTTCGACGCTTACTTGGTTTGGCAGGCTTCTACCAGAGGTTTATTGGAAATTACAGCAGAATAGTTGCGCCAATCTCGGACCTTCCAAAAAAAGGACAGAAAAAGTTCCAATGGACCGAGGCAGCCGAAGAAGGGTTTCAAGAGCTTAAAGCCGCACTGGTGTCAGCCCCGATACTCGCCAATCCTAACTTCGACCTCCCCTTTTGTATTGAATCAGACGCATCAGATAATGCAGTAGGAGCTGCCCTGATCCAGAAAATCGATGGGGAACCACGTATCATCGCATACTTTAGTCGAAAGCTCAGCAGCTCGCAAAGATGATACGCCAGCGTTGAAAAGGAGTGCCTCGGTGTATTATTGGCCATCGAGCATTTTCGCCACTTTGTTGAAGGGACCAAATTCAAGGTGGTTACAGACGCGCGAAGTCTACTTTGGCTTTTCACAATAGGAGTCGACTCTGGTAATTCGAAACTTTTGAGGTGGGCTTTGAAAATACAGTCGTATGACATAGAGCTCGAATATCGCAAAGGGAAACAGAACATAACAGCAGACTGCCTTTCGCGTTCAATCGAAGCCATCACGGCGGCGCCAATTGACCCAGAGTACCAGGATTTGATCAAGCAAGTTAACAGCGACCCTCAGAGCTACACAGACTTCAGAGTGGTAGACGGTCAGGTCTTTTTTTTTACAATGGAGAAGACCTTTATGTCCTAGCCCAGTACACGTGCTAACGGTAGGGTCCAATCAACCACACGGGGTGCACTGGGGGCGTGTCGGACTCGAATGGTGACCAGCCATTAATACCGACTAAACTCCATTGGGCTCCGCCATCATTCCTCCCAGGAACTACCTCTCGGTATTACTTCTGGGGGGATGGCTGTACTAAATGTACTCATTCACTCTCACTCACGCGATCATACATCCTGTATCCTTACTTGGGTGCTCTCTCAATCACACTTTGATTCACTCTCAAACACTCCCACATGAGGCTGACTTTTGTGCTCACCTTTTACGTTCCATGCGAGGCTGACTTGTGTGCTCACCTTACTCATTCCTTGCTAGGCTTACTTTTGTGCTCGCCCTACCCATCCATGTGAGGCTGACTTGGGTGCTCACCCTATCACCTGATTCACTCTCAATCGTGCCACTCTATTGTACCTTTGTCACTCCCTCTGGCATCCCATGTGGGACATTTTTCTTAGGCCCCACTTCTGACATACCATGCGAGGCTGACTTTTGTGCTCACCTTTTTCATTCCTTGCTAGGCTGACTTTTGTGCTAGCCTCTACCAACCTGTGAGGCTGACTTTTATGCTCACCCTTAACATGCCGTGTGAGACTGACTTGGATGCTCACCCTTTCACTCCTCTGCCACGCCATGAGGCATCGATAGCTTAGTTCCAACATACTACGCTACGACCCTCCCGTCTTGGCATGAGGCAGTCCACTTATACGCCTATACACTCACTCTTCTGTCTTGCTTCGGGGTGGCTGGGTTTACCCCTTACGCGGTTGCCATTCGCTGCGCCAAACCTGCCTCGGCATGAACAGACCATTCACTCCCTTCTTTTGCGCTTGGCCTTTTTTGCTCCAACTAACCAATCACTAGTTAGCCGTGCCCGCCGTCTGTTGCTCGGTTCGCCAGATTACCTGTAGCCTACTGGCAATCTGGATGGTAGCAGCCGAGACTGCGTTCCACTTCTCCACCGTTTGACACATCCGCTGAATAAGGGTATCCGGGGTTGTGTCCCAGCCACAGACGTCAAGCATTGCTCTTCTTTCGACGTCGAACCGATGACATACGAACAGTATGTGTTCGGCAGTTTCATCTACACCTGGGCAGTCCGGGCAGACTGGGACCTCCGCGTGCCCGAACCTGTGGAGGTACTGACGGAAACAGCCATGGCCTGACAGGAATTGTGTCAGGTGGAAGTGAACTTCCCCATGGGGTCTTCCCACCCAGCTCGATATGCTAGGTATCAGCCGGTGGGTCCACCTACCTTTCGAGGAGTTGTCCCACTCACGCTGCCATCTGGCGACCGAGGTCACCCTGGTGCGCTCGCGGGCTCCCCTATTTCCACGTAGCTCAAAGCACTCCTCATCTTCCCGAATGACCAGCCCGACTGGCATCATGCTCGCTATCACGCAGGATGCATCGTGTGATACCGTGCGGTAGGCAGATATCACTCTGAGGCACATCACGCGGTAGGTGCTCTCCAGTTTCTGTAGGTAACTGGTTACCCTCAGTGCTCTTGACCATGACGGGCCGCCGTACCTGAGGATAGATACGGCAACGCCTGCCAGTAACCTACGTCTACTGGCGCACACCTTTGAGCTGTTGGACATCATTCTCGATAGTGCCGCAACAGCAGTCGACGCTCTCTTGCATGTATAGTCGACATGGCTGCCGAAGGTCAGCTTGTCGTCTATAATGACTCCGAGAGACTTCAGACTTCGCTGTGAAGTGATCGCGACTTCTCCCACATGGATAACTGCATGTTGTGCCGACTTGCGGTTGTTGACGATAACTACCTCCGTCTTATGATGAGCGAGCTCCAGGCCTCTCGCGCTCATCCATTCCTCCACCGTGCTAATCGCGTGTTCTGCGGTTAGTTCTACCTCAGGAATTGACTCCCCGTAGACCTCCAAGGTTACGTCGTCGGCAAAGCCGACGATCTTGACCCCAGGAGGGAACTTCAGTCTCAGAACCCCGTCATACATGAGGTTCCATAGCACCGGGCCTAGGATCGAGCCCTGCGGGACTCCGGCGGTAATCGGAACCCTTTTCTGACCGGCATCGGTCTCGTATATCAGTACGCGGTTTTGGAAGTAACTTTCCAGGATCCGGTACAGACCCACCGGTAGGCTAAGCCGGTGTAACGAGAGCGCGATGGCATCCCAGCTTGCGCTGTTAAATGCGTTCTTCACGTCAAGTGTCACTAACGCACAGTATCGAATACCTCGCCTTTTTCGTTGGATCGCTATCTCGGCAGTATTTATCACTGAGTTGAGAGCGTCCACTGTGGACTTACCCTTCCGAAAGCCAAACTGGTTGCTTGACAGACCGTCCGTACCTTCCGCGTACGGGGTGAGCCTGTTGAGGATGATCCTCTCAAGCAGTTTGCCAGTCGTGTCTATCAGACAGATTGGTCTGTACGCCGATGGGTCGCCTGGCGGCTTCCCGGGCTTCGGCAACAGCACCAGTTTCTGCCTTTTCCATCTATCGGGGAAACGGCACTCGTCAAGGCATCTCTGCATAGCTAGCCTGAACATGTTCGGGTTCGCTATGATCGCTGCCTTGAGAGCGTTGTTTGGAACTCCATCCGGCCCTGGAGCTTTGTTCATTGCTAGGGATTTAGCCACTGCGAGTAGTTCTTCATTCGTCACTGGAGCCACCATTTCGACCGTGCCCGCACTGTCTCGTAGTGCAGGTGGCCAGGGGACGGTCAGGTCTACAAACTGGTAAAGAGACAGGATAAGATCGAAGACGCCAGGTTTTGTTGGAAACGTTACCCAGCAAAAGGAGAAAGAGAAAACATTATTAGGTTGGTTCATGACAAACCAGGGTTCGAGAAGACACTGACAGCAGTTAGGGAACGATTCTTTTGGCCTCTAATGAGTTCGGAAATCAAACGATTCTGCCAAAAATGCATTGTTTGTCAGACGAGCAAAGCGACGAATGTTAACACTACGGCTCCTCTGAAGGTTCAAAAGAAAATTGCTGAATACCCTTGACAATTCCTCACAATCGATTATGTTGGTCCATTGCCGGTTTCAGGAAAAGGACGAAATACTTGCTTACTCGTCATTACGGATGTTTTCAGCAAATTTGTGTTGATCCAACCTTTCAGGCAAGCCACAGCAGTTTCCCTCGTACCATTCGTTGAAAATATGGTGTTTCAACTGTTTGGTGTACCCGAAATCGTCCTCACAGACAACGGGACCCAATTTGTCTCAAAGCTCTTCCAGGACCTGCTAGCAAAATTCAACGTTACACACTGGAAAACCCCCAGTTACCACCCCCAGATAAACGATTCGGAACGCGTGAATCGAGTGTTGACCACTGCCATTCGCGCAACGATCAAGAAAGACCATAAATAATGGGCAAATAACATTCAGACCATCGCTAATGCTATTCGGAATTCGGTACATGAAGCCACGAAACATACGCCCTATTTCGTAATGTTTGGTAGAAATATGGTGTCGGATGGACGCGAGTATCGTTATCTGCGTGATACGGAAGCAGGAGACGGGAATTTGAACATTGGGGACAGGGACAAGTTGTACTCTGAAATTCGCCAGAATCTGAAAAAAGCATTCGAAAGGCACTCTAAATACTACAACTTGCGGTCAAATGCGAACACCCCCAGATATGCGGTAGGGGAAAGGGTTCTAAAGCGAAGCACTGAGTTGTCGGATAGGGGAAAAGGCTACTGTGCGAAACTTGCCCCTAAATACGTCCCTGTATTGGTAAAGCGTGTCATAGGAGATCATTGTTACGAAGTTGAGGATGAAAAAGGAAAGCGACTTGGGGTTTTCAATTGTAAATACCTCAAGAAACTTCGTCCGTGACTTCCAGCAATGAAAAAAAAGAATTCGAGCTATGTAACTTCTTTGTAAGGAACCAAACATCTAAGGATGTACAAAAATCCAACTATGGCAAACAATTTCCTCTTCGATTCGCGTTGTGAGTAGTCCAAACAAAGTCCAGCTATGACCCAGCTTCGAGGCAACTATGTATCTAAGGATGCACAAAAACCAACTTTAGTTGTGAACATTACTCCTCGCACATCGAGTCGAGTGCTTCGGAATCCAGCTATGAATACTCTTTGAGTGGACAACGCAGCATAGCTGCACACAAATCTATCCAGCCATTCTTAAGGTGCTCCTCAGCACGCTGAGTTGAGCCGTCCCACAATAACAATTTATACTACTGGTGACTTGCCTTAAGAATGTGCTTTGGTGTAGCATTACATGAGTCCGAACGTTAAGAACGTAAGACAAATTTATGTATGCTAATCTCCGTTTGACAGCTATGAACCTCAAGCTCATGTTGAGTGACCATGGATTGAAATTTCTTCGAAATCCTGACGAGGTAACGACCTTAGATAAGACGACGAAATGTAGACGTAGTGTACAATTAGGTTAAGATACCCTACCTAATCTTAATTGATTCGAATGTTAGTTATGTGCTTATTTTAGGTTAATAGTAATACTTCTGTGCAATCTTACATGCAAGCATTGCTGACGTCATAGATTTTCCTTATGCTTCCAATCCAGTTTTTCATTTTGTCGAATTAGTCCTCTCTAATAACTTCAGTTCATCCTTTCTAGCAACTTTTAGGTCAAATTTCAGCATCAATTTTCATTTCGTCGCATTACTCCTCCATACAATAGCTTCAGTTCATCTTTTCCAGTAATTTTAGGTCAAATTTCAGCATCAATTTTGGGTAGTATTTGGTAGTTAATTCCAGTAATCAGTAGTTTTTCTTAATTTGTCCGACAGCTCAGCAAATAGGGATCTTTAATTTGGAAAAATTGTGCCAGTTTTTCATATGTATTGGTAGCGGGTGTCCTTACGAGTACACTCATATCATTCTTAAACCTTAATTATTCTTTTATGATTTTTAAATTTAAAAAAACCAAATTAAACTCAACCAGCAAACTGACAGTTGTCCTACTAAATGACGTATCTGCAAATATCTCGTTCGCCTCATTGTTAACCGGGACAGCACCCCACACAGCATGATCTGGTACTTTGTCAATCCGCTAGCAACCTGCCATCCCAAGTTTCATCTGCAAACTATGGTACATCTGAGAAGGCAACCTATATAGAGTCGTGCAAGTCGCATGGGTTTGGATGTGTTATTGTCCTAAAAGGAAACAAACTAAAAAATGTTTTTTCAATAGTTTCGGGCCAAAAAATTGAAATAGGACTGAGATATTAACTCACGGTACTAATCTGCATCAGAATATGCCTTAACCCGCACACCCCTAAGGATCCCTATTCAATCATGCTCTCATTCTGTAAATTACAATAGGTATTCCACATCCATATTCTCTGTTTTGTCTATGCAACTTTTCTGCTTCTAGATCCCAATCCCACGACGCAGCTTCTGAAAAGAAAAACACAAAGCATTAATCCTTAATCCTTTTGGGGAGAATTTCAATAAACAAAATACTCCCCCCGTAAATCTGCATCTGGTATCACCGTTTAGCTCCAAACGACAGGAAATCCTCCGAAAAAACAGCATTTTCGCGACAGACAAAACTTTACAGACACGTTGACCACTCGTTTCCGATTTTCGTTTGACAGTTCAACCCACTGCGATTGCACAGGCGGCGGTTTGACTCTTTCGGCAAGTTTAGTGTGAAGTTTTCAAAGCTTGGGTTTAGTTAGAAATATTTCGGAAATACTTCGGTTGCTTTTTGAATTTCTAGTGATCATTTTGAAAATGGTGTAGAAATTCATTAAAGCCTTTTTAGGTTTTTTTTAAATACGTTTTGTGAAAGAGATGGACGATTTTCCTAGAGTATAGCTCTGGGGTGAGCCAAATCTTCGCAAAATAGATCGTTGCGGTAATTTCAGAGGAGAATTCTGTGCTCAACGGAATGATTGAGGTTGTTTTCAAATCTGAATGAGCCTGTTTTTTGGGAAAGTAATATAGAAGTTTCGGTTGTATTTTCATCGAATTCGAGAGGAATTCGAGAGAAAGTATATTTTATTCGGGAATGTTGGGAAAGTTTAGTAGTTGTGAAAGAGTCACGCAAATCTGTCAATCGACAAGGTGGTTGAACTGTTCAAACTTCCGAAATTCATCTGTAATTTTAAAAAACAAATATCCGTTATATTTTTGTTAAGGGTTTTCGAATAATTTAATAGAAGTATTGGAACATTTGTTGAATACCAGAGTCTCACGACGTTGAAGGTCAGTAACAGACATGCTCTGTAATAGAACGTGATCTGAAAATAGAGGTGGAGTTAACTCTCGAAGTTGACGATGAACACATATGACTCCAAATAGTTCAATACACTAAATTAAGTTATATTTATTATCCTTAAGTTTCTAGAAATATTTGTCCATGATTTATTTTCGTAATATTATTTTCCTTACGAAAATTTAGTTGAATCAATCCAACTAAATTTTCGTAACTTGAGCATGGAGTGATGTAACAGTTGTACATTCCTAGTATATTAAGATTGTAAATGTTTTGAATTGAATGTGTATAATAACTTTTACATTCAATTCATTAACAAGCCTATAATTTCCACCCACACAATCCGACAAATAGATCATCAAGTATCAGACATAGAATCCACATTTCAATTACTTCAATCAAAGCTAATTCTTCCATCCGCCAAAATTTAGGCAATGTGTCCTATCTTCGATAAGTCCAACCGTTTCAGTATCCGAAGATCACACTCGTTTCTTTCGAGCCCGAGTGAGATTGCGAGAATACTAATTCCAAGAAGAATCCTTGCACCAAAAGTTGAGGGAAAGGGAAAGCTAGACCGCTTGCTTACGCCAGAACAAACTAGATGGTTGAATGATCTGAGATCCCGAGGAATCCCGAAAAATTCTCAGAAAATGACGTACTTCCGGGTACTTTGAGACTCCCTTTCTTAATCTGAGGAAATCAGGCTCTGATCACTTTGTCCCAAACCGTTCAGCAGAGTGGAAGTGCCGCGATTAGTTTCCCGCGTGTATACCCTAGTTAGGTAAAGCCCGTGACGTGGCTGGTATTTCAGTGAGTTATAAATCATTATTTCTCTTACTAGCTAGAAATTGTGCGTTTGCGTAGAAAGCGACATAGTGCGAACCGATTCTGTGTGCGAATCGATAGGAGAAGGTAAAATGTGCTTTAAATTCTGCTAACGCACGTGGCTAACACCCCTTTCGACCGCCAGACTTCTTTTACTCCAAGCAGGATTGATCGGTGCAAACCGCACGCAAATCGTTCATCGCTCGCCGGCCACATTTCGCATCACTCTGCAACCGTCAGAAGGACAAATTTTCCCGGCGCACGTTTTTGTCGGAAGGGAGCCGAGACGCCAACACATCGCTCCATCGGAAGTTCCCAAATCTTCCGGTGACCATCTGAAGTGCCGGTTCGAATCATCCCTTTTCGGCCGGTAATCGAAGCAATCGTCAACCAGTAACAGCTGGTCAGATTCGGCCGAGACGATAGCAGTTCATCTGATCGTCTCGTTGTCCCCGCGCACATCAGCAATAGCAGCATCATCGTCTTCATTCATCAGCTGATTCGGTGAGTCCGTTCTAATAGTACTAGAAGTGAAGTGGCGTCCAGAGAAGACGACCCGAAGTGAAATTTAAGACCGTCCTCCGGTCAGTTTTCTGAGCCCCCGCTTTCAGACGGGCCACGCTCATGACGTGATCACAAAGATCCATGTGCACATGTGACGGCGTTCTCGATAGCACCCTCGAGACGCACATGTTATAAAAAACACCCGGGTGTACAAGCAATAGCCGCATCTCGCTTGCCGCTCCGGATCCCTTAGCCTGTTGGGTCGAAGTTTTGAAAGCACACAGAAGATCAGATAGATAGAGAAGAAAAACGCACACAATAGAGAGTTAGGCCTGTAGATAGACAATGAACAAATAGAAAGCATGCTTACCGTAATCACATGAAAACCAAACTAAAATTAATAATACATCGTCCCGAAAATTGAATTATGTTTGTTTTTGAATAAATGTTTCGTGTTAGTGTAATTGAAACAGAATTTTTAGTTTGCTGAAATGTTTCCCACGTCACCCCGATTATGTTTCGTTCGCTTTTTCTCTGCCGCGTGGCAGATTTGAATTAGGTAGATTCTCTTCCACGTTGATAGCGCGATCTGGTGGCAAACATTAACCCTGCCAGTGATGATAAGCTTGTTGGCTAAGGGGAGTTTCGACTGTGGGTTTTAGAAGGTGAGCTTTGGTTCTTGGAGAGTTTAGCAATCTAGGGTATTTGGACCTGTTCTGGGGTTTAGCTTGTGTGCCTAGCTGAACCGATCTGGATTCTTTCAAAGAAAGGATTATTTTCTTGACTAGCATTCTTGCAATCTCATCCGGGCATCTCAAACTTGGCGGTAGTCTCCGAAAGGAGTGGCGCTAAAACTACGCGCTTCCAAAAGATCGGTCAGCGACGGCTACAAAGTGAATCGCTCGTTCGAAAGTTATGTGCTATAAGCCGACATGTGCGAAAACGCAAATGAAGACCTTCTCACGACCAATTGGGACATGATCGATAAGTGTATTATGACCAGAGCTTGAAAAAATTGACATCGCTGCATGAACTTGAAAGAAAACGAAATTCAATTCATGCCCGCTGCGATGAATGAAATTTTTGGTTCGTTTCCATCGTCATTCGTTCTCCCGACGCAGCGCTTTCAGGTACGGACATGTTCGGTTTCAGAAGCAAAGTGAATTTCATTTCTATTCTGGCTCTGAGAGGGATTATCGATCAAAAGTGCACCAGATATAGATTACGCAGTTCACTTATGCACGAAAATGTAGAAGATGCTAACTTCTGCCTTCAAACTGTAGACATAATAACAAATGAATGCTTTGGTTGGTGAATGAATTTATATTTCCTCTGCACTCAAGCATTCGATTCTGCATAAAATTTCAGTCAGCTGGAAAGTGAATGAATGAGAGAGGCGTTGAATTTGAATGTCGGTTTCGGTAAATGCAAGCAGAAATAGGTAACTGATTTCGAAATTTCGTAACACTGATTATGACGAGCATCTAGATAGCGAAGCAGTAAACGATGAGAGTAGGGGAGACCGGGGCTAGTTGGCGGTGTTTTCAGTTTTCATTTTTTACCTTTTTATTTTTGTACCTAGATTTTTCAACATAGAACACGTGGCATGGAGAGGTAGACGGTTGCCAACATCAAAAGTATGTGACGCGGAAAACCCGCCAACTCGGCTTCTTATTTTTCCTTCGATATTTTTCTTTGCCTTTTTTTAACGGTAAATGTTCCGAATCGCGGCTTTTCGGAAAAATGGGTAATTTTCCGGGGAGGGTGGGGGGAAAGCTTTAAAGTAGTTTAAACTGAAAAAATAATTTGTGTTATTAAACTTACTAACAGTAGTATTGCGCATGAGAAAGTCGTATTCATGTTGAAGATGGTGTGATGCGGCATGGTTGAAGATGGTGCGAAGCGGCGCAAAGCTGCTGAGAATCCGCCGGATGAGGTGGTCTTGATCTCGCTATCGAAGGGTGCAATCAAATCTGTAATCCACTCGTTTGCTCGGTATACTCAAATATAGGGGTTATTCCTAGTTTAAGTCACGCGAAAGAAGAAATAAGTAAAGTAATTACAAAATTTTCCTGTAAATATAGCAACACTGCCAAACATCATTTCGTTATCCCTGCAGTAACATTACGTACGATGCAAAAAGTCAGAATCAATCAATCAGGAGCTGACGTAAAATTGAAACAAAAACGACCTCCCCTACTATTATGTCTAATGAAAAATTTTCTATGCAAATACAATAACAATTTTTAACTTTTATTCATATCTCCATATTATCTTAATTTGGTCTAGAAAGAATCGGTGAGGTGCATTTTAAAGGAAATTAGCCACGGAATCTAGCAAAAATAGTAATTTTTGTTTACAGTACAGTTTGTATTCCAGTTTAAAAGTAAAACTTCATTTTTCTCGCAACATGTTTTTTTTTTGAAAATTATGAAATTGTGTTCTTTAGACATTTTTACATATAAAAACATCTGAAACGTCAATATAACTTGAGTCAGTAATTCAAAGAAAAAAAGCAATCAAGCAAAATTTGCAAATTCTGAAAACGCAACTTGGTAGAGATTTTTCAGACAATGGCGCATATCTATACACTCCTGCTCTGTTTCAAGTAACCTTGCCTTACCCTACACATAGTATTCCTGTTGTGAGATTTCTTAAGCACAGTTAAACAACAGATTCTAGTCTACACTAAATGTATTGGCATTCATCTTTACACAGGATGATGTACACACATCATGCAATTTGGTAGAGTACATCGCGGTGCTAAACTTGGCGCTAAGTGTCCCATTGGCACTGGAATAGACATTGGAAGTAACCATTTTGGATAGGCAATCAACGATGGATAGCTGGGTGGACTGGATGAAGTGAAAGGTATCTAAAAATATAAAAAAAATGTCAATGAATTTTTAACAGGTTGCACAAAGCGTGCTTCAAAATAAACCTGATGATGTGACAGCAGTGATGTCGAGGAAACTGGTGGCTTAAATGCACTGGATGGTGTACTTTTGCTACACTGCTCAATTGCCTTCAGCAAGTCCAGATCACAGCGTTTGAGAATTAGTTCAAGAACAGATCGTTTTCGATGAGGGAAAAGTTGTGACAACATGTCCAGAGCATTTTGCGACACAGGAGTAGTATTTACAGTATCTAGAAATCATATAAGCGTTTATAGTTTTCACAAAACAGAACATTTTCTCTACAAATGTTACTTGTAGGTTTGGTGCTTTCAGCATCAACAACACTCTTTTCACTGATAGTTCTGGATGTTGATGAACAAATGTCCATGGACGATGATGGTTCCAGTTGAGGTGACGAACAGGGTTCCGTTATAGTCATACCGTAGATTTTCCCGGGTGGAAGCGCTTTTAGTTGTGTGCCCATTTCTGTAGACGCAAGGCGTAATGCGATAGCATCTTCTACCGCTTGTTGTCGCTTGAGTGCCACCTGAGAAGAAACAACGTTGACTATTATTCAAAATAGAGCAATTCCAATCTAGTTTTCCGTAGAGTCAAACCTCGTCAAATGAGTCTAATTTTTACCATGCTATATTTGGTGACATTTTATGATGAAAACTTTCTCCGCTAAGAAGAAAATTTTATTAAACTACTTTTGCGCGTCATAGACACAAAACATGTACCGTGACACAATTTCATTTTCGTACACCGCTATGCGGAATACTAATATACATTTTACAAGTAAAAAAATAGTTTACGAGACATTTTATTCATGTAGAAATAGTTTACTAGACAGCATAGGAAAGATACAATAATTATCTTTGTACTACAAATGCTCATTTTTTTTTCAAACAGAATCATAATTCTATAGTCAAATATACACTCAATCTCATATTCGTACAGTACACATATTTTTTTACATCAATTGAAATTTCTATAATAAATATTCAATGTGGTAGCTTTTGTTTGTAATTACAGTTTTCAACCGTATTGGAATGCTGACCACTAGTTTTCGTGTGTATTATACTTAAATTTTATTCCATTCTTCTAAATAGTAGTTTCTAAGATCATTCTCATTATAATCCGGATAATTAATTTCGCACTTTTTATCCAAATACTCCCATATATTTTCTAATCAGTTAATAAACGGGGTCCGCAGTGGAGAATCCATAACATTTAAACAATTATAAATTTACTCTAAACGTTTTTTGCACGCCTTATGCTTTAGGTTCTTCTCCTGATCGAATTTCCAATATCCACCATTTCTTAGTAAAAGTACCATTTTACGGAAGCATTGCTTTAAAATTTATTTTAAGATATTGATATTAAAATACACATTCTGATCCATCATTGCATTAATGAACACCAAATTTCTAGCACTTCTATTGGAAATATAATACCCCATACAATAACTCCACTGTCACTGCGCTTAGCTGCTGTTATAAGGCTTTTACGTCTAGGTCTGAGTTCGATTTTTTCCAGAGCCGTAGCAACCTAAGGGGCAAGGGGGGGGGGGGCTTTGCCCGCTTACGCTTTTTCTGCCGCACCACGTATGTTTCTCATATATGAAAGCGATACAATGAGTATGAGGGTCTGGTTTGTATAGTTTATACTGTGTAAAATTATTATCAACACGAAACTTCACCGCCGCAAATCGTCACAACACAACAAGGCACGGCGCATGTTTGTGTTGGTAGTAAACGACCAGTGGGCGATATCTGGCAATTATTCCACCGACCAGATTGTGGTCCAGTGGAACGCCGACGTCGACCCTTGTCATAGACTATAATATCTGGGCGGTTGCGTTGTAGGTATTGTTCCAACACAACAGTGTGATCCCAGTACAGCTTGAAACGGGCATTTGCCAGAACAGGTACAGACAGACAGATAAAGGTAGTTCGGCACAATCTCTTCCAAAAGACCATGTTGCACGCGCAAACTCTTAGCAACGTTGTTGTGATGCTCGGTATTGGCTGCAATGACTAGTACGCAGCAACCTGCCATAATGTGGTCGCAGGTCTCGTGCGGTGAATCCGGCATATATCCTCGACATCTTGGTGGCAAACATACCTCCTGTAATTCCTCGACTGCATTATCCTGTCGTGGTTGGCAGTCATGTCGGATTCGATCGCAAAGAGAGCTTACCTCGCTTGAACCGCAGTTTAGATGCAGCCTTGTCGACGTACGCCTGCTCCAACTGGTGTGGATGGGCACCGTGTACAGCTTCCTGCTTCCACTTTGCAATCTTCTCCGCTGTAATCAGCAAATTGCAGTTAAGGTTGCTTGGTATACTCCATGTCGATTGGAATTTTCCACAAAGTATTCTCGCAGTTGTAGCACCTGCGCTACACATATTGTCTGGATGTCGTATTCCTTGTCCTCCTTCATCCCGTGGCAATTCTAAATGCCTTCGTCTATTTGATGACGCCGGAACTGTAGGTCAGCACGGGAACAGCAAACGTATTGATTGCTCTGACTTTATTCCCCGCGTTCAGGGAAGATTTAAAGATACAGTTCACTTGACTCCTGTGTCGACCAATCGCACTGATAGTAGCTGAACAGATCGGCATTTTTCTAGACCAAACGCCATGCCGATGTCGCCACTAATTCTTTCGACTAGTTTGATGACTACACCCAATCGTTCTGTCGAGTCAGCATAGATCTTGATATCGTCTACGTTGGAAGTATGGGTCATCTCTTCCGGTGAGCTTTCTCTATACCTTACCTGATAGTCATGCCCGTTTTGATTGAACGGTAGGACGAGCGGGATAAAATAATCATCTTGAAAGTTCCTCCGGAAGATGTATTCTAGACCGCAAAACGTCTTTCTCACTTCTGAGCTGATCAGTGTTGTCGTCCCCCTCTCCATCACCTGCCACAGGAACCGCAGACTATAGACCTACTTTATACATATTCAACACCTTAATAAGGAGTGATATAGGCCATACTAATGTTCCGTTAGTTACAAACTAATTCTCTAACATTGACTGTATCGATGATGGCTTGATCTTTCCAATCTAGTGTGTTGTTCATCTCTTCTGCTCCTCTGTCATGATGCTATTTTTCTCACAGTGATAATAAATAGTGATGAATGTGCTCATGATCTTCTGCAGACTTGGTAGACAGGTAATTGGTATGTCCTTGGGGAGGAGAATTGTGGTACCACTGGTGATGAAATCCGACGATAAGCGGGGTTCGCGTAACGCCCAATTCCTAAGGTACTGCGTACCCTCGCGTAAATAATTGATTTCGACGGATACAGCTGACATCTCGTCGATTTCTTCACCTGCTCATTTCTCCTCGCGCCTTAGCCACGGTTGCCCTTCGCAATATTGTCCGGGGCCTCCAAATACCGGTTCAAAAGCTAGTGACAATGCTGATATCCCTACTCCAGACCTTCACTGCAATTGAGCTTCTTGTGGCTGATTTGGTCATAAAAGTGTAACGCCTTAGTCATTTTGATAAGACACTATTATACTATTGCTGTATTAGTGTGTCGCGTTTTTTGTTAGCTGGTGAGCTCCTAGCATGCAACGCTCAGTAGGAGTAATAATCGCACATAATTTCGCCGATCTTTTGCCGTCTCTGTATGCGGTCAGTCTTCCAATAGCGGCACGGTTGTTCGATATCCGATTCGATCTCAAATCTCTGCTATAGGTTCTGGTTTTTTCCGGTGATGTTGAGACTCTAGGTGTCGGTATCCTAAACATCTTACGGTTGCCACTGCAGCACAGAATACTTCCAGATTCTGCACAAATTCCAGGTGAATTGGAAGCACGTTACCATTCATGTTCTGAGGTTCACAGATCGACTTTAAAGAATACTGCAGCTTCGGGATCCTGGGGTGCAACATTGTATCCGTGTCGCGACGTTGCACAATCACCTCATACACATTAAAAACCAAATCGGGTAGTAGCTCTTTTTTCCTTTTTGTTAACGACTAAGAGTGAGTATTTTTTTTTTGTTTTTATCTTGTAATGAGCGAGACGATCAAAGAAGAAAGTTTAGAACAGCGTGGAATAATGTCATATGAGTAAGCTGCCGACGACGTAACACTTTGCGTTCTACCGCAGGAGTCAGGACCGTCTTCCGAACTCCCTTCTCAGGCGAGTATTTTGCTTTAAATGACGATCCGCTCCCTGAAAAACCTTTTGGTTTCTAGCATGCCATCGGGTACATCACGTTCCTTCGGCATGTCGGCACGATTGCCACGTGGCGCTGGCGATCTACGGCTATACTACCAAAATGTCAGAGGGCTAAGGACGAAAATCGAGGACTTGTACTTGGCTGCTCTTGACGGCGACTACGATATTTATGTTCTGACGGAAAATTGGCTTGATGATCGTATTACATCGATGCAGCTCTTCGGGGATTCTTATGCGGTTTATCGCGCGGATCGAAGCGCACATAACAGTGTTCATGGTCGCGGCGGGGGAGTTTTGATCGCTGTTTCTTCCGCACTAGCCTCCTGTGAATTTGGTGTGGATAGTTCATCAAGCATTGAAGTTGTTTGGATGAAGATTACTACGCAGACGAAGAGCTACTTTATTGGAGTTGTTTACATTCCTCCTGAAAAGCGACTTGACTGCACTATTACGCAGCTTCATCTCGACTCTATAGAACACGCTTCTTCTCAGGCAGATGCAAACGATGTGATAATAGTTCTTGGTGATTTCAACCAACCAGGACTGATGTGGGTTTCTTCTGGACGTGGATACGCTTACCCTAACCCGTTATCCTCGACAACAAATCCTGCCAGCCGCTTACTTCTGGACGGGATGGCTTTTCACGGACCAAATCAAGTAAGCACGATTTTCAACCATCAATCCCGTTTTCTTGACGTTTTGTTCGTCAGTGAGAATGCTTTGCCTGAGTGTTCTGTGAGTGAAGCTTCCAGTGTTATCGTTCCTTTGGATAACTATCATCCCGCATTAGAAACATCCATTTCCATCATTAGTTCACCACAATATGAAGAAGATTTAGCTGTGAATCGTCGTAATTTTCGTAAAACTGATTTAGCAGCACTACGTCGCACCCTATCGCTGATTGACTGGAGTGTATTACTTGATCAAGTTGATGTAAATGCTGCAGTCGATCTCTATAACCGATTACTCATTGACTGTGTTGAAAAATCACTGCCAGAATATCAACCTCCCAAGAAGCCTCCATGGTCTAACGCCATGCTTCGGAATCTGAAACGCATCCGTGCCAAAGCCCTACGTGCGTACACAAATCGTCGATGCCCTATTCTCAAGCGCTTTTTCGCACTCGCCAGCAATGAGTACCGCTGTTACAATAAATTGCTGTACAAAGGATATGTGAACCGCATCCAACAAAACTTACGACGAAATCCGAAGGGATTCTGGGCTTTTGTTAAAACGAAGAGAAAGGAAACGGGTCTTCCGTCTAGGATGGTCTACAATGGCGAAGTAGCGACTACAACGGCGGAAAAATGCTCCCTATTTGCCAGCTACTTTTCAAGTGTCTTCACGACTGATGTGCCATCTGCCATCGAGCTCGAAAACGCGACCCGTGATTTTCCCATTGGTGCAGTGGATATGGATGTATTCACTATTTCAGTACAATCGGTTCTCTCTGCAATACGGAAAACAAAATCGTCTTATGCTCCAGGACAAAGTGCTATGCCGTCTGCTGTTCTGAAAAAATGTTCCGATATCTTAGCGATCCCACTGACGCACCTTTTCAATGTGTCGCTTCAGCAGCAAAAATTTCCCGATGATTGCAAGTTTTCAGTTATGTTTCCGGTTCACAAGAAAAATGACAAAAGCAACACCGGGGAATCACTTCGCTGAGAGTTAAGTCGAAAATCTTCGAAGCGCTTATCAACGAGGTGCTGTTTTTTGCTAGTAAACATTACATAAGCCTTTGTCAGCACGGATTCTTCCCTGGTCGATCGGTTGAGAGGAATTTAGTTAGCTTCACATCGTTTTGCATTGAAAACATATCCAGGAAACTCCAGGTGGACACGGTCTACACAGATCTTAAGGCCGCTTTCGACACAGTTAACCATGAGATACTGCTTGCAAAGCTTGATAAACTAGGATGTACCTCGAGTTTCTGCCACTGGCTTCGATCCTACCTTGTTCACCGCGAGTGCGTCGTGCAAATTGATGACAACGTGTCTGAATCTTTTTGTAATAATTCCGGAGTTCCCCAAGGTAGTACACTAGGTCCATTACTATTTTCATTATTCGTGAATGATGCTGTCTTTGTTCTAATGCGTGGAGGGAAACTATTTTTCGCCGATGACTTGAAGGTTTTTCTTGTGATAAGGAATGAAGCCGATTGCCGTGAGTTACAATGTCTCATTGATACACTTTACAATAGACCTTTCTCGTCCGACCTAACCCCTATTTTTCTTATTTTTAATGTAAAGTTTTTACATTTCTATAAACAATTCCGTAAAAATCAGATTTTTTGGACCTTCCCATTATTTTTCACGATTTTTAAAAAAATTGAAAATGCAAGAATGTTGAATATTTTTTTCACCACATCAAGAATGGTGTGACTCGAAATATCCATATCGGCAGCACTTTTTTTGCGGATTTCGAAATGCATGATCGACAACACTGCAAATGAAGTGGTGAATCACGATACTACGTGCATTCGCAACTGTAAACAAACTAAAGGAACTTCGCGTTGTCAAATTTTGCGTCATATGTTTTACCGTTTAATTAGATTAATGTAAGAGTTTAATTATTTGCTAATTAGTTGATAGAATACGCCGGCCTAGCTTTTTAAAACCAAGTCACAATTGTTAACATAAACTATGGTCAATAGAAACGATGTGCACCAAGGTTTAGGTAAACATATGCCAATCAATCAACCAGTTTAACGTCCGCAAAGTAATCTCAGCTCCACATCATAAATGCAACAGACAGAAAAGTTTTTGAGTAAAAAGCCTTCGCCGATCTAGTAAATTCTCATCTGGCAATATGCACACCAAGTTACATTTTAAATTGGTCCCACTCACCACTAATAATGGCTATACATTGTATCTTTGTTCATTGTTGGTTTAGAGCGCATATATCGAGAAAGTGCGATACAAGCCAAACACTTGTAACTCAGCTTACGGGCGAATGATCATCTGGTTAAAGCCCTCAATAAACAAATTATAATTGTAACTTTGCTAATACTGACTTATTTGTAAATTTATGGCAAAACGGTGTTATTCCGGAAACCACTGCAGCAAAAACGATCTCTGAGCTCGCAAGGCACTAACATTCTACTTCTACCCCACCCAATTCCTGTATCTCTACGATTCCTAATAATCACGAATTAATTGTATGGTTCTCATTAGCATTAATTAAGTTTGTAGAAGCTATAAAAACTGCACGATTTTAAGTTGATCTGGATATGACGTAAAAATTCTTCCTGCTAGAATGGAAATAGGTGGTCCACACAATTTAGATCGCACATTTACGGATACTGCCTGAGTGATGATATATGATCAACCCTCATCGAGCTCGTGAATTTGGTCTATTGATTTTGATCAGGTTCGGTTGATTCACGATAAACGTTTCCCACCGCATTGATTATTCAGCGATAATATCAGTGTATACAGTGTCGAACCTAACAATGGGAGCATGTCGCTCACTAGGAGAAGTATTTGTAGAGATTTTGTAAGTCTCAACTGTCTATTGTCATCGAATCGAATACATTAATACATGTACAAATGCACGGTGTGCGATAAAGATTTCACCAACGTTGATTTCACTTTCAAAAATGCCTCAAACAAACAAACATTTTCATACTGATGAGCGACCCTACAAGTACAGATTTTACCCAACCGGCACCAAGTCGTACACACGCGACTTCATATGGGTGTGTGGCTGTTCAAGTGTACAATGTGGTAAAGATTTTGCCTCTAACCTATGTTCGCGTTCGTACGAGGAGCTAGTGAGACATGTGTGTGGCAATTTATTATATGCAGTTTCTCGAATGAACAATGGCACATACATATTTTCGGAAAAGGACTTGAGTATGTGTTCTGGGCTCTCCCTCGGACAGACGACCGTTTCAGTGTTAAGTAAGCACTATACCTATCCGATCCGTTTCAGCGACGGTTCAGTACCGTGCACATACTAATATTCCTTCATACACTTCATATGCGAGCATTCACACAGGCACCGTACCGGTCGCATATAAAATATCTGTCCGTACACGGTACTGAACCGGCACTGCATCAGACTGGAAAGGTGCGAATTTGGTTTTAGGATTCAATTCCGGTTCTCACTTGAAGGAACTACATTCATTCTGGTGATTGGTGGATGACTGCTCATATATTTGAAAAATGTTTCTTCCAAAATTACTCATGCTGCAAGCAACGAAAGAATCGTGAGTCATGGTCAAGACTATGTGTGGCTTTATGAATTATCGCAGCCTTGTTTTACAAGGAAGGATAAAATATGAATAAAAGTTTTGTGGAACTTCTTGCATATAATACTGTGATCACAATACTATTGGTTCTTTTGAAAGAAAATAAAAATAAAGCAGTTCGGCATCTTGTAGTCTGCTCCGGTGACAAAAGCCAAATTGTACCAGGATTTGCACCAACTGTAACCAACTTAGTAGCCTCAGGGACTTTCGCTGCCATTGTGAAAAGGCTCAGAAGCGCATTAGTTTGATACTGGTTGAAAAGCTACAAATTCCTCAATTTTCATTTCAACACCTTACGGGAATCAAATCCACCAAGAAGATCTGCAAAACGACAAATATTTTTATATATATAATTTCTTTCCAAGATTAGCATCAAGATTATTCTTACCGTAGCGAAACATGCTCTGTACAATAGACCCAGAACCTTAATATTCACCAAGCATCGATACTCTATTCGCCATAACTGTATTTGTAGGGAAGAAGTGTTTTTGCAACTCAAGCAGCGATTCTACGATGCTGTTTGAAAATATTACTATTACCGAGTTTCAGTGATAAAGCTTAGAAGACGGTGATTTCTTACCCGATTGATTCATAGTGCAACTTCAATTCGTTTGCTCAACTCGTTGCATTAAACAATTCAGTGCAACCGGTCGAAAGGTAGAATTTCTTTGATCCTCACTTTCAATCTTTACCAGCGTCGGATGCGACTCAAAACATACATCGCGTAGTTCCAGTTAAATCTTATGATTACACAGCTCCGACATTACCACAAACAGCGTAGCCATCACTTCATCCAAACTCCATGTAGCTGATCAGATTAGAAGGAAATATGTATAGATGAAATCGCACTCTTCCAGTTTTTCATAACTTACCAAAGCAGATATGGAATACTGCTGGAGGGGTTTTGGAACGTTGTAGGGTAGTGGAACAGCAGTCGATCGTTTCTGCAGCTCGATTAAATAAAAAAAAACTCAACGCAGTCGGCAGTCATTTTGACAGGCACAGGAACGAACATCTAATCAGCTGTTTTGAGCAGCCTCCTGGCAACCCTATACCATCATATGGAGTTTGACAGCGACCTACATATATGGGGCGTTATAGCTATAAAGCCCCAAACAAAGAATTATGTTCGGCACTATGCTCGATATTCAAGCATTCCACACGACGTTTTGCATCTTGTGGGATGATTTAATATCATATCATTCAGAAAATCGACATTTTGTAACTAAATACAGCTTCTAATCATTCGGTTCAAAATCAATGTTTTGCCTTTCATGGCAGTGATGCTGGCTGTACAGAGACGTCGTCCTTGACAGGAGGCTGGTTTTGAGTTTTGACGCACCTGGTCGTACACGTCAAATGAGATCATCCAAGCCGGTAGTGGTAGAAGGTGGAAGCATTTTTTTATTCCTTTTGAAAAAGGAAAGAGAGACAAATCATTCCAGAATGACTTGTGTTAAATGGGCAGTTCGAAGATTTTTCAATTTTTTCAATTGTTAGAGGTCCCAAATCATCGCGCCAATAGCCAGCAGGAAGTAGAGCACTCTAGTTAGAGTGTGGCCAAGAGGCCATGACGTATCCAAACGAACATGAAATTTGACGTAATCGCAATAGAAATAGGTCAGATTTCTGCTCGTTTGGATACGTCAAACGCGTCTTGGCCGCACTCTAACTAGAGTGCTCTAGCAGGAAGGTGTATTATTAATTTACGGATCAACAATGGCAATGAAATAGACTTTTCTATTAATATGCATAGGGGTAGTTCTTTGTACCGGTATTGCACTTTTGAGCAGAAGCCCAAAAAAACTGGAGCCGCTTTTCAATACACTGCCCCGGGGTTTTTGGATAAAAACAGCATAGATTGATCCATTAACACTTTTGCCTGAAAGTGCGAAACCAGCGCACAACACTACATCGGTGCTCGGCCACGTAAAACGGCAAAAGAAATCAGCTAGTCGGAGGATTCATTACTCGCCATAACTTTTTCACAGTTAGCTGAACGTCCGTTTCTTGCAGTAGCCGTTCGAAATAGCGTAAAAAGCAACAAAGGTTCAGCCGGATTCTGACAAATTCGTCTACTCCACTCGGCGAAATTAGATTGCCTTTACAAACTATAAAGTGTCTATAGAGGTCTATAGCATCCACCGAAAGCGACATTTTGTTCTTCTCATTTTGACATTAAAAATGTCTTACTCCACTATCTGGGGCTAGGTGTCATTCTAAAATCTAAACTACCTCCCATGTAACGAAACTATGTAAGGTTTGCACGCTTATAACTCCGATATTACTAGATGGATTTTAATCATTCATACACCAACCGATTCAGAAACACCTAACTTAAATATTGGTAATAATTTAATATCTCCCCAATAAAAGTAGACTTTTGGAAATTGGTAAAATTAAAAAGTTCACGAAAAACGGGAAAATTACCATTCGTGAGGCAGATTTCTCAAACACAGCCGTCAAGAGAGGGCAGCTTAGTTGCTCGATGAAACACGAAAAGTCATAAATAGAAGCAACGCATGTCCGTTTAAATCAGTTGTTGCTCTTATCCCAAACGAGCAACATCGTCTCCGGGCGATGCAATAAGCGTTATCGATTTTCGGTAACGTTGGCATTTGCACAAACTCGCACCTAAGTGACTAAACCCAAAGAGAATAGTGAAAGAGACGCAGAGTGAAAATCAGTCAAAACGGCAACACTCCCTTTACGATGATTTCAACACTAGAATTTGGCAACCGTTTCCAAAGGCAGCACTTTAAATGACTCCTATTATATTTTGAAAACAAACCTTTTGTCGATCGTTGGATTTGTTTATCAAACGATGTGCATTTTGAAACAAAGAGATGAAATAATTCTAAAGCTTGTTTTTACTCATACATAGACACTAGAATGCACCTTACAATCACGATTGCACTAAATTCTGACGAAAATTCAAATTTCTTTTTTGATAGATTTACAATACTTATCTCCTCCAACTCAGGCATGAGTAATGTTTATTTACATTGCACGATTGGTCTGCTCAATAAGGTATTTTTGGCTTCACACTATTCGTCTCTTTCCCTATTCTCTTTGACTAAACCATATACGGTTAGTTTATAAATAGAGGTGACGCGTACCCGTTTGAATCAGTTTTTGTTCTTATGTCGAACGGGTAAGATCATGGCTGCAGCGTCTGGGCACTACAATAAGCGGTAGACGCTATGCATTTTCGGCAGCGGTGGCCGTGTGCGAATTTTTCGGGTACCAGCACGGTGTCACAGAATGATTTGCAAAGTGGGTAGGCGGGGTGGTTTGGATTTAAGGCTCAAGTTACCTCAAGGCTTGGTAGTATGCGTAAGAAAAATTGTGTTCAGCTTTGCCACCAGATTATCCATTTAAACCTTTTCAAAACTCTAAAAGAAGAATATCAGTCGATTTATTAGATCTTCACGATTCAATTCATGCAAAATACCTGCTGGAAAAACCATCGGCTTAGCTGGATGGTGCTTTTGAAAAAGTGGCTGTGATTTTTTATCACACTACCACACCGAGTTGGGGTACGCAACACAACTGCGCAATGAAAAAACCACAGCCACTTTTTCAAAAGCACCATTTAGCTAAGCCGATGGTTTTTCCAGCAGGTATTTTGCATGAATTGAATCGTGATGATCTAATAAATCGACTGATATTCTTCTTTTAGAGTTTTAAAAAGGTTTAAATGGATAATCCGGTGGCAAAGCTGAACACAAATTTTTCTACGCACACTACCAAGCGTTCAATTCTAACACATGCTTAAAAAAGGTAATTTGAACCTTAATTCAATACGGTGTGTGCTGCAAGAGTGTTGCGTTTGAAAAAAATATATTTTTATGCATGCGTGTGCGCTGTAACTTGTTAATCCATGTTTACGGCGCTTTATAGCTGCATAGGGTAAAGAGCCTATTGGTTTTCATGTTTCATTAGACCTCTCCACATTTTGAAAAAGTTTTGAAATATGCATGGGTCAGCTCAAATTTTGGTTCTAGGCGTGAATTTAAGAACTTTCGCCAAAAATGGCTTAATTTGGACATGATTTCGAGGTGTCTCCAATCAAAAAACGTGTTTTTGCTATGTTATCATAGGAAGATCACTTACACTCTGATTTAGAAGGACCTACATGCTCACATATCATCAAAAGTTGTTCCTTAGACATATCTTAACATATTTTAACAGGTGAACAGAGCTCTATTCGCAATAGAAAATTTGTTAACCAGATTTTTATATAGAAAAGAATACCAAAACCAAAATAAAAATACTTCAATTTTTTCTTGGTTTTGATATACTTTTCTATATAAAAATCCAGTTAACGAATTTTCTATTGCGAATAGTGCTATGTTCACCTGTTAAAATATGTTAAGATATGTCTAAGGAACAACTTTTGATGATATGTGGGCATGTAGGTCCTATTAAATCAGAGTGTAAGTGATCTTCCTATGATAACATAGCAAAAACACGTTTTTTGATTGGAGACACCTCTAAATCATGTCCAAATTAAGCCATTTTTGGCGAAAGTTCTTAAATTCACGCCTAGAACCAAAATTTGAGCTGACCCATGCATATTTCAAAACTTTTTCAAAATGTGGAGAGGTCTAATGTTTCATATTTCTATTATATGTTTTTTTTATCAGTAAAGCATCTGACAACGTGCTTCTGTAGTTATTGCACTGTTCAGCAGCGTAGTATTTTATATAGGAGAGTACACTCAGGTTTTTTACGCGGATTTTGAAATTTACGCGGTTTTCATTAACGCGTTTTTTTTAAATTTACGCGGTTTTCATTTACACGGCCTGTATCCCCTGCGTGAAAAATCTAAGTGTAATTGCATCGGAAACAATCACATTCTCAGCAGAACTTTTTGTTTTTTGATTTCAAACACTTTTGTTTCGTACTGCACACAACGGAAAATTTTAAAACAGAACTTACCGTCCCAGCAGCAGTTGAAGCGGGTGTTCTTTTTCGATTCAAATTCAAGCCATGTCTTAAGCGTTACTGGACTTAAAATTGTTTTCCCAGTTTATCCAGTCAGAATATCTGTCCTACCCTATGTATTTAACACACAGTTCTAATTGCGTTTTAAAGTATACAACAAATAGAACGGTTGGGTATACTAATTTAAATTTTGAAATAAATCTGTTTTAAATTATGAAACAAACCGCTGTACTGAAGATATAATTATGCATGATGCAGAATTGGTTTAATAATACAATGTTTACACTACAGAGTTATAACACGTTTTAATAATTAGCAACAAGAAAAATGTCACCAAGATAGCATAAAAACCCGTTTTAACTGGTAGTGCGAACGTTGCATAACAATGTAATTTATCAAATAATTTCATTTTTTCTACCACTAATCGATCAAGAAATACTTAAACTTAAGATTGTTTACTTAAGTTCATTAGTACATTATTGAAAATTTAATGGGAAAATGAAATTTCATATTTCATGGAGAATCTGTATATTTCCGTTGGCGGGCGTGGGCTACCTCATCACAGCGCTCAATATGGAACTTTTCTTTTGAATATATTTTCTGGACAGACCAGCCTATTTTTATTAGATGGATCAGCCAAATAATGCCAATCACCTAGTGAGGTACTTGATTAATTAATAGATTACCGTTAAAAGACCTTCAATAAATTATGTTTTGATGGGGAGGGTATATAGCAAATTGTAACATATGAAAACAGGCGAGTGAACAAGAACGTGAGTCGATATGTGTGATAGATAAAATTCATTTGCACGCTCTTGAAAAAAGCTACATTTTTAATGTCATCGTGGTCGTGTCCTGTACACAACCCTTTAATTTTTTATTATTTGGAAGTTCATTCGAATCTAAACAATGTTTTTAGCGGACCCTACACGAGACAAGGATATTGGCAATAACAGCTTCAAAACGTCAATCCCATTTGATTTCAAGGATCAATATTTTTACATCATCAATCAATATCAATATTTGATTTATTGACAATATTTCAGCTCGTGTAGCATAGGCTTTTGACAGGTATGAATGAATTATTTCAGCATCAGTGATGCTAGTTCAATTTGTGCAATCGCCTGCAGAAAAAAATTAAAGTCTGTACATTCTCTCTAATGTCTGCGAAAGTTATTAAACCTAAAAGTAGTGTAATAATCTATGAAATGATTATAAATGGTCAATACTGGTTACAAATTGCAGTCAAAAACTTACTGTCTGCAAAAAATCTGCAGGTAAATTGAAAAATTTACAGATTTACTGATATATCGGCAGACCTGGCATCCTTGATTATATTCCCCACTCAGAATTCATCCGATCGGTGTATAAATACGGGGAAATGAGGTAAGATAAGCTATCAGAATGTAGTGTTAAATAGGCAATTCGCATCTTTTTTTATTTTTTCAATAGTTACCCGTATAGAATTTTACAATAGCATTTACCCTACAAACAATCATAAAACAATAAATATTATAGTTACTACTGTTTCAACATTATTCAATGCCAAGTTCTCACAGTAGATTTACAATAAAATTTCATGTAACACTAAATTTCACTGTTAAGCAAAAAACTGATACAGTGCATTCACATTAAATTTTACTGTTTTCGAGAAAAAAATGTATGGAGAAAAATTGATTTTTTTAATGTTAAGATACATAACCACTCCCCTTTTTCACTGTAAAAGTCTATTTTACATTGAAATTTACTGTAAAAACGTTAAAGTTTATTGTTTTTGTATTGTAGCATAACACTAAAACTTACTGTAAACTATTGTAAAATTACTGTACTGTAACAGTGCAAATCATGGCTTTGTTACTGTACATTTCTATTCGGGTAGAGGCACCAAATCATCGCGACAATATGCATTATGGATTTGGGGATAAAAAGTAAGCATTTCGGCAAATAAAATTTTTTGACGAGAAAGGTCTATTGGTGTCAAAGAAACATGTTGATTATTTCTGTTACGAAATGTTTTGTCATCAGTTTTCATCGTACAAGAGACATGCTTAATCTTAACTACAACATTGCCGGAACTCAGCTGCAACGCGTTGACCACGTAAAAGATCTAGGTGTTATTCTCGATGAAAGGCTAACTTATACCAATCACCTGTCAGCGACCATCGACAAAGCAAATCGACTTCTAGGTTTTATGTTCAAAATTTCCAGCGAATTCCGTGATCCTCTGTGTTTCAAGGCTTTATATTGTTCACTGGTGCGCTCGCAGTTGGAATTTGCAAACATCGTCTGGTGCCCTTATCATGCAACGTGGAGTGAAAGGATTGAAGCTGTCCAGCGCAAATTTATACGATATGCTTTACGTCAATTGCCTTGGAATGATCCGTTGAACCTGCCACCATATGAGAACCGTTGCAGACTATTAGGACTACATACTTTGCAAGAACGTAGACATACTTCACAGGCCATTTTCATATCAAAGCTTCTGTTGGCTGAGTATGATGTTCCCGATCTCCTTGGACAAATCAACCTCTCGCCAAAACCCGTGTTCTTCGCCCTCGGACATTACTACACATCGAAATGCGAAACACCAACTACGCTGCTAATAGTCCGATTTTAGCGATGGTTCGTCGCTTCAACGAGCTTGCCGAGCACTTTGACCTCAATTATAATTCATCACAATTTCGTCACCGTTTGCTGTTACATTAGGTTAATTATTTTTAGTTTAGTTCATTAAGACTTAGTGTCATATGAACACAAATTTTAAATACAAATACAAGTACCGTGGCTCTAAATATTGAAAATACTTCTTTTAGGTCCTTGCTTTAAATATACGTTAAATTTTATCAAAAAAATATTTGCCCCCTCACGCAAAGCAGGATTGCTACGGCTCTGATTTTTTCCACTCGAAATAACAGCCATTTGAGTCAAAGATGTTGAATTTGGACTCATAGACAAAGTTTACAATCTTTCCAATATTCCGATGAAATGTTTCAATGTTGTTTAGTGAATAAAAATCAATTCTTTGTTCTTCTCATTGATGAACGGCTTCTTGCTCAGAACACAGGCATTGTAATTGTCCGTACTCCATACATTACGAACCGTACCAGGGCAAAATTATATTTAAATGCTATGATTCAATTTATTTACCATGTATATAACATTAATTACTCGATTTTCCCATTTTTTCTAATTAAAAATCGTTTATACTTCATCGTAAATGTTTTACAGTTAAAATTTTTCTAAATATCTGCTCTACGTTTCGCCACATCAAAGTTTTTAACGACATGTTAAATAGTTGGACGCAACCTTTGAACAATTTCAAAGATTTCATGAAGTGATTTAGCTTCATTTTAGTGAATATTAATTAGTTTCCGTCCCATAATGGCAGTTAGTTTACTTTTTTTAACCATTATGTTAATTTGAAGGAATTTCTTAAACTAGTGTACAGTAAACTGTGCCAATGAACACTTTTCTGCGGTCATAAGAAATATTTTTCTAAGTAAAACAAAAAAATAAAGAAATAACAGGTCTTAAATTTACTAATTAATTGACTTTTCAAAAGTGTACGAATATGAAATTGTGCCATTTTCACACCAAGTAATGATTTTTTATGTGTAGTGCACGGAAACTTGTACGCTTTAGATTACAAATGATAAGAAAATGACAGATGATGATTCTACTACCACATTTACAAAACAATGCCTATATTCAATAGCGCAAACATTTATGAAACAATATGTACACTGGAGGTGTACGAATATGAAATTGTGTCACTGTAACTAAATTAGTTATGGAACTCGCGTTTCGACTTCATCTCATTAGAATCCGACACCAACTTAGAGCGGTACCAACTAGTGCCGGATTGAGTCCAAAAACGGACATATAATTTGTGTTACTGAGCTAACACCTCAGGAATCAGTAGCACCTGTAGGTTTATGCCTTGTCGTGATTTGTCATTTCATCAAATGTTGGGGAATGTTGGGGGATGTGGTAAGATTAGGGATAAGGAAAATAGCGACACAGAACATAGACAATACGGAAGAATTCTGCACTCCCAAAGGAATAAAAGGCACTTCTCGATGAACGGAACATCCCCAAGGGATATTGAGATAACAGAACAACACCTACGGAATGTAAAAGAATACCTTATTCTGGCGATGGCTGTTTCGACAATAACAGATTTGTATATATTTGTATTTGATTTGTTAAAGGTAGCTTTTAATTTTTTTTGAACACATTGATGTTAAAGTTAATGCTAAATAAGTGTTTGTAGAAGTCCGACGATGGCTGAAGAACAGTAAACCGAAACGTTACGTGTAAAAAAGTGAAAAAACTGCTGTTTCATTTTCGCCGACAAAAGTCAACTAGGCCAAGAAATAAATAACATATTTGGTCTACTTAAGTATTCCATCAATTACACTAGTTTACAAGAAAAATGAAGCTTCGAGAAAAGTATGAAAAGTAGTCTAGTTCAATTTTGGGTCGCTGAATGCGAAAACAATATTCATTTTTTTGTTTAAAGAAGCAATCTTGAAATTTTCTCAAAAAACTTGTTTTTTTTAGTTTTAGTCACTATTTCATGTGAAAATCATCTAATTAATTTAATCAATATACAGGTTGAAAGGTGCCGTGATTCCCTTTCCAAATACATACAATATGTTTCGATCATATGTAAAATTTATAGTGTTGCAAGCGACCCAACACAGTTCACACAGTTCAATAAAATTTAATATCTACCGTTCAATGGAATTATAAAGTAATCTCCATCCTCTTATTATTATTATTTCTAATATTAATATACATTAGTGCTGTTCACACTATCACAATTCCGGTCGAAAAAAACTTTTCACCTTGAATGCATTCATTTGTGTTGGATAGAGTCTTCTCGAATTTGCATCCAACTGTAGTCACCCATCATGCCTTCGTCCCAGAAGCTCTCATATCGCTTTTCAATTGCTGAAATGTCCTGATGCCATATTTCACCAAACACAAAAGCTCATTTACAAACGTACCGTAAACCGGGGTGACATTGATCAATTTTCGAAGTAATCAGCACATATTTTTAGATGCAACACATTTTTTTCAAGATTAGTATTTTTAAACCATGTACTGATGTATGAGGAACAAGATTGGATGGTTTTATCTGAATTTGTTCGCCCACTACTATTTTTGCAAAAAAATATTTCAATTGGAGGTCCGTTTTTGAATTTCGGGGTGACATTGATAAACTGCATGTTCACACATATTAAGTTCTTGATGTCAATGTTTTCCATTCAAATGTTTGTTTAAACTAATTCTGAAAAGATATCCATTGTTGAATAGCTGTTAATTGGTATTGTAGAAAGTATTTTCATATACTGTAAAATTTGAGTAAACAAAATTCGTATAATTCGAGTCCGACTAGAAGAAAAGAATCTGAAAAAATTTCAACTGTTAAATTTGTTTTATTTGAGTGGTTTATCAATTATCATAGAGTTTCATCCATTTTAACTCGTTGGAGTATTGAATATAAAAGAAATATTGCTAATTTAAGCTGGAAATAGTTTAAAAGAATTGCTAACTAGTTTCACAAAAAAATGTGTTCAAAATAAGCAAGCTTTTAAAAATCAATTTGGCACATCCGACTTTAAGGAAAAATAAAAACTCGCTCGCAATTTATTACTCTTGCTAAAATTTAAGATTTATTTGTTGTATGAAAAATAGACACTTTACGAAGCAACGCAAAAATAAGGTAAAATAAAATTTCGGTTTTTTGTAGTTTCTATACCCAAAAATTGAACAATATACTCAAAAAGTGTATCTAATTATTATTTTTTAGGTTTAGAGTACAAACAAATTTCAAATTTAAATTATTGGGTAGACTATTCTGGTTAAATAAGCAATCTACGAAAAAAGTTTTAAGTGATCAAAGTCACCCCAGTTTACGGTAGCTTAGAATCCGAAATAATCTGCCTCATTCTGCATTACGACGGATTGCTTTTTCGAACGAATGTGATTTGCATTCTCAATAACGACAGCAAAATCATACGGGCACTCAAATCAATCGAACCACATTCGTTCGAATAATCAATCCGCCGTAATGCAGAATCACCCTGAATGTTTATAAGCAGTAAGAGCATTTTCGGCCAACCGGTTAACCCTCTACTGCCCAAATTTTTATTTCCCTTCAAAAAACTTAAGTAGACTGATTTAATGATGAGAAAAACGAAAAACATATTTCCGGTTTACGAAAGTTACAGGTTTTTCAGTTAAACCTCAAAATATGTAACCCGCCAAAAGGCAGGGTTGGGCAGCTGCGCCAACAAAAATTTAAAATATATTTTTCCCGCTAAAATATTCGAGATGATTTTTTTTGGGTGAACATCGCGGAAATATGCCAAGGTTGTATGCACACATACGGATGTCTGCGACCTCAGCATTCGATTTCCAGTATATTTCCAGGTGATCCTATTGGAACGAGGCGGACACCATGTTCATCTTATCTGGTGTTCGAACAGATAGGGGAGCCCGGGGCTAGTTGGCGGTTGGGGTAAGTTGGCGGAACCCCCTTTTCTCCGTTTCTATTAGACATAAAGCGCTGTCTCTCGTTGTGTACCTCAAGTAATTGAAACGCATTATCCAATGTGTTTTTGTTGTGAAACATTATGTTTTGTAGAAGCTGTGGGCGATATTGTGTTTTTGAGCAAACTCAGTAAATTTTCTTAATTTCAAACATTTTGTGTTATTTAAGATGGATTTCAATCTATTCCCCGAACGACTATACTTTTCGATAGTTCGTGAAAAGAGCTTTCAGCATCCGTATAGATATTATACCTATTCATACCCAAAAGTAACTTTTTAAATCCTTTTTACATTTCTTATAAAAGAAATGTATAGAATTCGCTCAAACTTTCAAGATTTTTTCCGAGGCCCGGAGGGCCGAGTCTTATATACCAATCGACTCAGCCCGACGATTTGGGACAATGTCTGTGTGTGTGTGTGTGTGTGTGTGTGTATGTAACGGGCAAATTCTCATTCGTGTTTCTCAGCAATGGCTGAACCGATCTTATCCAAACCAATTTTAAATGAAAGAATTAAAAAACAGTAAGAACGCTATTAATTTGTTTTTGATTCTGATGTTTAGTTTCCAAGATATGAATGTTTGAATGCGTAAAAATGGCGTTTTTTGCAGTTTTTTTTAAATTATCTGCCGAAATTGACAATATAGATTAACAATTTATATGTTTTTAGACAGCTTTAACGAATACCTTTCGAACAAGCTATAGCTATTGTTGAAATCGGACTATTATCGAAAGAGATATTCAACATTAAATGCGGACGAAAGATTTTTATCATTTCCCATTGCCAGAAATATGACCAAAAACATGTAATCTATTATTAACACCAAAACGGCTTATTTTAGGTCAATAGTACCTTCGGAGAATTTAATGGAAATAATATGCCCTTTCTTTTGGTATTGTGCTTTTGCTGATTAATTCCCCTATGAGTGAGATATTTTCACAATTTTCTTGGAAGTGATTATATCGAAATGATGTCTTCAGCAAATTTGTAGCTCTTACTTTTGCGAATAACTTTACTAAAGACTTTAAATATCTATTTTGAATACTTTAAAAGTTATGGCTTGTTGTTTGTTGATTACTCTTTATCGCCTATTTATTGTTCAATATAGTAATAATCCATTGAAATAAGCCAAATATTATTTCGATAAAACGAATTTTGTATTTCATTTTTCTATCTACAACCGCTAGAAATAATCACCGAACACTTTCATGTTGTCTGGAAGGAACTTGATAACTTATCAGTGCAAAAATGTTCAACCTTCTGACTGCAATTTTTCTAACTTATGACCATCGGATCGATCTGAAACATATCGGAAAATGAAAAGCGAAATAAATAACTCCAAGCAACGGCGTAGCCAAGAGAAGGTTTTGGGGCTTAACACCATACAAACCCCCCCCCCCCCACCACACCCAAAAAAATATTGGATTGAAGTTGAAAATTTATTGATGCAGACTGATTTAATTCAATATTACAATAACAATTATCTGATCCGTAGATTGATAACCTGTTTTTTTTAATTCATTTCGTTTATTTGATAGGCACAAATGCGTTAGCTTGGCGGTGTCGAATTCTTTTATTTTTACATTTTGAATATCTTAAAACTAGGAGGTTACAATGTTGAAATATTTTTTTTATAAAAGTGAAAAAATTTACAGCTATCTTAAGACTAGAAAAAATATTCTATATAAGAGAGGGAGTAAAAGATTTTTTTTTTTTGAAAAATTTTAAAACAAGGAATTCAATAGTAATAGTTTTTTAGGAAATATTTACAGTTATCTTAAAACTAACAATATAGTTTGGTACACAAAAGGGGGAACAAATATTTATGAAAAATTTCACAGGTGTTTTAAAACTAGGGATACAATTCTATTTACAAGATGGGGGACAATAGTTTTAACAAAGAGTAGAAATTACAACTATCTTAAAACTAGGAATACGGAATACAAATTTGATTTTTTATCGGATACTTATGCTTGGTCATTTCTAAAATCGGTGTAGAAGTAGTTGTATCAAGGACAGGGGAGAGAAGGCGTAAATGGTGACCGGTAGAGAAGAGCAAAACTTGCAACTTTCGGGCAAACGGGAGATCAGCGAAACAAATTAGCGCCTCAGTCTAGTAGGTCGTATTGGCGGATGGTATTCTTCGGACCCGCGGCGAATCCTTTAAAGGGAATCCTTCGGACCTCGAGTTGCTCTTGCTTCAGTTTCCGTAGTGATAAGGGCGACGGCGGTTACATAGTGGCAGTCTGGAGCTTATCGGTTCCACACGGCAAGAGGAAACTTCTAAAAACGAGAAATAAAAAGATAGGGGCTAAATTGGTATATTTATCGTTTTTGTGAAAGTATAAATAAGGGACATATAGGGGAGATCACGATTTGCCAGCATATCTCGGACTGGGACATTGAGTGGTCTACCTCGGGCCCGAAGGGAATCCATTAACTGAGACCTGGCGTCCAAATACCCGGCGCATACCCAGACAACGTGGTCGATGTCGTGATAGCCCTCGTCACAAGCGCACAGACTACTCTCCGCAAGCCCAATACGCCGCAAATGTGCATCTAAGGTGTAGTGGTTGGACATAAGTCGGGACATTACACGAATAAAATCCCGACCCACATCCATCCCCCTGAACCAAGGCGTCGTTGATACCTTTGGGATAATCGAATGTAGCCATCGTCCAAGTTCACCATTGCTCCACGAGGTTTGCCAGCTGTTGAGTGTTCTCTGACGACAAATACTAAAAAATTCGTTGAAGCAGATTGGTCTTTCGTATGTGTCACCATTTAATGCGCCCACCTTTGCTAATGAGTCGGCCTTTTCATTGCCCAGGATAGAACAATGAGAGGGAACCCAAACAAAGGCAATTTTTCAGATAACGTACACAAGGACTCCCGTATCTTCCCCAGAATATACGGGAATTGCTTTTTAGGCTTCACCGCACGAAGAGCCTCGATAGAGCTGAGGCTGTCCGAAATGATGAAGTAGTGATCTGTGGGCAGAGTGTCGATGATCCCAAGGGTGTACTGAATTGCAGCTAACTCTGCGACGTAAACTGAAGCGGGATCATTGAGCTTGAATGAAGCGGTGATAGTATTGTTGATAACCTGTTGTTGTAAACATCATGAGGACTTTTTATAAATTGTCGGAATGGGGTCCTGATATGTAACTGATCTATTGGTCTTGATTTCACAGTTGTCTAATTGCATCAATATCAAAATCCTGCCTGAAAACATTCAAAAAAAAAATTCCAGAGCTCTGTAATCAATCATAATCCTCCGATTTATTTTCAAATTGAGCTCGTTTTTGTAGAGATGTACTGTAATAAGGGTCTTTATTTAATAGGAAGCGAAGTTAAAATTGATTTAATGTCTATGAAACATAGAACTGCTCACCAAAAATGCATAACTTTCAACATTTGCTAAAAATGTTTTTGCCTTTTTCATTCAATCTAAAATTCGTCAATCTAATCCCGACCCGGAGGGCCGAGTGGCATATGCCAATCGACTGAGTTCGTCGAGATCGGAAAATGTCTGTGTGTGTATGTGTGTATGTGGAAAAAAATGTGACCTCTGTTTCTCAGAGATGGCTGGACCGATTTGCACAAAGTTAGTCTCAAATGAAAGGTACAACCTTCCCATCGGCTATTGAATTATTTATTGATTGGACTTCCGGTTCCGGAGTTACGAGTTGAAGAGTGCAAACACACAGCAAATTCCCATATAAACTGAAATGAAAAATTTTCAAAATCAAATTTGTATTTTTGATGCCAAATGACTTTAAAATGCATGAAACATTGAGATGTTTGACAAAAATTGACTTTTTTGGACTTTGGAACATTTTTGCCTTCCTCATATAGAAAGGTTAAGCAATCACTCTAAAAATCGTCAATCATATCAGCCCGGAGGGAGTATGCATTGAGGGGTAGCTACTTTAAAATTTAAACTAGTTTAAAATTTCTTAACAAGTTGAACATTTTCGGCAGGACCCGAACCTCCTGGATCTTTCTCTATGATCCGCCGCTGGTTTCAAGCGATGTTTCAGTATCGACACATAGTATCTCAAGATCATGGCTGTCGATCCATTGTATGTATGTGCAAATCGTACTGAACATGTAATATTCATTTCAACCATTGTATTGAACATAAACAGCCATGGAATCGTAGTCTGGACAAATGAGAAAAGCACAATTGCACCACTAGGTGGATTAAAACATGTTTTTATTTTGGGAATGCGTCTAGTCGAAACGAAAAATAACGATTTCCATTCGACTCTAGCAGGTCCTGATCGATTTTGATGAGAATTTGATTTTTGTTGTATGACTAATTATATGTCTAGGTCAAATGTTCAAAAACAGAAATTTAAGGTCAAGATAACATCATTTTGAAACCGCCAATTTCGAAGGTTTAGTATCTTCGATGAGTTTTACAAACATTAAACAGCGCATCATTTAATAAAATAATTTTGACGGTATATCGTCCAAGAAGTATTTATGGTGAATTTTCTCAGGTTAATATTTATGACTACAATAAAGTCTCAACAAATTCGCTAAAGACACGAACTCTGTTACTATTTTCTAAAAAATTAATTCTGCATATTTTTAAAACTTCAAAAATTACGGTTTCGGAATTATACCGTTTGGACAGTAAGATCGATTTTCACCAAACCCCCACCAATTGTAAAATTGGTATTGTAAAAAAACGTAAGGGCGATACTTTTTTTTGCAGTCTACATCTAACGAAATAATATATATTGTCTTCGAATTAATAAATTTTTGTACAGACTGAAATACTATACTAACTTAAACCTATTTTCAATTTGAACATTTCTCCACTTAAGTTGAAGTCAAAATGATGAAAAATGCTATTGAAGAGCTGACAGCAAACATCTACCGAGTTATTCTGTCCGTACTGCGTGCGATGAGTAGAGCGCCGAAGAAGTCCATTCTCCGCAGAGACCTACCAGGAACGTTGAAGTCCAGCTTAGCGAGAAGCAGAGGGCAGTCAATGTTGTCAGCGAGAAGATCGAACACAAAAAGTCGCTGCAGAAAAACTCTCCTGTTTCGTAGCTTAGGCAGGTTGATAAGAGCACAACGATGCTCATACGGTGGTAGTTCAAATCGATTTCGTCAGGGAAGCCGTCGAAGGGCATACCGGACGAAGCTCTTTTGCACCCGTTCTATGCGATTAATGTTTACGGTGTGATACGGGGCCCAAACGATAACTCCAAATCTAGAATGCTGCGTATCAGACTGATGTACAGTGCCTTCAGGCAGTAGACGTCGTTGAAGTCTTGGGTGTTTCGTTTGATGAGTCCTAGTACTGCATAGGCTTTAGCAGTTATTGCATTGAAGTGTTCGATGAAACGTAGCTTACGGTCAAGTATAACCCCAAGGTCCTTGATTGATGAGACTCGTTTTACTGGGGCAGCGCTCACTACATACTCAAACGTAATTGGCGAGAGTATTCGTGTGAATGTGATTATGTTGCATTTCTGAATGTTTATAGTCATTCCGTTTCTATCACACCAATTAATGATCCTATCTATGTCCATCTGAAGTGCACAACAATCTCCAGAGTTGTTATGATGCGATAAATTTTCAGATCATCTGCGTGCATCACCTTACACTTCAATGCTGATCGGTGGGACCGAAAAAGTAAACAATCGCCAAAGGGGCGATACTATCATTTTGTCAATTTCAATAGCAAAAACAAATTTTAATTTAATAATTTCAAATACTTTAAGTTTTGGGTTTCGATCACTGAATCATGGAATCTAGGATGTAAAAAACACAATAGTTCTTAAATAGGAAATAAAACCAAATCTGGAAATATTCACTGTTGATTTTCTTTGAATGGTGTCACTGCTAGTATCGCCCTTTTCAAGAAAAAGCGTTGATTTGAGTTTACTGACTATAGGATACGTAAATCAAGACTGTTTTTTCATTAGGTCCAATCTGCAAATTAGAGCCCTCTTTTTTCGCTTTCTCTTTCGATTATTACTGCAAAACCATAAAACTTTTCAAACATTTATCAGTATGTTTCGAAAGACCTACTAGCTTATTACGGTAACAGTTGAAGTTAATTCAGAAAGGCGACCGAGTAATTCGCGGAAGAGAAAATAAACAAAGAGAGGCTCTCTTTTGTAGGTTTTTTTTTATTTATTTCGTTTATTTGATAGGCACAAATGCGTTAGCTTGGCGGTGCCAAATTCTTTTGTTTTTACATTTTGGATATTTTAAAACTAGGAGGTTACAATGGCGAAATATTTTTTTTTTTTAAAAGAAGAATTTTACAGCTATCTTAAGACTAGAAATAAGATTCTATATACAAGAGAGGGAGTAAAAGATTTTTTTTTAATGAAAAATTTTAAAACAAGGAATTCAATAGTAATAGTTTTTTAGGAAATATTTACAGTTATCTTAAAACTAACAATATAGTTTGGTACACAAAAGGGGGAACAAATGTTTATGAGAAAATTCACCGGTGTTTTAAAACTAGGGATACAATTCCATTTACAAGATGGGGGACAATAGTTTTAACAAAGAGGTAAAATTACAACTATCTTAAAACTAGGAATACAGAATACAAATTTGAACTTTTTTAGCGGAGACTTATGCTTGGTCAAGATATTCAGAGGGAGCTGTAGAAGCAGTTGTATCAAGGACAGGGGAGAGAAAGCGTAGATGGTGACCGGGAGAGAAGAGCAAAACTTGCAACTTTCGGGCAAACGGGAGATCAGCGAAACAAATTAGCGCCTCAGTCTAGTAGGTCGGATTGGCGGATGGTATTCTTCGGACCCGCGGGGAATCCTTCAAAAGTCATCGGACCTCGAGTCGCTCTCGCTTCAGTTTCCGTAGTGGTAAGTGCGACGGCGGTTACATAGTTGCAGTCTGGAGCTGATCGGTCCCAAAAGGCAGGAGAAAACTTCTAAAACGAGAAATAAAAAGAGAGGGGCTAAATTGGGATATTTATCGTTTTTATGAAAGTATAAATAAGGGACATATAGGGAAAATCACGATTTGCCAGCATATCTCGGACTGGGACATTGGGTGGTCTACCTCGGGCCCGAAGGGAATCCTTTAACTGAGACCTGGCGTCCAAATACCCGGCGCATACCCAGACAACGTGCTCGATGTCGTGATAGCCCTCGTCACAAGCGCACAGACTACTCTCCGCAAGCCCAATACGCCGCAAATGCGCATCCAAGGTGTAGTGGTTGGACATAAGTCGGGACATTACACGAATAAAATCCCGACCCACATCCATCCCCCTGAACCAAGGCTTCGTTGATACCTTTGGGATAATGGAATGTAGCCATCGTCCAAGTTCACCATTGCTCCACGAGGTTTGCCAACTGCTGAGTGTCCTCTGACGACAAATACTAAAAAATTCGTTGAAGCAGATTGGTCTTTCATATATGTCACCATTTAATGCGCCCACCTTTGCTAATGAGTCGGCCTTTTCATTGCCCGGGATAGAACAATGAGAGGGGACCCAAACAAAGGTAATCTGATAAGATTTTTCAGATAACGTACACAAGGACCCCTGTATCTTCCCCAGAAAATACGGGAATTGCTTTTTAGGCTTCACCGCACGAAGAGCCTCGATAGAGCTGAGGCTGTCTGAAACGATGAAGTAGTGATCTGTGAGCAGAGTGTCGATGATCCCAAGGGTGTACTGAATTGCAGCTAACTCTGCGACGTAAACTGAAGCGGGATCATTGAGCTTGAATGAAGCGGTGATAGTATTGTTGAAGATACCGAAGCCAGTGGACCCATCGAGATTTGATCCGTCAGTGTAGAACATTTTGTCACAGTCGACTTCTCGGAATTTATTATAAAATATATTGGGGATCACTTGCGGGCGTATATGGTCCGGGATTCCACGAATCTCTTCCTTCATGGATGTGTCGAAGAATACAGTAGAATCAGAAGTATCTAGGAAACGAACACGGTTGGGAGTATATGAAGAAGGGTTAATGCTCTGTGCCATGTAGTCGAAGTACAAGGCCATAAATCGGGTTTGAGAATTAAGCTCGACGAGCCTCTCGAAGTTTTCAATCACCAACGGGTTCAGAATGTCGCATCGGATGAGCAATCGATATGAGAGTTCCCAAAATCAATTTTTTAGCGGAAGAACGCCCGCCAGCACTTCGAGACTCATCGTATGAGTCGAGTGCATGCAACCCAAGGCAATGCGCAAGCAACGATACTGGATTCTCTCCAGTTTGATGAAGTGTATGTTCGCAGCGGAGCGGAAACTGAAACACCCGTACTCCATCACCGACAATATCGTTGTTTGGTATAACCTGATCAGGTCTCCTGGGTGGGCACCCCACCATGTTCCAGTTATTGTTCGGAGAAAATTGATCCTTTGTTGGCATTTCTGTTTCAGATACCTAATGTGACATCCCCAGGTACCTTTAGAGTCGAACCATACCCCGAGATATTTAAATGTGAAAATCTGATTGATCGTTACACCCATTAATAGAAGCTGGAGTTGCGCCGGCTCACGCTTCCTAGAAAAAACAACCAACTCAGTTTTCTCCGTGGAGAACTCAATACCCAGCTGAAGAGCCCAAGCAGACAAATTGTCCAAGGTATTTTGTAATGGTCCTTGCAAGTCGGCAGCTTTGGGCCCTGTGACAGAGACCACGCCGTCGTCTGCAAGTTGCCTTAGCGTGCATGAATTGGCAAGACAATCGTCAATGTCATTCACGTAGAAATTGTAGAGCAGGGGACTTAGACATGAGCCCTGGGGAAGACCCATGTAGCTAAATCGTAATGTTGTTAAATCGCCATGCGAAAAGTGCATGTGCTTTTCAGACAACAGGTTTAGCAAAAAGTTATTTAAAATTGGCGAAAGACCATGCTGGTGCAGCTTCTCTGACAGAATGTTGATAGAAACTGAGTCAAAAGCCCCCTTAATATCCAAGAAGACTGATGCCATCTGATCTTTGTTAGCATAGGCCATTTGGATTTCTGTAGAAAGTAACGCAAGGCAATCGTTCGTCCCTTTGCCTTTGCGGAAGCCAAATTGTGTATCTGACAGTAAGCCATTTGCTTCAACCCAATTGTCGAGGCGAAACAAGATCATTTTCTCGAATAACTTCCGAATACAGGACAGCATTGCAATCGGCCGATACGAGTTGTGGTCGGAGGCTGGTTTTCCTGGTTTTTGGATGGCGATGACCTTCACTTGCCTCCATTCATAAGGGACAATGTTACCCTCAAGAAACTTGTTAAATAAATTCAACAAGCGCCTTTTTGCAGTGTCAGGCAGATTCTTCAGCAAGTTGAATTTAATTCTGTCTAACCCTGGGGCGTTATTGTTGCACGATAAGAGAGCAAGTGAGAACTTCACCATCGAAAACGGTGTTTCGTTCGCGGTATCGGGAGGAGACGCGGCGCGGCACGTTTTCTGTACCGGGACAGAGTCCGGACAGATCTTTTTGGCGAAAGCGAATATCCAACGGTTTGAATATTCCACGTTCTCGTTGGTACTATTACGGTTACGCATACGTCGAGCCGTACCCCAAAGAGTGCTCATCGCTGTTTCTCTCGTTAACCCGTCGACGAACCGGCGCCAATAACTGCGTTTTTTGGCTTTCATTAGACTCTTCATTCGCCTTTCTAACGACGCGTACTGTAGATAGCTAGCGGGTAACCCGTCTTCCCGGAAGGCCTTATATGCAGTGGACTTTTCCGCGTACAGCTCTGAGCACTCTTTATCCCACCACAGGGTGGGAGACCGTCCATGGGTATTCGCGCTGGGTACTGGTTTAGTCTGAGCTTGATTCGCACTGTCGAGAATCAAGCCAGCCAAAAACCTGTACTCTTCCTCCGGAGGAAGTTCTTGAGTGGATTCGATTTTAACGGATATCGCGGTCGCGTAACTCTTCCAATCAATGTTCCGTGTGAGGTCATACGAGACATTGATTGTTTCCGATGGTCTTGAACCGTTAGCAATTGAAATCACGATAGGCAAATGATCGCTACCGTGGGGATCAGGGATCACCTTCCACATGCAATCTAACTGTAGCGATGTCGAGCAAAGCGACAAATCCAACGCGCTTTCGCGTGCTGGTGGTGTAGGAATCCGCGTCATTTCTCCCGTGTTTAAGATGGTCATGTTGAAATTATCGCAAAGATCTTGGATTAATGTTGATCTATTATCATCATGAAGACAGCCCCATACCGTACCGTGCGAGTTAAAGTCTCCCAGAACTAGCCGCGGTGCCGGTAAGGATTCCGTGATATTACAAAGCGTTCGGTGCCCTATCGAGGCTCTAGGAGGAATGTAGATGGAAGCAATGCAAAGGTCTTTACCTTTGATTAGAACTTGACAAGCGACAATTTCAATGCCTGGTGTCGAAGGGAGGTTAATTCGGTTGAAAGAATAGCACTTTTTGATCCCCAAAAGTACTCCTCCATAAGGGTTTTCTCGATCCAGACGGATTATATTAAAGTCGTGGAAGTTGAGATTTATATCGGAAGTTAACCAAGTTTCACATAATGCGAAAACATCACATTTTAAACTGTTTAGTAAGAATTTGAAGGAATCGATTTTCGGGAGGATACTTCTGCAATTCCACTGTAGGACAGTGATCGAATCAGTGACCTCGTTTGATGACTTAGCCATCGAAGGATACGATCGCTGCAAGGAGGGGCCATTTAGCAGTCAACTGTTTCAAAAATGTTTGCACCATAGGGAGAAAATGTATCAGAATGCTTTTAAGAGGATCAGTAACATTGAAAGCTGTGAAAATTAAGTCCACTATGTCAGAAAATTTCATTAGTTCGCTACTGGACTGATAATTTGTTTGAAAAAAGAGAACACTTGGGGTTTTGGGTGTCCCTGGAAGTGGTGGATACTCCTTGTTAGAATTAAAATTTCCAAGTCCTGGAGCAAATTGCTTCGGCTTTAGTGCATCACTTCCGTTGGATTTATTGATTGTAGTTGGCGCACTCTGAGTGGACGACACCTTGGCACCCTTACGAGGCAATCTAGGGGAAGCTTGATTTTTCCTCTTCCTGGACTCCCCTGGGTTAACCAAAGATGTTCCCTCTTGTGGGTCGTCAGATTCTTGCTCAACGCCAGCCAAAAGAGCAAAGGAATTTTCGGAAGGGACAGATGGCGAAGCATTCTTAAGAATTTCTGCATAAGAGCGCTTCGAGCGTTCCTTAAGGGAGCGCTTAATTTTATCCCCGCGCTGTTTGTACGCGGGGCATGATTTAAGATCATGCGGAAGGCCCCCGCAGTAAATACACTTCTCAGTTTCTCCACTGCAAGAGTCATCCTCATGTTCTCCCTCGCATTTGCCGCACCTTTTCTTATTGCCACAATAGGTGGCTGTGTGGCCCAGCTACTTGCAATTGCTGCAGTTCATTACCCGCGGTACAAACAGGCGAACCGGTAGACGAACCTTATCCAGGAGGACATAGTTGGGGAGGGAAGACCCGAAGAAAGTCACCCGAATCGAGTCTGACAATGAATAAGTTGTCTTATTATTCTCCGTTTTTGCTGAATACAATTGCTTGCATTCCAGAATCTTCACATGTTCAAGTGAGGGGTCCTTAAAGCAACCAACTCCATACTTCAACACGTCTTCGCACTTCAAACCCGGTTCGGCAACGACCCCGTCGATCTCCACTGCCAAACAAGGTATATACACCTTAAATTGCTTTGTAAAGCGCTCGCTGCGAGCAATCTGGTTTGCCTGGTCGAGGTCATTCACTAATATGCGTATCTTATTAGCTCTAACACGTGTTATCTGAGCTACGGCCGGGTAGTTAGCAGTCAGCTCCCGTGAGATCTCTAAAATATTAAGCGATTTCGTAATGGGCCGGAAATAGACCACCCAGGGCCCAGTTGAACTGGGTGGGTATGTTTTAATACGAGGTGGACTGGGGGAATCAGGGGAGGGAGTAATTTCGGGTTTATCCGGTATATCCATGGGAATATCATTCCCATCCAATGTTACTTCGCCCTCGGCCATTTAGGCCCGAGGATAGCACGTGGTGTAAACGAGAGATGAAACTTATATTCAGGGGAAAAGGATCTAAGAAGTAGCGACAGATCGGGGGAAAGGGAAATGAGAAAAAAAAGATACTTAGCTTATATAGCGGCTTGTCCGGTTATTGAACTATTCACTTCACCAACCTAGGCACCGGCGAACAAAGCCTGCCGCAAACAATGACTGGCCTTCACAATGTATATATTTATATTGATCTACTCTATGCACAGCACAAGAAAACGATCTGCTTCGATCGAGAGTTCAGACGATTGTGATCTCTTTTGTAGGTTGGACCTATTGAAAAAAAAGTCTTCAAATGTTCTAGATGGTAAGGCGGTTAAACTCTGGGTTACCGTTTATCGAGAGTTTGTTTCATTGAAAACAACTTGAACTCCGGACCGCCGGCTGTCGGGAGTGTTGTCGACAATATAAAATGGACCATAAACAATGAGTTTTTGCGTTAGTCTGTATAAATCTCGGCAAATTGGAAAATAGGTATTGTGGACCATTCATAAATTATGTCACGCAAAGATTGCCTAATACTAGCAAACTCTCTCTCTCTCTCCTATTACCACGTTCTTTATCTCCTTGGTTTAATACGAACCGAATGATTTCAGTTTTTCCCTTTTTTATAGGAGCACATTACTGCCGCTACATGCAAAAGTGTCCATGTTCTATGGAATTTCTTATGTATACATGGCACAATCGTGCGTAAAAAGGCCGAATGGGTCCAAGCACATGATGTGCTCCCCATCCCATTTATGTCACAATTTGTCATAACTCTTTCCCCCATTAGCGCAGAATTTATAAATGGCCCTTTATAGGCCATTTATAAATTCCAATTCCATTAAAACCACAAGCTTATTGAGATCCCGTAACTTCAAATTTTCCACCTCGTTCGAGTAAATGTTGCGTTATTACAATGGAGACGCGAAGCAGAAAAAATATCGATGCTGCTTTACTAAACGATATTAATATCATGCACGAATGAAACTGTCCCAATCTCCAAATAGTAAGTACTTATTCTTAGCTCAATATAATTGATTGACAATTTAATGGACTAAAAGTAAACCATTAAATATGACAATTAAACATTTGTTCCTCGTGCTGAATAGATTGCCGCCAATTGGTAATTGGTTTTAAATTTTTCTTGCGAATTGTCAATTCTCAACCCTCATACATAATTCAAAAGTCATCACTCACTCAGACAAGACCATGCGTTTAAATACCCAGTGGATTAGTATCCTAGTTGGCCAAATAAACACTAAACAAACATAGAAATTAGTTTGCTCAGTCTAAAGAAATGTCAGCTCTATTGGCATCAACCAGCGCATACGTGTTCCCTTACAATGCCATCAAATCAAAGAACATTTAAAATTACATACGACAAAATATGTGCAATTCAGAATATAACGAAATGAAAACTGCTTCATTATTTGCATTAAAAGAAGATAGGAAAAAATTATTTGCAGGTCGAGGTGGATCATTTTCAACGATAGCACTGCTGATGAATCACTTTATAAAAATAAGTGATAAGGGACGCGGACGAAAATAGCTGACCACCGCCCAGACATTTTCATCAAATTTATGGAACATTTTCTATCATTTTTATTGCTCCATTTTTGTAATACCGTGGAATATTTTTGTCGATATTATGGAACATATGCATTATGGAACGGGTGCAAAAGAGCTTCGTCCGGTATTCCCTTCGACGGCTTCCCTGGCGAAATCGATTTGAACTACCACCGTATGAGCATCGTTGTGCTCTTATCAATTTGCCTACGCTACGAAACAGGAGAATTTTTCTGCAGCGACTTTTTGTGTTCGATCTTCTCGCTGACAACATTGACTGCCCTCTGCTTCTCGCTAAGCTGGACTTCAACGTTCCTGGTAGGTCTCTGCGGAGAATGGACTTCTTTCGGCGCTCTACTCATCGCACGCAGTACGGCCAGAATAACCCGGTAGATGTTTGCTGTCAGCTCTTCAATAGTGTTTTTCATCATTTTGACTTTAGCTTAAGTAGAGAAATGTTCAAATTGAAAATAGGTTTAAGTTAGTATAGTATTTCAGTCTGTACGAAAATTTATTAATTCGAAGACAATATATTAATTCAATATCGATGTGTTTTAATGTACATTGTTAATATTCTATGGATCAATGTCAGTTAATTTATGTTGCAAAATGTAACATTTTACGGAACATTTTTAATATTTTTTTATGGAGCATTGGCTGATTTTAATTGCTCTTTTATTACAATAATGGTGCTCTTTTGCGACCAATTTATGGTTCAATTTTACATAATCTATGGATCAAATCTAAGAGAAGAGAAGACAATCGCGTAGCCAATTTGATCCAGTCCTAACCTCAATATTGAACCAGCTTCTGATTGGTCGTTTTGCCAGTCAAGAGCGTTCATAATATTTTCAAACGGGATGAAAAACTGTGCTGCTGAATTCATTTTGGCTACTTTTCATGCACATTAACATTTCATGCAAATTGAATAAATACCATGAATGACTACGTGTATTGTTAAGAGAGACACGAATAAACATAAAATTCAATTTTTAAATGCAGCTAGTATTGTGAATTCTTGACAGAGGTTTGATATTTGAGGTACAATTATTTTCAGCAATTGTGAAAAACATGCAAATGGAATCTGGCAACGATGGATGCTTGATGTCTTTGGAATTATGACAGGGCCTGGTAGATAAAATTAAGAAGAGCAAGAAGCCTGTTGTCGTCTCTTCTCTTAGGATCAAATTGCCCTTTTTATAGATCATTAACACTGTTTTAGGGATTTTCAGTTTTGTTTGATGGACAACAGTTTTGTTTGATGGAACATGGACAACTTGGACTTTTTTGGATCGTTTTACATTTTTTTTATGGATTATTTTAAATATTTTATTTGCAAAAGTATATTTTCCCTATATATATATATATATATATATATATATATATATATATATATATATATATATATATATATATATATATATATATATATATATATATATATATATATATATATATATATATATATATATATATATATATATATATATATATATATATATATATATATATATATATATATATATATATATATATATATATACTAAAATTAAGGAGCTATTCGTCTTAACTGGGTAATATGAATGTTTGAAGATGAATATTTTGAAAACAGACATTCCACGGGCATTTTTTAAACTTTTTTTAATTATATAGCTAATATAGCCTAGGCACTGTACACTCTCTTCTATTTACTTCAATGCAAACGAATACTTTTGAATATTTATCTGGCTCATTCATCAGTATTCTCTCCTTTCGCTCTCCATTTAAGGGGTTTGAAAGCACATGTGACCTTATCTCATATTATCTTTTTTCCAGAAATTTTTGATCAAAAAGACATCTTTGAATTCCAAAACAAATTGAACGTTCAAATTTCCAGGAAATTAATTAAGGTCCATAAATAAAACAGAAATCCCAGGTAATCTTGAACGACAGTCAAGAAATGAAGAACGAGCACGAAAAGGTGAAAATAACAAAGAATGGAAAGACTAGAAAGTGCAATGTATATTAATTAGCCATTCTTTTTTTCTTTTTTATTAAAGACTAAGAGTGAGTAATTCTTTTATGTTGTAACGATATTCAATTAACAAGGGTTGGAGGTATGAAGTATTTTCAATGTTGAGAGCCACAGTACTCAAATAAGAGCAAATATATGAAGGAAGAAAGTTTAGAAAAGCGTGCACTAGGGTCATATGGACAAGCTTGAAGTTTCCCGACGACTTAACCCTTCGTCTTGTACCGCAGGAGTCAGGATGTGGCATTCCCGGACAATGGATCTCAAATTTTTATTTAAATTATTTAAATATTTTTTATTCCATTCTATAAACCAGTCAGTTACCTGACTAGTGGGATATGGAGGCTTAAATTTTCTAACTATAATGTATGCATTGTTTGTTGTAGTTTGGAATTTCAACCAAATGTAATATGCTTTATTATTAGTTCGAATAGCAAAAATTTCGCATGAATTCATTAAATTTAATTTTTCTGGTGCATAAGCACTTATTAATGGATCGTTTTACATTTTCTTTTCTTATGGATCGTTTCATAAATATCAATGAACCATAATTTAACGTTCGAGATATGAATCAATACATAGCATTTCTAATGTTCATTTTTACATCTTCTATGGACCAAGAAAAATTATTTAGCAAACATTTTCATCAAATTTATGGAACTTTTTCTTTTATTTATATTTATTATCATTTTATTGCTCCATTTTGTAATACCGTGAAACATTTTTGTCGATATTATGGAACATATCGACGTGTTCAAAGTACATTGTTAATATTCTATGGATCAATGTCAGTTAATTTATGGCGCAAAATGTAGCATTTTATGGAACATTTCCAATATTTTTATGGGGCATTGGTTAATTTTAATTGCTTTTTTATTACTATTTTAGTGCTCTTTTGCGACAATTTTATGGTTCAATTTTACATAATCTATGGATCAAATCACCCTTTTTACATTTCTTATAAAAGAAATGTATAGAATTCGCTCAAACTTTCAAGATTTTTTCCGAGGCCCGGAGGGCCGAGTCTTATATACCAATCGACTCAGCTCGACGATTTGGGACAATGTCTGTGTGTGTGTATGTAACGGACAAATTCTCATTCGTGTTTCTCAGCAATGGCTGAACCGATCTTATCCAAACCAATTTTAAATTAAAGAACTAAAAAACAGTATGAACGCTATTAATTTGTTTTTGATTCTGATGTTCAGTTTTTAAGATATGAATGTTTGAATGCGTAAAAATGGCGTTTTTTGCAGTTTTTTAAAATTATCTGCCGGAATTGACAATATAGATTAACAATTTATATGTTTTTAGACAGCTTTAACGAATACCTTTCGAACAAGCTATAGATTGTTGAAATCGGACTATTATCAAAAGAGATATTTAACATTAAATGCGGACGAAAGATTTTTATCATTTCCCATTGCCAGAAATATGACCAAAAACATGTAATCTATTATTAACGCCAAAACGGCTTATTTTAGGTCAATAGTATCTTCGGAGAATTTAATGGAAATAATATGCTCTTTCTTTTGGTATTGTGCTTTTGCTGATTAATCCCCCTATGAGTGAGATATTTTCACAAATTTTCTTGGAAGTGATTATAACGAAATGATGCCTTCAGCAAATTTGTAGCTCTTACTTTTGCGAATAACTTTACTGAAGACTTCAAATATCTATTTTGAATACTTTAAAAGTTATGGCTTGTTGTTTGTGGATTACTCTTCGTCGCCTATTTATTGTTCAATATAGTAATAATCCATTGAAATAAGCCAAACATTATTTCGATAAATCGAATTTTGTATTTCATTTTTCTATCTACAACCGCTAGAAATAATCACCGAACATTTCCAAGTTGTCTGGAAGGAACTTGATAACTTATCAGTGCAAAAATGTTCATTTGTGCGAACCTTCTGACTGCAATTTTTCTAACTTATGACCATCGGATCGATCTGAAACCTTTCGGAAAATGAAAAGCGAAATAAAAAACTCCAAGAAACGGCGTAGCCAAGAGAAGGTTTTGGGGTTTAACACCATACAGCCCCCTCCCCCCACCACACCAAAAAAAACTATTGGATTGGAGTTGAAAATTTATTGATGCAAACTGATTTAATTCAATATTACAATAACATTATCTGATCCGTAGATTGATAACCTGTTGTTGTAAACATCATGAGGACTGTTGATAAATTGTCGGAATGGGGTCCTGATATGTAACTGATCTATTGGTCTTGATTTCACAGTTGTCTAATAGCATCAATATCAAATTCCTGCCTGAAAACATTCCAATAGAAAATTCCAGAGCTCTGTAATCAATCATAATCCTCAGATTTATTTTCAAATTTTCAGCTTTTTTCCTACACAATATTACGAAAGCTTATTAAACAATTTTTCGTAATAAGTTTGTGAAAATTATAAACTATTTGAAATTTTTTAATGGTTTTATTTTTTATTTAACCGTGATTTTTTAATAAATAGTGACCATCGCTTCACAACGTAGTCTATTTTTCATGGCTTGCGGTGAGCACGATCTCTCGAATTGCTGAACTGAAAATTATGGAATAGAAATTAATTTTTAGTATTCTTTACAGACCCGCTGGTGCCCTAAGACAATTTCGCTAGATTTTTAGAGCACTTTGCACTAGACTGCCCAGAAAAATGATGAATTTTTGAAAACTCAATCGGCCCTCCCCTGAGTCGATTCCTAGTCCCACCAGAAGTACTTGTACCAAATTTGAAGCAAATCGGACAAGTCTAACTACCGGACCAACGTGCCCGAAGTTTATATTGGATTTTTCAACAATTTACATGGAGAAAACTCACTAGCTCGTATTTTCGCCGCTAGGTGGCACTGTATACATCGTATTATCACTGTAAGTGAAAATAAGAAAGATATTTTAATTATCTACAACTTTGTCGAAGACTGCTAGTAAATCCGGCTATGTTAAAAGAAGTTATTAATCTTTTAACGAAGTGATGTCTGAGTCAGTTTTGCATGGGGCCTAGCAGTGCATGGTTGTGTATCAGTACTCGAGTCCCGCGAACTATATATTTTTGTGAAATAATCGTTAAGTTTAGCTCAATGGTATGTTCAGAAGAAGTTGTAGACAATTCAATTATCCTTCTTATTTTCACTTACAGTGATAATACGATGCATACAGTGCCACCTAGCGGCGAAAATGCGTGCTGGTGGGTTTTCTCCATGTAAATTGTTGAAAATTCCCATACAAACTTCAGGCCCGTTGGTCCGGTAGTTAGACTTGTCCGATTTGTTTCAAATTTGGTGCAAGTACTCCTGGTGGGACTAGGATTCGACGCAGAGGTGGGCCGATAGGGGTCATTTTTTTCCTGTCACTCTACTGTGCACCCAGTGCATTAACGCAAGTGACGGAAGGTTATCGAAAAGTTTCGTGAAAATGAAAGTTCCAGTAATGATGATGATTTTCCCAAACGGTTCGTTTTCGTGAGGTTTTTATTTGTTCTTTGGCATTAGGATTAGCGATAATAATTCAAATCAAGAATACTACTGGGAAGTCACCTTTAGAAAAAGTCGATGTCGAAGTAAAATTTGGAACTATGCACGCATGTACTTCAGAGATAGCGTGATATCAGGAGCTGCGATTTCATTTCAACGCTTTTTTTGTGAAAAGGGCGATACTTACAAATGTAAACATAGGGCTTTTTTCTTACATGCGAATGAGGGCTTCGAAACGCAACAAATTAACCTAAAAATTTTGATTCTACGATATTTCTTTCTTAAACTACAGCAAAAAATACAACGGGCGAAACTGTATTTTTGTTTGTTTATTTAAAGTTTCGCCCTCCACGCTCCATGCAAACAAACAGGGCGATACTTTTTTTGCTAGCAGTTTAGAGGCGAAACTGTTATTTTCGTATTTTTTTAGGATTATCAAACTGATACCAGCTGTAAATAGTAACAATGATCTCTATTGAAAAAACCCGGACGAAATCGGTGGTGTAAAACGGTAGTTATTGTAAAAAAACGTAAGGGCGATACTTCAATGCTGATAGGTGGGACCGAAAAAGTAAACAATCGCCAAAGGGACGATACTAACATTTTGTCAATTTCAATAGCAAAAACAAATTTTAATTTAATAATTTCAAATACTTTATGAAGTTTTGGGTTTCGATCACTGAATCGTGCAATCTAGGATGTCAAAAACACAATAGTTCTTAAATAGGAAATAAAACCAAGTCTGGAAATATTCGCTGTTGATTTTCTTTGAACGGTATCACTGCTAGTAACGCCCTTTTCAAGAAAAAGCGTCGATTTCTTAGTTCTCAGTCGCGTTGGAAATTTGAGTAAAATATAAACTTCAAATCGATTAAAAAAAATTCGTTTTTTTTGTTTCAGTACAATATATAACCCCTTTAGGAAAATTCAGTTTTCCCACCACAATATAGATATTGTATTAACAGAGCATTAACAATAATTCGTTGGTATGTCTATTTTATGGGCCATTTTTTCGCCTTCCCATTGATTTGGTTTGAGATTTCTAGCACTGATGTTGTCCTATGCTGATTTGAGCGATTCTCTGAGTCCTGCCACTATCCCATGTAGTATGTGTTATCAAAAACATTGCAAAGCATCAAGTTCTAAATGCTCTCAAACGATATAATATCCGAAGAGTGATAAGAGTTATAAGAAATGTCTCATCACACTATTAGGTGGATTAAACACGTTTTTGAGATACAAATGGTTTATACCTGATCATTACTATTTTCATCGTCAGTCCAACCTTTGGGCTCTCTTCTTTCCTGTTTTTCTTGAATTAAACTAACACGTTTCTTGTGACAAGTAACAGCAAAATGACCAAGCATACCGCATGTGTTACACTTTTTGTTAAGAACTGGGCATAGGTCTTGTTTATGTCCCATCCTATTGCATTTCGAGCAACGAAAACGCCGTCCTAGACCAGGCTTGCTAGTGTAAGGTACATGACGTTGGCGTATGCCTGTATGCTGGTTTCTATTCTGGCGTTTACGAAACTTGCCATCAGATACGCTGCGCCGTTGTGAAACTGCAAGGGTGCTAATACCGCTCGATGTTGCATTTTCGGTGTGGTACACCTCATCTCTCGTCGCTGATTGCACAATGTAGATAGTTTCGTGCCCGAAGGTACGAGCAGCTTTCGCCAACTCCCTGTTTGTCAGTCCCTTGAGAAGTTGTACCCGCACAAATCGTTCTTGATCGTTCGGGCTGTATCCACAAAGCCTAACTTTTTCTTGTAACCGAGCGTGAAATGCAACCGCTGACTCATCCTTGCTTTGCCGCATATTCATGAATGCCTCATGCTCAGCTGCCGTATCGGTCATTGACTTGAGATGAGCATCAATATTCTTCACCATAGTCGCGTAACATTGAGGGTCACGAAGATCCGGCCGAAGCTTCGCCGCTCTAACTATTCCTTGGAGGTCCTCCCCCAAGGAATTTGAGCACGGCGAGCGGGATTGAAGACGTTGGAAAGTGATGCTGCGATCTCAAAATTTTCTAGGAATCGATGCCAGGCTTCCCAAAGCTTGTTTGCTGGCACATTTTTTGGAAAAGCAGGAGTTTCCCAACGAACACCTGGCTGGCTCTCAAACGGTTTCTGCGTTCCACCGCTATTTGTATATCCCCAGCCATTTTCGGTTCCATCTACTAAGTCAATTGTCGATCGCTGTTGAATGCCGACCGAGTTAGAATTCAGCATGCCTTTATCCATTGCTCGTTTCATTTCAGCCAGCAATTTTTCCATGTTGACCAAACGTTCGTGAAAGCCGCCGCTATCGTTCACTTCTTCTATATTTGACTCAACACTTTCTTCGTTATCGCTCTCAGTTGCTATTTGCATTGAATCTGGGCTACAATCGCTGCTTGTCCCAGTGGCCTCACATGCACCAAGTTCCAATGACTCAAGTTCGTCATGGTACACGCCTGCAGACAAGTCTTCGACCGAATCTGCCTCCGAGTCGACGGTATCGATCGGAGCTCTTACGTATTTTCCAGTATTTGGCATTTCTGAAATTTCCGAAAAAAACAAAGCTATTTTACAGTAATTAGATGCTTTCGCTAGTTTCGTAAACTGATCGGGTGAAGAGTACCCTCAACTACCAATCCAGGAGCGATTTTTTTATGCTTTCGACTGCGTTTACAACTTGTGAAGATCTTCACAGCACTCCTGTGTAAATTAGTCCTCTAAGGAAATGTTTTGAACAACCTGCATGCATTTTTTTGAATACTATTCATGACGAAGTCAACTCAAACAATTTTTCCTATTTGACGGTTGTTCAAACACGTCCGAAGCTTTACGCACAAGTCCATGTGTGGATTTAAAATCTTGGAAAAGCTGCTGTTTTCTCACTTTTCTCAACAAATTTCGGCGGTTGCACAACGCGTGTGAATCTTCATACTTCTTTGCGTGGAATTATCTGCCGAAAAGCTTTCGAGTCAAGCGCATTTTTCGACGGTTACCACAACGCGTGCGAAACTTCGCGTACCATGTACGAGAATTTATGGAAAAGTTTCCAAACCAAACTTTCTTTTCGACGGTTGTCACAACTCGTTAAAAATTTTACACAACCTGTGTGCAAATTTTCTACTAAGGAAACCATTCATGCCGAGTTCAACTTTAGCAATTTTTCTATCTGACGGTTGTCCAACCACGTCGGAAGCTCTACACACAAGTCCATGTGTTTCGACGGTTGCCACAACGCGTGCGAATCTTCAAACTACTTGTACATGAATATGTCTGTGGAAAAGCGCATTTTTCGACGGTTGCCACAACGCGTGCGAAACTTCGCGTACAATGTACGAGAATTTATGGGAAAGTATCCAAACCAAACTTTCTTTTCGACGGTTGTCACAACTCGTGAACAATTTTACACAACCTATGTGCAATTCATACTGAGGTCAACTTTAGCCATTTTTCTATCTGACGATTGTCCAACCACGTCGGAAGCTCTACACACAAGTCCATGTGTTTCGACGGTTGCCACAACGCGTGCGAATTTTCAAACTACTTGTGTGTGAATATTTCTGTGGAAAAGCTTTCGTGTCAAGCGCATTTTTTACGGTTGTCACAACGCGTGCCAAACTTTGCGTACCACGTACGCGAATTTATGGAAAACCTTCCAAATCAAGCTTTCTTTTCGACGGTTGTCACGACTCGTGAAAAAAAACTTTATACAACCTGTGTGCAAATTTTCCGCTTCCATTCATGCAGAGGTCAACTCTAGTAATTTTCTCATCTGACGGTTGTCCAACCACGTCGGAAGCTCTACACACAAGTCCATGTGTGGATTTTCAATCTTACCAAAGCTTCCATTTTCCCACTACCTACACTTTCCACAATACATTTCGACGGTTGCCACAACGCGTGCGATCCTTCGAGTAACACGTGTGCGGATTTGTTTGTGAAACAACTTCCAATTCAAACGCTCTTTCCGACAGTTGTCACAACTCATGGAATAAATTGCACAACATGTAGGTAAATTTTTGAAAGAAAACTTTCATGCCAAGGTCAATTCTAGCAATTTTCCTCATCTGACGGTTGTCCAAACGCGTCGGAAGCTCTGCACACAATTCCATGCGTGCATTTATTGTCGCAGAAAAGCTTTCGTGATTACGAGCAGAGGTATTTATGGCATCACAGTAGGCGTTGAAAATGGGCAGAGGCGTGCTCTTCTAATTTTTCTTTCTTTATTTTTACTTACTTTTCACTGCTTGTTGAGCGATCTCCACAGTTTCGATGAAGAAAAAAAATCCTATTTTTCCTAGGTTGCGTACTTCTGTTTAGAAAATGGAAACAGCAAACCTGGCAGGATCGCCAATGTGGAAATCTAAATGCCTGTCGACGAGATCGCTCTGTCTGCTTGACTGAGGATTAGAAGCGTCCGTTCACCGCGGGAGATGGAATGCGAAAGAGGACGAGTGCCGGTTTGGGCTATTCTCGTGGCATGGCTTGCTGTGTCCGGCGGTCGTTCGTAACCATGGTATTTTACCGACTCCCTTTCTTTTGGTATTGTGCTTTTGCTGATTAATCCCCCTATGAGTGAGATATTTTCACAAATTTTCTTGGAAGTGATTATATCGAAATGATGCCTTCAGCAAATTTGTAGCTCTTACTTTTGCGAATAACTTTACTGAAGATTTCAAATATCTATTTTGAATAATTTAAAAGTTATGGCTTGTTGTTTGTGGATTACTCTTTGTCGCCTATTTATTGTTCAATATAGTAATAATCCATTGAAATAAGCCAAATATTATTTCGTTAAAACGTTATTCATTTTTCTATCTACCACCGCTAGAAATAATCACCGAACACTTCCAAGTGGTCTGGAAGGAACTTGATACCTTATCAGTGTAAAAATGTTCATTTGTGCGAACCTTCTGACTGCAATTGTTCTAGGTTGTAACTTATACATATCGGTTATATCTGATACATATCGGAAAATGAAAAGCGAAATAAATAACTCCAAGCAACGGCGTAGCCAAAAGAAGGTTTTGGGGTTTAACACCATACAACCCCCTCCCCCCCCCCACCACACCCAAAAAAATATTGGATTGAAGTTGAAAATTTATTGATGCTGACTGATTTAATTCAATATTACAATAACAATTATCTGATCCGTACATTGATAACCTGTTGTTGTAAACATCATGAGGACTTTTGATAAATTGTCGGAATGGGGTCCTGATATGTAACTGATCTATTGGTCTTGATTTCACAGTTGTCTAATAGCATCAATATCAAATTCCTGCCTGAAAACATTCCAATAGAAAATTCCAGAGTTCTGTAATCAATCATAATCCTCAGATATATTTTCAAGTTGAGCTCGCTTTTGTAGAGATGTACTGTAATAAGGGTCTTTATTTAATAGGAAGCAAAGTTAAAATTGATTTAATGTCTATGAAAGATAGAACTTCTCACCAAAAAATGTATAACTTTCAACATTTGCTAAAAATGTTTATGCCTTTCTCATTCACTCTAAAATTCGTCAATCTAATCCCGACCCGGAGGGCCGAGTGTCATACGCCAATCGACTTAGTTCGTCGAGATCGGAAAATGTATGTGTGTATGTGGAAAAAATGTGACCTCTGTTTCTCAGAGATAACTGGACCGATTTGCACAAAGTTAGTCTCAAATGAGAAGTACAACCTTCCTATCAGCTGCTATTGAATTTTTTATTGATTGGACTTCCGGTTCCGGAGTTACGAGTTGAAGAGTGCAATCACACAGCAAACTCCAATATAAACTGAAATGAAAAATTTTCAAAATCAAATTTGTATTTTTGATGCTAAATGACTTTAAAATGCATGAAACATTGAGATTTGATGTAAACTCGAAAAAAAATGATTGACAAAAATTGACTTGTTTGGACTTTGGTACATTTTTGCCTTTCTCATATAGAAAGGTTATGCCATCACTCTAAAAATCGTCAATCATACCGGCCCGGAGGGAGTATGCAGTAAGGGGTTACTACTTTAAAATTAAAACTAGTTTAAAATTTCTTAACAAGTTGAAAATTTTCGGCAGGACGCGGACCTCTCGAATCTTTCTCCATGATCCGCCGCTGGTTTCAAGCGATGTTTCAGTATCACATAGTATCTCAAGATCGTGGCTGTCGATCCATTGTATGTATGTACAAATCGTACTGAACATTTCCACCATTGTATTGAACATAACCAGCCATGGAATCGTAGTCTGGACAAATGAGAAAAGCACAATTGCACCACTAGGTGAATTAAAACAGGTTTTTATTTTGGGAATGCGTCGAGTTGAGACGAAAACGTAATATGATTAATAACGAGGATAACACTTTCCGGATATGAAGAGAAATTTATGAAAAATGACGATTTCCATTCGACTCTAGCAGGTCCTGATCGATTTTGATGACTATTTGATTTTTGTTGTATGACCAATTATATGTATAGGTAAAATGTTAAAAAACAGTAATTTAAGGTCAAGATATCATCATTTTGAAACCGCCAATTTCGGAGGTTTAGTATCTTTGATGAGTTTTACAAACGTTAAACAGCGCATCATTTGATAAAATAATGTTGACGGTAAATCGTCCAAAAAGCATTTATGGTGAATTTTCTCAGGTTTATATTCATGACTACAATAAAGTCTCAACAAATTCGCTAAAGACACGAACTCTGTTACTATTTTCTGAAAAATTATTTCTGCATAATTTTAAAACTTCAAAAATTACGGTTTCGGAATTATGCCGTTTGGACAGTAAGATCGATTTTCACCAAACCGAATTTCTGGCTACGCCGCTGACTTCAAGTAAGTAGAAACAAAGTCGTTCTACACTCGTTCACAAGAAACTTCTTCGAATGCTGAATATCTATTATAATACATTGAAATCCCGATTTTATCAGCCAAATATGAACACATGTTTGATGGGCTCTAGCAGACGAACAAGACTGAATTCGAGTAAATCCTTTCTTGAGCATGTTTTCCTTATCATGAAGATGGAAATATGCTAAAATAAAAAGTTCATCATAATCAGAAATAGTTATCAGACTACATCAAGGGACGGGAAGAATATTTTAACAGCTTCAGTTTATAATAAAGAAAAAAAATGCCCGATCTAGTCAATGTCCCCATTTTTTCAGCCTAAAATACACCATGAGACTGATAAAAATGGGTCTTTATTGTATGTATTATTCACTGTGTTTCACATTAATAGGCACATTTCATTTTTGGGGATTTTTTTATTGCATCGAACTACAACAATTTTTAGGTAGTTTTCAAGGGGTTATTTTATAGACTTCTTCCAAAATTTGGCGAACCTATTCCAATTCGTATACCAATTAGTGTTATCAAAAACATCGCGAAGCATCAAGTTCTGAATGTTCTCAAACGATATAATATTCGAAGAGATTGATAAGAGTTATAAGAAATGTCTCATCGCACTGTTAGGTGGATTAAAAGCGTTTTTATGGATCATTCACACTGTTTTATGGGTTTTCAGTTTTGTTTTATGGAACAAGAACAACTTTTTTATGGATCGTTTTTCAATTTTTTATGGATCATTTTTGTTGTTATAGCGGCGCAAATTTAGGGCTGCCTATATATATATATATATATATATATATATATATATATATATATATATATATATATATATATATATATATATATATATATATATATATATATATATATATATATATATATATATATATATATATATATATATATATATATATATATATATATATATATATATATATATATATATATATATATATATATATATATATATATATATATATATATATTATAAAATTATTTATAGATAAACGGCAAACAAAAAATGGTTTTGTTAGCTATTTTCGGCAAATTTAAGACTAAGAGAAATTAAAGCAATGAAATTGAAAGACAGATAGGTGTTACTACTAGACAGATACTAGAGCGAATCAGTTATAAACTTAGAACGGAAAACTAGGACTAGGCAGGCTCATATGGACATGATCGAAAGGAAATGTGAAGAGTTCTTTGCCTTCTGCTAAGTAGGAGTTGGGTGTTGCACCCAATGGTCTTTGATAGAACATAACTCTACCACATGGTCTTTGATAGAACATAACTCATCATCACTCTTAACATATGTATCCATATAATAAATTATTTGTTTTTGTTTTTAATATTTTTGTGTTCTTTCCTTTCTCCCATCGTAGTTTTCGTTGATCAATTTCATTTATGGCGAGTCGACAGTGATGCTACTTCTTCCTCGTCCTTTCCTAATTTCTAGGCTTACGTGGTTGAGGCTTTGGGAATCTGCGCAATGTTCTGTGTATTCCAAGTACACCAGACTGGTAAAGGAATCACCCAGCACGGTATGTTATCGTGCGTCTTACCTATAGGCTGGTCGAAAGATCAAAGAGGCAAAATCAAGGCTATGCTATGCTATGATGAACTCCATGTGTAGGCACTCACGTTGCATGTGAGTACACAGAATAATACCGTAGATGTTCACAATACGGTACAACATATAGTTAAGACTCATTCGTAACCCACACAGGTTCTGGTAATCAACCTGGTAGAAACCTATACTTTCTGCCTGGCGGTGGAACATTGTAGGTATATTCAGTGAGATCTCTGACTGATTTGATTCGTAGACTCTAAAAGGAGTTTCTATACTGCTCAATCCGAATCTTATTTCTAAACAATGAAAAAGATAAGCAGTAAATTCTGTCTCTTGATGTCCAAAATCAATTTCCAATTACGTTTCTCGTCCTTTTTTAGTTTCTAACGTATCGAGTAGGGTACGAGTAATTGTGTATTTTACCTGCTCGACGTATTCTATGTCCCTTCTCAAGATTGTAAATGAGCGCAGACTTCATAGTTACACTCGTAGTCAAACCTGTTTGCGTTTAGCGTTTATAGTTGCACATTATTTTAACACCCCTTAATAAAAAATTACAAAAATCCGAACCTAAAAGTGGTTTATGTATCCCCGAAAAAAGTGGTTCATGTATTCCCACATGTCAAACGCAAATTAGAATTAATATTAAGCTGGCAGGAAATATTTACTTTTGCAAATCTCTTCATATAAATAACATATTTTGCACCTACTTACAATAACGGAAAGCTTTATGATGCTTAGTCTCACAGAAGAGACAGCACAAACTTTTTTCAAAAAAAATGTGAGATCTCAATTGAGGCAACTTTTAATCTACAATAACTTTGATTATCTGGAAATGGACAACAATCACTTCACGCTATCGCAAATGCGTGTGAGGTTAGCTTACCGACTGAACTACCAAAACGCATAAGGTTTGCACTAAAATTGGTAGAATGTGACTGGTTCATCTATTCCCATGGTTCAAGTATCCCCACTCTCCCCTATTATATGATAAATATACTATCACACTATTATGTGGATTACTTTGTGTTCAGTGGATTAATACACCATCCAACATCTACCTCACTCCTGAACGCAATGCTTATCCAAGGGGTAAATACATCAACTCTGAAAGAATTTTCAATTTGAGGTGAAATTACACATTATTTGGTCGGTGCTAGGTCAGACCGGACTAAATCGCAAAACGTCAAAAGTGAGATAATGATAGCAATGGATAAGGAATTTCTTCAGCTACATTCGACTTCTGCCAGATTTGAAATATGTAACAATAAACAAGAATTATGGCAACAATTAATTTCCAATTATAATGTAAAGCATGCTGCGATTCAAAACTCGTTTTTCTAGAAATCAATATATTGTCACTTAGTTGCGTCTGACTTAATACCGTCCATTTTGCCTTAAAATTAATTTAAGTATGAAATTTTGAATAATAGTCCAGGGGACAGGCATAGCGTAGTTGCTAAATCGATTGCCTTGTACGCAGCTCACCTGGGTTCGGTTGCCAACCCCGTACATAGGGTTAGAGATTTTTCAAAAAGAGATTTCGCTAACCCAAAAAGGAGCCGAATGGCTCTAAGGTTAAAACCTCTATCATTAAAATAAAAAAAATAATAGTCCATGAATTATTGAATAAATTCACAAAATGTTTTCGGAATCAATTTCCTTGAATCACGTAGATTTGTATTCATACTCTGATATTCAAAAGCGGTTTAGTTTTGCTTCTACAACACCAGTTAACCAATACTGTTTATGCAACGGTCTCATATTTAGTTATTGAAAATTGGTAAGTGAGGATTGAAAATATAAAATGTTTAATATCTCTTTATTTTTACAAGCTTTCTAATTATATACACGATGCGTGTCGCCGACGCAAAATCATAAACAGCTGTTCGCAGCGAGCACAAGAAAACCGTTCGGCAGAATCAAAACAAACCACCGCAACATAGAACAGTTCGTTCTGACCTAAAGAGGCAGAAGGAAAATCAAATTACATTCAAGTGCGCCCAATGATGAGTCAATGCGCGCTCACGCAAGGGTCATATATGCTTCATCGGCATTTTCGGTGCCACTGCCGGTCACAGCGCATTCGAAGACGATAATTATATCGATATTTGACTTCGCGCGGTGGCTTGGATAATAAAACATTTGTGCAGAGTTGACAACAATATTCATTGTTAACATTCTGTACCAAAACAAATCCAAATAAAATCGATTCAAAAATCGATTATTTGTAAATAGCTAGCTTTAGGAAAGTAGGTATATAAACCAAAAAATTGTATAATAAAATGAAGTTGAAATCGAGCAGTCGAAAGTACCACTTCACTCAGTCGAAAATCCTTTACTTCGTGTCCAGACCCTGGAGTTCTTCGTTGGTTTTCCACCTTGTTAAATCCAAAGTCAAATTACTTCCTTGTTTGTAACGCAAGCGGGGAAGCAAATTGTCTTACGACCAGAATTAGTATTGGTTTGTTACGCAGAACGATACTAACTGGACGAGGAATTCCCGGCTTATTAAGCTATAGCGTGTGGTATTTGTAACGCAGGTGCCACAAACTATACTTAGTCTAGAATTAGAAGTGGCTTGTACCGCAGGACGCTTCTAACTAGACCCAGCACCCCCTTCTGCGGCGAAAGATCGTTCGGCGGAACGATATATGGTGGCTCCAGAGAGGATTTATCCTCACAATTCTCGCCACAGAAGGCACGAAGTAAAGAAAAACTACTAAGTCCTACACTGACCAAGCTACGGTAGTGGAAAAAGGCATAAACATTAAGCGAACACCTACAAACTGTGGTGGAAAAACGCTAGAAACACAGCGTGTCCGTAGCTTATAACGGACAGTAATACGCATTGCAATACGCGTCACTTACAAAATCGCTAATAAGGCGTATCCGCAGCCAATAGCGGATTCGGTGAAAACAAACAGTGCTTGAATAAGATATCACAATATATATCACACCGTGCGATATATCACTAGTGAACCTAAAACAAGCCGAAAGAGAAAGCGGATCTAAAGGATGGCATCTGGAGGATACGCGCACAACCCGAATGGGAATTGCCGCCTGTGCAAGGATAAGGACAGCGCGGACGAATGGATGGTCGAGTGCTCAAAGTGTTGGAACTGGTTCCACATGACCTGCACCAAACTTGAGAAAAGACCCTCCACTAAGGACCTCTGGCACTGCCCAAAGTGCAAAGAGGAAATAATGGAGCTCCAGCAACTAAGAAAGGAGCTGGAGGATCAAAAGAAGAAGACTACCAGGAGTGTGTCCAAGGAACGCGGACCAGCAGACACTGTAGAGCTGCTAAGACGCCAATTTGAGGCACAAATGGAAAGCCAAAAATTGCGTGATGAGGCATTTCAAAAAGCCATGATTGAGATGGCAACCAAAATGCACCAAGTAAAAATGGACCCCGAAGCGGGACAACAAATGGCTCCGACAATCAAATTGCCGGATGAAATTACAAACTTACTGAGGAGGCAAACAGCAACACCCCTCCCAGTTTTCAACGGAAATTACAAGGATTGGCCAAATTTCAAACGGCTTTACGAACAAAGCAAACGAGAAGGTCAATTCAGCGATACCGACAACATAAACAGACTTATGGCAAGTCTAGGCAAGGCAGCAAAGGTACACGTAAGTGCCTTGCTGATGGATCCAGGAAACGAGAAACATGTAGTAGAAACTCTGGATAGTATTTACGGACAACCGTTGGCTATATACAACGAACTATGGAAGAATTTGGCAAAGTTACGGAACCCACGCATGGAATACCCTCAAAGCATGGTGGACTTCGTAGTGACTCTCGGAAATTTGGTGTCCAACATGTCCATGATACAGTGTGAGGATTATTTAACTAATCCGTTGCAGATGGCTGAACTTGTTTGCCGCTTACCACTGAACTTAAGAGAACAATGGGCGGACAAGGAAGCAGAAGCAATGATTCCGCAAGAAGGACGACCACGGCAAAAACTCACACTAAAGGAATTACACGAGTTTTTGAAACCGCAACAGCAAAGAGCAACACTTCTTATTGCACAAAAGGTGTGTCAATCTGAGAAGGAAAACCCGAAAAATGAGCGCCAATCAAGAGTCAATATGCACGCTGAAACAACATCCAGATCCCAAGCCAAATGTTCCTGTTGTAGTCAACAACACTGGATAGTAGCATGCCCGGTCTTTAAAAAGATGAGTGTGGAAAAAAGACGAGAACTGGCACTAGAGAAACGCATGTGCTTTAACTGTTTACGCCAAGGACACTCCTTTAGAAACTGTCAAATGAGGCCAAACTGCAGAACAGAAGGATGTACAGCATATCATCACACATTTCTTCACGTCAGACCAAAAACAAATGATGAAAAACGAGCCTCCCAAAAGGAGGAAACAAAACAAAAAATCAAGGAACCTTCAGGACAATCAAAAGACAACAAGAAGAACCAAGATAAGAAGGAAGTGAAAGAAATAGATGCGCAAGCTCCAACATCGTCCACCTCGAAGGAACAAGAAGATGTGCGCACTAACATACACGCTACCAAAAGAAATAAGGTCTACTACCAAATACTGCCGGTTACACTTTATGCGCAAGGAAGACAATTAGAAACCTTCGCATTTTTGGATCACGGCTCATCGAACAGTCTAATCCTCGACGACTTGGCCAAAGATTTAGGTTTGCAAGGGCCAGTATCACCATTATGCATAAAATGGACAAATGACTCCGTACACGAAGATAACGAAAGCCAAAGCGTATGTTTCAAAATATCAGGCGACAACAAAATTCGATACCAAATGGAAAGTGTACGTACAGTAAAAAAATTATCCTTGCCACGACAGACACTTGACTACAAGGATCTTCATGAAAACTACAACCATCTTAAAAACCTTCCTATTCAAGGATACGAGAATGCTGAGCCGACATTACTTATTGGACTTGATCATCCCCGACTATTAACAGCAACAAAACAGAGAGCAAGCAAAGTCGGTCCAGTTGCCGCTAAAACACCAATAGGATGGGTCATTTACGGAAGGACCAACTCCCGACATCAAGGAGAAATATATTCCTGTGTAGTAGAGGAGCAAGACTCACTACGAGAAGAAATGAGGAAATACTTCTCAACGGAAGAGTTTGGCGTTAAGGTTAGCACCACTAACCAACAGAGCGAGGAGGATAGACGAGCTGAAAAATTGATAAAAGAAACAATGAAGTATGACGGGAGTCAATACGAAATTGGCCTTTTATGGAAACAAGCCAGGCCCATAATGCCAAAATCAGAAAGCTTCAAGGGAGCATTAAAGAGGTTAGAATACACTGAAACTAAGATGAGGAAAAACCCTGAGTTTGCCCAATGGTACACGGACAAAATTAAGGAATACGTTGAAAAGGGATACGCACGAAAATTAACAGCAAACGAGATAACACTAACAACCGATAAAACATACTATTTGCCTCATTTCGCTGTCGTAAATCCTAATAAAACACCTTTAAAACCGCGACTTGTATTTGACGCAGCTGCCAAGGTACAAGGATTATCGCTCAACACTGAATTACTCTCTGGTCCCGATAACTTGACATCGCTCTTTGGAATTTTACTGAGATTCCGAGAAGGAAAGTACGCAGTAGCAGGAGACATCCAAGAGATGTTCTCACAAATTAAAATACGCAAAGAGGACCAGGAGGCTCAACGATTCTTATGGAGGGACGGTAAGGCTTCAAATACCATGGGACACTACGTAATGCAGGTAATGACGTTTGGAGCAACCTGCTCACCTGCATGTGCCCAAGCAGTAAAGAATGCAAACGCAGAGAACTACCGAGATTGCGATCCGGTGGCAGCCAACGCCATTATAAAACAACACTATGTTGACGATTATCTGGACAGTTTCTCGACAGCGGAGGAAGCCAGTGCAGTCACTTTCGGAGTTATAAAAATTCATGAAGCTGCACACTTCACACTAAGAAACATCATTTCAAACGATGCCGAAATGCTAGACGTTCTACCTGAACGCAACGTCGCGAGACAATCCACCCAAAAGGAATTTATTGAAAAAACTGCAACATCAGAGAAAGTCCTCGGAGTATACTGGGACACGACCCAAGACACAATTGGGTATAGAATAGCAGACTTCAAGTCCAACGCCATACCGACCAAAAGAGAAGTCCTCTCAACAATTGCCAGAATCTTCGACCCTCTTGGATTAATAGCGCATATTACGATTGGAGGTAAATTACTAATGCAACAAGCCTGGAAAGAAGGTATAGACTGGGATGAGAAAATATCTACGAAATTAATGGAAGATTGGACGATTTGGACAAATAGACTATCCACAATATCACATCTGAGAATTTCTAGGTGTTTCTCTCCCAACATACCGGACGCAAAATCATTGGAATTGCATATCTTTGTTGATGCATCAGAATCAGCGTTTGCCGCGGCAGCATATATACGAGCAGAAACCTTACACGGATACGGCGTAAGCCTAATAGCAGCAAAAACGAGAGTTGCACCAAATAAAGCCATGTCAATTCCAAGGCTAGAACTTCAAGCCGCGGTGTTAGGCACACGATTGAAAACAACCGTTTTAAAGGAACTTCGATTGAATATTACAAACGTAACCATGTGGACAGATAGCACCACTGTACTCTCCTGGATACGAAGTGACCATCGCAGGTATAAAACATTTGTAGCCAACCGAGTAAGCGAAATACTCGACGACACAACGATCTCCCAATGGAGGTGGGTACCATCAGGAATGAATCCGGCAGACGAAGCAACACGGAACATCCAACCTACGGAATCTATATGGTATACAGGAGCGACGTACCTAAATACAAAAGTGGAATCATGGCCAAAGGAGAAAGGTGCAGTCATTGAAACTTCAGAAGAAAAAAGGGTTTGCAGCGTTCAAGAAATACAACCTGCGAACATTATTATGCACACAACTTGGTGCTCGGATTGGGGACGACTAAAGAAGGCAGTTTGTTACTGGCTCAAATACATGGAAAAATTGAGGACGAAAGTATCAAACTCCAGATATGATGAGACAATTACTTCTGATCATTATAAGCGAGCAGAAATCCTATTGTTACAACAAGCACAGCAAGAAGCTTTTCCATCCGAGCTAGTGGCTCTGATCAACGGCGAAGGTATTTACCAGAACAGCTCTGTAGCAGATCACGAGCTTGCATTAGATGAAAACCGTCTCATCCGAATCAGCGGACGAATACAAAACATGACTCCAGTACTATTACCAAACAAGGGACATATAACGAATTTGATCATAAAACAATACCACGAGAAATTTCTACACCGTGAAACAGAAGCAGTTATAGCTCAAATACGACAGCATTTCTGGATAATCAAGATTAGGGCGGCAGTAAAAAGAGTGAATGCAAGATGTCAACTCTGCAGAAACAAGAAGGCAAGCCCTCACCCTCCAAAAATGGGCACATTGCCAAGCTGCCGCACCACTCCAAATTTAAAACCATTTACACACACCGGTATAGACTTCTTTGGACCAATGGAAGTTACTGTAGGAAGAAGATGTGAAAAACGCTGGGGTGCACTCTTCACCTGTATGGCTACTCGAGCTATACACCTGGAACTAGCAGACGACTTAAGTACAGACGCGCTTCTCATCTGCATAAAAAACTTACAAAACAGGCGCGGCAAGGTCTGTGAAATGTACAGCGATAACGGCACCAATATGGTTGGCGCAAGTAATCAGATGAAGGAATTAGAAATCAGAACAGCGATCGAAGGAATAAAATGGAATTTTATTCCACCATCAGCTCCACACTTTGGAGGAGCATGGGAACGTATGATACAAGAGGTTAAAAAATTACTAAATGAAAAGTTATGGCCAGTATCAAAACCCAAGGAGAGCGTACTTAGGAATGCTCTAATCGAGATAGAGCATCTCCTGAACAGTCGCCCGTTAACACATGTACCATTAAGCTCCAACGGTGATGAACCCCTGACACCAAATCATTTTTTGATTGGATGCGCAGGAGGAACGTATCCTTCACTCGACGACACGTCGCGAGCCGAGGCAACAAGAGAACACTGGAAAAAGGCTCAAATGGCAACTACTAAATTTTGGGATCGGTGGAGTACAGAATACCTTCCTAAACTGAACAAACGAGAAAAATGGAAACAGAACACAGAACCACTCCAGCCTGATGATGTCGTTGTTTTTCCAGACGAACAACGGAAAGGGAAGTTTCATAAAGGAATTATAACCGAAGTAAGGAAGGCGCAGGATGGCCAAACAAGGTCTGCGGTCGTTCGCACTGAAAACTCTAAATTAGTTAGGCCAACTGTAAAATTGGCCAAATTAGACGTAAAGGCAGATACGGTATTGACCGGTCACATACAGGAAATATCACCAAAACGAAAAGACGTCTTCCCGCAAAATAGTAGCTCAAATGCAAAGGCAAATATGACAGATTGGGGTAAGCGACAAAAAATCGACATAGAGCTAGTAAAACAACTAGCAGAAAAGCACAAAGCCGCTCATCCAACCAAACCGAAAAAGAAAACTATTCGAGCTAGGCCAAACATGTGGGCAAAAATGCTCGTCACTACAGCAGCAGTACTATCTTTAAATACAACGTCTAGTATGACCATCAAACCCGTACCAAATGCGGGACTTTTATTCGATCACGAAGCTACCTATTTAATACAAACCGGAATTTGGGACACACAAATTACTACAAACATATCTCCCACCGACGATGTAAAACTCATTGACACGATACACAGAAACATCGAAGACGCTATAAATGGACTAAAGCAGAAAATAAAAAATCCAACACTCATCGACTTGGCTACCTCGATTGAACAACAGTGTTACGCCGCGAAGCAGGAAATTTTGGAACCAGCTCGAGTAAAAAGAGGAAAGGGAATTTTTGGATTCCTTAAAGACATACTATTCGGAGGCGATGATCTGACAGAGCAAATCGAGGCTATCCGAATGAACGAAGAACAAAAAATTCATGACGTCACACATAGCATGAATCAGCTAAGGGAAAGAACCCTGCAACAAAACAATCAATTTGAACAACGGATTCACCACGCATTAGATGGAATCAAACTTTTGAACAAACAGTTCGCGATGAACTATGCAGAAACTCTAGCCAACCATCTGATGGACACAATAATGGTGGCTAAACAACTGATCGAGAGTATTCTCACACGTCACAGAAAATTGAAACGTATACCCGTCACCATAGAAGAAAGAAATGAATTCATCCAACAAGCGAACCTGCGACTTCCTGCAAATCACTACATACCCGAGGATGAGTTTGCAACCCATTATAAACTCAAAATAAAAGATGATTCGTATCACATCACGATGAGATCTATTGTGATACTAAGAGAATCATTCGAAAATTTCAAGGTTATAGCTATACCAGACTTTGAAAACAGAACAAAAATTCATGTTGATCAACCAAGAATCGCCATCAATCAGCACAACCAGTATTTCTATCCCTCTAATGAGGCAAGGAAACTAAACGAAACACACTTCCTCTGCTTCAAGCCAACAATACAGATGGAAATGTCATGCGTGCCAGCAGCAATATTTCACAAGCGTCCCGTAAGAAACTGCAATATTACAACTTTCGATAACCTGCCCACCGATTACGCGGAAGTAATCATATTATCACAACCAAACACACTACTATACTACGCAAAAGATCCAAATACAATCACGATACTCTGCAATAAGGAATTGAATTTCACCTCATACAACATAGCGGTTGTAAAATTAGATCCTGGTTGTGAAATACGAACCAAGCACAGCGTAACGTACGCTAGCATTGGCGGAACTTCAAAGCAACAAAAAATATACTTCAAACGCCACGATCAAATACCTCAATGGAAAAACGACAATTTCAATGCGTCAGAAGACACTTGGGAAACAACAGAACTTGATCCGATAGCTGCAACCCATTCATCCTATCACAACGATCCTGAAACAAAGGCGATAAATCATCATGTTCCGGTCATAGTAGCAGCGGTATCATCAGTACTTGTTGTGGCCACGATAATCAGCGCCCTTTACTATAAGAAAGGCAGTCGACGTTACACCATTAGAACATCGAGCAGACCAACTCCACTTCCAAGACGACCACCGAGAATAATTCCACGAACAACAGCTGCAAATAGTGTTACACAAATTTAAAGCAAGTGCATTAATAACTTAAACAAATATTAAAAAATAACTTGAAAGATAGGAACGTTATCATTTATTAAATATTAAACTAGGCTCCAAAAACATAAATCATTAGTAGGTAACAAAAGTAAATATTATATGAACCTTTATAATCAAATAGGCATCGAAAATCTCGACAAGCAAGATGACCATCGGCGCGTCGGCTAGTTTTTCGTAAGGTCTATGGGATAGACTTACGGGGGGCAATATGTCGCCGACGCAAAATCATAAACAGCTGTTCGCAGCGAGCACAAGAAAACCGTTCGGCAGAATCAAAACAAACCACCGCAACATAGAACAGTTCGTTCTGACCTAAAGAGGCAGAAGGAAAATCAAATTACATTCAAGTGCGCCCAATGATGAGTCAATGCGCGCTCACGCAAGGGTCATATATGCTTCATCGGCATTTTCGGTGCCACTGCCGGTCACAGCGCATTCGAAGACGATAATTATATCGATATTTGACTTCGCGCGGTGGCTTGGATAATAAAACATTTGTGCAGAGTTGACAACAATATTCATTGTTAACATTCTGTACCAAAACAAATCCAAATAAAATCGATTCAAAAATCGATTATTTGTAAATAGCTAGCTTTAGGAAAGTAGGTATATAAACCAAAAAATTGTATAATAAAATGAAGTTGAAATCGAGCAGTCGAAAGTACCACTTCACTCAGTCGAAAATCCTTTACTTCGTGTCCAGACCCTGGAGTTCTTCGTTGGTTTTCCACCTTGTTAAATCCAAAGTCAAATTACTTCCTTGTTTGTAACGCAAGCGGGGAAGCAAATTGTCTTACGACCAGAATTAGTATTGGTTTGTTACGCAGAACGATACTAACTGGACGAGGAATTCCCGGCTTATTAAGCTATAGCGTGTGGTATTTGTAACGCAGGTGCCACAAACTATACTTAGTCTAGAATTAGAAGTGGCTTGTACCGCAGGACGCTTCTAACTAGACCCAGCACCCCCTTCTGCGGCGAAAGATCGTTCGGCGGAACGATAATGCGTGATTTAATTGCTTCAATCGAAAGTTATATGCTTAAAACCTGTTGTGTTTGACAAAATGATAAATAACTCAGAAAGTAAACAACATATCAAAAATCAAAACTAATAGTGTCAAACAGTCTTGTTAGAGCTTTCGTTTGAAACTAGCTTTGTTAAGATCGGTTCAGCCGTTGCTGAGATAATTACATGACAATTGTGCACATACATACATACCCATACACATACATATAGACATTGTCCCAATTTGTCGAGCTGAGTCGATTGGTATAAGAGAATCAGTACCTCTGGGCCTCGGAAAATATTTGCAAAGTTTAAGCGAATCCTATACATTTCTTTTGTAAGAAATGTAAAAAGTCAAGAACATCAAAAATAAAGAATGGAGTTTTTACATTTCTTATAAAAGAAATGTATAGAATTCGCTCAAACTTTCAAGATTTTTCTCGAGGCCCGGAGGGCCGAGTCTTATATACCAATCGACTCAGATCGACGAGTTGGGACAATGTATGTGTGTGTGTCTGTGTGTGTGTATGTAACGGACAAATTTTTTAACCTCCATATTGCAAAATGATGTTTTCTCACTAATAAACGTTTTCCACGGATGCATGTGATGTGTTTCGTTTACTTTACCAAACTCGTCCAACCTATGAATCTGCTTTGTGAATAAAAAAAATGCATACCATATGCGCTCAAGGGTTGTATCATCATGACAGCGCAAGCCGTTATTCTATTCTATTCTATTCTATTCTATTCTAACCCTTACACAGCCAGTATTGAAAAGCATCCTGGAAAACACTACAGTGATTCTGTAGTGTTTTTCTTGTCAATATTAATATTTGAAGCATATTTTGATATGTCGCAAATATTAAAACGGCCAGGCCTACTGTGCAGAGTTGGGTTTGAAGATGTTTCAAAATTAGACGGCAATTAAATGATTCATTTAATGAATAATTTAATTTACGAGTTGTTTTGAATTTTAAAGGAGGAAGAAACGAGGACAACCGTACCGACCGTTTCAGTTTGAAGGGAATATGATAAATCGTTGGGAGTGACTTGGCTAAGAAGGTTAATGTCACTCCTTTGGTCCTTTGGGATGGGACAGAGGTATTTACACCTTGCCCTGGCTAATAAGCCTAGGTTAAAGCGCCTTTACTCGCATGACAGCGCAAGCCGTTTATCAAAAAGTCTAACCATAATGAGTAGAGTAATTCTGAAAATAAAACTCGGCCAACCAGTCATGGTCTACCCTATTAGCCGCAAAAAGCTAAACATAACTATATGATATTTCATGAAAAAACCCCAATTTTGTGAAATAGTTCACGTAAAAATTTCAAGATCATGTACAGAGTTGCACAATTGAAAATGATTGCGAATATCTTCTAAATATCATAAGCAATTAAGATATTACTATTAAAATTATACTAGGAATCATGAAAAAATTCACAAACACATGAACGATATTTTATGATTTTGTGAACTATTTCACGGACTTATGTTCAGGTGCGACTATTATTCTATTAATCATTAATCAGTTCACTTTTCCATAAACAATACTTCATGACTTTGTGAACTTTTTCATGAGCACGAATGGTCAGTCGCTAGGAATCACGAATCAGTTCACGTATATATGAATAATATTTTTCGATTTTGTGGTCTATTGCACGAGCTGGAATGGTAAGTCGTGAGTGCGTGACTATTATTCTAGAAATCATGAACTAGCTCACGAATACATGAAAATTATTTCACGGTTTTGTGAACTATTTCATGAGCATGAATGGTGAGTTGGGACTCAATTGCTAGAAAGCATTAATCAGTTCACGTATGCATGGACAGCAACAATTTTATGATTATGTAAACTATTTCATGAGTCCGGATAATGAATCGGGACTACTATATTAGGAATCATAATCAAGATGATTGAAAGGGTTCATGAATAATACGCCGGGTTTCGTGAAATAATTCACGAGAACATGTTTTGATTTTGTGATCTACTTCACAACCACGAAAACCACATCATGTTCAATATGTAACAAATCATGAATCAGTTCATGTCGCATAGTCGGACTCTGAATAACGTTCCAGAAGCTATGAACAAAATCACGATTCAACCTTTGGTTTTAAGAATAATGCTCACAAAGTTGTGAACTAGTTCACGTACAGAAAATCGATTTGGTAATGGTATGGCGGAAACCGTGACTGAGGTTCACAGAACAAAAACAAATATCTCCATTAATAAAAGCGTTCTATAGACGTTACTGAGTGGAAATAGAACATAATTCTAGATAAACATATGAAAACGGCATAACGCAAATGAGTGTGTTTACTTTCTCGTCATCATAAAACTTTCCAACTAGGGTTCGTCGCGGTGCGGATGTGGGCGGTAAATGGATTGTCCGCACCGCAACCGCAAAAAAAATAATAAAACCGCACCGCTTACCGCACTTTATTTACCGTACCGCACCGCGCGGTAATGCGGTAAATGCGGTAAAATTTTTATATTTTGTAAAAATACACACCTAGAAAAAATAGTGTAAATTTACGTCTCCTGACCGTGACATATACGAGCATCAAAAATGACTTAGTTTTACGTTTGATTTTAATTTTACATGACGTTTAATTTCGTAAATCATGCAAAATTACTCCACATACAGCGTTTGTTCTAAATGGTAGGAAGTGTAATTTTATGTCATTGCGCATGTAAAGCATGTAAAATTCAACGGAACAAGGTAATGTTTCGTCATTTCGTGAATTACTAGTTGTTGAATTGTGTCATGTTTGCAATTACGTCAACGATAAAATTCAGATTTTTTTTGGTGTGTAGTGTTGGAAAATTGTTCATTAATGTAACAGTATATAATAAAATGTTCTTTTTATTCACACGAAATTTAACTTTAAGAGACTCCTCAGAATGTAATGTTTATGAAAAAATCAACTTTTGCATTTTCTATAAATAAAATTCCGTTCATTTTATGGCAAACATTATACATTCAAAACGTTCTACTGCAGTAATAGGAAAACTTTTATTTTAGCAACCCTTCAGTTAATTGAAAAAAGGGGAATAAAAATGTAATAAGAAATGAAGTTGCATATTTTTTTCTTTAAATTTTCATATTTTCAATGCTTTTGACATATGAAAATAAAATGTATGCTTTTCGCATTTACGCAGTAAAACCACTTTTCATTCTTAAATGAATTTCACCAACGCAAATTTAAATTCGAAATACCAGTACTTCTATATAGTAGCGCATATATTCCAATACAGTGAAATAAAAACATATTGTATTTCATCAATAAGAACGACGCCATATTTGACGAAAAAATTGCTCTATACATTACATCTAATCAGGTGTCCGGTCTCAACCGGTACAGAATTATTGAACATTAGAAAAACTGCAAAAATGTATAATTTGTAGCATACAGCAGAAATGATTTTTAAAAATAGGGGGTTTTACGGACAATATATCTCAAAACTCTAACTTCCGCATTCTTCAAGAAACAGATGTATTCTCATTCAAAAACTAAGATTGCTCCCTTTAAAAATGTATGAAGTGTAATTTTCCTAAGGCTAGTTCGAAAGTTCTAGCATTTAATGTATTTTCCTCGAATATTTTGCCAATAATCCAAAGGCAAAAACTTCAATTGCAGTGAACGGGAGTCAAACTATGTGGTATTTGGCAAAAAAAGCTTCAAAAAGCTACAAAATAGTCGTAACTGAAAAATATTAGGACTTAATTTGGTAGAAAATTATAGTAAATTTGATTGGATGTACGCGAAAAACAGTTATGAGAAAGAGTCCATTAAAATAGACTGTTGAAAAATTCTCATTGAATTTACACAGCAATCAAAGAAGATAGAAATACGATGTTGATGAACGAATAATAGAATAATCATCCAAATTTGGACCCTTCCTTTTTTTGGACGCTTTCATACATTTGTATCCACTGCCAATTATTGCAAATTCGTTTGGTTTGACGAAGATAATTATATTATTTGGGTTGTGTTTAAGTCCCAGCATAATTAGTTCATCTCTAATTCCTTTAAATTAGTCAAAATTCGCAATTGAAAAATTGATATCGAAAACGATTCATAATTCCACGATTACCAACAGAAATCGGGAGAAGTTATGCACTTTTAAATTGGATTTAAGAGTACAAATTTATTGTTTTTAAGGTTCAAGTTACCTTTTTTGAGCATGTGTTAGTTTTAAACGCTGGGTATTATGGGTAGGAAAAATTGTGTTCAGCTTTGCCACCGGATTATCCATTTAAACCTTTTCAAAACTCTAAAAGAAGAATATCAGCCGATTTATTAGATCATCACGATTCAAATCATACAAAATAGCTGCTGGAAAAACTATCGATTTCGCTAAATGGTGCTTTTGAAAAAGTGGCAGTGATTTTTTTTCACACTATCACACCGTACTGGGGTACGCTACACAACTGCGCAATGAAAAAACCACAGCCACATTTTCAAAAGCACCATTCAGCTAAGCCGATGGTTTTTCCAGCAGGTATTTTGCATGAATTGAATCGTGATGATCTAATAAATCGACTGATATTCTTCTTTTTGAGTTTTGAAAAGGTTTAAATGGATAATCTGGTGGCAAAGCTGAGCACAATTTTTCTTACGCACACTACCAAGCCTTGAGGTAACTTGAGCCTTAAATGATCTAATAATTTTGTTTCTATTTGGATCTTGCATTTTTTGTATTTGAAATGGTTAGTTTGTGAATTTTTACTTAGAAGTATCAAATAACTAGTCGAAAATATGTCGTAAAAATAATAGCGTCAAAATATTTCGGGCACAGCTAGATTTTCTTTCGTAATAGCAGTCTGTTTATCAATTTAGAATAATCAAAATTATCACTTTATCAATTATTTTTTTGCGGTGCGGTTGCGGTAAAACCGCGCGGTAAAAGCTGTTTGCCGCACCGCATCTGCGGGAAAAAGCCTCTCACCGCACCGCAGATTTTGCGGTGCGGGTGCGGTAAATACCGCGCGGTTGCGGTGATTACCGCAACCGCGACGAGCCCTATTTCCAACATTGTTTCACTAAATATCGAAAGACACTGATGTCGCCTAGCGTATTATGCTATGAATGAAGGGGCAAACGTAAAAGAGGCCTAGTTATTGATGGAAGAGAAAGTAAACAAAGAAACACTTTCATTTGCGTTATGCACTGTTTATCTAGAATTATAAAATACATGATTTTTGTGAATAGTCCTGTTTTCGTAACGTAGAAACGTGATTGTTCCAGAATTACACAATACTGGTATAGCACACAGAATTACACAATATTTATATAGTACATAAAACCTATTAGTAATCATATTCAAGTCAGGTGTTTCTAAATCGATTGGTGTATATATGATTGAAATCCATCAACTAATTCCAAAGTTATAACCGTGTATACCATACATAGTTTCGTTACAAAATAGATATTTCAAAATGTAGAATGACACCCAACCTCCAGATCGTGGAGTAAGCCGGATCCTTGACGGATATCCACCAGAATTACCTTCAATATCTAAACAGAGCCGAAGTTGACCCCACAACTTTACCCAGAAATCAAATTTTCTTTCAATATAATTTTATAAATTTATGCATATTTATTTCACTGAAATATGTATTACCCAACTATGATAAGTTTGGTGTAATGAAATCATTGCATTATGCCTTTACGTAAATTCAAACTTTTTTGACATTTTTCGCACAAAAGGGTATGTAACCCCTTAACTCACGTTCTTAATCGCCCCGTGCCGCAACCGCGAATTCAGGTTGTTTAGCGTGAATCATGTTGCCATCTGTTCATTGCGAATCAGATCACTTTTCTATTTCACCATTTGTTTAGACAAATCTTAAAATTTATCTTCTATACCGCTAATAAAAATAAACCACAACAGTATTCCATTTCTCCTACTTTTTGCGATGGTTCATAACATCCCACTAAACTACAAAAATGCCGATTCCTTGCTTTTCGTGCAATATGCCATACTACAAATAAGATAACGGTCATACTAAATTGCTTCAGCTTGTGGATGCATTAGCTTTCTTTTGCAAATACCAGTTCAAATAATGAAAATTGATAAATGCTTATGGTAGTTATGCCCCGAAAAAAACTATATTCGCAACTCTCCACCGTCCTCTACAAACACAGACATTGTCCGAAATCGTCGAGCTGAATCGATTGGTATATAAGACTCGCCCCTCCGGGCCTCGGAGAAAATCCTGAAAGTTTGAGCGAATTCCATTCATTTCTTTTATAATAAATGTAAAAATGTTCGCTTTTGGGGTAAAACCGACACTCTTTGGTTGGGGTAAGACCGATTTCCTGTTTAAATAGTTGTGTATTTTTGTAATTCTGTGAATGTCTGAGAACCTTCGCGACATTATTGCACTACTATCACGTAATAGTAGAAATACACAGATAAATTTTTTATTGTGTTTATTTCATATTAGTCCCTTTGAAAAACGGTTTTGTTTGTTAGATTTCCCTAAATGTTTTCCTATTTCTATAATGTGCTCCTCAAACCGAGTTTATAGAGTCCTCTTGGTTTGTTCAATATAAACTTTATCACAGTGAGAACAGGTTTTTTGTATACCTCGTTGAATCGTGGATGATCAGAGTCCTGAAAAATCAAAATCTTAACCTTTACTGCGAAGTGTATGTCACTTCTAAGAAAATGAATCCTAACAGCATAGAATGAAGAACGCTAGGAAATTTGCTCTTGCCAACTAGAATCATATTGAAGATTGTCATAATGATGGAATTGATTACTTGGGAATATCCACACCATAGAATTAACCTACAGAATAAAATATTATTTCTTTATAACACTACGCATTCGAACTTTTTCCCTTATTTCGCAATGGAACAGCAAAAATCCCATATTTGTATACCACACACTCATATACACATGGTTTTTCTTCAACTTGGCATATTCTTTAAAACGCTTCTCCAAGATTTTTAGGACTATATATAATTGTAGCAGTTTGGCAAGTGAATACACTCTGGATTTTCTATTCACCAATGCGGTTCTGTCTCTGAAATTCTTGGACCAACCCAACCACCGATAAACCAGGTGGTGCGGGTGGCATTCCACCGGAAATCTCGCCCACAGCAGCAGTAGAAGCATTTTGAAAACGTCATACCGTCTTCATCGTCGCTGCCAGGGACGAAATATTCATCCGCAACCGAAATTGGACTACATGAACTCTAGGCAGCTCAAGCAAATCTACCAACACCGGTAGTTTTTTTTGGAAGTTACTCCGAATGAAGCATCCTATCACAGTTCTAGTAGGCCAGATGAAGAAAAGATTGTCTGTTGCACACCATTACTCTAATAATGATTGAAAATGCCGTATTGAAGATGGACCCTGCATTTATTGGTGAGCTCGTGAGTTTTTACATTTCAGGTACCGTCATTGCAGGCTACTTTGCGACAAAATTAAAGAAAGATATGTGTGTGGGATAGGGATGATACTTACTAAAACCTAATTCTTCTGAATGGAAAATTTCAAAATATTTGAAAATCTCAATGTTTAATTTTCCCAGCATCTGCACGATTGGTAAAAGCAATAAATTGTTGAATCATTTTTATTTGGTAATTCAGGTGAGTCGAAACACACTCTCTTAGATGATGAAATTCGGGTCTTGAGATAGTTTCTTGTGTAAATAAGCTCTCCTATTCAATTGTCAATTTTCTAAGATTATTAGTTCTTAATCATTGAAAACCATGAAAACTGCCTTTGTTCACATTCACATCCAACATCAGAAATTCCGAGCGTAGCGTTTTTTTAAGTTTTTTTCCTTGTATTCCCACCACACTCCCCCATACCAAAAAGCTCGCAGTAGAGAGCCCCCTGGTGATGGACATACCTTGGACAAAGCCATACAAATATTATTATCAAATTTTACAACGCAGTGCAACAACTTGGCTTTGTCCAATAAATAATTAACGAAATTACGAAATGTGTATAGAGAATACATACCAAATAAGACAATTACAAATAACAAAAAATGGGAGCCCAGTGGAAGCATGTTCCTTTGAAGGAGCCCACTACTTAAAATTAAATGTTTTTTAATTTTTTTTATTTAATTATTATACTAACAAAACGGTTAAAAGCTAATAATTATAGTAATATAGAACAGAATGTAAAGATTAGAATTTCAATTATATCCAAATAGGAAAAAAGAAAAACTTGCTAAATTACAGTTGATTACAGTTGGTGATTGATCTTTTTTCTCATATAAACTCAGCGATTTTTGATTTCATATAGCGCTTCAATCTGGTTTTAAATATGTTGTTGTTGTTGATTGATTTCAGTTCATTGGGTAGAAGATTGTACTTCATTGGGCCTGCGTATGAAATACGTTTTTGTCCGAGGCTCGTTAAAGCTCTCGTTCTTAAGAGATTATGAGCTTGCCTAGTATTCTGACGATTATTAATGGTTATAGTAAGATCATAGCGCCTAGTTTTATCAAACATCAGATTATGAATGTAGCTTATCGTTTGCATTTCACACAACGGTTCTTTTCAACTTTTTGAATATGAAATAGCCAAGAGAGTCTTGAGTCAAGAGTGATGCCCAAATACTTGAATTGGTTCACTTTTTCGACAACTCTTTCTCCTAGCATCAGATTACGGTGCGTAGGGATTTTCTTCGTAGGAGCATGAAAGATCATATATTTTGTTTTCAACAAGTTCAAGGAGAGAAGAAGGTATGTGTTAAAATAGTCATTCAATATATGAAGATCATGCTCGATTCTATTAATGATGTCATTTACACAGCGAGAAGGATAAAATAGGGCAGTATCGTCTGTAAATAACCGAGGGGTCCCATAGAGTGAGAAGTGTCCTATGGAGTACTTGACAATATGTAACTATATTAGTGTGTTCAACGATTTGTTTTCCTCCACCTGTCACAAGTGGAGAAAAACAAATCGGAAATAACTTTTCGATCGTATTATCTTCACGATGGAACCTGACCAACCAGTATTGTACGCGTTCTGAATAAGTTTTCCAGCGGCGTAGAGCATTTCAACACCACTATGAATAGTTTAGATTAGCTTTTTCAAACGTTTAATTTGGTTGACAGTTTTACATATGACAGCTGGAGGAAAACAAACCCCCCAAGTAGTGTGTGTGAAATGATTTGCATAGAACTCTATATCATTTATATATCAGAAAAAATTAAGGTCCTATGTTGCTACCTTGTGGCACTCCTGTAGTAATGGGCCGCAATGAGCTATATTCACTTTCGATAACGACGAATTGTTTTCTATTTAAAAGATAACCGCATGATTTCAAGTGCAATACCCCTAACACCATAGCATTCTAATTTATTGAGTAACACATCGTAATTAAGAGTATCGCATGCTTTTTCAAATCTAAGAAGACAACACCTACAACATTCTTAGATTCAATGTTATTGATAATATCTTCTACAAGTTCCGTAACAGCGGTAGTAGTACTACATCCATGTCTGAATCCGTATTGTAGATTGTATAGCACATTGTTCTTAGTTAGAAAGTCCGTCAAACGGTTCACTAACCTTTTCTCCGGGATTTTGTTTAAAACAGATAGCGTTGATATAGGACGATAATTTGAAGGTAACGATGGGTCTCCTGACTTGAATATTGGTGTTACTTTTGCCACTTTCAGGCATTCAGGGTATTCTACTGTTTCTATTATCAAGTTGAATGCATTACATAAAATTTGTGAGAATGGAATCGGGTTATTTTTGAGGACAGCAACTGGAATATTATCAGGCCCTGGACTTTTTTTTGGATCCAGTTCCTTTATGAGCAACAAGACCTCATTCAACAATGCAGGATGCAGGAATATTGAATTCGCAACACGTTGAATATTTCTGCAGGGGTGACAGTTCTGTACCGGTGGAATATTGTCAGCTAGTTTTTGTACAATCGTAGAAAAATACGTATTGAGAACGTCACTAGCCTCAGCGTTACTGGTTGTACTAATCCCGTCCACCTTTAATGTTATTTGTTGATTCTTTTTTGATCGCCCGAATAGTGAGTTGATATTTTTCCAAACATTAGCATGACTGCTATTTTTCAATATGTTTTCGTAGTGCAATCTTTTACTAACTTTTTTAAGTCTTTCTACTTTTTTCGACACGTGGAGAAACATTTCTTTGTGTCTAACATCATTAGGACTGTTTTTAACTTTCTTTAAGTAATTACTTTTTTGTTTTCATTAAGGTCCACAAATCAAATATCATCCAGGGACAATTATCTCCTTTGAGCGTTACTTTCTTAGTAAATGTTCTAGTGTGTTGATTCATTAATGAGTTGTAGTTAGAAATAATATTGGATAGACAAAGATTCACATCAGAAAAGTCGTTTATACTGCTTATATAGTTACTGAATCAAATCTGCAATTTATGTTGATCAATCACCTTTTTTGTTAGTGTAGATTTATTGTATAAGTGGGTGAGCTGACAGGAGGAGATTACTTGAAGATGATCACGGACATCTGAAAAAAATGTATCATTTCGTAATCTTTTTGCTAATATATACCGCGTTTATATTCCATGCGATCTCGTTGAGATTGATGGGGTAATTTTTGATGAAACTATTGATTGTAATGATATTATTAATTTTGGTACAGGAGTTTTTAAAAACAAAAACATTTCTTCCGTTCAAATATTACAAAGTGAACGTCTATATAAAAAATCGAACGAAGATATTAATCAAAATTTTATTCCTTCTAATGCAGTACGTGTCACTTTTGAAGGTTCTGCCCTTCCTGATTTCCTGTATGTAAATAATGTAATTTTTAATGTTCGAATTTTCACTCCTAAGGTAATGCATTGCGAACGCTGTCAACTTTTTGGACATACAGAAAAATTTTGTTCTAATAAAATCAAATGTGGTAGATGTAATGGTGATCATAGCACATCTTCGTGTAAAAAAATCACAGAAAATTGTATTTATTGTCAGGGTAAACATACCAGACTAAATGAATGTCCTTCATACAAAGATTGCAAAACCAAACTTCACCAAAAAACATTAAATAGAAGTAAATATTCATATGCTGAATTATTAAAATCTTCTGCATCAATAATTACAACAGAAAATTCATTCGATATTCTTGAAGACATTGAAGATTTAACTGTTTCTTCTGACTCCCAACCTGGTTGTAGTTATCATCCTCCTCCAATTAAAAGAAGAAGGAGTAATTTTCGATATAAAACAAAAGAAAATTCTGAAACTCCAAGACCTAACGTTAATAATCGAAATGAATTCCCTTTTCTCAAACCAACTTCTGAAATTCCAGGTTTTCAAAAAATTAATGCCAAGGAAAAATCTACTGATTCATCACACAACCCTTCAAAATCTATTATTAGTGAAATTATTGAAAGCATTTCTAATTTTTTAGGTTTAAGTGACTTTTGGAAAAACTTAGTTATAAAAGTTGTTCCCTTTATAACATCTCTTCTTAGTAAAATTAATTCATTTATGCCCCTCCTTGTTCAAATATTTTCAAACGTTTAATGGCTGGCAACTTATCAAAAAATAATTTGAAATTTCTTCAATGGAATAGTAGAAGCATCTTACCAAAGATTGATAGACTGAAAGCATTAATTATAAATAATAATATAGATATATTTTGTATCTGTGAAACTTGGTTAAACGAATCGAATTTTTTTCGTATTCCTAATTTCAATATTTTTAGGAAAGACCGGAATGATTCATATGATGGTGTTATGATTGGAATTCGTCAAAATATTGAGTATTGTACTTTAAATCTTCCTACATCAAATTCCATTGAATCAATTAAATTAAATAAAACAAAATATCCCATTTTATCTATTTATATCCCACCAAATGGTAATCTTTCATCTTCTGAATTTAATAGAATAATAGCCAATGTTCCTGAACCATATTTTATCCTCGGCGATTTTAATGCTCATAGCTCTTCCTGGGGATGTGAAAGAGACAATGGTAGAGGTGTTCTTCTTTTAGATATTATTGATGAGTTCAATTTAGCTATATTAAATGATGGTTCACCAACTAGAATTGCAGTCCCTCCAGCAACAAATTCGGCTGTTGATTTAACCTTATGTTCAAGAAACTTGAGTCTAAATTGTTCTTGGACTGTAGTTGAAGATTTGAATGCTAGTGACCATTTACCAATTCTAATCAATTTTCAATTTTCTTCTATTTTATACAATTCTGTAGAATACATATCAACAGATTTAACTAAAAATATCGATTGGTCGAAATTTTCAAATTTAATATCTATAGATATCAAGCAATTTGATAGACCGTTAAGTACTCTTGATAATTACAAATGGTTTTGCGACACTATACTACAATGTTTACTACAAGCTCAAACCAAAAAAGTTATACACAAAAAAAATATAAAAAATCCTACATTTTGGTGGGATACAGAATGTTCCACCCTTCTAGAATCTAAATCTTTGGCTTACAAACAATTTCGTTCAACTGGTTTACAAAAAGATTATCTACACTATCGCAAAATGGAAGCTATGTTTACACGGAAAACAAAATTAAAGAAACGTTTTTATTGGAGAAATTTTATTAAAAATTTAGATAAGAACAGTTCAATGTCTACATTATGGTCCACTGCTAGGAGACTTCGTAATTATAACCCTTCTGATACATCAAATTCTGAATATTCTGAAAATTGGGTTGATCAATTTGCTTCAAAGATTTGTCCCGATTTCGTTCCTAACAATTGTCAAACATTTTCGCAAACATCTTCCAGTCCTTTTCCCCACCTGGGTTCTCCTCTTTCACTAGAGGAAATAAATTTTGCTTTGAATTCTTGTAAAAACACATCCCCTGGTTTAGATAAAATCAAATTTATCGTTCTATCTAACTTACCTGATATAGGTAAAATTCATTTAATAAATTTATTTAATCATTTCATATCACAAAATATTCTTCCATATGAGTGGCGCGAAATTAAGGTTGTGAGCATTCTAAAACCAGGCAAGAATCCATCATTAGTTGATAGTAGACGACCCATTAGTTTAATATCATGTACACGCAAATTATTAGAAAGAGCTTTTCTCAATCGATTAGAAATATGGGCAGAACGGGAGAACATATTATCTAATTCCCAATATGGTTTCAGAAAAGGAAGAAGTACTAGAGATTGCACAGCTCTTCTGGCATCCCAAATTCAATTATGTTTCAATCAAAAACAAGACATGATTACAACATTTTTAGACATTTCAGGAGCTTATGATTCAGTATTGATTAATATACTTTCCCAGAAAATGTTTCAATTAGGAATTCCTGCTATACTTGTTAATTTTCTAAACAATCTTTTTTCTTTCAAAATTATGCATTTTTATTTAAATGATTCAATCAAATTATCCCGACATAGTCATTTTGGTATACCTCAAGGATCTTGTTTAAGTCCATTTTTATACAATATTTACACTAGTGATATTATGCAAATTATTCCTAATGGCTGCATCTTTTATCAATTTGCTGATGATAAGGTCCTTTCAGTTGTTGGAAAAGATAGACACGCTATTCAAAATTCCATACAATCTGCCTTATATAGATTAGAAAATTGGTCTCTAGAGAATGGATTCACTTTTTCGATTTCTAAAACTCAGTATATAATTTTTACACGTAAAAGATCAATTTGGAATTTTCATCTTTATCTTAATAATCAGGAAATCATGAAAGTTAATGAATATAAATATTTGGGTATTTGGTTTGATAGTAAACTTACTTGGAAAAAACATATTGATTACCTTATTAAAATTTGCAATACGCGAATCAATTTTCTAAGAAGTATCACTGGCACGTGGTGGGGTGCTTCTCCTTCTGATTTAATAACACTTTATAAAACGACTATTTCTTCAGTTTTAGAATATGGTTGTTATACTTTTGGATCAGCTACAAATTCTCATCTTTTAAAATTGGAGAAAATTCAAAATCGCTGTTTAAGAATATGTTTGGGTTTAATGCATTCAACACATACTAAATCTATTGAAGTTATTTCTTCTGTTCTTCCTTTAAAACTTAGATATCATGAACTAAATTATAGGTTTTTAGCACAATGTTTTTCTACTGCTCATCCAATAGTTCATATTCTTGATTCATTATTTGAAATCAATCCTTCAAGTAGAATTTTAATACCTTACATATCATGTATCACAGAAGAAATAGTTAAATCTCCTACCCATGTTTACTGTTCTTTCAATATTAATGTTCATTGTACAAAACCCATGATAGATACTTCTTTAATTACTCAGTTAAACAATATTCCTTCACATCATCTGTTACAATTTGCCAAGCTAATTTTTCATCAAAAATTTGTTAATATTGATGAAAAATATTTCTTTTTTACTGATGGTTCGATGATTGATGATAAGTCCGGTTTTGGTATTTACAACAAGGAAATCACTTATTTTTTTCGTTTACATTTACCATGTTCGATTTTTGTAGCAGAATTAACGGCTTTATTCTTTGTATGCACAATAATAAGAACATTAGAACCCCAATCTTATTATATTTTTTCTGATAGTCTAAGTTCTCTATTAGCATTGGAGTCACAAAATTCGAACAACAAAACTCATCATTTAATATGGTTAATTCAAGATGTAATAAATAAACTGAACACAGAAGGTTTCTCAATTACTTTTATTTGGGTACCCGCTCATTGTGATATATATGGAAATGAACAAGCAGATAGGTTGGCAAAATTGGGAGCATTAAGAGGTGTTTTATATGAACGTGGTATTCAAAGTAATGAGTATTTTCCTTTGATACGTCGAAAAATCAATTTACATTGGCAGCGATCCTGGGATTCGAGTGAAATGGGGCGTTTATGTCACTCTATTTTACCAAAGATCAGTCGTAAACCTTGGTTTTATAAACTAAACGTAGGAAGATTATTTATACAAACTTTTTCTCGCATAATGTCAAACCATTATTTATGCAGAAGTCACCTTTATCGCATTAATATTATTGAAACAAATATATGCGAATGCTCAGAATCTTATGAAGATATTGATCACATAATTTTACGTTGTCCTCGATATTCTGAAACTAGACACCATTTTCTTTCTTCTCTTTCTTCTTTGGGGAAACCTATTTTCCATTCCATAAGAGATGTATTAAGTAATAGAGACTTAGCTATCCTCAAAATTATATTTGAATTTCTTTTAAAATCAAATATCAAACTTTGATTCTTCATACATTCTATTGTCTTTACAGGTACGCAATGGATAACCGATGATAACTAAATCAAGATGAAGCACAGCTCCGTTATGGTTTAATTTTTAACCGAGGGAGCTAAAATAGTTTAAGAATTTATTGTATATACATATTTTGGAAAAGATAAGTAGGTTTTTTATGCCTTTTTGAGAAGAGATTGAAATGAAATTTTCACTCAAAGGGGCTTTTCCCTACTTCTAAAAAAAAAATTAAAACGTAATAATAAATAAAATAAATAAATAAAATAAAATCATTTCGTAATCGAGCCGCATCATCTATTTGCGATACGAAATGGTCAAGAATATTATTGCTATTGGGTCTTGTTACAAAAGTATTGGCGCAAACAAAACCATAAGACTCCAAGAGATACTTGTACTTGACCACAACGTTGTTATTATGCAAGTTCATAGGTATAATAACATCGCCGGCTATGAAGCACGAGCGATTTTTCGATCCTGAAGCTAACCATTCTTCTAGTAAATCGAAAAAATTATGGATATCATATGAAGGCGGACGATATACTCCATGGATATCAATGCCATTAACCCTTAAATGCGCAATGTTGTTTTAAAACAACATTGCGAAAACCATCTCAAAATTATCATAGTAGCGTATTAAAACTGTTAGACAATTTTCAGAAAAATTGAAAAAAATTGCTTTGCGCCTTTAAGGGTTAAGAGTTAATTCGGCATGGATGTGGTGGAGCCCGTCGGATGTCAAGTTCGTAATAATGCTGTGCTTCATTCGATGGTCAATAAAAACAGCTAAACCACCACTTGAGTTGTCTCTGCATGAAAAAGTTTTACTATATCCTGGAATATTATAAACTGCACTATTGCTTTGTTTGATCCACGTTCCTCCTATTACTAACACATCTATTTGCACTTTATATTGATCTAACGTTTCCAATATATTATCGAACTTTTCCAATTCGTTCATTCCCCTTATGTTCCATTGTAGGATCCAACTTTTTATTTTAAATTTTGTTTGTTTGAAAACTTAGGTTTTTCAATGAAACTGGTTAACATTTTTGCCCCTAGGTAGTACTTTAAACATTCATATATTATCAAAAGTGAGAATCTGATGGACAATTTCATTGTGTACTACTTTGTAGAAAACTACATCGCGATCTAAAATCGCCAGAGAAAGCTATTAAATTTTTATCAAAGTTTCTAGACTCGCACGGGGCCTATTGGTTCAGAAGCTTTATTCCAAAAACATTTTTATTTGTAAAAAATGGATTGCCTTATTTTAACAGTGCTCTCAGAAGAACCTGAATGCTAGTAAAGTCCCACCTTTAAGCGAAAAAATCATAATTCCAGATTTCACCGTTTTATGCGCCCCAATGATATTTTAGGAGCATGGAGATATAGAGAAGAGCAGATAAAATTTGAACGAAACTAAGACTCTTTTGAAAGATGCTGGGTAATTCAGCAGAATGAAACTGTTTTTTTCTGTCACAGATATATTTGTTTCTTCTTTTCACACTTCTTATAGAAGAAATGTATAGAATTCGCCCAAACTTTCAAGATTTTTTCCGAGGCCCGGAGGGCCGAGTCTTATATACCAATCGACTCAGCTCGACGATTTGGGACAATGTCTGTGTGTGTGTGTGTCTGTGTGTGTATGTAACGGACAAATTCTCATTCGCGTTTCTCAGCAATGGCTGAACCGATCTTATCCAAACAAATTTTAAATTAAAGACCTATCAAACAGTATGAAAGCTGTTAATTTGTTTTTGATTCTGATGTTTAGTTTCCAAGATATGAATGTTTGAATGCGTAAAAATGGCGTTTTTGCAGTTTTTTTTAAATTATCTGCCGAAATTGGCAATATAGATTAACAGTTCATATGTTTTAGATAGCTTTAACGAATACCTTTCGAACAAGCTATAGATTGTTGAAATCGTACTATTATCAAAAGAGATATTTAACATTAAATGCGGACGAAAGATTTTTATCATTTCCCATTGCCAGAAATATGACCAAAAACATGTAATCTATTATTAACGCCAAAACGGCTTATTTTAGGTCAATAGTATCTTCGGAGAATTTGATGGAGGTAATATGCCCTTTCTTTTGGTATCGTGCTTTTGCTGATTAATCCCCCTATGAGTGAGATATTTTCACAAATTTTCTTGGAAGTGATTATATCGAAATAATGTCTTCAGCAAATTTGTAGCTCTTACTTTTTCGAATAACTTTACTAAAGACTTTAAATATCTATTTTGAATACTTTAAAAGTTATGGCTTGTTGTTTGTTGATTACTCTTTGTCGCCTATTTATTGTTCAATATAGTAATAATCCATTGAAATAAGCTAAACATTATTTCGATAAAACGAATTTTGTATTTCATTTTACTATCTACAACCGTTAGAAATAATCACCGAACACTTCCAAGTTGTCTGGAAGGAACTTGATAACTTATCAGTACAAATATGTTCATTTGTGCGAACCTTCTGACTGCAATTTTTCTAACTTCTAACCATCGGATCGATCTGAAACATATCGGAAAATGAAAAGCGAAATAAATAACTCCAAGCAACGGCGTAGCCAAGAGAAGGTTTTGAGGTTTAACACCATACAACCCACCCACCACCCACCACACCCAAAAAAAATATTGGATTGAAGTTGAAAATTTATTGATGCAGACTGATTTAATTCAATATTACAATAACAATTATCTGATCCGTAGATTGATAACCTGTTGTTGTAAACATCATGAGGACTTTTGATGAATTGTCGGAATGGGGTCCTCCTGATATGTAACTGATCTATTGGTCTTGATTTCACAGTTGTCTAATAGCATCAATATCAAATTCCTGCCTGAAAACATTCCAATAGAAAATACCAGAGTTCTGTAATCAATCATAATCCTCAGTTTTATTTTCAAATTGAGCTCGTTTTTGTAGAAATATAATGTAATTCGGGTCTTTATTTAATAGGTAGTGAAGTTAAAATTGATTTAATGTCTATGAAACATAGAACTGCTCACCAAAAAAATGCATAACTTTCAACATTTGCTAAAAATGTTTTTGCCTTTCTCATTCACTCTAAAATTCGTCAATCTAATCCTGACCCGGAGAGCCGTGTGTCATATGCCAATCGACTGAGTTCGTCGAGATCGGAAAATGTCTGTGTGTATGTATGTGTGTATGTGGAAAAAAATGTGACCTCTGTTAATCAGAGATGGCCAGACCGATTTGCACAAAGTTAGTCTCAAATGAAAAGTACAACCTTCCCATCGGCTGCTATTGAATTATTTATTGATTGGACTTCCGGTTCCGGAGTTACGAGTTGAAGCGTGTAATCACACAGCAAATTCCCACATAAACTGAAATGAAAAATTTTCAAAATTAAATTTGTATTTTTGATGCCAAATGACTTTAAAATGCATGAAACATTGAGATGTTTGACAAAAATTGACTTTTTTGGACTTTGGAACATTTTTGCCTTCCTCATATAGAAAGGTTAAGCAATCACTCTAAAAATCGTCAATCATATCAGCCCGGAGGGAGTATGCATTGAGGGGTAGCTACTTTAAAATTTAAACTAGTTTAAAATTTCTTAACAACTTGAAAATTTTCGGCAGGACCCGGACCTCCTGGATCTTTCTCTATGATCCGCCGCTGGTTTCAAGCGATGTTTCAGTATCGACACATAGTATCTCAAGATCATGGCTGTCGATCCATTGTATGTATGTGCAAATCGTACTGAACATGTAATATTCATTTCAACCATTGTATTGAACATAAACAGCCATGGAATCGTAGTCTGGACAAATGAAAAAAGCACAATTGCACCACTAGGTGGATTAAAAAATGTTTTTATTTTTGGAATGCGTCTAGTCGAAACGAAAAATGACGATTTCCATTCGACTCTAGCAGGTCCTGATCGATTTTGATGAGAATTTGATTTTTGTTGTATGACTAATTATATGTCTAGGTCAAATGTTCAAAAACAGAAATTTAAGGTGAAGATAACATCATTTTGAAACCGCCAATTTCGGAGGTTTAGTATCTTCGATGAGTTTTACAAACATTAAACAGCGCATCATTTAATAAAATAATTTTGACGGTATATCGTCCAAGAAGTATTTATGGTGAATTTTCTCAGGTTAATATTCATGACTACAATAAAGTCTCAACAAATTCGCTAAAGACTCGAACTCTGTTACTATTTTCTGAAAAATTAATTCTGCATATTTTTAAAACTTCAAAAATTACGGTTTCGGAATTATGCCGTTTGGACAGTAAGATCGATTTTCACCAAACCCCCACCAATTGTAAAATTGGTATTGTAAAAAAACGTAAGGGCGATACTTTTTTTTGCAGTCTACATCTAACGAAATAATATATATTGTCTTCGAATTAATAAATTTTTGTACAGACTGAAATACTATACTAACTTAAACCTATTTTCAATTTGAACATTTCTCTACTTAAGTTGAAGTCAAAATGATGAAAAATGCTATTGAAGAGCTGACAGCAAACATCTACCGGGTTATTCTGTCCGTACTGCGTGCGATGAGTAGAGCGCCGAAGAAGTCCATTCTCCGCAGAGACCTACCAGGAACGTTGAAGTCCAGCTTAGCGAGAAGCAGAGGGCAGTCAATGTTGTCAGCGAGAAGATCGAACACAAAAAGTCGCTGCAGAAAAACTCTCCTGTTTCGTAGCTTAGGCAGGTTGATAAGAGCACAACGATGCTCATACGGTGGTAGTTCAAATCGATTTCGCCAGGGAAGCCGTCGAAGGGCATACCGGACGAAGCTCTTTTGCACCCGTTCTATGCGATTAATGTGTACGGTGTGATACGGGGCCCAAACGATAACTCCATACTCTAGAATGCTGCGTACCAGACTGATGTACAGTGCCTTTAGGCAGTAGACGTCGTTGAAATCTTGGGTGTTTCGTTTGATGAGTCCTAGTCCCCAAGGTCCTTGATTGATGAGACTCGTTTTACTGGGGCAGCGCTCACTACATACTCAAACGTAATTGGCGAGAGTATTCGTGTAAATGTGATTATGTTGCATTTCTGAATGTTTATAGTCATTCCGTTTCTATCACACCAATTCATGATCCTATATATGTCCATCTGAAGTGCACAACAATCTACCAGAGTTGTTATGATGCGATAAATTTTCAGATCATCTGCGTACATCACCTTACACTTCAATGCTGATAGGTGGGACCGAAAAAGTAAACAATCGCCAAAGGGACGAGATACTATCATTTTGTCAATTTCAATAGCAAAAACAAATTTTAATTTAATAATTTCAAATACTTTAAGTTTTGGGTTTCGATCACTGAATCATGCAATCTAGGATGTAAAAAATACAATAGTTCTTAAATAGGAAATAAAACCAAGTCTGGAAATATTCACTGTTGATTTTCTTTGAACGGTGTCACTGCTAGTATCGCTTTTTTCAAGAAAAAGCGTTGATTTCTTAGTTCTCAGTCGCGTTGGAAATTTGAGTAAAGTATAAACTTCAGATCGATTCAAAAAAATTTTGGCTCAGTACAATATACATAACCCCTTTAGGAAAATTCACTTTTCCCACCACAATGCATTGATTGAGGAATTTAGATATTTTATTAACAGAGCATTAGCAATAATTCGTTTGTATGTCTATTTTATGGGCCATTTTTTCGCTTTCCCATTGATTTGGTTTGAGATTTCTAGCACTGATGTTGTCCTATGCTGATTTGAGCGATTATCTGAGTCCTGCCACTATCCCATATAGTATGTGTTATCAAAAACATCGCGAAGCATCAAGTTCTAAATGTTCTCAAACGATATAATATCCGAAGAGAGTGATAAGAGTTATAAGAAATGTCTCATCACACTGATAGGTGGATTAAAAGCGTTTTTAATTTTATAGTCAAGTGGGAGGGGATAGGTCTTTCGATCCGCATCCTCACCACAAGTACACCGTTAGGTGTACCTGGGAAGAAATTTCTCCACGTATCACGTGTAACGGATTCTACTTCTCCGTATTGCGACATGTATTTTGCAATTAGATCAGGAGGGGTACGTGGTGATAGGTCATGTTACTTTACATTAACGTAGTCTTTTTCTATATACACGGGGATCTTAATTCCAACTTTATCACTTTCAGCCACGTGCTTCAAGTTGTTCTGCAAAACGAAACGTTCGGCTTGGGCTAACGTGTTGAATGATACGAGTACTACATGGCGAAGATGATGATACTGAAGATACATAACCTCCTTAAGCCAAAGCTGCATCTTCACCTTCAGCAGGTATTCCACTTCACGAAAACTCAATCTTATTGAACAGAATTTAAAGTCAACGACCGCTGTGTTAGGTCGGAGCAGAGTTTTTTCGTCAACTTTACTCATGATCGAAAGAATAAATTTAAAGGTTCTTTTGTTCTCGAGACAATGCACATTAGATCGAGAGGTTGCTAGTTGTTGTTCACTTGGTTCAATTGTACGTCTGACTTGGGCAGAAGTAGAAAGTAGACTGAATTCTGATGAAATGAATTTACCCCAAAAGATAACAAACATGGATCCAAAACTCGAAGAGATTTTTGAAGTAGAATACTTCTAACGTTTCAATATGGGGGTCCCTTTTCAAAAATTTCTGCTGAGATATTTTTCCAGTTTTCAAATGCGAATAACTTCCGTTGTACTGATCGAAATCGCTATATTTTTGCACTATCCGATCGGTAATATGTGCACGTATATTGTATTTGAACCCGTAAAATGTACGTCTATTATAGATAACAAAAATAATGTAATTTGTTAAGGTGGTAATTATCTGCGCTGATTGGTCCGTACAATTCAACCAAGCAGCGAGCGTTGCTAAGACTGCCTCTTTTTTTATGAAATGAACTTCGCCAGGTATAAAAACGGCACATAAGAGAAAATTTGTCAGTTTGCTTTCAGACCTCGTAGTAGCTGCTACGTTTTGTGTCAGCTGAAACTCTTCGGTTGGAATATATTCAATGACTGCCTCCAGGCATCGTTCCATCCAATGCAATGATCATACAATGATCAGCGCACATCGCAGAAAAGGCAGAACGCTCTTTTTTCGGAGTTCAATACGCGGATTGCAAGTGTGCGCGTGTGAAGGGGTGGTTGAGTGCGAAAGACTGCGCTCTCTTGCTCTATTATGCGTGGCGGGCTCAGATAAATTCATCATTAAATGATTTTGTTTAATTTTCTTTTGGTAAGCGGTAGTATGATTGACGATGACGATTTTAATAGCATTGGTTGTGTGAAGGAGATGATGTTGGCTTATTGGATACTGATACAATATGTTTCTGCCGTTCATTTGGGGCAAACTGGGATAACTTTCTACATATCATCTATGTATATGCTGTTATAAACACAGTTTAATTGTATAACTGCTGCATGTATGACGGGATTTGTACATCCACATTAAGATCGGTTTATTTTATGTTCAGCTAAATGATTTTACTTATTTCGCATTTCAACTAGTGAAATGCTCCATTAAAAGTAATGTCCTGGCACCAGCGATACCAGATTTACAGACATTTCAGGAATAAGGAACAGGAATTCTACAGACTTTTGATATCCGCCTACAGACGTAGTTGGAAATCTACAGACTTTTAAAAGAGTAATAGTATTTAGCAAAATTTAACTATTCGTCTACGAATGATTCCTTCACTAATAGTATTCTAATTTCAATCAATTTTTAAATTAATATTCTAGTGTAACTAGGATTTACTCAACCATCTAGAGACATTTACAAACATTTTAATAATTCTTCTACAGACATTTCATAAAAACATGTGGCATCGCTGCCTGGCACTACATTCGTTGTGGGATATTATCATACGTGACAATTGCAGGCTTATTGCGAAAACTCCACGCTAAGAAACCTGCTTGGTGAAGGTTTGAACATATGTATACGGCATTCGCCTTAACTCTCTAATGCTGACATTCCACGCGCAAATGCCCTTCTGCTGGTTATTAACTGTAGAGTAAGTACAATTTACAGTAAGTCCAAAAACTTTTTTTATCCGATTTGGCCCTTAATTTACTTTATTTGTATATCATGTACATTTGTACATACTTTTAAGTGGCCTATTTATAAAAATATTCACCAAGACGAATGTATTTTGATCCCACTATACATATGTGTAATGAAATATTCAATAATCAGGGCCGGTGGGTAATGCGAGTAGTTAAAAGGTAGCACTATCCACTTTAAAATAATCGAGTTGGTAATTAATAATTATCCACTCGAAACTTTGGAACAAACCTAACATTTGAATTTTGCCACGCATGTGTCTCGGGTGCACGTTTGAAATTTTTGAGGTATGTTCAAGATTCCATTTGCACAAACGCGTCGCAAGTGATTTATGTGAATGTAATGCAAGCGTATGTAGAGGTAGATGGGATAAAATACACCCTGTGCAGGGGTAAAATGCACAACAACGGGACATAATACATCATAACAAATATCGAAATAGCTGATTTCAATGCAGAAGATAGCAAAAATTGCAGCATTCGAATTAACAGCTTATGTGTATTCTACTTCACTTCGGTTATGTCTCTGACATTACCTACCCATCTTTTTTTTTCTTTTTCAATCATCTTTCTTTTAATGTTGATAAAGACAAACAGGATTCTCAACCCAAAATTGTAATAAAATCCGTCGTTTATTACAATGACTCGAACAGGCTACTTTAGTTCATTCAAATATATTTAAGCCAATTGTATTTTACCAGGAAGGATAGGATCAGGAAGAAGGGTCATTCTAGTTTACATTAGCTATCCCCTAGAACGAGAAAAGAAATGAAAAAGGCATGATAAAATCTGTTACTACATTAATCAACAAGATGTAAGATTATCAAATAAATTTGGTCAACACCTTTCCACACCTCCTTATTCATAAAGTGTCATTTTTGCCCAAGACCCGGAGAAATCTGAAAATATATTTTTTGTGCTGAGAATGGGACTTTGTATACATTGGAAATTATCTGAATTTACTGTTCATTTAAACCCAACATTTTTTTGTAAGTCCTTGTTAATCGACTTCTTAATCCATGGGCCCGCGCACGCCAAAAAACTGATAAAATTTTAATAACTTTCTCGGGTGATTTTATACCGATTTATGTATAGCATTCTACGAAGTTGTAGACAATGGGATTGTTCATCAGATTCTCACTTTTAGTATTTTTTTAATGTCTATAGTATCAATTAGTAGCAAAAATGCGATGTAATTTCAATAAAAAAACGCTTTTAATCCACCTAACAGTGTGATGAGACATTTCTTATAACTCTTATCACTCTCTTCGGATATTATATCGTTTGAGAACATTTGGAACTTGATGCTTCGCGATGTTTTTGATAACACATACTACATGGGATAGTGGCACGACTCAGAGAATCGCTCAAATCAGCATAGGACAACATCAGTGCTAAAAATCTCAAGCTAAATCAATGGAAAAGCGTAAAAATGGCCCATAAAATAGACATACAAACGAATTATTGCTAATGCTCTGTTAATAAAATATCTAAATTGTGGTGGGAAAACTGAATTTTACTAAAGGGGTTATATATTGTACTGAGCCAAAAAATCGATTTCTTTTAAATCGATCTGAAGTTTATACTTTACTCAAATTTCCAACGCGACTGAGAACTAAGAAATCAACGCTTTTTCTTGAAAAGGGCGTTACTAGCAGTGATACCATTCAAAGAAAATCAACAGTGAATATTTCCAGACTTGGTTTTATTTTCTATTTAAGAACTATTGTGTTTTTTACATCCTAGATTGCATGATTCAGTGATCGAAATCCAAAACTTCATAAAGTATTTGAAATTATTAAATTAAAATTTGTTTTTGCTATTGAAATTGACAAAATGATAGTATCGCCCCTTTGGCGATTGTTTACTTTTTCGTTCCCACCTATCAGCATTGAAGTATCGCCCTTACGTTTTTTTACAATAACTACCGTTTTACACCACCGATTTCGTCCGGGGTTTTTTCAATAGCGATCATTGTTACTATTTACAGCTGGAATCAGCTTGATAATCCTAAAAAATACGAAAAAAGCAGTTTCGCCTATAAACTTTAAATAAACAAACAAAAATACAGTTTCGCCCGTTGTATTTTTTGCTGTAGTTTAAGAAAGCAATATCGTAGAATCCAAATTTTTAGGTTAATTTGTTGCATTTCAAAGCCCTCATTTGCATGTATGAAAAAAAGCCTTATGTTTACATTTGTAAGTATCGCCCTTTTCACAAAAAAGCGTTGAAATGAAATCGCAGCTCCTGATATCACGCTATCTCTGAAGTGCATGCGTGCATAGTTCCAAATTTTACTTCGACATCGACTTTTTCTAAAGGTGACTTCCCAGTAGTATACTTTATTTGAATTATTATCGCTAATCCTAATGCCAAAGAACAAATAAAAACCTCTCGAAAACGAACCGTTTGGGAAAATCATCATCATTACTGGAATTTTCATTTTCACGAATCTTTTCGATAAACTTCCGCCACTTGCGTTAATGCACTGGGTGCACAGTGCTCTGAAAATCTAGCGAAATCGTCTTAGGGTACCAGCGGGTCTAATTCATAGCTATCTGCGCGGCGAGTTAAATCTGTAAAGAATACTAAAAATTAATTTCTATTCCATAATTTTCAGTTCAATAATTCGAGAGATTGTGCTCACCGCAAGCCATGAAAAAAAGACTACGTTGTGAAGCGATGGTCACTATTTATTAAAAAATCACGGTTAAATAAAAAATAGAACTATTAAAAAATTTCAAATAGTTTATAATTTCCACAAACTTATTAGGAAAAATTGTTTAATAAGCTTTCGTAATATTGTGTAGGAAAAAGCTGAAAATTTCAGTATTTTCTCTATCTGCAACATATAAACCCTTAAGTATACCAAATAATTGGTATACGAATTGGAATAGGTTCGCCAAATTTTGGAAGAAGTCTATAAAATAACCCCTTGAAAGCTACCTAAGAATTGTTGTAGTTTGATGTAATAAAAAAAATCTCCAAAAATGAAATATACCTATTAATGTGAAACACATTGAATAATACATACCATAAAGACCCATTTTTATCAGTCTCATGGCGTATTTTAGGCTGACAAAATGGGGACATTGACTAAAGCGGACAATTTTTTTTCTTTATAATAAACTGAAGCTGTTAAAATATTCTTCCCGTCCCTTGATGTAGTCTGATAACTATTTCTGATTATGATGAACTTTTTATTTTTGCATATTTCCATCTTCATGATAAGGAAAACATGCTCAAGAAAGGATTTACTCGAATTTAGTCTTGTTCGTCTGCTAGAGCCCATCAAACAGATGTTCATATTTGATTGATAAAATTGGGGTTTCAATATGTTATAATAGATATTCAGCATTCGAAAAAGTTTCTTGTGAACGAGTGTAGAACGACTTTGTTTCTACTTATTTGAAATCAGCGGCGTAGCCAGAAATTCGGTTTGGTGGGGGTTCGGTGAAATCGATCATACTGTCCAAACGTTATAATTCCGAAACCGTAATTTTTGAAGTTTTAAAATTATGCAGAATTAATTTTTCAGAAAATAGTAACAGAGTTCGTGTCTAGCGAATTTGTTGAGACTTTATTGTAGTCATGAATATTAGCCTGAGAAAATTCACCATAAATACTTCTTGGACGATATACCGTCAAAATTATTTTATCAAATAATGCGCTGTTTAACGTTTGTAAAACTCATTGACGATACTAAACTTCCGAAATTGGCGGTTCCAAAATGATGCTATCTTGACCTTAAATTTCTGTTTTTAAACATTTGACCTATACATATAATTGGTCATACAATGAAAATCAAATGCTCATCAAAATCGATCAGAACCTGCTAGAATCGAATGGAAATCGTCATTTTTCATAAATTTCTCTCTACATTCGGAAAGTGTTATACTCGTTATTAATCTTATTACGTTTTCGTCTCAATTTGTATGGTGTTAAGCCCCAAAACCTTCTCTTGGCTACGCCGTTGCTTGGAGTTATTTATTTCGCTTTTTATTTTCCGATATGTTTCAGATCGATCCGATGGTTATAAGTTAGAAAAATTGCAGTCAGGAGTTTCGCACAAATGAACATTTTTGTATTGATAAGTTATCAAGTTCAAGTTGTAGATAGTAAAATGAAGTACAAAATTCGTTTTATCGAAATAATGTTTAGCTTATTTCAATGGATTATTACTATATTGAACAATAAATAGGCGACAAAGAGTAATCAACAAACAACAAGCCATAACTTTTAAAGTATTCAAAATAGATATTTTAATTCTTTAAAAAATTATTCGCAAAAGTAAGAGCTACAAATTTGCTGAATACATCATTTCGATATAATCACTTCCAAGAAAATTTGTGAAAATATCTCACTCATAGGGGGATTAATCAGCAAAAGCGCAATACCAAAGGAAAGGGCATATTACCTCCATTAAATTCTCTGAAGATACTATTGACCTAAAATAAGCCGTTTTGGCGTTAATAATAGATTACATGTTTTTGGTCATATTTCTGGCAATGGGAAATGATAAAATCTTTCGTCCGCATTTAATGTTAAATATCTCTTTTGATAATAGTCCGATTTCAACAATCTATAGCTTGTTCGAAAGGTATTTGTTAAAGCTGTCTAAAAACATATAAATTGTTAATCTATATTATCAATTTCGACAGATAATTTAAAAAAAACTACAAAAAACGCCATTTTTACGCATTCAAACATTCATATTTTGGAAACTAAACATCAGAATCAAAAACAAATTAATAGCGTTCATACTGTTTTTTAGTTCTTTCATTTAAAATTGGTTTGGATAATATCGGTTCAGCCATTGCTGAGAAACACGAATGAGAATTTGTCCGTTACATACACACACAGACACACACACACACATACATTGTCCCAAATCGTCGAGCTGAGTCGATTGGTATATAAGACTCGGCCCTCCGGGCCTCGGAAAAAATCTTGAAAGTTTGAGCGAATTCTATACATTTCTTTTATAAGAAATGTAAAAAACTTAAGTTTTCAATCAGAAAACTTGAAAATAAAGTTGTTCTAGATCCCCCGACAAAATATTTTCATTTTACTTTCAAATGAAAGGGTTAAGTCCATTCTTTCATATCCCGAAGTTTTACAGATGCCGAATTTTTTGAATAAAGTTGTTCGACAAAGACACCGTGGTATTATCTTAGAATCAAACCTGTTAGGGTTAGTACCGAAATCTCAGCGCATGAGCTCAAAATGAATAATTTATTTATCAAAACATCTATCAACTGTTCAAGTGTTTGACCTACGATCGCTCTTGCAAGAATGGATATGGCATGCGGGAAGTGTAAACATACCGTTGAAAAGGCAAATTTAGTTATATGTGACGGTTTTTGCGACGGCTGGCGCGTGTTTCACAAGCAATGCACTGGCCTAACTAGTGATGAGCTTCACGCTTGCACTAACTCGAACATTTTTTGGATGTGCGATAGGTGCGTTGATGTGGTGGAAAATGCAAGATTTCGTAACTCAATAAGTTCACTCGTAGCCGTACACGCCATTCGTGAAAAAGAACGCGATAAGGAAATTGAAAATTTAAGAACAAGTATCGATCTGTTGAATGCGTCCGTAAGTAACTTTATTGAAGTCGCCAAACCTAGTCAACGACCACTAAAACATGCTGAAAATGATTCTGCGCAAGATACAACTGATCCCCTGTCATCGACTATGAGAGAAGCTCCACTGGCAAGTTTTCCGAGTACCGAGGGCAGCTTCAAGTTGTTTTTGACAAATATCGGTAGCAAGGTCAACGAAGAACAGGTGTCTGATCTTGTGACCACATGCATTGATACTAGAATGCCAATATCAGTGAAAAGCTGGTGCCGGCGTGGCAGGTTACATCAACTCTCGACTACGTTTCTTTCAAAGTTGAATTGGATGCAACTTTGAAAGGAAAAGCGTTATCTCCAAGAACATGGCCCCGAATTATATGGTTTCGCGAGTTTAAAGACAATTGGCGATTCTACGTTGAAACCGCTCGCAGATAGCGCTGGAAGGAAAGTGTTACTGATTTGATTCTGTTCTGTCATAGTGCATATATTTTCTGTAAACATTGGTAAAAAATGACTTTTAAACACCAAATTACCGATCAATTTGTTGATAATTGTTTATAAAAATGAAGGAAAATCATCATTTTATAAGATGATGAGTAAACATCTTGCGAAAAGAGTGTAAAACATAGTGGTTTCTAATATTATTCGTAGGGCTATATGCGCGCTGTTTCGAAATGTAATTTGTTGAGCACCGTAGCCGCCGCAACAGCATTTCCCGTTCGTCCTAAGTTAAGCTAAACCTTCATGAGATGGTGTAAATTCATGAAACTCTCCAGATCAGGCGAGGAAAGAATATATCCGGCTAATAGGAAAGTGTCAGCTTTGTATCATGCACAGCCGATCCTTCTCTCCGATAGTCTTCACTGAATCTCCTACGTAGTTCAAAATATGAAGGAGTTTGACATTGGTACTGATTGAGTCTCGGTTTCGAGTTGGAACTTTATTTATGAACGATTTTTTATGACCGCAATAATACCCCGATTACATTTCGAAGAACTGTATGAGTGAAATAGTTGCAAATGGCTGTAATTTCAGAATAATTGCAAATAAAACTAAATTTCTTACTCGTTTCATTCATATTTTGGCAGTGGTAAGCTTTTTCCGAGAAGATAATGAAGATTTTGTTGTAAGCTACGACTCACTTACGGGTGAAAAAAAGCAAACTGTATCACTTTGCCAGTTCATGAGCTGAATCATAGGTGTCGCATGACTAATTTTGGCTTTGCCGCAAATCGCCAATCGTCCCGCACTTCCTTGGATTCCACGTCAGCTCGGAAATACAATGACTGGCATGCTAAACTAGTGAAAATAATGTTATGTGGAAAACGTACTGCTACTGTGTTTGTTTAAATGTGTTATGATATTATCTTATGTCAAACAACTATGTGTATTTGTATCTGTATTTATATTTATTAGTTCTAAGAAATTTCAATAAGACACTCCGTCAGTTGAAAAAATCAATAAAATCAAATCAATAACTTATGCACGAAACCATACTGTATAAATATTACGATTTATTCATCATTTGAGTAGATTATTATAATGTTGATACATATGACTTGCACTCCATCATATTAGTGTTTAAAATGAATAGTTACATGTTACTAACATCAATGTATAACAGCTTTGTTATAGATTCATACAACTTATTTTTACAGTACCTGTTACGTTATATGCATAAAACCCAATTATATACAATTATATGAAACACTAAATACGCGTCGATTCCTTGAACACGCATTCGTGGTAAGGAATCGAATTAAAACTGAGCAGGGCTTGCCGGCGGGAAAATGGCCTCGGAAAGTACCGGTAGGTCTCTGTCATTGGAAAATCGGTAGAGCCTACTACATCCCGAGATTAAGTTGTTTGCATGGGGTGATTGGACCATATGCAGAATACATTTTTCATAATACCACTGCCAGCCAGTGGAATTTAGAAAGTTAATATACACGCACACAAACATACACATTTTAACTCATACGTATATATCACATTTTTACATTTCTTATAAAAGAAATGTATAGAAATCGCTCAAACTTTCAAGATTTTTCCGAGGCCCGGAGGGCCGAGTCTTATATACCAATCGACTCAGCTCGACGATTTGGGACAATGTCTGTGTGTGTGTCTCTGTGTGTGTATGTAACGGACAAATTCTCATTCGTGTTTCTCAGCAATGGCTGAACCGATCTTATCCAAACCAATTTTAAATGAAAGAACTATCAAACAGTAAGAACGCTATTAATTTGTTTTTGATTCTGATGTTTAAATTTTAATTTTTTTTTTAAATTATCTGCCGAAATTGACAACATAGATTAACACTTCATATGTTTTTAGACAGCTTTAACAAATACCTTTCGAACAAGCTATATATTTTTGAAATCGGACTATTATCAAAAGAGATATTCAACATTAAATGCGGACGAAAGATTTTTATCATTTCCCACTGCCAGAAATGTGACCAAAAAATGTAATCTATTATTAACGCCAAAAAGGCTTATTTTAGGTCAATAGTACATTCGGAGAATTTATGGGAGGCAATATGCCCTTTCGTTTGGTATTGTGCTTTTGCTGATTAAGCCCCCTATGAGTGAGATATTTTTACAAATTTTCTTGGAATTGATTATATCGAAATGATGCCTTCAGCAAATTTGTAGCTCTAACTTTTGCGAATAATTTTACTGAAGACTTCAAATATCTATTTTGAATACTTTAAAAGTTATGGCTTGTTGTTTGTTGATTACTCCTTGTTGCCTATTTATTGTTCAATGTAGTAATACTCCATTGAAATAAGCTAAACATTATTTCGATAAAACGAATTTTGTATTTAATATTTCTATCTACAACCGCTAGAAATAATCACTGAACACAAGTTGTCTGGAAGGAAGTTGATAACTTATCAGTGTAATTTTTCTAACTTATAACTATCGGATCGATCTGAAACATATCGGAAAATGAAAAGCGATATAAATAACTCCAAGCAACGGCGTAGCCAAGAGAAGGTTTTGGAGTTTAACACAATACAACCCCCCCCCACCACACCCAAAAAAAATATTGGATTGAAGTTGAAAATTTATTGATGCTGACTGATTTAATTCAATATTACAATAACAATTATCTGATCCGTACATTGATAAACTGTTGTTGTAAACATCATGAGGATTTTTGATAAATTGTCGGAATGGGGATCTGATATGTAACTCTATTGGTCTTGATTTCACAGTTGTCTAATAGCATCAATATCAAATTCCTTTAATAGGAAGCGAAGTTAAAATTGATTTAATGTCTATGAAACATAGAACTGCTCACCAAAAAAATGCATAACTTTCAACATTTGCTACAAATGTTTTTGGCTTTCTCATTCACTCTAAAATTCGTCAATCTAATCCCGACCCGGAGGGCCGAGTGTCATAGGCCAATCGACTCAGTTCGTCGAGATCGGAAAATGTCTGTGTGTATGTGGAAAAAATGTGACCTCAGAGATGGCTGGACCGATTTGGACAAAGTTAGTCTCAAATGAAAGGTACAACCTTCTCATCGGCTGATATTGAATTTTTTATTGATTGGACTTCCGGAGTTACGAGTTGAAGAGTGCAATCACACAGCAAATTCCCATATAAACTGAAATGAAAATTGTTTAAAACCAAATTTGTATTTTTGATGCCAAATGACTGCAAATGCATGAAACATTAAGATTTGATGTAAACTCGAAAAAAATAATGTTTGACAAAAATTGACTTCTTTGGACTTTAGTACATTTTTGCCTTTCTCATATAGAAAGGTTATGCAATCACTCTAAAAATTGTCAATCATACCGGCCCGGAGGGAGTATGCAATGAGGGGTTGCTACTTTAAAATTGAAACTAGTTTAAAAACAGTTTCTTAACAAGTTGAAAATTTTCGGCAGGACCCGGATCTCCCGGATCTTTCTCCATGATCCGCCGCTGGTTTCAAGCGATATTTCAGTATCACATAGTATCTCAAGATCGTGGCTGTCGATCCATTGTATGTATGTGCAAATCGTACTGAACATGTAATATTCATTTCCACCATTGTATTGAACATAACCAGCCATGGAATCGTAGTCAAATGAGAAAAGTACAATTGCACCAATAGATGGATTAAAACAGGTTTTTATTTTGGGAATGCGTCGAGTTGAGACGAAAACGTAATATAATAAATAAAGAGGATAACACTTTCCGAATGTAGAGTGAAATTTATGAAAAATGACGATTTCCATTCGACTCTAGCAGTTCCTGATCGATTTTGATGAGCATTTGATTTTTGTTGTATGACCAATTATATGTATAGGTCAAATGTACAAAAACAGTAATTTAAGTTCAAGATAGCATCATTTTGCAACCGCCAATTTCGGAGGTTTAGTATCTTCGATGAGTTTTACAAACGTTAAACAGCGCATTATTTGATAAAATTATTTTGACGGTATATCGTCCAAGAAGTATTTATGGTGAATTTTCTCTTAATATTTCTTCTTAATATTCATGACTACAATAAAGTCTCAACAAATTCGCTAAAGATACGAACTCTGTTACTATTTTCTGAAAAATTAATTCCGCATAATTTTAAAATTTCAAAAATTACGGTTTCGGAATTATGCCGTTTGGACAGTAAGATCGATTTTCACCAAACCGAATTTCTGGCTACGCCGCTGATTTCAAATAAGTAGAAACAAAGTCGTTCTACACTCGTTCACAAGAAACTTCTTCGAATACTGAATATCTATTATAATACATTGAAAACCCAATTTTATCAATCAAATATGAACATATGTTTGATGGGCTCTGGCAGACGAACAAGACTAAATTCGAGTAAATCCTTTCTTGAGCATGTTTTCCTTATCATGAAGATGGAAATATGCAAAAATAAAAAGTTCATCATAATCAGAAATAGTTATCAGACTACATCAAGGGACGGGAAGAATATTTAAGAATATTTTAACAGCTTCAGTTTATTATAAAGAAAAAAAATTGCCCGATTTAGTCAATGTCACCATTTTGTCAGCCTAAAATACACCATGAGACTGATAAAAATGAATCTTTATCATATGTATCATTCACTGTGTTTCACATTTACATTTCATTTTTGGGGATTTTTTTTATTACATCAAACTACAACAATTTTTAGGTAGTTTTCAAGGGGTTATGTTATAGACTTCTTCCAAAATTTGGCGATCCTATTCCAATTCGTATACCAATTAATTGGTATTCTTAAGGGTTTATATGTTGCATATAGAGAAAATACTGAAATTTTCAGCTTTTTCCCTACACAACATTACGAAAGCTTATTAAACAATTTTTCCTAATAAGTTTGCGAAAATTATAAACTATTTGAAATTTTTTAATAGTTTTATTTTTTATTTAACCGTGATTTTTTAATAAATAGTGACCATCGCTTCACAACGTAATCTATTTTTCATGGCTTGCGGTGAGCACGATCTCTCGAATTGCTGAACTGAAAATTATGGAATAGAAATAAATTTTTAGTATTCTTTACAGATTTAACTCGCCGCGCCGATAGCTCTGAATTAGACCCGCTGGTACCCTAAGACGATTTCGCTAGATTTTCGGAGCACTGCATTAACGCAAGTGACGGAAGGTTATCGAAAAGTTTCGTGAAAATGAAAATTCCAGTAATGATGATGATTTTCTCAAACGGTTCGTTTTCGAGATTTTTATTTGTCCTTTGGCATTAGGATTAGCGATAATAATTCAAATCAAGGATACAACTGGGAAGTCACCTTTAGAAAAAGTCGATGTCGAAGTAAAATTTGGAACTATGCACGCATGCACTTCAGAGATAGCGTTATATCAGGAGCTGCGATTTCATTTCAACGCTTTTTTTGTGAAAAGTGTGATACTTACAAATGTAAACATAAGGCTTTTTTCATATATGCGAATGAGGGCTTTGAAACGCAATAAATTAACCTAAAAATTTGGATTCGACGATATTGCTTTCTTAAACTACAGCAAAAAATACAACGGGCGAAACTGTATTTTTGTTCGTTTAGTTAAAGTTTCGCCCTCCATGCTCCATGCAAACAAACAGGGCGATACATTTTTGCTAGCAGTTTAGAGGCGAAACTGTTTTTTCCGTATTTTTTTTAGGATCATCAAGTTGATACCAGCTGTAAATGATCGCTATTAAAAAAAACCCGGTCGAAATCGGTGGTGTAAAACGGTAGTAATTGTAGAAAACGTAAGGGCGATACTTCAATGCTGATAGGTGGGACCGAAAAAGTGAACGATCGCCAAAGGGGCGATACTATCATTTTGTCAATTTCAATAGCAAAAACAAATTTTAATTTAATAATTTCAAATACTTTATGAAGTTTTGGGTTTCGATCAATGAATCATGCAATCTAGGATGTAAAAAACACAATAGTTCTTAAATAGAAAATAAAACCAAGTCTGGAAATATTCACTGTTGATTTTCTTTGAATGGTGTCAATGCTTGTATCGCTTTTTTCAAGAAAAAGCGTTGATTTCTTAGTTCTCAGTCGCGTTGGAAATTTGATTAAAGTATAAACTTCAAATCGATTCAAAAAAAAATTCGATTTTTTTGGCTTAGTGCAATATATAACCCCTTTAGGAAAATTCACTTTTCCCACCACAATGCATTGATTGAGGAATTTAGATATTTTATTAACAGAGCATTAGCAATAATTCGTTTGTATGTCTATTTTATGGGCCATTTTTTCGCTTTCCCATTGATTTGGTTTGAGATTTCTAGCACTGATGTTGTCCTATGCTGATTTGAGCGATTCTCTGAGTCCTGCCACTATCCCATGTAGTATGTGTTATCAAAAACATCGCGAAACATCAAGTTCTAAATGTTCTCAAACGATATAATATCCGAAGAGAGTGATAAGAGTTATAAGAAATGTCTCATCACACTGTTAGGTGGATTAAAAGCGTTTTTATGAAATATGCGGTTGGGGTAAGTTGGTGGTAACGCACACGGGGAAGTTGGTGGTACTATTTATAGTGCAAAAAACCTGTTTTAATCCACCTAGCGGCTCAATTGTGCCTTTCTCAATCATGAACACGAGAATGTTTGCGTTGTTTATATTCATTAAAAGCTTTCAAATGCACCTATTACATTTTATTATTACACATGCATTGACAAATATACAAGAAAAGAAATCATTATTCGAGTCAATCATAAGAACAACAACTTATCCGAACAAACTGTATATCTAAAGTCAACGGTTTAGACGCTATTCATTTTGAGCACGAAAACGACGTTTTAAAACACTGTGCACTGATTTTGTCCTATGATGATTTGAGCGATTCTCTGAGTCCTGCCACTATCCTATGTAGTATGTGTTATCAAAAACATCGCGAAGCATCAAGTTCTAAATGTTCTCAAACGATATAATATCCGAAGAGAGTGATAAGAGTTATAAGAAATGTCTCATCACACTGTTAGGTGGATTAAAAGCGTTTTGCCTTTCTCAATAGAAAGGTATTGCAATTGCTCTGAAAATCGACTTTTTAACGAAGGCCCGGAGGGCTGAGTGACATATACCATTCGATTCAGTTCGTCGAGTTCGGCAAATGTCTGTGTGTGTATGTATGTGTGTGTATGTATGTGTGTACGTGCTTCTGTGTGTGTGTACGCGGATACAATCTCACTCACTTTTCTCAGAGATGGCTGGCTTCTCACAAACTTAGTCCCAAATGAAAGGTGCAACGTTCCCATAAGCTGCTATTGAATTTCTAATGGATCCGACTTCCGGTTCCGGAATTACAGGGTGATTATACGATCACGCAGAAAATGTCGATTTTAATAAATTCTGCAATGAATGTATAATGGTGAAAATTTTTCTAAAATGTGACCACAACTGCTTCGATTTGTAGTACTAGGTCATTAACATCCATTCAAAGTCTTTTTGGTCACATCGGCCACCATCATCGGTTCCGGAAGTCCCGGCGGAAGTATCCAAATTCAGAATAACAGTCACATCGGTTTCTCGGAGATGGCTAGACCGAATCAACCAAACTTAGTCTCAAATGAAAGATGTTGCGTCCCCGTAAATGGCTATTAAATTTTATCCCCAACCGACTTCCGGTTCCGGAGTTACGGGTTGTGGCGTGCGATCACATAGCAAATTGTGATTCAAACCAATACTCCGATGAAAGCAAAAAAGGTAAAAATTTAGCTAAAATGTCTCTCAAACAACTTAAATTTGCAGTTCTAGGTCACCGACGGCCAAACAAACTTTCGTTGACTACATTGACCACCATAGACGATTCCGGAAGTGCCCGGGAAAAGCGGCCACCTTTCAAAACTAGCAAACTCATATCAGTTTCTCGGAAATTGTTGGGCCGATTTTCACTAACTCAAATGATAGCTATATTATCCCCACAGATGTCTGTAAAATTTCGCACGGATCGCTTATATGGTTCCGGAAATATAGACTGAACAGTCCGGTCGCACATGAAATTCCCATATAAGCCGGAACTCAAAATTTTTTTCAAAGGGGGCACCCCATGAAATTTCAGAAATCGAGTTCGTATTTTTGATGCCAAGCATCTTTAAAATGCATGAAACGTCGTGATTTTATTGTTCGAGTACCCTATCGAATCATTATCGTCTATCAAAAAGTGTTGTCCAATAAAAGGTTGATTTTTGGTAATAATGTTGTTGTACCTGAGACGAAAAGGTCAATGATGTGTTCGGTGGATTTTATAAACGTAACAAGCCTTTCTTCTGATACTGTATGTCCTCTAATTGATCCCCCAAAAGTGAAAATTTTTTTAGAACAGTTGACTGAATAATTATCCAAATGTTAAAAAATTAATGTTCAGGATTAAAATTTAAACTCAAATAAATGCGAAGGTTTCATGTAGTGAGTGTTTCTGCGATAATAGACCTTTCTCGTCCGACCTAACCCCCTTTTTTCTTATTTTTATTCAAAAGACTACACATTTTTAAGAATATTTCCGCTGAAATGAGACTTTTTAGAGCTATCGTGATTTTTTAATGATTTTTTTAAATTTGAAAAATGCAAGAATGTTGAGTATTTTTTTCACCTTTGCAAGAATGGTGGGACTCAAAATATGTGTTTGGGCAGCACTGTTTTGTATATTTTTGCTTGGCTTCCTGGCAACGCGGCAAATGAAGTGGTGAGTCGCGGTACAAAGTTCATTGGTTATGTAAGCAAACTAAAGTGAACCTCTCGGTGGAGAACGTTGCATGGTAATGTTTAACCTTACTTTTTTGACAGTCCAAAGAGATTGTTTACATGATCTTGGAATTTTTGTTGATTCGATCATAGTATGAGAAACTTGGTTTGGTTCGCTGCCAAATGTTAACACTTTCCCAACAAGGTCGCTCAGCTGTATTTTTTAATTGATGTCGGCATCATACATTTTTCCGTTAAATTTAACATTTTTACTTTTCTTGTACATGATTCATTGAAGAAGCAAGGAATTTCTAGCCAAACATTTGAAAAAGGCCTACTGCCAAATGCAAACAAATCGAATTTTGATGTTCTCTATTAAAATCCTGGGACAGAACCTGTGGATAGATGTTTTCTTTTTCTTTTTTCTGTTCATTTTATCTCTTGGCTTGCATAGCCACTCTTTCTTCCTCACATATTTTAAATTGACTGGCTACATTTGACAGTCCCCCCTGACTGCATTTGACGGTTCCCTTTGGCTGCATTTGACAGCTCCCCCTGGCTACAATTGACATTAGGTTTTTTCGTATCCACACGTTCCTTCCCAGTAAAAAACTATCTATCTGGCCATGTACATAAACATAACGCAACAATGGATTATGAAGAATTTTGATAATGATTTTATAACAAATTATAAAAGAGCCCGGCTGATATAAATGTCCTAACTAGCAATACACTTATTATAAAATGATTATAAAGGATTATTGTAACTGATTCCAAAAGGATTATAAAGGCAGTGAAATACGTACTCAATGAATTAAGGGGTGTGTCTGATGTAATCAATATGCGCAATCAAACTAAATAAAACAGTATTCAATTTTTAAATAGAATTATAATGAATTCGACCAAAACTTCTTTTGCCTTTTCTCATTTTCAAATGTTTGGGTAGAATTTAGATTATTTTATCGTTGTTGCGATCAATTTCGTTTGGTTTGTTTTGTTCACAATGTTAGTCGCAGAGCATTTTGGTGATCTATGGCAATTGATGACCTTTACACCCCATACTAGGTCCGCTCCTGTTGCAGCTGTTTCGCCCTGTCCGGCATCGAGTCAACCGATGGTCCAACCTGCGCCGCACTCGTCTGTCGCTATGTCAATGACAGGGACTTGGATTAAAGGCCAAAATTTCAGTTACGGTTGGTGGAGTTGCTGCAATCGGTTTGCCTTCGGCCACGTTGGACATTCGGCTAACGGAAATATTCAGCGATTCCGATTCGAAGGAAGTAGCGCCAGTAGCAGACTGCTTCGGTTCAGCAATACGCTCCGGTATCGGACGAAGCAAACACTCCGACAGGACGAAGGTTTCAACGAGGGGCTCAGGCATAAGTAGCAGAGTCCTTGCACTTCCTGCTTGTCGAGTGAACAATTCCGACGAAACCACTGCCGTTCTCGCCAAGTTTGATCACCGTAATAAGTGCGACGTCAGCGGTATAGTGCCAGGATTAGTCGAGAACATTGCCAGGACTGACTTTCCAACAGCTACAAGATTAAATAGCAATGCGTTTTTAAAGTGACCATAGTATAACGTAGAGGCTTTAGCCAGATGATTTATTCAGCAGAATAAGATAGCAAAATTACCCAAAACATAAGACCTGGCTGCCGAAGTGAATACACACACATCATCACCTACAGAGGCAAGTAATATTGGAACGCAGCGAAATTCCTCACAATGAATTGATCTCGTTAGGTGAAATTCCAGGAAGTACAATTTTCATAGCACAATTTAGTCGACCGAAATTGTAGTCCTCAGTCGAGAGAAAGACTGATAGAGTAGCAGCAGCTAGGAATTTTCTTTCGAAAGCTAGCAGCGGTTTCGCGTATCCTGCACTAAGTAGAGAGCGTTAAGACACATCTCTGAAACATGTCAAGTGCTATCAGATGAGAAAAAACGTCGCATCTATGACCAGTACGACAAGGACGGTTTGCTGACCAACGGTTCCGTCCGGTACCACCATAACACACGGAACCGGCGACACATATATTCACAACATACTAATTACTTATCCTTCCGAAAAAGTAAATAAATTGACTATGCAATTTATCATTCGCTGCCTAGTTATTTCCTGCCAATTTGAACAAGACAGCAGTTGCAGAAAGCTTTATTGCGGTGCAAAAATGATGGCAACTCGGGATATAATATAAATTTACATATAATTTCTCCTCCCTGATATTCTTCCAGAATGTATAATGCTCTGCATTCTTATCACTCCTATCAAATCCTTCTTACTCCTTATCGTCAGTGCCGAGCACTGTTTTGCATTTGCCGGCTAAATCAACGACAATGCGATAATCGTCAATCGACGAAACTTTTGCTGTAATGGAACTTGAACACGAATAATAAATAATTGTTCCATTCGAAAGTGATAACCTTGTTGTCCTCATGTTTGCAGCTATCATACGCTGGTAGGCATTCTGACCAATGGAAACGTTTTTCGGTATGGGCATTAAACGATCATTTCAACAACTTATCATCGACCGAATTCGTTACCTATAAAGTTCAGGTAAACTTCACCACCTAAAAATGAGTAATAAATCGGATCATCTTGTTAGGACTTAACCCACGAGCAAACAAACAAATGTGTACAAATCCTTATCCATCATCCAGAAAGCAATCGTTTTATAGCCCAATGCTTGATCTTACGATTCAGCATATGCCACCGGGTTTTGCTTCCAGCGCCGATTGGTTAATGTATGAACCAGGGGTGACATTACGCATCTCGAAACGAAAGGTTTATTGTATTCAAGTTTGTGTGAAAAGGTCGATTCGAATTGGTTGCATAATGTGGCACCAGGTTCCCATTGTTCCAATCCTCATCCCTCTTGAGTTGATAGTCTTTCAAAGAGCATCGAAAGTATTCAAGTAATGTAAATTTTAAAAGTCCATGTAAACAAGTCTTAGGTAAACAAGCACACTGAACTGTCCTTGTGCTTTTTTTTTTGGTTCAGTGTATTTTCACCGATTAGTTGTTTGTGTTGATCGCTCCAGTTATTTTTTTAATATTTGACGTGATTTGTGCCGTTTAATCGTCGTTTATCGTATCAGTCGATCTTAAATTTTGTTTGCGCCCTTGGTATTGTGAAGTTTTAAAGTGTTTTCTACAAATTTTGTTTTGTGTCGTGAAAAAGTCCAGTGAAAATCGAGATTGTTTACATCACCGGACCTGTGTGTAATTACCCACAAAAAATTCACGCGCTCATTTCGCCATCTGCACGCGAGTAGAGGAAAGTATTTCCCACCATAACTTGGCGCACAGTGAGACGAAAACGAAAAGTCGGATCTAGGGCGGGTAGAAAATCGGCATTATGACAAGTGCATGCGATCACTGCGCGAAAACCGTCAAATCGGACGATGACTTTATCGAGTGCATGGGATTTTGCAAAAATGTGGTGCATATGCAGTGCGGTAAACAACTCAACAAGCCGTTCTTGAAAAAACTTGCCGAAAATCCAAATTTATTTTGGATGTGCAATGAATGTGTCAAGTTGATGAAGTTTGCTCGCTTTCGCGACACCGTTTCCTCGCTTGGATGTGTTATCGCTGCTATCGCTGGGAAAACGGATGACGTCTGTGCTGAACTAAAGGCAGAGTTATCAAAAAATAACCAACAAATTTCGCACCTCGCCAGAAAGGTTTCAACAGCCACTCCAGTCCGGCCAAATTCCGGTACATCTCGACCACCTCAGAAACGTCGTCGCGAGGATGGTCCTGATCCGAGCAGTATTCTTGTCGGCGGTCGAAAGCTAGTCGATAATAGCAACATTCTCACGGTTCCTCCTCCCACTCCGTTGCTCTGGATGTATCTTTCCCGCTTTCATCCCAGCGTTAGCAAGGAGACAGTCGAAAAAATGTCCAAAGAAGGGCTAAACTGCAACGAGGAAATAAAGGTCATTCCGCTTGTTAAAAAAGGCATAGACGTCAGTACTCTGAACTTCATATCTTTCAAAGTTGGAGTTCACCCAAAGTACCGTGAAGCAGCTCTTAACCCTGACACATGGCCGCAAGGCATATTGTTCAGGGAATTTGAGGATAGCCGTACCCAGAACATTTGGTGCCCACCGACTGATTTTCCTACGCCTTCGGAAGTCGCATGTATTCCGCTAAGTCAACCCGGCCCATCAACCCTACAGAGGACTCCGCAACGATTGGCAATGCCACTATACCAAGCTACACCGCCATTGTGAAGGAGTGTCGACGCTGATCGCATACTGGGACGCAATGCAGTTGGTACAATGGAAGCCCTCGATCCCCCCGCTACAGTCGAGCCCTTGCAGCCAGCGTTCAGCAGTCGTCCCGGTCCTGTATGTGTGGGTGGAGAAGGGGTCTTCCAAGCCGCCTTTCTCGGCAAGTATTATACAAATTGTAACGATACAACGGTTAAACCGATTCACGCTTCTAGTTCATCGTCCAACACTCGCCGTAAGCTACTACCGTCCCGTTCCTGCTCTCCGCATCGCTCCATCGGGGTTCAACGCATACTGGGACGCACCGCAGTTGGCACTATGGAAGCCCTCGAGCCCCCCGCCACAGTCGAGCAATTGCAGCCAGCGATCATCAGTCGTCCCGGTCCTGTGTGTGGGATGGGTGAAAGGGTCTTCCAACCCGCCACAAATGGCAAGTATACATCTGATCCGAACACTTCAAGCGCTGATGTATTCTTCGCTTCCAGTAATTTGCCTTTTGCTCTAACATCTTGTGACGAGATGTCAACTATTTCTGTCGCCGATGATGATCGCTGCATTCTGGAGCGCGATGCAGTTGATTCGCCCTCTGCAGAACCTGATCCGTCATCCAATAACATCGAGATTTACTACCAGAATGTTGGTGGCTTAAATTCATCAACGGACAGCTATTTGCTCGCGACCACGGGCTGCTGTTATGACGTCATCGCCTTAACCGAGACGTGGCTCAACAACCGTACTCTGTCTCACCAGGTGTTTGGTTCAACATTTGATGTCTTCCGCTGTGATCGCAATGCCCTCAACAGCCGCAAGACATCAGGTGGTGGTGTACTCATCGCCGTTCGCCATGGTATAAAAGCCCGAGTGATCAACGATGAGCGGTGGGAGAGCTCCGAGCAAGTGTGGATATCAGTGAAACTTGCCGATCGCAATCTCTTCCTGTGTGTCGTGTATTTTCCACCTGACCGAATTCGTGATTACAGCCTGATCGATGTACATCTTTCCTCCGTTTCTTTCATCACCTCGATCGCTGCCCCATCTGATGATATTGTTATACTGGGCGACTTTAACTTACCTGGCTTGACCTGGTGCCCAGCAAGTAACGGATTTCTACGATTGGATATCGAAAAATCTGTGCTTATCAACAATGCCAGTTGTATCTTGGACAACTACAGTAGCGCAACTCTTCGGCAAATTAATAATATCATCAACGAGAACGGACGTACATTGGACCTCTGCTTTGTAAGTGCCCGGGACTACGCTCCGTACTGCTGCGCCGCTCCGACACCTTTAGTCCAGCATGTGCGCCATCATCCCCCACTACATCTTGTACTCGCTGGTAACCTAGGAGTGAGTTTTGAAGACGTCTCAAGCTCTATCGTCTACGATTTTAAAAACGCTGACTACGACAGCATCGTTAGCACGCTGTTGGATATAAATTGGGACGAAAATCTTAACAATGATGACGCGAACGAAGCAGCGATGACGTTTTCTAATATTCTTAACTACCTAATCGACCGTCATGTGCCAAAACGAACAGTCAGCACAAATCAACACCCTCCCTGGCAATCAACAGTGCTTAGACGATTAAAAACTGCCAAACGAGCCGCATTTAAAAAGTTCTCGAAGCATAAGACACTTGCATTACGAAACCACTACTTTCAACTCAACCACGAATACAAACAGCAAAGCAGACGTGCCTTTTTTAGATATCAGCGAAACGTCGAACGTCAACTGAAATCCAAGCCCAAGTCGTTTTGGAAATATGTGAACGAGCAGCGAAAAGAATCCGGGTTACCATCTTGTATGTCATTAAATGGAGTTTTAGGCACCGACACTAAGGAAATTTGCCAATTGTTTTCCGACAAATTTTCAAGCGTTTTTTCCGACGAGAACCTTTCCCCACAACAAGTCGCTGCCGCTTCAAATCTAACTCCTTCTCTAGGACGAACCATCAACCGAATTTGTGTCGATAATGCTGCCATTCTTGCAGCAAATTCCAAGCTGAAAGCATCTAGTTCCCCGGGTCCAGATGGCGTTCCTTCGATTTTTGTCAAAAAGTGCATCAGCGGGCTTCTTGAACCACTTCGGCGAGTCTTTGTGCTATCACTCAATACTGGAACATTCCCTTCCTGCTGGAAAGCAGCGCACATGTTTCCAGTTCACAAAAAAGGAAACAAATCGAACATTGACAATTATCGAGGAATCTCGTGTTTAAGTGCAGTATCAAAACTATTCGAGCTGGTTGTCTTAGACCCTCTTTTCTTTCACTGCAAACACTACATTGCAGACGATCAACACGGATTTATGCCTAAACGATCGACAACGACTAACCTGCTCTCGTTCACAACATATGCAATGGATGGATTCGCTGACGGATTGCAAACCGATGCTATTTACATGGATCTATCTGCGGCCTTCGACAAAATCAATCATGATATCGCAATAGCGAAGCTGGACAAACTCGGTATTCATGGACAACTTCTGCGCTGGTTTCGTTCCTACCTCGATGGAAGGCAGCTCCAAATCAGCATTAAGGACTGTCTATCTACACCATTCTTCGCTACATCCGGCATCCCACAAGGAAGCCATCTCGGTCCAGTGATATTCCTCCTCTACTTTAATGACGTCAACATCAAATTACAAGGACCCCGCCTTTCTTTTGCCGACGACATGAAAATTTTTCAACAAATACGGGATAAAACCGATGCCGAGCTTCTTCAGAGGGAATTGGACAGCTTTAGTACGTGGTGTGATCTAAACAGAATGGTTTTAAACCCGAGCAAATGCTCAATCGTTACGTTCACGCGGAAACGCCATCCGATTCAGTTTAACTACCATCTCTTCGACTCGAGTATTCCAAGACACTCTAACGTCAAGGATCTCGGAGTCATCATGGATTCGGCACTAACGTTCAAACCACATACATCATCCATTGTGGATAAGGCTTCAAGACAGCTTGGGTTCATCTTCCGAATAGCGAAAAACTTTAAGGACGTATACTGTTTAAAATCTCTCTATTGTGCGCTGGTTCGCTCAACACTGGAATATTGTTCTGCTGTTTGGAACCCTTACTACCAGAACGGTGTCGACAGAATCGAGGCCGTCCAACGCCGGTTCATACGCTTTGCACTCCGACATCTTCCTTGGCAAAACAGATTTCAGCTGCCGAGCTACGAAAACCGTTGTCAGTTAATACAGCTCGATACTCTAAGCATCCGGAGGGACTGCTCTCGAGCCCTGTTCGTCTCGGACTTACTGTCTGCCAGGGTGGATTGCCCTACAATCCTCGGACGCCTCGATCTTCAAGCTCGCGTTCGAGCTCTGCGCAATAACTCTCTTCTGCGAGTCCCATTCAGGAGAACTAACTATGGGCGCCAGGGCGCTGTTACCGGACTCCAGCGTGTGTTTAACAGTGTGGCGACGGCGTTTGACTTCAACCTGACAAGGAATTCGATAAAAACTAAAATTATTCGTATTCTGAAATGTAATTAGTTTAAGTAACCACCATTGGGGCCAAGGGGTCTGTTGGTGACGGTACAACAAATAAACTGTCAGAAAAGTGAGGTTATACATTTTCATGCAATGCTCTATGTTTTTGACAGGTATATGAATGAATCATTTCAGCATCAGTGATGCCAGGTCTATTTAAACAATAGCCTGCAGTGAAAATATAAAAGTCTGCAGATTGCTACAAAAATCTTCAATAAATTTGACATAGAAATGAAGTATGTATATATTTTAAATGATCAAAAATGTTGAAGGCTTGTGTATAAATTGGCTGGCATAGGCTTTGTTCTGCTAAATATTTGTAATCTGCAAAACATCTGCAGTGAAAATGCAAAATCTGCAGATCTGGCATCCTTTTAGTATTCCCCACAGGAAATTCATCCAAATGGTGTAAAAATACGGGGAAACAAGGCAAGATAGGTATTCAGAATATGGGGTTAAATGAGCAGCTTGCACTATTTTTGATTTTTTCAATAGTTAGAGGTACCAAATCATCGCGGCAATCAGCAGTAACGAATTGGGGATAAAAAAGGAAGCATCCTATCATATAAAAATTTTTGACGAGAAAGGTCTATTATTTGTTTGTGATAATATTGTTCTATCAGAGACACCGTGTAGTACAAGAAAACAATTTAATATAACTGAACTAGAAACTATGTATAGAATTCGCTCAAACTTTCAAGATTTTTTCCGAGGCCCGGAGGACCGACTCTTATATACTAATCGACTTAGCTCGACGATTTGGGACAACGTCTTTGTGTGTGTGTCTGTGTGTGCATATAACGGACAAACTTTCATTTGAACCGATCTTATCGAAACCAATTTTAAATGGAAGGTAGGGTTCGCAGTACCTTTTTGGTGAGAACCGGTACTACGGTACTGAAGCCCTCAGTACCGGTAGTACCGGTAAAGTACCGATACTCGAACATTTAAAAAAAAAATCGAAAACAGCTTCAAAGTGAAATCGCATGCTCAAACTGATGACCTTATTCTCAGATGATTGATTTGTGCTGATCAAAAAAACATGTTTATTGTTTTTAATTGCTTCGGAAAGATATGACTCATTTCACAGAAGATATTTTTCGTATGCGGCACTTTCTTTTATTTTAAAATCTAGGCCACGTTGATATCACTAACTGCTAAGCGGTGCGACTTTCGTCGACTTCAACAGATGGTAAATGTAAAAAACCCTGTTAATAACAGTAAATCAAAGCGAGAATGGCAGTAAATCGAGCAGGTTCCTCTCTTGCTTTTCTCTAAATTGCTTTCGATCTTTATGTCATTTGCCTACTATTCTCTAATGCATACCAAGGCTCCTTGCTTTTCCGTAAAGTATTGAGTTTTCCAGCATTTTCCGATCACCAAATAATTACAAATCGCCCCATTTGAAGCAGTTCCCCAACTCTAAAATTATTAGCTACTAAATCACTGTTCGTTCTTTTATAGATAATGGTTTAAGATCAAACCAAATACAAACATGACCATAGTCTTATTACGCGCCACCCAGTGAATAATGAAAACCTATCAGAATGTCGCTAATAAACAAAATAATAGCAAATTTTTACGTCTCTTACGCTAGATGTGAATATTTTGAAATTTAGTACAAGATCCTTAAATTTTAATTTCGACAAAATAAAGCAAGAATTTAAACATACCGTTCAGTACAACGGGAGCTAGTAATGTTTTACTTCTAGAATTATTATGATGATGGCCCCACCTCATTCCCCTACAAAGGTGTTAGCTCAACGATTTATCTAGTAGACAATTAATATAATTAAAAGTCATCTTGTAGACCGATATTTTGAAACAGGTCCCCCTAGAGAGTCTACATATTTTTCATAAAAAATTGTATGGTACCGAAAATACCGGTACTGGCTTTTGTTCAGTACCGGTATTACGGTACCAAAAATGGGTCGGTATTCCCGGGATTTTCGGTACCGGTATTACCGGTACCACAACCCTGGAATGGAAGGCCTATCACCCAGACAGAACGCTATTAAATTGTTTTTGATTCTGATATTTAGTTCCCAAGATATGAATGCTTAAAGGTACAAAAATCGCGCTTGTTGCAGTTTTTGAAATTTGGTGCCGAAATTGACAGTGTAACTAAACAATTTATATATTTTTAGAAAGCTTATACAAATACCTTTCGAACGAATAGATTGTTGAAATCAGACTATTATCAAATGAGATATTTAACATTAAATGCGGGCGAAATATTTTTATCATTTCCCATAGCCAGAAATAAGACCAAAAACATTCAATGTATTATTAGGGCCAGAACGGATAATTTTAGGTCAATAGTATCTTCGGAGAATTTAAATTTGACTGATTAAATTTTCTTGGAAGTGGTGGTATTGAAATAATGCCTCCAGCAAATTTATACCTCTTTATTTTGCGAATAACTTTGCTGAAGACATCAAATACATATTTCGAATACTTTAAAAGTTATGGCTTGTTATTTACCCTTTGTCGCCAATTTATTGTTACCCTTTCTCGCCTATGTATTGGTCAATATAGTAATACTCCATTTAAATGATCCAAATATTATATTGATAAAACGTATTTCATTTTTCTATCTACAACTGCTAGAATAACCACCGAACAATTCCAAGTTGTCTAGATGGAACTTGATCACTTATCGGTGCAAAAATTTTCATTTGCGCGAACCTTCTGACTTATAACCATCGGATCGATCTGAAACATATCTCGGAAAATTAAAAGCGAAATGAATAACTCCAAGCAGTACTGTAGCCAAGAGGATGGTTAGGGATTTAAGCACCCCCCTCCCCCCTAACAAAAAATAATTGGAGTGGAGTTAAAAACTTGTTGATTCAATATTACAATGATAATTATCTGATCAGTACATTGATAACCTATTGTTTGAAACATCATGAGGGCCTTCGAAAAATTGTGGGAATGCGATCCTGATCTGTAACTGATCTATTGGTCTTGATCTCACAGTTGTCTAATAACATCAATATCAAATACTATAAACATTCCAATAGAAACTCATTCCAGAGTTCAGAAATCAATCATAGTCATAATTTCCTATCATATTGAGTTCAGTTTTGAAGGGGTATACTGTAATATGAATTACGGTCTTTTTTAATAGGAAGCGCCGAAAAATTGTATAACTTCCAACATTTGCTGAAAATATTTTATTTTGGGAATGCGTCGAGTTGAGACGAAAACGTTATAGAATTAATACCGAGAAAACCACCTTCCAAAAGTTGGGGAATTTCTGAAAAATGGCGTTTTCCGTTCCGCCAATTTCGCAGGTTAAGTATCTTCGATGAACTTTACAAACGTTCAACAGCACATCATTTGATAAAATAATTTTGGCGTTATATCCTCGAAGAAGTATTTATGGCGAATTTACTCTTCAAACAAATTTATTTCCAGACTTAATGTCTTCAGCTATTTTAGGGAGTGCTATTACAAGCCACTTTGTTGAAGACATGAAGGATCCATGTGTTCAAGGTATTAACATATTTTAGGCTATTTCTATTTAATTTTAAATTAAATTATTATGATTTTACTGTTTATGATAAATCTCTTCTATTGTTTATAAACGATAAAATTTATATTTTATTCAAAGCTTGAGTTTGTGAAGCTCACAATAGAAAGTTGTTTTAGAAAAAAAAACTAGGTTAAGGAACACTTCGCAAATATCATTTTATAACTCGATATACTCCATATACGTAGTATTCATGCCTACAATAAAATTGTTTTAAATGAAAGTCTCAACAAATTCGCTAAAAACAGGAACTCTGTTACATTTTTTTGAAAAACTGATTCTCCATAATTTTAAAACTTCATAGATGGCGGTTTCGTTATTATGCCATTTAGGCAGTAAGTTAGATTTTCACCAAATCCCCACCAAACCGAATTTCTGACTACGCCGCTGACTCCAAGTATGTTAAAACAATGTCGTTCTACACTCGTCCACAAGAAACTTCTTCGAATACTGCCTATCTGTTATAATACATTGAAGACCCGATTTGAACAGCGCCCAATTTTATCAGCCTCATACACCCAAAACATACCCGGTAAGATTCGCTTACATTATTGCAATAAATGCGTGCGAAAATTGCAAGCGTTCTGGTAATGTGCAAAAATTGCAAGAATCTTCCTTGCAGGTAATGCAAGAAACAGAAAAAACGAGTTTTGCCTATGTATTAGCGATGCATGTGTATTGGTGACCAATATGCGTTAGATAAAAAAGACAGCTGGTATTGAAAAACGAACCCTACACGAACAGATCACTAATCAATACCTTATCCATCCAACCATGCTATCAGATAATTGTAAGTGGATAAAAGTCATATATAAATATTTGGATGAATTCACGATTAATGAAAAAAGTAAAGCACGCACCCAGATTTGAACTCATGCCATTGAGTATCGTAGCACAGACCATAGGCACTGATCTATTCTTACACATAAAAGCCGAACGTTAAAACTCGTACAATCAGCACATCCGGAATTCGATGCTGCCTCGTGTGTAATGAATAAGCCACAATATTGCGTTTGAAGATGAATAAAAAGAGAAATGAATAAAAAGCAGACGGTAAATAAAAACTCGGCGTGCGTTGCCATACAAACCGGCATAGGCACGTGAATGTGGTGGCAATCCTGTGACAGTGTGTTGAAGAAACGTATGTAGATATAGCAAGAGATGAAGTGTTTTATATGCTTGCAAACATTGCAAGCGGCTTTAACTGCAAAATTGCAAGCGATGCTAACATTATTTGCAAGTGATTGTCGCTTACAATTATTGCAAGAGGTTTTTGTTTTGGGTGTATGAAAATATATTAAATGCGCTCTAGCAGACAAACAAGGCTGAATTTGAGTAAATCATTTCTTGACCATATTTTCCTTATCTTAAAGATGCAGATATGCAAAAATTAAAAAATCATTTTTTTAAATTTTTGCACTAGAAGACTATGATAAATAATCAGAAAAAGTTATTAGACTACATCAAGGGAAGGAAAGAATATTTTAACAGCTCCAGTTTATTATGAAGAAAAAATGTCCCGATTTAGTCAATGTCACAATTTTGTCAGCCTGAAAGACACTACGGAGCTGGTAAAAACGGGTTTAAAATGTATTTATTATTCACATTAATAGGTATATCCCATTTTCTGAGGATATTTTCTTTCAATTGCATCGAACTACACCAATTTTGAGGTAGTTTTCAAGAGGTTATTTTATCGACTTATTCCAAAGTTCGGCGAACCTATTCCCATTCGTGCAATAGTTTATGTTAAAAGGGTATACTAAATTAATTGGTATACTCAAGGGTTTATATGTTACAGATAGAGAAAATTCATAAATTTTCAGCTTTTGCTACATTATATTACAAAAGCTTCTTAAACAACTGTTCCTAATAAGATTGTGTAAATTATAAAGTATTTGAAGATTTATAATAGTTTGAAGATTTATAATAGAAGTGACGGAAGGTTATCGAAAAGTTCCGTAAAAAAGAAAATTCCAGTAATGATAATGATTTTCCCTAACGGGTTTCGAGAGTTTTTTATTTGTTCTTTGGCATTAGGATTAGGGATAATAATTCAGATCAAAGATATTACTGGGAAGTCATTTTTAGAAAAAGTCGATATCGAAGTAAAGTTTGAACTATGCACGCATGCACTTCAGAGATAGCGATATATCAAGAGCTGAAATTTAAGTGTTCAGTTCTCAGCCGCGTTGGGAATTCGAGTAAACGCTATTGAGTATGAACTTCGAATCCATTCGAAAGTTTGTTGTTCGAATTTTTTGACTCAGCGCATCATACATAACCCCTTTAGGAAAATTCAGTTTTCCCTACACAATGCATTAATTGAAGAATTTATATATGTTATTAACGGAGCATTAGCAATAATTCGTTTGTATTTCTATTTTTCCGCTTTTCCATTAAATTGGTTTAACCTTTGAGATTTATTGCACTGATATTGTCCTATGCTAATTTGAGCGATTCTCTGAGTTCTGCCACTATCCCATGTAGTATGTGTTATCAAAAACATCGCGAAGCATCAAGTTCTAAATGTTCTCAATCGATATAATATCCGAAGAAAGCGATAAGAGTTATAAGAAATGTATCATCACACTGTTAGGTGGATTAAAAACGTTTTTTTGCCGATAAATCAACGATTATTGGGGTTGATCAAATATGTTTGACTATTTTCGTGAGATCATCTATATCTTTCCAATAAATTTAGTTTTGTTTTTGGGGGCAACAGAGTTTGTCTATGAAATTGTCTAAGTTCATACAATCAACTATTCGTCACTGCTCTAACGTAAATTATAAATTACTTGATAGTTTCCTTGCGCAATAATATAAAAAAGTTAATAAATGTTTCACTATCTTACGCGTACCAGTTAGTTTAGAGAGCCTTGGTCAACAAACCTGTGCAGCCATAATTTTCTGCCGTGACAAAATCAGTTCACATTTCGGACATCGACAATTTCGGTATATGCAATGCTTTTTGTGTCCTCGAAGTCCGGATATAACACCATGATTCCGACAACGTGCACATTTAGGTATCCGCGATGTTTGATTGCTGCAAATGCTACTGGATTTTCCAACTGAACTGGAGCTCACTGCGCTAGATTTTGATATTCCACTTTCACTTATTTCACTTGCACAATCGACAATATTTCCATCACCGTCGCTTCGCTTAAGAAAACTGTTTGCGGACAACATATTTCGTCCGACCAGAAGAATTTCGAATGGCTTCTGGACCTGTTCGACGCTGATATAATACTGAGAAAATAACATTTGAACTAAATCTGCTTGGCTATGTTCAGGGCGAATCCATCGCCACAGCATCCCTAAAATAAATATCTATTTTCCTTGGTTTGTACCAATATTGACATCTGTATTGTGTTGCACATGTTTCGACGCTGTTGATGCAGTGAGAAACGTGGTGGAGGGGGTTCGGACAAGCTAGATTTTTTTTAGTAAAGACACAAGCATCAGGACACGAATAGATACTGATTGGTTGCAAGCTTATGTACCAATATCGTTACTAGTAGCTTACTCATCATGTCATGTTTCACATTGTGGCGTTAGAGATACCCTGCGTACTAAACGTTTGACTACCGTAAAGTGGGGAGCACTGGCCACTTCTGCTAACTTTTGGGAATAGCTAGGTGTTGTATTATGCATTTTTGAGACAAGATTGTAACTTTAAATTTCTGTGGGATTTGTTTCGATAATTATAAAAATAAAATGTTATTTTCGTAACTTTTCTTTGATTTCGGTGCAAGTTCGAACACCAAAATCATTATATAGAATGCAGCAAACCTAAAGCAGTTGTTTTCAAAAATTTGCGTTTCATGTATCCCTTTCCGAATATTGATCCCCATCATATACACCTTTCGGAAAATGGCACCATTACGTATTTTTACGTATCTTACAAAAAATGAATAAAATTAGCTCAAACTTTAAAAAAATATTTCAGAGGCCAATCGACTCAGCTCGCCAAATAGGAATAATGCTTGTATGTGTGTGTATGTGTTTGTGTATGTGTATGTATGTATGTACACTAATGTCATGTAATTATATCAGCGACGGCTGAACCGATCTGAAATTAGTTTTAAATTAAAGGTCCAACCATAAGACGCTATTATTTTTTGTTTTGGATACGCTTATATGAGCGACCGAAAATAAAAATCGCAAGAACAGAATATACCTCGTAAAACCTGCTTCAAAAATATTAGAATATGTAAACCGGATATAAACTTGAAGTATAAAATACGGACTGAGACTTTTTTTGTAAAAGTCGGAAAAAAACCTTCAGTAGAAAAACCGGAAAAAATTTGTCCGATTTTTAAAAAGTAACTTATTTTAGCCGATTTTTAATCTTGGACATAACGATATACGGATGCTCCTTCGAACGATTTATTTATTTTTAACCAGTTTTTAGGATTATTAGGAGGATTATCCATGTCGAGTTTTATGGGTGAACATTTTTAAGCTATGTTTATGCTGCAGGATCTCTGTCCGATTTTTAAGCTTGCAGTTCATTTCTGAGGTTTATATTCTAATATATTTGAAACGAGTTGTACGAAGCATGTTCTGTTCATGCGACTTTTACTTTCGATCGCTCATATGTCCATGGACACTTTTAACTTGCTCTTCCAAGAATATTCTATTCTGATAGCTTGAACCGGTTCATTTACTTGCAGGCTAACATGGCTGGATGATTGGAAATAAACTGCATTGTGGTCGACTGAATGCACGGCTTTTGTGCTATCGACATTAAAATAATCGCCAACATAGCCTAGCCACAATACTTCCTTCTATTTACTTTAATGCAAATAGATACTTTGAAATATCTACCTGTCTCATTCACGAATCGAATTCTCTCTCTGTCGCTCTCTGTTTTAGAGAATTTTTTCTCAGTTCACTATTTTCAGCTACGCGCTACAATATTGAACCTGAAAATTTTATTATAAACGAAAATCTTTTTTTTAGAAATATGTGATATTTTTGAATTCCAACACAAAAGTGAACGTTCCAGTTTCATGATAACTAATTTGGGTCCATCAATAAAGTTAAAACATTAGATAATCTTAAACGACGTCATCAAGAAAAGAAGAACGAAAACGAATAGGTTAAAACAAAATAGGTTTGGAACACTAGAAATTATACTATATTAATTATCCAATTTTCAAATAATGGGATTTCCACAAACATTCCAGAACCTCTTGAAACAATGGTTCTCAGGTTCGTTTGATTCATTTACTTTATTTAAAATATTTTTTATATCATTCTATATGCCTATTTTTTAATCTTATCTATTTTATTCGTGTCGTTTTTTTGGATTCAATTTGAACATTTAATGCATTTTTTCATATCACTCATTTAACTTATTTTATTCATTGTTTTCATTTTTTCTGTACATTCATTTTACATTTTATTCATTGTAATAATCTAACTAATTTTTTGAGTCACCCATTTTATTCAATACATCCATATTATAAATTTGACACAAATAAATTTATTCCATTATTTTATAATTTTATCAATATCGCTTCATTTTTCATTGTATTCTGTTTGTGTTGTTTCTTCATTTTATTCATTTTGTTAATTCTACTCGTTTTTTATTTTATTAATTCTATGCAATTAATTGATTTTATTAATTTGATACACATTAATCAATTCATTGGTTTTATTTTTTTTATTCGTGTGACAAATCACACTCATTCCATTTTTTGTATTTTATTCATTTCAGTCATTTTAGTCTTGAAGTCACTTCATTATTTTTTATTCAATTTTATTATTTCATTAAATTCTTTATTTTTATTAATTCTATTAATGCTTAATTGTTGTATTTTATTCATTTCAGTCATTTTAGTCTTGAAGTCACTTCATTATTTTTTATTCAATGTTTATTATTTCATTAAATTCTTTATTTTTATTAATTCTATTAATGCTATTCATTTGATTGATTTAAACCTTCTCGTTCATTTTATTGGTATTATTAATTTTAATCGTTTTATTCATTCATTTGATCCAATTTGTTAGTTTGAAACAATTTAATAATGTAATGTTAAATGTGTGTGTATCTATATTAGTATATATAGTCTATTTTTACATTTAATGAGCTAAACTAATTTGGTTTATTCATTTTATTGTTTTGATTTATATTAATCATTTTACTGATTTTATGAATTTGATAAGTTGTTTTCATTTTTTGCCTTATTTTTTAATTTCATTTGTTTTTGTTGATTTATATACTATATTCAATTTATTCGAGGTTTTATTCATGCAGAACTAGAAACTGTGTTCATCTCACCACTAGTTGGGTGCCTATTTCGCTTGAGCTCTGCAAACTTATTAATGATTCAACCGCGATATGTGCAAAAAATGTCTCATCTCACTGATAGGTGGATTAAGTTGGGTACTGAACTCTAAGCCAGCATCATAATTCCTAATTCAAGTATCCGACGGGAATGTTAGGGTAGTAACATTAAACGCTCACGTAATTCATCCCCCGCAATCATCTAATTCATCCCTGGGTGGTGAAATCAAACCAACGTTTGAAAACCACCTGTTGTAGAGAATAAACGTGTGAACTCAGTCAATTTTAAAATCAAACTCACGGTGTCTTTTTCTAACAATTTTATGCAGAAAATCAGTATTTCTGAAACTTCAGGGTATGAAAGAATAGACTTCCCTTATTTGCAACCAAAATTAAAACAATCCTTCAGGGGGTTCAGAGAAACTAAAAAAAAAATTCGTGATTGCATACAACGAGAAAAATCTGCTTTGAAATTCCATAAGAACAACTTATGATTTTCAGATATAAGGATAATAAATGGAATTTTAAAGTTCTGTTCTGTTCTGTGTCTTATGATTTGGAGGGGAAATTTGACAGATGCATCACTTATTATTTTCATCAGACAGTCTTATAAAATTCTTAAAAATATCAAAATGAACACCATAGAAACCCACCTATGAAAATTATTATGCTGTAATGTTAATTTATTAGATAATTGCAGAAATTTATAACCAAAAAACGTGATAGAAATAATGGTTTTCATAAACAGTTTTACGAAACTCATAACAATGCTCGAATTGATGCCATATGTTTCTATTTATGGAATTTGTTGTGATTTTCGATAAAAATTCAAACAAGGCGGACAATAAGTCAACTATGAAAATATGCTTTTAACCCTACAACGGTTTCGTGACTTTTTCTATACGTAAACTCCAATATATCTAATTTTTATTGAATTTTTAAAAAAGTAGGATAATTTTGTTCTAAAATCATTCGCAAAGCAGCCTGTTCAAAAATATTCGTATTTAGTTGGCTTTATTAGGTAATATTTCATTTTTTATAGAACAAGTCTTCAAAAGACGTCGGAATTCCCATTTCTTCTTAATATTTCTATAACTCCGATAGTTTCTAACCGATTTTGACCTTCTATACGGTGTTGTAAAGATTATTAAATTGTATTTTGAATAAAAAGTAAATAATTCCAGAGCCAGTCGAAAAGTGTATTTATTTCGATGCTTTTTTGAACATCAAACGCCAATACAAACAGTAAAGATACAGCAATATGCAGTAACGGCGATAAAGGCGTCGAAGAGATAGGTAGAGCCAGTGCATTGTATGTGCATATAAAGTAAGTGCGTTACAGACCCTGGGATACAGAAGATGACGAACTGAGTGGTGCGTGATACGCATTATATACAAATCATATTCACGAATGGGTTTTGTCTACCATCCGCAAAGCAAAAATTACGATAACGATCCAAGCGCATTTTCTAGTAATTTTGCTATATTAGCTTTATTATATTAAATAACAAGTTCTATTGTTCAGTAATGTTGAAGCTTATACAATTTTACACAAGTTTCTCGCTTACTATGTATCAATATTCTACTAACGAAAAATGATATAATCAATTTTACAAAATATGTACACATGACAAAACACTAACATAAACGGTTTTGTAGGGTACCCAGACATACTTTAAGCGGGCACTGTTAAGTTGCTCAAGTGAAACAAATAGGTTGCACCTGCTTTAATGGAAGTTTAATGATCAAATTGATTTATGATAAAGATTGCTTGCAGTTAAAATAAACCGTAACAGAATTACAGGGATTGCATATAGCTCTGGGGTACAGATGTACCCCACAAAACCGTTCTAGGGTTAAAGTAAATTCTTGACGAAGAGCTATTCACCGAATATAGATCACATCAGAAGATTAAAGAGAATTTTTCTTCTATTGTATGTAAAAAAAGATTAAAGATTCGTTTCCATTCCTTAGCGAAATGTATTGAGACATTCAAATTAATAAATCAATGACAATGGTCATTACATTGATTATAATGAAGTACACGACAGCCACTATTTATATATATATATATATATATATATATATATATATATATATATATATATATATATATATATATATATATATATATATATATATATATATATATATATATATATATATATATATATATATATATATATATATACAATTGATTTCATTCACATAGTTCATATCGATAATAAACTGATTTTTTTGGGAAACAAAAATCATATCCGTTTTATCAATTTGAAATGCTTTATTGAAAAATGTTAAAAGATCTGAATTATTGAAGTTTTGATTGGCGTGCGTCTCGGAATTCAGTTTATAAAATCTGCATAGTTGCTGCAGCTAAAATTAGTTGTTTCTGATCTGCTATATTTGCCAGCACAATTCATAAGATACAATTATGAAGTTTTCACAAAAGTGATGTTAATGAAAAATAAAATATCAAGTGATAACAGATTTCATACGAGTTTCATAAGAACACTTATGAAATTTTTCTGCTCATATATTGAAGCGGGATCATAAGACTATCTTTTGAAATCCAATGGAAACGTTACAAACCTAGTTCATATAAAATATACAATTCTCAGGTACTTTTTCCTCGGTGTAGGTTTTATAATGGAATAAGTTCACATTCTTGCTCCTATGTGGTAATTTAGGCATTCGAACAACACTAAAAGTGAGAATCTATAGATAGATAAATTAATTATCTACAACCTTGTTAATCGAAAATCGATCTGAAAACATTCGGAAAGATATTTATGATTTTAGAAGTGTCATGCGTGAATTTTGATTCGACTCGTGGAAGATTTTTATTTTAAATAAAATTATGTATTGAGCTCAATAAATAAAATTATTGGTTGTGAGACAATAAATCAATTGGTTGAATTCAATAACATTTTTTTTTAAAGTGGAAGTAAAAATGAGTGCATCGAAGCATTTTGGATTGAACTGGAAGATGTAGCATTATGTCAAGCTGGGCATGATGTGTCCCAGGGTCCGATTGATGGGATGCTAGCAAGAAGCGGAATTTCATTGGTTTTGAAGCTAGCCAAAGCTGAAAATTTTTTATCTGTGGAAGTCAATATGAAGACTAATGACAGTGTCCAACGAAAATCGCTGCGAACAAATGGTGCTGATTGTGGGGACTGTGGAAAGTAAGATTCAAGAAGAAATAAAATGCGTGTATTTTTCTCGTGCAAAAGTTTTTGATTCCGGACCAGTAAGTAAATGGAAGATCACCACGATAATGGTTTCCCACACACTCTGCAGCGCTTGATTCAGAAAAGGATACCTAAAAGGAAACGCTGGATTTAGTTGCTAATAGGTACGCATGGTAGGACACAGATCACGCATGTTACATCATCATTTCGTTTCATCCGGTGGTTCATCATATTTTCAAGGGATAATATTGTGTTGTGGTGTATACTACTCATGATCGCATATTTGCCCCACGAAAAACCGATTAATCACAATTTCAACTAAAACATTAAACTAAAACAGTTTTTGGTTTCGTCTAGTTAATATTTGGGCGAACTATGTTTTTGTTGAAAACAATAATCCAACGCTGTTGGTTTGACGCTGTCAGTTTCAGTCTGAACACGAACTTTTCACCCTAGCACAAAACTTGAAAAGCCCACCTAGCACAAAACTTGAAAAGCCCACCTGAGCTAAAGCTTGAAACGCTCGTCTCAGCTTGTAACGTTTGTTTTAGTCCGGACACAATTGCATACACTACCATTTCAGCCAAGACACAAACGACTGGAATTCAACGTTTTTCATTTTTCTGTTGAAAACAACTAATCAAGAAAACAAGAATATGTTTTGTTATATTTTTCATTGCATGGCTTTCAGTGTTAATAACCATTCTAAGAAGCTATAGGATGTAGAAATCCGTCCACGAACGGCGGAGATATTAAGCATTTTATATTTTTGTTCCTCACGTAACATATCAACTAAAAATGCGATCGTTACATAAAGAGTACTGCTGTACTGGTGTTCTAGGAGTAAAATTAAACAGGTTTTGAATGTCGGAATATGAAAACACATCTAAGTGATTCAAGGAATTCGATTCCGAAAACAATCTATGAATATACTCAACAACGAATGAACTATTTCTTAAAAATTAATATGTAGTTCACTTCAAAGACAAAATAAGAGTACGAAATACACTTCAATTTTTTGCCAGGGTCGATGCATAAATCCCTTGGATTAAGGGGGCATGTGGTGTAAAGTGCTCAAACCGAAAATTATTTTGTTTTACGATTTTGAAGGCAAGGCAACAATGGATCTTTTGCATAATGTTGAAATTTATTTATACATTCATTGTGCACGAAAAAAAATATTTTCAGTCACGCAGAGTCACACATACGAGCGTTCCAAGAGTAGACGTCCAACCATTTCCACGGCAAGGAGCGCCGCGGCGAACACGATAACTTTTGATAAAATTGTCAGACACATGAAATTCGATAAGATTTGTAAGGCTTAAAGTTATTAGATGAACTAAAAAAATTGAAAAAAGCTCGAGGTGCGAAAAATGGCTTCATGAAAACCGAAAAATCTGATATTTTACTGTAAAATTCGCTTATTTTCCTCAACATAATAAGGAGAAATTATTTTATTCAGTTTTCTGTAGTTCATCGACAAGCTATGCATATTGCGCGTATACAAAATCAAATCGATTTGTTGATTAGTTTTTGAGTTATCGAGTCCGCCAATTTGAAAAACGCTGTTTCGAGAAAAACGCTATTAAAGTTGCCAATAGATTGAAATCTCCGTGTGTTACAGCAAATACGTGCGAGGAAAGCATGGCGTCAAATGATCAAGCTCAGCGTGGCCACCGAGATTGCAGGAGACTATTCCAGAGGTTCAATACTAACAATTAAGCAAATGAAAAAGAAATCAATTTTTTCGACCACTACACCCCTTAAACATTGCCTTCATCCGTGAGTTAGATGTGGATGGTATACCCTACCAGAAGAAAATAACTGGCCAATAACCTGAGCATACTATTTGCTGGCATGATACGAAATCTTTATTATTTGATTATTATACATCATTGAGTTATTAAGCAAGCATTCAAGAATCATTCTTAAATACCTGCTTAATACCTCAATGAAGTATAATACCATGTTCACACTACAGAGTTAAAACACGTTATAATAATTAGCAACAAGAAAAACGTCATCAAGATAGCGTTAAAACACGTTTTAACTCGTAGTGCGAACGTAGTATAATACTATGTTTACACTACAGAGTTAAAACACGTTATAATAATTAGCAACAAGAAAAATGTCATCAAGATAGAGTTAAAACACGTTTTAACTCGTAGTGTGAACGTAGTATAATACTTTATTTTAGTATTATTTATATATGCCATTGATTTATTAAATACTCAATCAATACCTTAATGTAGTATGTTCTATGGCATGAGTACATAAACGAGTTATTTTATTATTATGGAATACTGCCATAGAGTGAATTTTGTTATTGGAAAGTTGAAAAATCTTTTATTATTATTAAGGTATTATAATAACTCGTTTTATTACCAACTAGTTATTCATAAAACATTTCTGTGTTATTATTTTTTGTATTTTACCTCCTATGTAGAGCTTATTAAAACCATAATATGGTATTCAGTCGTTGGTATGGCATACCTGAATTTAGTGTTCCAGAGTTATTTTCTTCTGCTCGGGTATGAATGCATGGATCATCAAGAAATCCACCTAGTAGTGAGATAATGAATTCATATAAAGGGGGTAGGCGTAGCGTAGTTGGTTAATCGATTGCCTTGTACGCAGCGCACCTGGGTTCGAATACCGACGCCGCACATAGAGTTAGAAATTTTTCATAAAAGATTTTTCTAACCCGAAGAGGCGAATGACCTTAAGGTTAAAACTTCTATAATCGAAGTAAAAAAATAAAAAAATAAAAAATTTCTCATATAATTCATATTCATGTTATACTCGTGGCATCACCGAGAGCAACTATATTTTGCAATCCCAAACTCCAGCAAAAATTTGGCTTCTTTTGCAAGTTTTAGGTAATACTAGTCATGATGCCAAAATAGCCAGTTCCATTATGTATACTAAAAATGTGAGGAATCAACATACAGCATAATATAAAAATAATGTCACGGCACTAACCATCATTTATTATTCCCCATACGCCACCTCCATATTTCTCGCAATCACACACTCTCTCAACCAAACACACACTTTATCTTTCTATTCGTGTTCGTGGCAACGTCACGACTCGCATTTATCTTGCTGTTTCTCTATCCATTTCACATTTGTAAGAGTATCAGCACCGGTGCGTAAGCAAATGCGTGTGTATTTTGATTACGCTAAACGATAATAATATATTTAGACACCCGTTTTCGCAACGGTCGTTGTTAAATAGGTTGCCAAAATAATTTTCTGTTTTCACACCGGTAGTTGTTATTATAGTTACGATACATTTTTTTTGCAAAGTATTTTTTTAATTTTTTTTAATTATATGGATTTAATTCAGTGAAAAAATATAGCTAGAAAGAAAATACATTTATTTATTGAATTCAATAAAATCATTACAGTAACAAATATCGTTTTCTTTTCCAAAAATTATTTTATTGAAATGATTGCAAAATTATTCAAACTGGAAATGTTTATTGAGATTAAAAGTTAATTATTGTTTGAATGCAAAAAAATGCTCAAACCATTAATTTTGTCGATTGAAGCAATAAACATTGTATAATTGAATTCAATAAGACATTTTTTGTTCAAATATGTTAAAATTTTCTATGTAATAATAATTATGAGAATTCATAGAATTCTATGAACTAATGTTTGCCTGGCAGTTATTGTCTGAAGCACATACTACAACGGTTCCGAATCAGGAGTGCAATGAAGAAGATCTCATCCTAGATATTACGAACAGACTTGCGGTGGAAAACTTTTCGGCCATTCAACGATTGTTTTGCGGAACCAGTTTTTACGAACGATCGGTTTCGAAGACTTTCGTTTTTTTATTTCGAAGCCTTTGAAGAGGAGATAATACTATATTGAAAAGCCAGAAAAAGCTGGGTTTTACTGAATTATGCGAAAGCCATTTTTTCGATACGTCCTTCGGACGCTACAGTCAAATATATTCGGATGGGAGAAAATTTGCGCCTTAATCTATGTGAGAATCCTGCTATACATCCATCATCTGTGGTAATATTGCAGAGAGTATAGTTGGGTATCTGCGTTTTAAGAATGTTCAAAGGCGATTTTGAACAAAAGTAAACAAAAGTAAAACAAAAACAAAAGTAAAACAAAAACGTTGAGGGGGAGTTCCAAACCAATATTCACCAAACACATCTAGTGCTCGTAAACAAAAGGAGTATTGTCATCTATTTCGTGACAGCTGTGAAATGCGCTGAGCCAAGAATAGTTTCTCCGGCATCAGCAAGCAACAACCAGCCGCTAGCCGGCGCTGCTATCGGCCAACTGACTTCCAGTAATCAGTATACGGATCTTGCGTACACCCAGTAAAGTTCAAACGGAAATGAGCCGGAATTCTGGCTGGTTTTAGTCCACATTCCGGCTCCATTGATAAAACCGATTCTAACTAAAATGTGTCACTGAAGCCGGAATGCGAATTAGAACCAGCCAACAGTCCGGCTAAGCTTAACTTGTAGTATTCCGGCGCCAATAACACAATCATTTCCAATTAGAATCGGTTGTATCACTGGAGATGGAATACTAACTACAACTACATCTACTTCAAGAAATAAACATTCCCAAGTAACCAATAAGCATATGGTTATCGGATCGTTTAGAAACGCGGTAGAAGTATTCGGTTGGGTTTGATTTAGTAAACTAACGATTTATTGCTACTGCCTACGGGCTTATATACAAAAGTCAAGAATCGAGAAAACAAGAAAAAATATTTTACACAGGGCAAAGGTATAGGGAATTTAAACAAATGATTTTTTTGATTTCGGTCTGTGCATCGAGCACAACAGACCAATAACGATCACCACACAATGCATCTCGGTGGCTTCAGATCGCGCATCGAGTACGGCTGATAAAGATCGATCACTCGATCGATAGCCGCTGCCTGTGCATCGAGCACGACAGATGGAGAACGATCACTGCGATGAAGCCTCGTTGATATTGCAGGTGGGTTGCGAGGGTGATGATCGTTGAGGTGCTACAGTACCCCCTTTTTAGAGAGCGCGACGATTAGTGATATCGAAGTGGAATCATCACTCGTCGTCCTGATCGAGTGAATCTCGCCGGTTGGGGCTCCGATGTTGTTGCAGCTGGACGATCGCTAACGGGTGCTGATGGCTGGTGATCGTCGAGTATGTAAGCTGGTTTCAGTCTGTCGATTGAAATGTTGACGCTCCGACCATTGATGTTGACTCGGTAGTGCTTGTCGTTTCGGCTAAGCACCTGGTATGGACCGTCGTAGGGTGGTGATAATGATGGCCTTATGGGGTCGTTGCGTACAAACACGTTTGTGCACGTTTTGAGGTTGGGGTGCACAAACACATTACCTTTTCCATGCCATGCCGTGTCAGGTGGTCGCAGCATACGCATGGCATCTCGAAGTTCATTTGCGAATTCCGATTGAGTGTTGTTGCTGGGATTTTCGTGGAAGAACTCCGACGGTATGCGAAGTGTTGTTCCATACACCATCTCTGCTGGCGAAGCACGTATGTCACCTTTGTAGACGGTACGCAATCCGAGTAGAATCATGGGAAGATGTTCGGTCCAACGGTCCGGGTTGTGGCAAAGGATGGCTGCCTTGAGAGTTCGGTGCCATCGCTCGATGATACCATTTGACTGGGGATGATAGGGCGTAGTCCGTAGATGGCTTATTCCGAACGTTCGAACCAATTCTGTGAAGAGTGCCGACATAAACTGGCGTCCCTGGTCCGTGGTGATGTGTGTAGGTACACCAAAGCGGGATATCCAGCCTGAGACAAGGGCTTGAGCGATAGTAGGCGCTGTCATGTCCGGCACAGGTAGCGCTTCAGGCCAACGAGAAAACCTGTCGATGATGGTGAGACAGTATCGATTCCCGTTGCTTGGTGGAAAAGGACCTACGATGTCAATGTTGATATGACGAAATCTTTCCTCAGGTGCAGTGTACCGGCGGAGGGGTGATTGGGTATGCCGGTTCACCTTTGAGCGCTGGCACTGTACACACCTTCTTGCGTAAGCGATGCTATCCTTCCGTATGTTTGGCCAAACGAATCTCTGCGTCATCAGTTTGGCTGTAGCACGGGTACCAGGATGAGAAAGTCCGTGTGTGGCTTGAAGAAACTGGTCACGAAATCTTTTCGTGATGAAGGGCCTAATGCGATCATCCGAGCAGTCGCAATACAACTGATTTGAACTGCCTGGAACAGTAAACTGTTTGAGGTTTAATGACGATTTTAATTTACCTTCCAGAATTATTCGCAGTTCATCATCTGTTTGTTGGTCGGCGGCGAGAGCTTCAAAATTCACCGACGGCACTACGTGCACAGCTGCGATGCGAGAGAGTAGGTCTGCGACTGCGTTCTCTTTCCCGTTCACATGTCGGATGTCGGTTGTTATTTGTCCGATGTAGTCTAGATGACGGGCTTGACGACTGGTGGCTCTTTCAGGATTCTGCTGGAATGCATACACGATCGGCTTGTGGTCGGTGTATATGTGGCAACTTCGACCTTCCAGCATATACTTGAAATGTCTTACTGCCAGGTAGATTGCGGTTAGTTCTCGATCATACGTGCTGTATTTCAGTTGGGCCTTGTCGAACTTTTTGGAAAAGAAGCCCAATGGTTGCACGTTACCATCGACAACTTGGTGTAAAACAGCTCCGGCTGCTATGCTGGATGCGTCCACCCACAAAGATAGTTCGGCGTCCTTCGCGGGGTGTGCGAGCAGCGCTGCTTGAGCGAGTTGTGTTTTGCACTGCTCAAATGCTGTCGTGGCCTCCTCTGTCCACACTAGTTGAGACCGATCGTTGCGCTTGTTCCCCGGAGTCATCTTGAGAAGTGGTATTTGAGCCACGATGGCGTTCGGGATGAACCTTCGGTAGAAGTTGATTGTGGCGAGAAAACTTTTTAGCTCCCTCACTGTTGTCGGGCGTTTGTAGTTGCTGACTGCTTCAACACGTTCGGGCAATGGGCGAATTCCATTGGCCGAGACTGAGTGGCCAACGAAAATTATATCCTTCTTCCCGAACTCACATTTTGCAACATTGATTGCTAAGTTGTGATCTTGTAGACGGGTAAATAACTGCCGAAGATGCTCACGATGTTCCTCTGCTGACGATGATGCGATGAAAATATCATCAATATATGGGAACACGAAGTCCAATCCTCGTAGTACCTCGTGTATGAGCCGTTGGAAGGTTTGAGCGGCATTCCGAAGTCCGAACGTCATGTATGTGAATTCGAACAGTCCAAACGGCGTGGTGAACGCAGTCTTCGGGATGTCGTCTTGATGTATGGGGACTTGATGAAATGCCTTCTGCAAGTCAACCTTGGAAAAAATGGTTTTTCCTTGCAGAATGGTAGTAAAGTCCTGCAGGTATGGTAGTGGGTACCGATCGGGGATGGTTTGAGCGTTCAGCGCACGATAATCTCCACACGGGCGCCAGGTTCCATCCGCTTTTTTCACCATGTGAAGTGGGCTGGCCCAGCTGCTGGACGAGGGGCGGCATATTCCCAGTTGCATCAAATGTTCGAACTCTGTGCGCGCTGCTGCTAGTTTGTCTGATGAAAGACGTCTCGGCCGGGCGTATGATGGCTGACCGGTGGTTTCGATGCGATGCACTGTTGATGATGCACTCACTGTACCGGGTGCTGCTAGTTTGGTGATGGATGGGAATTCTGCCAGCAGCTCGGCGTAGGGGCATGACGTGCTGAATGTTTTTATAGAGTACTCACTCGTCCGTGTCAAAACTGCCATCGCTTCCAGCTTCGTGGTGTTGTCGATGAGACGATGACGTTTCAAATCAATCAGCAGGTCGTAGTGGCAAATGAAATCTGCACCGATGATCCCTGATGACACGTCTGCGATGAGGAATGTCCACAGAAATTCACGCCGGAGGCCAAGACTAACCTTCAGCATAACTTCTCCGTACACTTTAATCGGTGTTCCGTTAGCGGCGAACAATTTAAATGACGTTGGTTTCATCCGGGTTGATTTGAGATCTCTCGGGATGACGGACACATCCGCACCGGTGTCGATGAGGAATTTCATGTTGGTAATTGTGTCCGAGATCTTAAGGCGAAATAGTGTGGCTGTGTCGGAAAGTTCGCCAATTTCCAACGCAGGATCAACTGGACGACGTCATTGTTGGTTGCTGGGCTTGGTTGCTAGTCCGAAGGAACACGGTTTACGGCACCGTCGTGCTTCCCCTCCGTACTTAGAGTGGTACCAGCAGACTTCATAGGACGGTTCATTATCACGAAATTTACTCACTTTGCTTCGGCTGCGGGAACGTGATCGCTCCCGTGGGTTTTCGTTTGAGCGGAACATTTTGTTGATCATCCTGGTCAGTTGAGCGATTTCCCGCTGGAGCGTTTCAATTCTGTCAGGAGGCGATTCTGTTGTAACTTTAGCGGTCGCTGCTGGTGTGCTCGGTGCGCTCGCACCGATGGTGTTGATGCTACGAAGGCCCATGGATTCCACGATGGCATCTGCGATGGTAGCTTTTTCTGTCGGGTCCCCTTTGGAGGCAATCACGGCAGCTTGGGCATGCGGTGGAAGTCTGGAGGCCCACAGGTCGAGCAGCACGGGTTCACAAAACGAATTTCCAGCCACTCTCCTCATTTCGTTGAAAAGTTGGCTCGGTTTCATGTCACCAAGCGGCATATCAGACAATACGAGCTGCAAACGTTTCTGCTGACTGTCGGCGAAGTGTTCAATCAGCTTCATCTTGATATACACGTACTTGTTGGCAGGCGGGACGGCTTCAATAATGGAACGTAACTCCGTCAACTTGCTTGGTGGCACTTGTGCCATGACGATGTTGTACTTCTTGGTGTCGTGGGCATTTCCAATACCGGAAGCGGCAAACCAGAACTCCAATGACATGAAGTATGACTCGATGTTGGATTGCGTCATCACCGGCGGGCTCAGTCGTGGCAGGTTTAGGGTGTCCACGTTGGCTTCCTGCTGCTGTTCCGGTACCTTTGGGTTGCCTGCTCCAGTGCCTGGTTTGTCCTCGTTCACCATTTTTTTAAAACGGGGTCACCAATTTATAGTTATCGGATCGTTTAGAAACGCGGTAGAAGTATTCGGTTGGGTTTGATTTAGTAAACTAACGATTTATTGCTACTGCCTACGGGCTTATATACAAAAGTCAAGAATCGAGAAAACAAGAAAAAATATTTTACACAGGGCAAAGGTATAGGGAATTTAAACAAATGATTTTTTTGATTTCGGTCTGTGCATCGAGCACAACAGACCAATAAACGATCACCACACAATGCATCTCGGTGGCTTCAGATCGCGCATCGAGTACGGCTGATAAAGATCGATCACTCGATCGATAGCCGCTGCCTGTGCATCGAGCACGACAGATGGAGAACGATCACTGCGATGAAGCCTCGTTGATATTGCAGGTGGGTTGCGAGGGTGATGATCGTTGAGGTGCTACAAGCATTATAACGTAGCCTAATATCTGCTTTAGATCCACATATAAAGCTGTCCTAAAAAGCCATGAAGCCCTAAATACTTATATAATTCTGATATTATGCCAGAAAAGGCGAAATATAGTGCTATTACTGTGCAGAGATTGACAGCTCGTTTTTGCAGTACTAATGCTATTATATAGCAAAAGCGCACAAATATCAAATTTGAAAGCTTTATATTGGCAATAGTAATGTTATTAAAAACTTCAGTTGGTTGTCATTGTCCGCCATGGTTTTAAAACAGTTTCTTATGTTTCCTTTCGGTATGATGAGCAAAAAGGAAAAAAATTTAAAATAAAATATTCTGTTTAAAACCGTAATTGACTCTGTTCTAATGCATTGTAATGAATATCCTTAATGGGTTTTCGTTCTCACATGATATGAATGTTTACGAAAATTACCTTTAGTAAGTCTCGAACTGAGGTACCTTGCCTCGTCTTTCACGGTAAGTGCGCTGCGTTTGCTTCCTGGACTATATTGTATATGTTCGATTGAAATGAAATATGCCGAATATAATCTTCAAGAAGAGTTGCATAACAAATAAATCCACAGCATTATAATAGCATTATATCAGCTTTTTATTTGCTCTATAATGGCATTAAATGCACTTGTAAAGCTTACATGCTTTAAAGATCCTTGAAGCATGTACGCGTTGTATCAGCTTTATATACGCATATAGAGCAAGCTATAATGCTATATGTCGGCTGTGCAGTTATGCATTATTGATGCTAATATAGAGCTTTATTGCGTTGTTAATGCTGTAATGGAGTTTCAATGCAAACATTAGTGCAAATGTATAGCCAATATAGTGCAATGGCTTAATGCTTATGGTTACTTGGGTTAAGTGCGTACCCTGGGCCAAATTGGTACACACGAATTTGTGGTAAATTGATACAGTGTATCAATTTAATCCAACATTTTGTTATCGATACGGTAATTCCAAAGATGGAATCAAATTATCACTTACTGTTAAAAATTATAAATTTGGTTCCAATTTATCTGTATGGCAAATGACAACACGGAATCTTGCATTCAAACAATGGTCCGACGGGGTAGTGCAAAATTCCTAACCAGAGTTTAATATGGTGAACACTTTTAACTCAAACAATTTGAAATTCTATTAGAGCTTCGTCTGTTAAATGCATCGCATTTTACGATGCGATGAGCTGAAGCGACAGTAGGTAGCGTAATGTAATGTAATGTTCAGATGTGCTCTTTTGAATATGGTCGGTGTACTTCTCAAATCAGTCTGTTAGGTCTGTTTGTCTGTGCTTAGACCGAGCCGAAGGATCCTCCGGCGTTTACCATGGCCTGACACAGGTCATAATCATAGGTAGATTAAACAGTCGAACGTTCGAACATTTTTGAACGTGACGTTTGCTGCTTACCAAATTGGTCGTCAAATCCACATCCATGTATCAATAGTTTGGATAAAATTCACGAAGTAAGTCAAAAACTATTAAACGAATTAACAAAAGTAATTATCCTTGAATCATAGAATATTTCTACATTGTTCGACGTGGAATTCTTCTAGCAAATTTGTATTAAAATCTCTTGCAACAATCAATTTTATTGTCCAACAATAAATTATACAGTTAATTAACATTTCGTGTTACTGTTTCTATGAGCAATATAAGAAATGTTTGAATGCATTAAAAATATCAATTTTTATAATGTTAAGTACGACCGTCCAACCCCGCCATCTCCTTTTTCACAAAATAAGTGAACTTTGAAATTTTATGGAGAAAGGTTAAAATTTATTGATTTTGTATTGTAATGTCATATTAGACTGTAGTATAAATTATTGTTAAACTACTGTTTTGGTACAGTGAAAACAATGGCTTTTAGTCAACACATTATTAGGATAGTGCATTCACTTTCATACATTTCACTACACACCACAACACCATATTATCCCCCGAAAATATGATGAACCACCGCCTGAAACTAGATGGTGTAATCTGTGTCCGTCGAAGTTCTTTTTAGGAATTCTTTTCCGAACCAAGCGCTGCAGAGTGTGTGGCAAACCATTATCGTCGTTATCTTTCACTTACTACTGGACCTGAATTAAAGACTTTTGCACAAGAAAAATTCACGCATTGTCTTTCTTTTTGAATCTTACTTTTCACAGTTCCATTTGTTCGCAGCGTTTCCTCATACATTCCATGTAGATTTATGGTTTTTTGATTTGACCCATCAATCTGATCCTGGGACACATCATGACAGCTTGACATAATGCTACATCTTCCAGTACAATCCAAGTTGCTTCGATGCACTCATTTTTACTTTCACGCAGTAAATATACAGCATGATCATAAATATGTGTTATTGAATTCAAACAAATACTGTTCATTGCATCAAACGAATAATTGGTGTGAATCAAGGTTCGAAAATATATTTTCATTAAAACAACAATAAACTTTCAATTTCAATAATTGTTGGAATTTCAGTAAACTTTAAATGTTATTTAATTCAATCATCGCGAGACCCTATTTTTTACATTTTCCTTTGCTTTGCTTCCTTTCTACGAATAGCAACATTGGCGTCAGTTGGAAGAAGTTATCAAATATACGCACTAGCTATAAACCGAAACGATAAGTTTCCATTTCCCAACCTGTTTACGAACCGCCGGTGCGGTGTCGTGTTATGATGGCGGTTAGCAAATCGCTTTTACCCACGCTCCGGTGCTGTTAGTCTAAGATGTGTTATAGGATCTTCTACTAATCTGAAATATGGTATGGCGCCTATTATGGAAGTAGAGCCTATTTTGACCCTATTTCGCACCTCTTGGTTTCGAACCAAGTATATGGGATAATGACAATATCTAGTTGGCTGAACCAGGTGTGCAAAAATATGTTCAAATTATTGGCTTTATTTGTAGTCCTCTAAATCCTAGTTTTAATTAAAATTTCTTCTTTCTTACACTTCTTGAAATGTCTGCTATTTCGTCTCATTCACATAGTGAAACGTAGCAGCACGCAACGGCGATTAACTAAACTATGTGCTATGACCCGACAATTCCTATCTCGTTATTCCGTCAGAAATATATTAAACATTGCACTGATACATACCTTTATTTTAGCAGGAGCATCCATTTCTTATTAATTCACTACAAAAGCACTCGTTGAACGCTAGGATAGGCCTAGTGCTAAAATACGTGATCCAGAAATACGGTGGGGCACATTATCGCCATGTTTATCCAGATACACTACCACAATCAAAACAAACTTTTTGCATTCAGCACAGAGAACCAAATCACCAGTGCGACCAAACTAAAACATAAATTCAATAGTAATTCTTCAAAAGGGCTAATGAGACTTTTGTAAACAAACTTATTTCGCTCATTATTCCGCTACCAAGTTGAATTTCATGAAAAATACACATGAATCAACATCTTTATTCTTAGTAGAACCAATTTCAAATGTTTTCTGTGTTGAAATGTTAACAAATTAGGAGAAATCAGCAAAACAAAAGTTTGTTTACAAATCTTATTAGCCCTATTCAAATGTTAATATGGAATTTGAAAATATATTGTAATCCAATTTCAGGTACAAATAATTAATCATTTCAAGTTAATCAACTGATTGCTGATTGCAGATTTTATCTTCATCTAAACATAAAACTCGGCCCGGGTCAATGCAATGTTTGCTGTGAAACTTGTCATCACCAGTTGTTAGCCTTCGCTTTATTTCTTATGAGTGCAATACTGGGCACTCTACTTCCATCAGCTGATGAGGTTCGTTCGTGCGCGTGATGTTTACGTTTGGTTTGATCGGTTGAAAAAAGTAGAATGATACGTTTTACAAATCATGCGTTGGCGTCCACGATCTAGATAGTCAGAATCGATGCATTTGAAATATAAGATATTGCGTTTCAACCAAATCGTTTTTCGATGAGGTGAAAATTGGCACACCCAGGAGGCGATAATTGAATCGTTGAGGTGAGAATAACCCTAGTAACAATTGTGGTTTTATGATAGTTTTATAGCCACTGATAAAACTTAGATTGCACTTGTAGCGTGCTATAAAAATTCAATTGTTGCTTGGGAGATGCACAGAATAGGATATTAGTTTTCATTTATGCTGAAAATAGAGATATTTCTGTTAAATAAGCATTATATACTGGTTTCAGAAACAGTACAATTATACTTTATTCTGAGGAAATTTAAAAAATAATATAGCCTTTTTGAAGTTGTTCAAAAAATAGTGTGGGCCTCTCCCTAATAGTGCCAAAATAGGATCCTTACCCTATTTATTGATGTCCAAGGTTTGGGAAGACAAAACTATTTGTTTGCTGTTTCCCTATAAATTGTTTTTGCATGTTAGTGTATAACGGACCCGCTCGCAGAAACAAATCTAATATTACTTCCTACTTGGCAAAGAAAATATTTGTACTCTTAAGAAAATTAGAAAAATGTTTGGATTATGAGAAAACTACAGCTAATTAATGCTCAAGCCCTGCTTCCTGAATATGAAGGAATATTCCTTCGGAAAGTTGTACTATGTGGGGATAGGTGATCAAAAATCAAAAACTACATCACGTCCTATTTAATTCAATTCTATACTGAGTTATCAGTCATGCGTGCGCTTCGACTTAGTCTCATCACATCAGAAACCGACACTAACTTTTTGTCGGAATAGATTATCGCCAACTTGACGCTAAGCTATATCCCGAAAACTAAAACACACTTTGTGTTGCAATCGAACAACTGGTCAAACGTGATGTCCCGTCCGAGAAGAAATTCTGATTATGGCGATAAGACACAGTGAAGCCGAAACTTGTTTTGGCTTAGCAGGCCTTTGCGAAAGCACTATGCTATATTTCACCCTATGGAGAAAAATTGGGTAAACACCAAAATTTCTCACTAGGGCGCCAATTTTTGGTGAAGCCAGTCTTTGTGCATGAAGAACACAAATCCTAACTTATTAGTCATGGGTGCGTTTCGACTTCGTCTCATCAGAAACCGACACAGCTTTTTGGCGAATTAGAATAGCATAGTCTATACTGAGTGTTTATATACACTATAAACTAACGAAATCCTGGGGTATCTAAGAAATGTGTTCGACTTATCTGGGTAATATGGATGTATGAAGATGAAAATTTGGAAAAGAAATGTTCCACGCGCGTTTTTTAAACTTTTTGTTCAAATAAATTATCTGAAAACTAAGATTGTCGGTTTTGTGATGATATTATTGAGAATGCATATTCATTGTATTGAAATGAACTATTATGAAAAATAACAGATCAACATCCAGATATATCGACAAACTCCACATATAATAAGGATCGGGACAAAAATGTCTCCCAAAGACCCCCTGAGCTCTCAATGGGGGATGCAAGTTAATGTATCTTCCTTAGAGCGCTTCAGTTGAAGTTACAATCGTAATCACAATTAGTGTAGTGGAAATGGATAATTTAGTACCCGTTTCATTTGAGTGCTTCGTTTCTACAAGTAAATTAACTAGGATTACAATAAGAGTTTGTGTATTCGACAGATAGTTGTGTAGTAAAAAATGACACAGATTTGTACTGAACCCCCGAGGTATCTTTTTCAGGATCAATGTAACTAAAAATATATTTATTTCTAAAATGGTTTACAATTTCATGAATATTAATGTCCCAAAAGCAGTTTATATGTCCTGGGACACATTCAATGGCCACTCGCTTTTCCAGGAAATTAAATACTTATTCTGATAGTTTGAACCTTTTCTTTTTCATGGTACTTTTTTGTATAGGACCCATTAATCCATATCTTCCGAACGAGAAGTCTGATTAAACAAGCTATATGGATGACTGGAAAGGGATTGCATTGTAATCGACTGAAGCCGCGGTTTATATGCTATCGACGATCAATAACAGAATCACTAATATAAACTAGACACTCTCTTCTATTTTCTTCAATGCAAATGAATACTTTGAAATATCTAGCTGTCGTATCCACTAATCGGATTCTCTAGTTTAATTTATCATTTTAAGCATTTAATTCATTTTATTCTGTTTATTTTTGCTTCTTTTTATTCATTTTATCAAATTCTATTCATTTTGTTTATTTTATACATGCTTTCATTTTATCGGTATATTATTTCCATTCATTTTATTTATTTTATTCTTTTTTTTAAATTTGTTTAGTTCCTTCATTTTATTTAGTAACATTTTTTTAAATTCTGTTGCATCATTCCTTTATGCATTTCATATAATTTGATTTATATTAATAATTCTACTCATTTCTTGCATTTAACAACTCTTTTCATTTATTTGTTTTAATCTTTATTTGATTTCATTTGTTTTATTGATTTATTTATTCAGTTTATTCGGAGTTTTATTAGTGCAGGTCTCGAAACTGTTATCTCGAAGAAAACTAAAAAAATGAATGTACTTTGAAAGTGGTCTGCTAACTGGGGATCATTCCATCAAATACAATACAAAACCACGTTTGATCAATTTAATATACCCCCAAAATCTTGATTTATAGCAAAAAACGCTTTTAATCCACCTTACAGTGTGATGAGACATTTCTTGTAACTCTTATCACTCTCTACGGATATCATATCGATTGAGAACATTTTGAACTTGATGCCTCGTGATGTTTTTGATAACACTTACTACATGGGATAGAACGTAAAGAATTATTACTAGTGCTCTATTAATAAAATATCTAAATTCTTCAATCAATGCATTGTGTAGGGAGAACTGAATTTTCTAAAAGTGGTTATATATGTTGTGATGAGCCAAAAAAAATTGAATCAATTTGAAGTTCATACTCTCAATAGCGTTTACTCAGCACTAAGAACTGAAATTACAACTCTTGATATCACTCTGTTTAATTCGATATCGACTTTTTCTAAAAGTGACTTCCCAGTAGTATCTTTGATTTACATTATTATCGCTAATCCTAATGCCAAAAAAAAAAAAAATAAAAACCTCTCGAAACCCGTTAGGGTAATCATCCTCATTACTGGAATTTTCTTTTTCACGAAACCTTTTGATAACCGTCACTTGTGATAGTGCACTGAGTGCACGTTGCTCTAAATATCTATTAAAAATTTTCAAATACTTTATAATTTTCACAACCTTATTAGGGAAAGTTGTTAAATAAGCTTCTGAAATATTGCGTAGGAAAAAAACTGAAAAAAATTCTGTACTAACTCATTGAAAACTGCCTAAAAATTGGTGTAGTTTGATGCAATTGAAAAAAATATCCTCAAAAAATGAGATGTTTTTATCAGCCTCATATAATATATTCATATAATTGGTAATACAACATGGTCGGTTCTCACGGTAAAAGGGACAAGTCCGTCTTTACCAGGAGGCATGTCGGTGGACTTGATTCGTAGTATGCTGCCTAAGCTCGACCCCCATCGACTGAAGACAAAAATTAAGCCCGTAAGGTAATTAGCATGTGCTAATGATCCTGCCACTTATAGTTTTCCGATCTTTATAGTTCACATCCTTGCTCTCACTTGAGTACTACCCAGTAACCTCTAGCTAATTGAATGTCGTTAAAATGTAATAAAAAAGCGACTACATATAGACGAAATAAAAAAAGGAAAAAAAAAGTACAACAAAAATCAAATGCTAACAATAATTGATCAGGACCTACTAGAAGCGAATGGAAAACGCCATTTTTCAAAATTTCCCTCTACTTTCGAAAAGTGTTATCTTCGAAAAGTGTTATCTTCGAAAAGTGTTATCTTTGCCTTATTTAAATAGATTATTATTATATTGAACAATAAATAAGCAACAAATGGTAATCCACAAACAACAAGCCATAACTTCTAAAGTATTCAAAATAGATATTTGATGAATTCAGTGAAGTTATTTGCAATAGTAAGAGCTACAAATTTGCTGAAGGCAACATTTCAATACAATCACTTCCAAGAAAATTTATGAAAAAATCTCACTCGTAGGGGGATTAATCAGCAAAAACACAATACTAAAAGTAAGGGCATATTACATTCATTAAATTCTACGACGATACTATTGATTTAAAATTAGCCGCTTTGGCGTTAATAATAGATTGCATGTTTTCGGTCTCATATCTGGCTATGAGGAATGATAAAAATCTTTCGTCCATATTTAATGTCAAATATTTCTTTTGATAATAGTCCGATTGTGACAATCTATAGGTCGTTAGAAAGGTATTAGTATAGGCTATCTATATTTATATAAAAATATATACAGTGATTATAAATGTTGTCAATTTCGGTAGATAATTAAAAAAACTGCGAAAAACGCCATTTTACGTCATTTGGTTTGGATAAAATCGGTTCAGCCCTTGATGAGAAACACGATTGAGAGTTTGTTCGTTACACAGAGACACACACAGACATTGTCCCAAATCGTCGAGCTGAGTCGATTGGTACATAAGACCCGACCCTCCGGGCCTCGGAAGACATCTTGAAGGTTTGAGCGAATTGTATACATTTCTTTTACAAGAAATGTAAAAAATATTTTTCAGGATTTTCAGCACGAATTTTTTTTCTACCCAGTCATTTTTCAACAGATTTTAAATTCTCTAAGTGTTTTGCTATGTTATGTTCTTTTGTTAAAAATACTATGCGGTTTTGGGACAACACTATGAAAGTAACCATTATTTTGCGATTTTTTCATTAAAAATATGAAAACTGTTCTACATTTTCATTAGGAAGCGTTTTTTGTTTAAATAGAAAGGGAAAACATTTAATTTCGCATCCAACGACCTATTTATGGTCAAAATCGGCTGCAAAATGGCAGAGTTATTAGTTTTTCGAAACTTGCTCGCATGAACTTTTAAGGAGACCCGGGACAGTCTCATACAATTTTCAAAATATAATTTTGTTTTTGCTCGATTGAATATACATTCAAAAGTATGTGTGTGAAACTTGAGCTTGAAATTGGAAAAAAATAACGGAAGATTCTCTCTAAAATTGTATTAAAACAAACACGTTTCATCAGAAGAATGTTGAGTAATTTGCATAATTTTCATGAAAAAATCGTAAAATTAATGTTTTTTTATATTGTCGACCCAAATCCGCAAAGTATTTTTGACAAAAGAACAGAAAATAGCATATCGCTGGTAAAGTCATTTCTTCTTCTTTTCAGAACGCTCAAAATTTTAAATTGGTTGAAAAATGCCAAAAGTCTCGAAAAATGGTTTTGGCTTTCTCATATAAAGAATGGGTATGCAATCATTCTAAAAATCGATTTTCCAACCGAGCCTAGAGGGCCGAGTGTCATAATCCATTCGATTCAGTTCGTCGAGATCGCAAAATGTCTGTGTGTATGTATGTGTGTGTCAAATAATGTCACTCAATTTTCTCAGAGATGGCTGAACCGATTTGCACAAACTCAGTTTTAAATGAACGGTATAATGTTAGTTGATCGGACTTCCGGTTCCGGAGTTACGGGTTAAAGAGTGTGGTCACACAGCAAATTCTCATACAAACTGGTAACCCTATGATACCCGAATGATGTAATTCATATATAAATACGTTCAACATTACTTGGATTTGCGGGTCTAGATCACTAATGACCAATTAAAGTAGTTTTGACCACATTGGTCACCTATGATGGATCTTGATGCTCCCTGGGAACTCGCCAAGTTCCCGAGCTAATGTCACACCTATTTTCCACCAAACTCTTAACCGATGTTTACAAACTTGAATTAAAATGAAAGATATAATACTCCCATTGACTGCTATTGAATTTCATTCAGTTCTGACATTTGGTTTCGGAGTTATAGGTTGGTTATTGCGGTCACATTGGAATTTCTCATATAAACCGGTACAATCGTAATACCTCATAGGTTTAAAATCTATTGAAATATACATCAAATTACTTCGATCCGCAGGCCTACATCACTAATGACGAATTATTGGAATGAATTGTCCACTATCGATAATTCCGGAAGACCCGGGGTTCCGGGCAAATGCCAGATCTAAAGCCTGGCCGGTGATGACTGAACCAAATTTCACTAACCTAGTCTCAAATGGAAGGTATATGAAGTTCGGTGTTGAACCCTGCATCTATCCCTCCACCTCCTACCTATCAACTCCCCTCCTCTCTCACCAACCACCCCCTCAGTCCAACCTCCCACATGCATCCCTTCATCCACCCGGTATACTAAAATAAGTTTCCCGATTCCCGACGCATCCTACTCCTCCTACTAATTATATCCCGTCCCTTCTCCACCATGAAGTTAACATGAAAACAACATTGAACTCACGCTGATTAAGCTATATGAATATTATATTTTTGTTTATTTCAAGTGTGTCAGTATCATGTTTCTTATCAGGTTCGTGACAATCGTGCACTTATATATGCTAATCAAGTGTAATAAGAATGTAATATACATTTCCACAGTGTAATATTGGACGTAACCAGCCATTTAATCATAGTTTGGATAAATGAGAATGGCACAATTGCACCACTAGGTGTATTAAAGAAGGCTTTTTAGCCATAAATCAATATTTTGAGGGTATACAACATTTTTGCCTTTCTCAATAGAAAGGTATTGCAATTGCTCTGAAAACCGACTTTTTAACGGAGGCCCGGAGGGCCGAGTGACATATACCATTCGATTCAGTTCGTCGAGTTCGGCAAATGTCTGTGCGTGTGTATGTATGTGTGTGTATGTGACCAAAAATGTCACTCATTTTTCTCAGGGATGGCTGAACACATTTTGACAAACTTAGTCTCAAATGAAAGATGCAATGTTCCCATAGGCTGCTATTGAATTTCTAATGGATCCGACTTCCGGTTCCGGAATTACAGGGTGGTGAGCACAATCACGCAGAAAATGTCGATTTTAATATATTCTGCAAGGAATGCATAAAGGTGAATGAAATTTCAGAAATCGAATTCATATTTTTGATGCCAAACATCTTTAAAATACATGAAACGTCGAGATTTTATGTTATCTCGAAAATTTTTTGCCTTTCTCAATAGAAAGGTATTGCAATTGCTCTGAAAACCGACTTTTTAACAGAGGCCCGGAGGGCCGAGTGACATATACCATTCGATTTAGTTCGTCGAGTTCGGCAAATGTCTGTGCGTGTGTATGTATGTGTGTATGTATGTATGTGTGTGTATGTGACCAAAAATGTCACCCATTTTTCTCAGAGATGGCTGAACCGATTTTGACAAACTTAGTCTCAAATGAAAGGTGCAACCAGATGGGGAACAACTTGACAGCTCCTATACAAATCGTTGAAACCACTTTTTTTGGGTTTGTGGATCTAAAATGGCGGTTCAAACTTTATTCAAGAGCAATTTCTAAAAAAAGCGTAAACTTGTTCACAGCGAAAATTTTCTTGTTCAGATTTTTTTATTTTGGATAATTCATTTTTGGAGACTTTTTGGGGGTTTAGTGTTGTTTTGTTATAAAAATAATTCATCTTTATTCCGATGCATTATATTTAAATGATTCATGATTTTTTGGAATTATCAGCATACAAACCAGCGGCGCTTATACTAGTTAGTGAGCACCATCATTTAGTCTTAAGGTATTAGGTAGTAATATTTGTATTGCAATGTAAACAACACACACAATGGTACTGGACTGTTTTTCTCCCTCAACGATAAAAATGAGCTGCCATCACTTCTGAATTTCGTGGAAACCTTTGCACCGTAAATGTCGCAGCGCCTATCAGTTAGATGCTATGCTGTCAGAAATAAGTCAATCCCGCCTTGTTAGATGCGTGAAAAATAATAATCACAAAACTAAATGTATTTAAGGATTAACGAAAAACTTTCGAAAATTATCATATGCGAAAGATGTTTCAAGGGCGACGGGAGAACAAAAAGTTCACACTAGAAGCGTACTTAAATCAAATCATGCATTTTACATTCGGCACAATTTGTAATTCTTTTATGAAACTCCAAAATTACGAATTAACTTGTTTGTATTTATATTAAATTATTGCGCTGTTTTGAAATGATCATCTTGATTACCTCTTCCGAATGTAAATAAAGAAAACAAATTCGTAAAAGACGTCACGGAAATATTTTCTCGCATAGAAATTTACAGTATCACAATTAGTGGACGGCGTTCTATGGTGGCGACATCATTCGAAACACGGTGGTTTCAAGCAACTTAGGCTAAACGTCAAGTTGCGGAAGGGTTGGGTGAAACGTTCTCATTGGCTGCTATTGAATTTCTAATGGATCCGACTTCCGGTTCCGGAATTACAGGGTGGTGAGCACGATCACGCAGAAAATGAGGATTTTAATGAATTCTGCAATGAATGTATAAAGGTGAAATTTTTTCCAAAATATGACCACAACTGCTTCGATTTGTAGTACTAGGTCACTAACATCCATTTAAAGTCCCTTTACCAACATTGGCCACCATCATAGGTTCCGGAAGCCCCGGCGGAAGTATCTAAATTCAGAATAACAGTCACATCGGTTTCTTGGAGATGGCTAGACCGATTCAACCAAACTTAGTCTCAAATGAAAGGTATTGCGCCTCCTAGTAAATGGTTATTAAATTTCATCCCGATCCGACTTCCGGTTCTGGAGTTACGGGTTGTGGCGTGCGATCACATAGCAAATTGCGATTCAAACCGATACTCCGATGAAAGCAAAACAGGTAAAAATTTACCTAAAATGTCTCCCAAACAACTTAAATTTGCAGTTCTAGGTCACCGACGGCCAACCAAACTTTCGTTGACTACATTGACGATTCCGGAAGTGCCCGGGAAAAACCGCCAGCTTTCAAAATTAACGAACTCACATCAGTTTCCCGGAAATTGTTGGGCCAATTATCACAAACTTAGTCCCAAATGATACCTATAATATCCCAACAGATGTCTATAAAATTTTGTATGGATCGCTTATATGGGTCCGGAAATATAGACTGAATCGACCGGTCACATATGAAATTATCATGCAAGCCGGATTTTAATCGAATTCGTATGAAATCGAATTCGTATTTTTGATGGCAAACATCTTTAAAATGAATGAAACGTCGAGATTTTATGTTATCTCGAAATATTTTTTTTTATAAAAATCGACTTTTTGGAACTTTGCCGATTTCGTGGCTGTTTTTTTCTTTTACAAATTTTTAGAACTCGAATAATGATTTCTTTTCTTGTATATAGTTGTGATGTCGTGTATAATGAAAATGTAATATACATTTGAAAGTATTTAATAAATATAAACAACAACAAAATTCTCGTGTTCATGATTGAGAAAGGCACAATTGCACCACTAGGTGGATTAAAACAGGTTTTTAAACATTGTCTTGTGTTTCATTTGGCGAGATGTACAGCCTATGCTAGGTCACTTGAAAAATACAAAATCACTGTAGCATCGTGTATGTAGTTTGTTATTTCTGCAAAAGTTGGCCCTTATTAAACTCTTGTAGTGTTCATAATACTACTTTTATCTCAAAAATCAAATAAAATTGCACCGATAAACTGTTCCAGAGATACCCTAGTTATGATATGGAAAACGCTCTAAAACGAGAACGGTTCGAGTTATTTATTTGGCATCTTCAAAAAAGTTGTTCTGAACTGATTGCTCTAGAAGATTACAGAAGAACGTATCATTCTATCTTGATTTGTGATAATTTTTGGAACTTTGATTTTTTTGCCATTTTAAAGACACTGTAGACAAAAGAATCAGTGACAAACTCATAACAAATAAGTCTTAGGGCCGATTTCTTCACCCTCGTTTAGCGCTTAAACCAGGTTTAAACGTACTGGTGTACCTGGTTTAAAAGTTGAGCGAGGGAAAGAAATCAGCCCTTAGACATCAAATCACTAAATCCTACATTATGAAGGCGGAGACAATTGTTTTCTGTCTATGTGGCTGTCAGGGCTACAATGCAATGCGATGTACAAAGATGGTAGACGCTGCTCTAACGAATGACTTCAAACAGGTAGGACGACAATATGACTAAAATGAAAATAAAGTCATTACCCTATAACATCCGCCACTTTTGTCATAAAGCAAAATGTGACTAGCCCTAACCGAGAAGTAAGCGAAACCGTATCCACAAGAGCTCAATTCTACGTAGATTCACACACCTTCTTATCTATAGCTTTATAAAAATTTTCAAATATAGTAACGCGGATTGATTCGCCATATGGTGCTGATAATGAGAACGATATAACAATATACATATACCATTCGAGTAGCAGGAGTACCGGGCTACCAGCTCGCTACATACACTACCGGTATAGGTGGGCGTGTACAAGCGCTACGATTGGTACCAGCCAACAACCAATCGTAGCATGTGTATAATATACTAGATACCACATAAGGAAAGAGATACGTTCCGAGCGGGAAAATGTTTCACGACGAGCACTTATGTTTAGTAGATGGAATGATCAAAGCGAACTATCCGATTCGGTTTGATATGTTTTGTTAGAAATTCCAATGGTTTCTTCGATGTTATCATCGCAGAAAATAGATTGCATTTAATTAGTTTTGGTATTCGGTGGCTGTTTCGATATATTTAAATTTGTTTACGCTCTCGTTATGTCAATATTCGTATACATTCAGGATAGGTTTCATGTTTATCATAGCAAGAATCTCAGCGCGGTAATGGTTATTTATGAAACACGATATTTATTAACTTGACTGTTTTTCAGTTTGTTTTGCGTACTCGAGCACTTTGCGGTGGACCGGCAATTGATATTATTACTCCGGGAAGTCGGGAAGGTTACAGTAAGATATTGCCCCAGTCGTATCGGCAACATGTGTACCCGATATTGAGCCGGTAAGCAATCAGGGGACATAGCTTTCGTGTCAGAAGTCGCACGAGGTACACACATATCAATTGTCATCTTTGGTGGTCTGAAATAGGAGATTTTTATGTTTTCGGTAATAAATGTGTAGAGTATCTAGGAGTTTTTATACTAACGATCGCACTTAGCCTCGTAGATATAAATATTCTGTATGACAACATTAAACGATTAAACCGTTTTAACGGCTTTCGTAAAATCGTGATTTCTGTTGTTTATTTTTGGAATGCGAGAAGCCATATTGGCAAAATGATTTTTGTAAAATCGTAATCAAAATTCCCATACCCACCAATCAGAATTCTGCTATTTAGTGCACAATACCATTGCAATACCAGTACTACGATCATACCGACACAAAGAATACTTCCAGGTGGGATATGAAGTTATGACGATTGCTTTATGATAGCAACATCGACCTTCTTTAGTACTGCCAGATCAGATTGGCTTGTAAGACTAATTGCAAAACTAGCTGAGGGATTTTTACTATCTGAAGTAGTCAGGATGAAAACTGAAACCATAGATAACAGACTTTGGACCCGATTCGAAATGTATATGAATACCCGCTACTGAAATTCCGAAGAAATCAGACGTCTAAAACACAGTGGCGGATCCAGGGGGACGGTCTTGGGGGTCTGGACTTTCTCCGAAATTTTTTAACATCTTGAAAAATTTTAAAATAGCTTCAATTTTAATTCGTTTTAAACTCAAAATCGTTCCTGACCATATTCGACCTCCAAAACTGATTTTTATTGAATAAGGTCATTACGTATTACGAATTGTACAATGAACATTACAAAATCGAAATTTCGGAACCCCTCCGAATGTTTTTTTCTGGATCCGCTCCTGCTGAAATACGTTTGGCCAACATTTGTAAATGGCGCATTGATCCATGAAATGCAGTTGGAGTGCTGTCAAACACGTGTAGCAAACAGTTGCGTAGATGGCAATAGTGAAACACTGATTTCCAACGATTATCAATTTGATAGTTTACACAGGTTTTGAAGAAAATTTTGTACTAGCCTAAATATCAGTTTTCTGTGCTGAAACCAATAAAATAACACGTGTCTTGTTTCCGTAGAATAACTCTCGATTAACATTGAATTACAAAATCAATCGCTACAATTACTGACTAATATATTGATAGCTCAATACTTTTGATCTCAGCCCATATGAATGCAGGCGTGAGAATAAACACGTACGCTAATACAAACACGATTATCGAGACGCCACATAACACAAACAATTATCAAAACCAGTTGTCAGCAAACAACGAGAAGCAGATGAAAGACTGTTTCCAAAATTACTCTGCATGACGCAACATACACACACATGATTTTAAAAAAGAGTGGCTAAGACGGGTATTAACTGATTATGATCTATGGATATAGGGTGTGGAGACTATTTTCGCCCAATTTCTATTATCGCCATCCCCATTTGAAGCTGTTAGTTAGAGCACCGTCTGCCATCTTTATTCAACGCATTAGCTCAAATGGTAGTACACTGATAATATAAATTCGTGAATATAATGAAATTGATTGTGGAATGCACGAATTCATTCGTCGTTTTCTGCAACGAAGTATTTTTATTTATTATTATTTGTTTCCTTATCTTCGGTATACACCGCTCAGACGCATTTTAAAACTATATATTTCTTATTAATATCTTATATCTATGCTTGGAAACGTTAAAATCATACACTGAAGAAGCTTCGTTAAATCTGCGGCAACATCTTTCCAGTGGATTATTTTGTCCATATGAAGTACGGTGTCTAGGGATCCACAACAGAGTGGGGTTACGGAGAACACGAGGAGGCGCATACATACATTTTCGTGCATTGTAAATAGTAGGTTTTGTTCATTTCATGAACAAGAATAGCCGCTTGCTGAACGAAAGCTTTCGTAAATTTTACCCATTTAATGTACACTGCACGAATGTTATTGTTGATAACGACATTACTTTTCGTGAATGAAACGAAAGGTTTTGCTTATTTTATTAAACGTTTGTGTATATTGCGAACGGTTTCGTTGGTCGCACGAATTTATTTCGTGCATCTTAGTAAAGTTTTTCGATCTTTTGGGATCGATGTTTGACAACATCTATTTTTTTTAATTTAAAAAAATCGATGTGTCCGAATCGATTTTATTGTGGTACGAAGAAATGACCGCTTGATGAACGAAAGTTTTCGTAAATTTTACTTATTTAGTTTACATTTCACGAATGCTATCGTTGATAACGACATTATTTTTTGTGAATGAAACGAAATGCTTCGTTTATTTTAATAAAAGTTTATGTATATTACGAACGATTTCATTGCACACACTAATTTATTTCGTTCATCTTAGGAAAGTTTTTGTATTAATTAGCATATTATTTTTGCAATCGATAAGTTAAGATCGATGTTTAACGGCAACGATTTTTTAACTAACAAAAAGGATCGATCTGACAAAATCGATTTTATTTCAACCTGCTAACCTCTATTAGGGACTAGAAAGATTGTGGTGTGAAGTAATGGACGCGTGATGAACAAAAGTTTTTGGTAATTTTACATATTTAGTATACATTGCAGGAATGTTATAGATGATAACGATATTATTTTTCTGAATGAAACGAAATGATTCGTTTATTTCCATAAATGTTTATGTATATGGTGAACGATTTCGTATTTATTAGCCTCTTATTGTTTCAGTCGTTCTTTTAGGATCGATGTTTGATAACATCGTTTTTTTTAATTTAAAGAATCGATGTGGCCAAATCGATTTTATTGTGGTACGAAGAAATGGCCGCTTGATGAACGAAAGTTTTCGTAAATTTTACTTATTTAGTGTACATTGCACGAATGATATCGTTGATAACAACATAATTTTTCGTGAATGAAACGAAATGATTCGTTTATTTCCATAAATGTTTATGTATATGATGAACGATTTCGTTGGTCGCACGAATTTATTTCGTTTATCTTAGAAAATTTTTCGTATTTATTACCCTCTTATTTTTTATTCGATCTTTTCGGATCGATGTTTGACAAAACCGATTTTTTTTAATTAAGGAAACAGATCTGGCAAAATCGATTTTACTGTGGTATGAAGAAATGGCCGCTTGATGAACGAAAGTTTTCGTAAATTTTACTTATTTAGTGTACATTGCACGAATGTCGTCGTTGAAAACGAAATTATTTTTCGTGAATGAAACGAAATGTTTCGTTTATTTTAATAAACGTTTGTGTATATTACGAACAATTTCGTTGTAAGCACGAATTCATTTCGTGCATCTAAGAGATTTTTTCGTATTTAATATCATATTATTTTGACATTGTTCCTGTAGAGAAAAACTCAAACTTATTCATACAAAACCAACGAACGATGGCTCAACTGAATCCGTACTGCTCCGGATTCTGGATCAACAGGAAGCGGAAGAGGTTCAGAGAATCTTCCTGAAACCGGCGGACACGGATACGGCTACTAAATGGTCAGACCGAGACCGTCGTGATGATCGACAATTATCTGACGTATAGCAACAATGACTCCATATTCTACCTCTATTGAAGCTCTTTCGATGTTCATGGTTTGACGAATGGTGCTCGTAAATATAATAAAGATATTCGTATATAGCAGCGAACAATTCGTTTGACGAATGAAGCTGTTTCGTAATAAGCCAACGAAAGTCGTTTCGTGGTTTTCACGAAAAACTCGTAATAAAAAATAAAAGTGTTTCAATAGAACTACGAACGATTCATTATATGTACGAAAAATTCGAATATTTCACGAAAATTTTCTGTACGAAACTAATTCTAAGCGATTTACGAATATATTCTATCAGTGTACGAAAATAGGAGCATTCGATTCGAGTTTTCGTTGCGCTCAAACAGAAATATTGCCCCATTCTCAAGACATTTTTGGTATTAAATTGGTTCTGGGAACGAAGCAAGGATACACACCAAAAAATCTGAATTTTATCGTTGACGTAATTGCAAACGTGACAAAATTTAGCCAACCGTAATTTATGAAATGACGGAACATTACCGTGTTCCGTTTAATTTTACACGAAACATATACGAGGGATTCCATGAGAAACCGGCCGACCGCAAAATATGACCATCGTCGATTCGAACGAAACTTTGCAGGTGTGTTCGCTGTATGAATCTCCATGATATTCTCTGGCAATTGGAATATTTTGATACAAGAGTAATTTTTCAAAAGGGCGTAAACGTTTCTACGTGCATGAATTTCAAATTTTTTTGATCGATTACTGTATTTTATACATCAAAACTATCTGAGAACAAGTTACAGGGAATGAATACTTCTGTCCGAAAAAAATATACGCTGAAAAAAATGTTGTGTCATTTTTCAAAAAAACAAAAATTTATGATAGAAATTTGAATTGCGAAAAAACCCATTTTTTAATTCTTTATATTTTGTTACCAAAAATCTAAAGAGAAAAGAAACATTTTGATTGTGATTGCATGATGGAGAAAAAATCGGTAAAAAAGTTTTTCTAACAATAACTTCGTTCATGTTTTTAAATTTCATACTAATTGACATACAAAATTGTAATTTTATTACAGAATATAATTCTGAGCACCATTTAAAATCAAAATGCATTTAACAAAAATCTTCCAAAATGCGATAGTTTTCGAGATATTTGAAATTTTGCTACTTCAAAAACAATTAGTTCGTGTAATTATGCTCTTTTTAAAAGTTATTCGCGTTACTTCATCAAAAAATGTCAAAAATTTAATGTTTATTGTTTTAAAGACGTAAAAGCAACCTTTTTAGTGTATTTGGATCATGGAGAAGCTTTCAATAAAAAAGTTTTCCTAACAACAACTTTTGACATTTTTTTATAATTCTTACTATTTGCAGTCAAAAATACAATTTTCTTTTTGAATATGATTCTAAACGCTATTTTAAATCGAAATGCTCTTAACAAAAATTTTCTAAAATGTAGTAGTTCTCGAGATATTTTAACTTTTGTTTCAACAACACAATTATTTTGTTTTATTACGACCTTTTCATAAGTTAGTCGCGTTTATCCATCAACAATAATAGGTTTTTCAAAAGGCCCGTAAACTTTCGTGTAACTTTCTCTTTGACATCAAGGCGACATTGTAAACCATTTGAAAGTTACATGAAAGCAACCAAAATATATTTCAACCATAGGGTCTGTTGATTAAACTATATGTATAGCTGAATCATATGTTGGTTGTTTTCATGTAACTTTAAAATGTAAATATATGCGGAGGCCAAAGTAAGCACGATTTCCTGCCACGATGCGTCTACGAATCTCTCTGCTGGTATCATTGTAGGCGGTCACCAGTGAGCCCAAGTACACGAACTCTTCAACCACCTCGATGTCGTTGCCACCGATGCAAACTCGAAGCGGGCGGTTCTCATTCTCTTCTCGTGAACCTCTTCCTATCATGTACTTTGTCTTCGACGTGTTGATGGCAAGTCCGACGCGCTTGGCGTCTCTTTTCAGTCTGATGTAGGCTTCCTCCATCTTCTCAAAGTTTCGTGCAATAATATCAACGTCATCAGCGAAGCCAAGTAGCTGAACGGACTTTGTGAAAACCGTACCACTCGTGTCGATCCCTGATCTTCTTATTACACCTTCCAGCGCGATGTTGAATAACAGACACGAGAGACCATCACCTTGCCGTAACCCTCTGCGTGATTCGAAGGGACTCGAGAGCGTCCCTGAGACACGTACTACGCACATCACCCGATCCATCGTCGCCTTCACTAAACGCGTTAGTTTGTCCGGGAATCCGTACTCGTGCATAATCTGCCATAGCTGATCTCGATCGATAGTGTCGTATGCGGCTTTGAAGTCGATGAAGAAATGATGTGTGGGCACATTGTACTCGCGGCATTTCTGCAGTACTTGACGAAGAGCGAACACCTGGTCCGTGGTAGATCGTTCGCTCATGAAACCCGCCTGGTACTGTCCCACGAACTCTCTTGCAATTGGTGATAGTCGACGGCATAGTATTTGGGAGAGTACCTTGTAGGCGGCGTTCAGCAGGGTGATTGCTCGGTAATTACAGCAATCCAGCTTGTCGCCCTTTTTGTAGATAGGACACACGACACCTTCCATCCACTCCTCCGGTAAAATCTCCTCCTCCCAAATCTTGGTAATCACCCAGTGCAGCGCTTTAGCCAGTGGCTCGCCACCGTGTTTTAGTAGCTCACTTGGTATTTGGTCAACCCCAGCGGCTTTATAATTTTTGAGCCGGCTAATCTCCTCCTGGATTTCTTGGAGATCCGGAGCCGGTAGTGTAATGTCTTCCGCGCGTGCTCCCAGGTGCGTTACCGTGCCATCCTCGTCGTCTGCTGCATCGCCGTTCAGGTGTTCTTCGTAGTGCTGCCGCCACCTCTGGATCACCTCACACTGGTCCGTGAGAAGATTCCCGTTTGTATAATGTATAATAAAATGTAATATATGCATTTAAAAGCTTTTAATGAATATAAACAACGCACACATTCTCGTGATTCATAATTGAGAAAGGCACAATTTCACCGCTAGGTGGATTAAAATAGGTTTCTTGTATCTCTTCTGTTCCTCTGTCAGGATGCTATTCTGCTTACAGTGGGCCCATACGTATGTGGTGATGAAGATGCTCATGGTTTAATGCGGGCTTGGTCTGTACTTTGGGTTCTTGGGGAGGGAAATTGTAGTACTTGAATCCGGTAATAAGCGTTTCATTCACGTAATGCCCTGTTGAAAGTACAGCCATCGTGGGATGTGCAACGGTCAGCTTCAGGTACCAAAAGTCGTCATCTCGTCAATATCTTAACCTGCTCATTCCTCCTCGCGCCTTAGCCGCGCTTGCCCTTCGCAATGTTGTACGGGGGTCTCCCGAATAGTGGCCCAAAAGCTAGTGACATCGCCGATATCAGGTAGACCTTCGCTTCGGGCTTCTCATGGCTGATTTGGTCATAGAAGTGTATCGCCTCGACTATTTTGATAACACACTCTATTGCTGTTCTAGTATGTCGAGTTTTTACGCCAGCTGTTGAGCTTTTTGCACGCGAAGATCAGTAAGTGCAATGATCGCAGCCACATAACGAAATACTTTCGCCGATCTTTGTCGTCTTTGTACGCCAATAGCCAATAGTCATTCAATAACGGCACGTTTGTTCGAGATCCTGGTGATATTGAGGCGGGTCGCCTCTACGTGTAATTCGGTATCCTAAACATCTTCCAAACACCACTGCAGCATAGACTACTAGTAGCTGCAGATTTTCCAGGTTCTGCACGAATTCCAGGTGCATCGGAAGAACGTTAGCATTCATGATCTAAACTTCACAGGTCAACTTAAAAGAATACTGCAGCTTCGGGATCCTGGGGTGCGACATTGGGTCCATGCCGCGATACTGCGCAATCGCTTCGTCGATATTGAGCACTATATCGCGTAGTAGCTGCTGATCAAGAGGTGGGCCTTCTGGCTATGATTTTCTTTCTTTTCCTTTTTATTAACGACTAAGAGTGAGTAATTTTTTTTTATGTAACGAGCGAAACGGTGAAAGGATAATGTATAGAAAAGCGTGGAACAGAGTAATATGAGCAAGATTAGAGTTTCCTAAAGACTTAACCCTTTGTCTTCCAGTGCAGGAGTCAGGACCGTTTCGCTCTTCCTTGAGTACTATGGCTCTTAATATTAAAAATACTTCTTGTCTTCCAGTTCCTTGCTAAATGAATCTCATCACAACATAAAAGTTTAAATATACGTTAAATTTAATAAAAAGAAGCACCCCCCTCACGCAAACCAGGATTGCTACGGCTATGCACGAAGGGTTATGTTTCACTCAAATTTTTCGAACTATCGTTGACGTTAGACAACTTTCGATTTCAACAACCCAAATAAAAAGTATGAGCAAAGTAAATAGTTCCATGAATAAACTTACCATATTTTATAGTGAACACAAAAAATGAATGAGATTGTGACGGATCACTTTTCGCTGATATTAGTTGTATTTTTCCCAAATCCTTTCAAGAGACTCCAATTACAAGAGTATTGTTGAGCGTGTGTATAAATGCTGATTTCGTTTTTAAATAGGAGTCGCGCTAGGTTCATTCAAAACTGTCATTTTATATGGATTTTTACGAGCTTCGAGTGACTCTAATCTACAACTGTAATCAGCAATAATCAACATTAAATTCTATTATTTCTTCTTTGCTAATATACGTTTAATTTTTCGTTTAAAGCTTTGTGAAGCAACGTCATTATCTGGAGTGTGTTTAGAAATTTGTGACGAAATACTACGTTGGGGAAGGGGGAGGGGTTTAGAATCAATCAAAAATGCTAGGTCATATATGGATGTTACCTAACAAAATTGGGCATAAAATAGCTTGAAGGTATGCAAATTATTCAACTGTACGATAGGGCATTGCAAAAAAAAATTTCGTTTTTGATTCTCAAAGCCCCCCCCATTCTCATATTGTGACAAATGTCAAAGAAATATCTCCACTCAAATACTAAGGTTATTTACTTTAAAAAAGCTATACTTTGTAATTATCTGATTGCTAGTTCAAAAGTTATAGCATTTAATATATTTTCCTCCATATTTTCCCATATTGAATCCGGTAGGGGAGACTGAGGAGACTTGATCCCCGGGGAGACTTGATCCCATCATTGTAACTCAAAGGCGGATCAGAATACATTAATCTAATATCCTAGAAAGTTGCGCAGTTTTATCTAAACATAAGTTTCTTTAACACAAAAAAATAAATTGGACATGTGTTACCGAATTTTTACTGATTCAAAGAAAAAAATCTCAGAAGAACTGAAGATTTATTTTCTAAATTTTCAAACTTTTGTACAATTGATAAAGTCACCCATTACATACTATACTTTTGCATACAGAATTACAGGAGAATGTCAATTATATGAATAAGTTATGATTGATTTTTTGTTCAACTATACTTGTACTAAAGTTTGCTGAAATAGATGGTTCACTTGATCCCTTCAAATTCGTGGAGATTTGATCCCCTTCGCCATGCTTCATACACACCACTAAAAATAACTAAATTCACACCAGAACAATTGAAGTCATTGTTACCATAAAATAACAAAAAAATACTGCCAAAAATGAACGCTTCATCGTACAGAAACTTAACTGTACTTGTTTACTACAGTATACGTAGCAACCATGCATCCCACATTTGACGTTCCTCAACCATAATAACGACAGCTTTCAAATAATTGCAAAGAGATTTGGGGAAATCGTAAAAAAATCTTGTGAGAGATGCGTAATATGTAGTAACAATAATAGTAATATGTAATCACAACAATTTAATCAATACCACAATACATTTATAACATTGAATGGGGTTAGGTACCTATTTTTGTCCTATTACCACATTATTTCATTATTAATTTTATTATTTCAGCTTCTTTGCTTTGTTATAAGGAGCCATTTTTTATTTCGATTATAGAAGTTTTAGCCCTAAGGTCATTCTCCACTTATTAAGAGCCAATATAATAACAAAATTGTCTTGAGAATGGTGAAAATCTTCTGTTTGAGCGCAGCAAAAACTCTAATCGAGTACCCGAATTATCACAACACCATTTGAGCCAATGCGTTGAGCAAAGATGGCAGACGCTGCTCTAGCCAAAGGCTTTAGATGGGTAGAATGATAATAGAAAAACGCTTTTAATCCACCTAACAGTGTGATGAGACATTTCTTATAATTCTTATCACTCTCTTCGGATATTATATCGTTTGAGAACATTTAGAACTTGATGTTTCGCGATGTTTTTGATAACACATACTACATGGGATAGTGGCAGGACTCAGAGAATCGCTCAAATCAGCATAGGACAACATTAGTGCTTGAAATCTCAAACCAAATCAATGGGAAAGCGAAAAAATGGCCCATAAAATAGACATACCATCGAATTATCGTTAATGCTCTGTTAATAAAATATCTAAAGTGTGGTTGGAAAACTGAATTTTCCTAAAGGGGTTATTTATTTATCATTCGCATGTATGAAAAAAGCCTTATGTTTACATTTGTGAGTATCGCCCTTTTCAAAAAAAGGCCTTGAAATGAAATCGCAGCTCCTGATATCACGCTATCTCTGAAGTGCATGCGAGCATAGTTCCAAGTTTTACTTCGACATCGACTTTTTCTAAAGGTGACTTCCCAGTAGTATCCTTGATTTGAATTATTATCGCTAATCCTAATGCCAAAGAACAAATAAAAACCTCTCGAAAACGAACCGTTTGGGGAAATCATCATCATTACTGGAATTTTCATTTTCACGAAACTTTTCGATAGCCTTCCGTCACTTGCGTTAATGCACTGGGTGCATAGTGCTCCGAAAATCTAGCGAAATCGTCTTAGGGCACCAGCGGGTCTAATTCAGAGCTATCTGCGCGGCGAGTTAAATCTGTAAAGAATACTAAAAATTTATTTCTATTCCATAATTTTCAGTTCAGCAATTCGAGAGATCGTGCTCACCGCAAGCCATGAAAAATAGACTACGTTGAGAAGCGATGGTCACTATTTATTAAAAAATCACGGTTAAATAAAAAATTAAACTATTAAAAAAATTCAAATAGTTTATAATTTTGACAAACTTATTAGGAAAAATTGTTTAATAAGCTTTCGTAATATTGTGTAGGAAAAAAGCTGAAAATTTCAGTATTTTCTCTATCTGCAACATATAAACCCTTAAGTATACCAATTAATTAGTATACGAATTGGAATAGGTTCGCCAAATAACCCCTTGAAAGCTACCTAAAAATTGTTGTAGTTCGATGCAATAAAAAATCATATTTGGCAATTCATATTTGGCTGATAAAATTGGGGTGTCAATGTATTATAATAGATATTCAGCATTCGAAGAAGTTTCTTGTGAACGAGTGTACGGACATGCCGTAGACTCAGGTGATTCGCATTTCTAATGCCAAAAGACCCTGACCCCTACGGTAGCAGACAAAGGGTTAAGTCGCCGGTGAGCTCTAAGCTTGCATATATGATCCTTCCACGCTTTTCTAAACATTCTCCTTTCAACACCTTGCTCTCCCTTGAGTACTATGGCTCTAAATATTGAAAAATATACTTCACCTTCCAGTACCTTGCTAATTAAATGCCGAAAAAACTGTTGACATAATTTTTGAAGTTTTAAAATTATGCAGAATTATTTTCCAGAAAATAGTAACAAGGTTGTGTCTTTAGCGAATTTGTTGAGACTTTATTGTAGTCATGAATATTAACCTGAGAAAATTCACCATAAATACTTCTTGGACGATATACCGTCAAAATTATTTTATCAAATGATGCGCTGTTTAACGTTTGTAAAACTCATCGAAGATACTAAACCTCCGAAATTGGCGGTTTCAAAATGATGTTATCTTGACATTAAATTACTGTTTTTAAACATTTGACCTATACATACAATTGGTCATACAACAAAAATCAAATGCTCATTAAAATCGATCAGAACCTGCTAGAGTCGAATGGAAATCGTCATTTTTCATAAATTTCTCACTACATTCGGAAATTGTTATTCTCGTTATTAATCATATTACGTTTTCGTCTCAACTCGACGCATTCCCAAAATAAAAACCTGTTTTAATCCATCTAGTGGTGCAATTGTGCTTGTCTCATTTGTCCACACTACGATTCCATGGCTGGTTATGTTCAATACAATGGTGGAAATGAATATTACATGTTCAGTACGATTTGCACATACATACAATGGATCGACAGCCACGATCTTGAGATACTATGTGATACTGAAACATCGCTTGAAACCAGCGGCGGATCATGGAGAATGATCCAGGAGGTCCAGGTCCTGCCGAAATTTTTCAACTTGTTAAGAAATTTTAAATTAGCTTCAATATTAAAGTAGCAACCCCTCACTACATACTCCCTCCGGGCCGTATGATTGACGATTTTTAGAGTGATTGCATAACCTTTCTATATGAGAACGGCAAAAATGTACCAAAGTCCAAAGAAGTCAATTTTTGTCAAACATCTCAATGTTTCATGAATTTTAAAGTCATTTGGCATCAAAAATACAAATTTGATTTTGAAAATTTTTCATTTCAGTTTATATGGGAATTTGCTGTGTGATTGCACTCTTCAACTCGTAACTTCGGAACCAGAAGTCCAATCAGTAAAAAATTCAATAGCAGCCGATGGGAAGGTACCTTTCATTTGAGACTAACTTTGTGCAAATCGGTCCAGCCATCTCTGAGAAACAGAGGTCACATTTTTTTACACATACACACATACACACACATACATACACACACAGACATTTTCCGATCTCGACGAACTCAGTCGATTGACATATGACACTCGGCTCTCCAGGTCGGGATTAGATTGACGAATTTTAGAGTGAATGAGAAAGGCAAAAACATTTTAGCAAATGTTGAAAGTTATGCATTTTTTTGGTGAGCAGTTCTATGTTTCATAGACATTAAATCAATTTTAACTTCGCTTCCTATTAAATAGAGACCCTTACTACAGTACATTGCTACAAAAACGAGCTCAATTTGAAAATAAATCTGAGGATTATGATTGATTACAGAACTCTGGAATTTTCTATTGGAATGTTTTCAGGCAGGAATTTGATATTGATGCTATTAAACAACTGTGAAATCAAGACCAATAGATCAGTTACATATCAGGACCCCATTCCGACAATTTATCAAAAGTCCTAATGATGTTAACAACAACAGGTTATAAATCTACGGATCAGATAATTGTTATTGTAATATTGAATTAAATCAGTCTGCATCAATAAATTTTCAACTTCAATCCAAAATTTTTTGGGTGTTGTGGGGGGGGGGGTGTTGTATGGTGTTAAACCCCAAAACCTTCTCTTGGCTACGCCGTTGCTTGGAGTTATTTTTTTCGCTTTTCATTTTCCGATATGTTTCAGATCGATCCGATGGTTATAAGTTAGAAAAATTGCAGTCAGAAGGTTCGCACAAATGAACATTTTTGTACTGATAAGTTATCAAGTTCCTTCCAGACAACTTGGAAGTGTTCGGTGATTATTTCTAGCGGTTGTAGATAGTAAAATGAAATACAAAATTCGATTTTTCGAAATAATGTTTAGCTTATTTCAATGGATTATTACTATATTGAACAATAAATGGGCGACAAAGAGTAATCAACAAACAACAAGCCATAACTTTTAAAGTATTCAAAATAGATATTTAAAGTCTTTAGTAAAGTTATTCGCAAAAGTAAGAGCTACAAATTTGCTGAAGACATCATTTCGATATAATCACTTCCAAGAAAATGTGTGAAAATATCTCACTCATAGGGGGATTAATCAACAAAAGCACAATACCAAAAGAAAGGGCATATTACCTCCATTAAATTCTCCGAAGATACTATTGACCTAAAATAAGCCGTTTTGGCGTTAATAATAGATTACATGTTTTTGGTCATATTTCTGGCAATGGGAAATGATAAAAATCTTTCGTCCGCATTTAATGTTAAATATCTCTTTTGATAATAGTCCGATTTCTACAATCTATAGCTTGTTCGAAAGGTATTCGTTAAAGCTGTCTAAAAACTTATAAATTGTTAAACTATATTGTCAATTTCGGCAGATAAGTTTAAAAAACTGCAAAAAACGCCATTTTTACGCATTCAAACATTCATATCTTGGAAACTAAACATCAGAATCAAAAACAAATTAATAGCGTTCATACTGTTTTTTAGTTCTTTCATTTAAAATTGGTTTGGATAAGATCGGTTCAGCCATTGCTGAGAAACACGAATGAGAATTTGTCCGTTACATACACACACACACACACACAGACACACACACACACAGACATTGTCCCAAATCGTCGAGCTGAGTCGATTGGTATATAAGACTCGGCCCTCCGGGCCTCGGAAAAAATCTTGAAAGTTTGAGCGAATTCTATACATTTCTTTTATAAGAAATGTAAAAGGGTAAAAATAGGCTTATTACCCTACATGCTCTTTTAAACATGTTTCCAAAAAATAATCAAGTGTCCCCAAATTAGGGATCGAGTCTCCACTAATCAAAGAATTTTCCAGTTTTTTGTTGTTTTCCAAAAATGCTCATAGCTCATGTCCAGTATAATATTTCCATGTAATTTTTTTATGATTATCAGTCAACCCTAGAGACAATATAAAACTACAATAAATACATAGTTTTTGTATCATTCCACGGAGTAGGATTGAAAAATAAAAAAGGGAATCAAGTCTCCTCAGTCTCCCTTAATAACCAGTTGGATAATTTTAGACTCCCGCCCATTTCAAGCGAAGTGGCCGGGAGTCTAAAATTATCCAACTGATGTGAAATTTGGCATCTGAGCTTACTTTGATATTAGTCACAATATGAGAGGTGAGGGGGGGCTTTGAGAATCCAAAAAAAAAAATTATTTTTGCAATGCCCCACTGTACGAACGTTATTTCTCTTTTCGAACCAATAATTCTACTTATCAATGTTATTCCGACAGCAAGGATTCAAAATTGAAAGTGGATTTGTTTTATTTTTATAATGAAATGAAATGAATCACCCAAAAATTAGAATGTTTTTAATCAATAAAAACTTTTGAAAAAGTGTTGAAAAAGTGTTGAATGCTCTACGGTACTAGTCAACTCTCACGCTATGCATTCGCTTCCATCCGCAGGTCGCTTTGAAAGAAATTGCATCACCATCTGAAAACAGACAAACTATGCTGGGTGATCTTTTCCAAAGAATAACGTATATTTCGCTTGTAAAAACAAAATGTGACACAAAATCAATTAACAAAGATAAATAAGTAAATATTATTCTACTAATAGGAGGTCCATTCACGCTGTGCCGAGTTGCTCTGATGCAGACAAATCGAGTTCTGGAAGAAGATGATTTTAATCAGTTTGCTCCGTATGTCACTGTCAATGAGAGCTAATGTGTGAATTGTTTTTGTTTCAAACGTTGAGAAGATGGGGTAAGTTTTTTTACTTTTCACACTATTTTCACTTATAGCGATGAGCCATGCCACAGTGAACGGGTATCCGAGTATGTTTTCTTTTCGTTCGAAGACCGAATGAAAATAAAGTGTCTGGCTGTTCTGGTAAAAGCAAGTGGGGGAATTATGGTTAAAACCGACACCTTAAGCTTAACACTTTTTCTAAGTTGCCACAAAACCAATAAAATTATAATTTTTATGCAGAATTCTTCTTCAGAAAATTCTTAACAAGACTTAATTTTTTCAGCGCTTCAAAAAATTAATTTCATTAAAAAATATTGGTTGTAAAACTTGGAAAACAAAGTGACTTATAGTAAGCACTGCGGGTAAAACCGACACCCCATAGGGGTAAGATCGACACCCCCTTTAATTTATTTTCTCTCCACTTTATTAAAATCTTTATCTTTATTAAAAATGAGATATATGCGTGATTAATAAAGTGTGAGTATGTATGATGCAAATATGTGCTTTTTATTGCTTCATCATGTAGCGAGGGGAAGAAAGTTCGAAAGCGTAGTACTATAAATAAGAGTATTTTATGCTATAGGATTATTTATTGATATGAGTATTTCCAAATAATCCTTGCGCACATCATTGCAACCTCCAGTGTCATTTTATTTCATAAGAGAAGATTTTCAAGCGTTCTACGTTCTGCTAATTGGATTCATTCACTTATAAGTGACACACACACTTCTTAGTAAAACTATCTTTTTCAGATTTGATTTTTCGGACTCTGATCATCAACGATCTATTGGAGTATACATAATATCATTGTCTCATTGTGATAAAATTCGTCTATGACAAACCAAGAAAACACTAGAAATTCGGTTTGATGACCTTTTTGCAGAAATAGCAAAAGCTTCGTTAGAATCAGATAAGCAAAAATTCCAATTTTTGATTTTTAAAGAGACTTACAAGAAATAAACACAATAAAAGTATTTCTGTGCATTTCTGCTAATACTATAGTGTTCTAATAGGCTAATTGAAGTGTCACAAAGATCCCCAGTATTTTGAAATGAATCGCAACTATACACAACCATCTTAACAGGGTGTCGGTTTTACCCTAACCATAGGGTGTCGGTTTTACCCCAACAGCGCACATTTTTTTATAAAAGCAATTAAAAATATTGAATTTTTCAAACTCGTCTTCAATGCACCTAGTTGATCATAGGACAGGCCGATAATAATAGGTACTGAAAAATGGGGTGATTTGAAAAACTTTCGTTCGGTTAAAACCTTAAAATCTACCAACGAAATTTTACATCCAGACGAGTATGAACGCTGCTGTCGAATGTTTTGTTAATTTTTATGACATTCGGCGCACTAACGTAAATCCAATTTTTCTTCAAATGCTCTAAATAAACATACTAATAATATTGTATCATTATGAAATGAATAAAAATTTGATTTCTAGGAAAAGTTGTGGGGTGTCGGTTTTACCCACAGTGTCGGTTTTTCCCACAATTCCCCTGGTCCGTGTTCGATGGTGAGTTTCTACATGCGGATTAGAGTAATTTCGGGAGAGGTGCCGCACATTTTCAAAAATCAATCCTGCATCAAAGTAAATCAAACAATATATGATTAAATAATTTCTTTTAATTGCGACAGGTATCCAAAAAACACTAAAGTGGTTTTGTCATATAAAATCATCAAATTTCCATGAATATTTAAAAGAAAAAGGGGTGTGGGTAAGACGCCGAACTGTGGTTCTATACCCAAAAATGACAATTTTTGTTGGCTCTTATTGATGTTTTTGTGATTAGGTGTATTCAGCATGAAATTTAATACGCCTATACTGCCCATGATCGCGAATCAGTCCCATAAAGACAGGAAATCCCATAGAAAACGGGACAAATATGCTATCATGGGCGAAATACATCTGTTAATACTTTCACTTTTCTTAAGCGGGTACATACATCCATTTTTAGAAACATTTTTTATTCAACAATATAAAAAGATTTTTCTTTTGCAACTTTGTGTAACCATATTTTAACCCGCGCCGATTCCATATTTGTATTGAATGAACGAATTTTGGTACACTCTTTGTAAAACGATAATCTTATTTAGTCCTAGAACGTTGGACTTACTTTTTTTTAGCTTTGAACGTTGCACTGGGGTACGAACGTTTGATCACAATTTTCGCAGGTAAAAATGCAAACAAAAGAAAAGTATAATATCATTTTCTTCGTTTTTTAATTGCGAAAACAGCTACAGTGACACAATCTCATTACACCGCTATGCGGAATACTTATATTGTAACCCGAGACAGTTGGAGCCGGAGACTAAATCAATATTTAGCGGATGGCTTCTGCGCCACTCCCGAAGGATACCATACTTTCTATGGCAAAGTTGTTGTACTCACTTGGGCCTACAACTTGGAGTCATAGGGTATCCAAATAGTTGAGAACTATGTCGCCAGGGGTGCAATGAAGAAAGAGTAAATAAATCGAACCTCTCGTCGTAAATTCGACTTTAATATAATGGATTCAATGTCAAATATATCAAGGCCCTGATTATTTTGAAAGATGGTGTCTTCGGGGAATTTGCAAAAGAAGTCCAGAGCTTCTGGATGGTAGAAAGTATAACTCGCAATTACCCCACCAGGCGGCGCTAGTGCTAATGCAAATATTCAAAACATTTAAAAACAATGCTATATCTCAAGATCGTGATTGACTAGAGTAGAACTGTCTTCAGCAAAGTTGCTCGAGATGTTGAGAACTACCCAACGGTAACAGATTAGTTTGGAGTACTGTCACTATGCTAGTGAGCGTAGAAACTTTCAGCATATGGTAGATAATGATATATCTCAAAAGTCTAATAACTTGGATATATGGTGTTTTCGGCAAAGTTCTCGAGGAGGTCAAAGGCTACTCGATTATGAATAGATTTGACTGGAATGAACCCGCCAGGCGGCGCCAGTGAGCTTTTTTTTCAAATCATGTATCTCGAGATCCTGATCATTTGGAAGGGTGGTGTCTTTAGCAATATTCATAGGCAGGTCGAGCTCTGTCCTACGGCAGTTCGGTTTGCCCAGCTATTGAGACCCCTCCTACGGGCGGGTACTACTTGTTTCTGAGTTCTGGCTCCAGAATGGTCCAACTGGACTCTGGTACCTTGATTACCGGTCTGAAAACATTCGCTAGGAATCAAAGTCAGTAGACAAAAAAGGCCCCAGACCGGTATAATTGATTAGCTCTAACGCTTTTTATCATCACGGGCAAAGATCTTCTCAAACACAAGGTCCCCAATCGTGGCCGATTTAGGACAGGTGAAGTCGAAGGGAAAAGGAGTCAACTCTGCTCGTTACAAAACGGAAACGACCGAAAATCGTGAAACTACCTACACTAGAAAATACCAAAAATTGTTTACTGCAAAAAAACTCTTTAATCACTTCAACTCATGTTCGCTTACAAAAATAATATTTATTTCACATTTCGGGTCTCGAACCCAGCCCTTCCAACTTGCTAGTCAATTTCCGTGCAGCGCGCTAACCAATATGGTCAATATCCTGTCTCTCTCCCTTCCCAAAGCATATCAAAAATCTAACAACCTAACGTGGTGTTCATCCGAAAATGAGTGGTTTAACTTACGTTGCGTGCATTTACCGTTGGCGTGCTTGCTTGTATTACAGCGATTTCATCGCTGACCTAGGGTTTTTACGGGGCGGGATGATCGGTGTGACGGGATCCTGCAGCTTCGAACCTGCACAAAAAACACGCATCCAACGACAAGCACTGCACTGTCCACAATTTGCACGTTACCTTAATTCGGGAATACCGACTCTCTAAACTACTGCTTCGGGAAGCCACTTAACTTTTGTGAGTTAGAACTGGAAAGGGAAAACTAATTTTATGGCTAAACCGATGTAAAGAATTTCACGATTTAAATGTTTTGCCAATTTTTTTTATTCATTTCGTTTATTTGATAGGCACAAATGCGTTAGCTTGGCGGTGCCAAATTCTTTTGTTTTTACATTTTGGATATTTTAAAACTAGGAGGTTACAATGTTGGAATATTTCTTTTAAAAAAGAAAAATTTTACAGCTATCTTAAGACTAGAAATAAGATTCTATATACAAGAGAGGGGACAAAAGATTTTTTTATGAAAAAATTTTAAAACAAGGAATTCAATAGTAATAATTTTTAGGAAATATTTACAGTTATCTTAAAACTAACAATATAGTTTGGTACACAAAAGGGGGGACAAATATTTATGAGAAAATTCGCAGGTGTTTTAAGACTAGGGATACAATTCTATTTACAAGATGGGGGACAATAGTATGTATGTATGTATGTATGTTTATTTGCAACGACAACCTGTTAGCGTAAGCTTCATATTAGGTTAAGGAAATAACATAGTTTTAACAAAGAGGTAAAATTACAACTATCTTAAAACTAGGAATACAGAATACAAATTTGAACTTTTTTAGCGGAGACTTATGCTTGGTCAAGATATTCAGAGGGGGACTGTAGAAGCAGTTGTATCAAGAACAGGGGAGAGAAAGCGTAGATGGTGACCGGGAGAGAAGAGCAAAACTTGCAACTTTCGGGTAAACGAGAGATCAGCGAAAGATTACCGCCTCAGTCTAGTAGGTCGGATTGGCTGATGGTATTCTTCGGACACGCGGGGAATCCTTCAAAAGTCATCGGACCTTGAGTCGCTCTCGCTTCAGTTTCCGTAGTGGTAAGTGCGACGGCGGTTACATAGTTGCAGTCTGGAGCTGATCGGTCCCACAAGGCAGGAGAAAGCTTCTAAAACGAGAAATAAAAAGAGAGGGGCTAAATTGGGATATTTGTCGTTTTTATGAAAGTATAAATAAGGGACATATAGGGGAAATCACGATTTGCCACTATATCTCGGACTGGGACATTGGGTGGTCTACCTCGGGCCCGAAGGGAATCCTTTAACTGAGACCTGGCGTCCAAGTACCCGGTGCATACCCAGACAACGTGCTCGATGTCGTGATAGCCCTCGTCACAAGCGCACAGACTACTCTCCGCAAGCCCAATACGCCGCAAATGCGCATCCAAGGTGTAGTGGTTGGACATAAGTCGGGACATTACACGAATAAAATCCCGACCCACATCCATCCCCCTGAACCAAGGCTTCGTTGATACCTTTGGGATAATCGAATGTAGCCATCGTCCAAGTTCACCATTGCTCCACGAGGTTTGCCAACTGTTGAGTGTCCTCTGACGACAAATACTAAAAAATTCGTTGAAGCAGATTGGTCTTTCGTATATGTCACCATTTAATGCGCCCACCTTTGCTAATGAGTCGGCCTTTTCATTGCCCGGGAAACAAAGGTAATTTGATAAGATTTTTCAGATAACGTACACAAGGACTCCCGTATCTTCCCCAGGAAATATGGGAATTGCTTTTTGGGCTTCATCGCACGAAGAGCTTCGATGGAGCTGAGGCTGTCCGAAATGATGAAGTAGTGATCTGTGGGCAGAGTGTCGATGATCCCAAGGGTGTACTGAATTGCAGCTAACTCTGCGACGTAAACTGAAGCGGGATCATTGAGCTTGAATGAAGCGGTGATAGTATTGTTGAAGATACCGAAGCCAGTGGACCCATCGAGATTTGATCCGTCAGTGTAGAACATTTTGTCACAGTCGACTTCTCGAAATTTATTATAAAATATATTGGGGATCACTTGCGGGCGTATATGGTCCGGGATTCCACGAATCTCTTCCTTCATGGATGTGTCGAAGAATACAGTAGAATCAGAAGTATCTAGGAAACGAACACGGTTGGGAGTATATGAAGAAGGATTAATGCTCTGTGCCATGTAGTCGAAGTACAAAACCATAAATCGGGTTTGAGAATTAAGCTCGACGAGCCTCTCGAAGTTTTCAATCACCAACGGGTTCAGAATGTCGCATCGGATGAGCAATCGATATGAGAGTTCCCAAAATCGATTTTTTAGCGGAAGAACGCCCGCCAGCACTTCGAGACTCATCGTATGGGTCGAGTGCATGCAACCCAAGGCAATGCGCAAGCAACGATACTGGATTCTCTCCAGTTTGATGAAGTGTATGTTCGCAGCGGAGCGGAAACAGAAACACCCGTACTCCATCACCGACAATATCGTTGTTTGGTATAACCTGATCAGGTCTCCTGGGTGAGCACCCCACCATGTTCCAGTTATTGTTCGGAGAAAATTGATCCTTTGTTGGCATTTCTGTTTCAGATATCTAATGTGACATCCCCAGGTACCTTTAGAGTCGAACCAGACCCCGAGATATTTAAATGTGAAAACCTGGTTGATCGTTGCACCCATTAATAGAAGCTGGAGTTGCGCATGCTCACGCTTCCTACAAAAAAACGACCAACTCAGTTTTCTCCGTGGAGAATTCAATACCCAGCTGAAGAGCCCAAGCAGACAAATTGTCCAAGGTATTTTGTAATGGTCCTTGCAAGTCGGCAGCTTTGGGCCCTGTAACAGAGACCACGCCGTCGTCTGCAAGTTGTCTTAGCGTGCATGAATTGGTAAGACAATCGTCAATGTCATTCACGTAGAAATTGTAGAGCAGGGGACATAGACATGAGCCCTGGGGAAGACCCATGTAGCTAAATCGCGATGTTGTTAAATCGCCATGCGAAAAGTGCATGTGCTTTTCAGACAACAGGTTTAGCAAAAAGTTATTTAAAATTGGCGAAAGACCATGCTGGTGCAGCTTCTCTGACAGAATGTTGATAGAAACTGAGTCAAAAGCCCCCTTAATATCCAAGAAGACTGATGCCATCTGCTCTTTGTTAGCATAGGCCATTTGGATTTCTGTAGAAAGCAACGCAAGGCAATCGTTCGTCCCTTTGCCTTTGCGGAAGCCAAATTGTGTATCTGACAGTAAGCCATTTGCTTCAACCCAATTGTCGAGGCGAAACAAGATCATTTTCTCGAACAACTTCCGAATACAGGACAGCATTGCAATCGGCCGATACGAGTTGTGGTCGGAGGCTGGTTTTCCTGGTTTTTGGATGGCGATGACCTTCACTTGCCTCCAGTCATGAGGGACAATGTTACCCTCAAGAAACTTGTTAAATAAATTCAACAAGCGCCTTTTTGCAGTGTCAGGTAGATTCTTTAGCAAGTTGAATTTGATTCTGTCTAACCCTGGGGCGTTATTGTTGCATGATAAGATAGCAAGTGAGAACTCCACCATCGAAAACGGTGTTTCGTTCGCTGTATCGTGAGGAGACGCGGCGCGGCACGTTTTCTGTACCGGGACAGAGTCCGGACAGATCTTCTTGGCGAAAGCAAATATCCAACGGTTTGAATATTCCACGTTCTCGTTGGTACTATTACGGTTACGCATACGTCGAGCCGTACCCCAAAGAGTGCTCATCGCTGTTTCTCTCGTTAACCCGTCGAAGAACCGGCGCCAATAACTGCGTTTTTTGGCTTTCATTAGACTCTTCATTCGCCTTTCTAACGACGCGTACTGTAGATAGCTAGCGGGTAACCCGTCTTCCCGGAAGGCCTTATATGCAGTGGACTTTTCCGCGTACAGCTCTGAGCACTCTTTATCCCACCACAGGGTGGGAGACTGTCCATGGGTATTCGCGCTGGGTACTGGTTTAGTCTGAGCTTGATTCGCACTGTCGAGAATCAAGCCAGCCAAAAACTTGTACTCTTCCTCCGGAGGAAGTTCTTGAGTGGATTCGATTTTAACGGATATCGCGGTCGCGTAACTCTTCCAATCAATGTTCCGTGTGAGGTCATACGAGACATTGATTGTTTTCGATGGTCTTGAACCGTTAGCAATTGAAATCACGATAGGCAAATGATCGCTACCGTGGGGATCAGGGATCACCTTCCACCTGCAATCTAACTGTAGCGATGTCGAGCATAGCGATAAATCCAACGCGCTTGCGCGTGCTGGTGGTGTAGGAATCCGCGTCATTTCTCCCGTGTTTAAGATGGTCATGTTGAAATTGTCGCAAAGATCTTGGATTAATGTGGATCTATTATCATCATGAAGACAGCCCCATACCGTACCGTGCGAGTTAAAGTCTCCCAGAACTAGCCGCGGTGCCGGTAAGGATTCCGTGATATTACAAAGCGTTCGGTGCCCTACCGAGGCTCTAGGAGGAATGTAGATGGAAGCAATGCAAAGGTCTTTACCTTTGATTAAAACTTGACAAGCGACAATTTCAATGCCTGGTGTCGAAGGGAGGTTAATTCGGTTGAAAGAATAGCACTTTTTGATCCCCAAAAGTACTCCTCCATAAGGGTTTTCTCGATCCAGACGGATTATATTAAAGTCGTGGAAGTTGAGATTTATATCAGAAGTTAACCAGGTTTCACATAATGCGAAAGCATCACATTTTAAACTGTTTAGTAAGAATTTGAAGGAATCGATTTTCGGGAGGATACTTCTGCAATTCCACTGTAGGACAGTGATCGAATCAGTGACCTCGTTTGATGACTTAGCCGCCGAAGGATACGATCGCTGCAAGGAGGGGCCATTTAGCAGTCAACTGTTTCAAAAATGTTTGCACCATAGGGAGAAAATGTATCAGAATGCTTTTAAGAGGCTCAGTAACATTGAAAGCTGTGAAAATTAAGTCCACTATGTCAGAAAATTTCATTAGTCCGCTACTGGACTGAGTATCTGTTTGAAAAAAGGGAACACTTGGGGTTTTTGGTGTCCCTGGAAGTGGTGGATACTCCTTGTTAGAATTAAAATTTCCAAGTCCTGGAGCAACTTGCTTCGGCTTTAGTGCATCACTTCCATTGGATTTATTGATTGTAATTGGCGCACTCTGAGTGGACGACACCTTGGCACCCTTACGAGGCAATCTAGGGGAGGCTAGATTTTTCCTCTTCCTGGACTCCCCTGAGTTAACCAAAGATGTTCCCTCTTGTGGGTCGTCAGATTCTTGCTCAACGCCAGCCAAAAGAGCAAAGGAATTTTCGGAAGGGACAGATGGCGAAGCATTCTTAAGAATTTCTGCATAACAACGCTTCGAGCGTTCCTTAAGGGAGCGCTTAATTTTATCCCCGCGCTGTTTGTACGCGGGACATGATTTAAGATCACGCGGAAGGCCCCTGCAGTAAATACACTTTTCAGTTTCTCCACCGCAAGAGTCATCCTCATGTTCTCCCTCGCATTTGCCGCACTTTTTCTTATTGCCACAATGGGTGGCTGTGTGGCCCAGCTGCTTGCAATTGCTGCAGTTCATTACCCGCGGTACAAACAGGCGAACAGGTAGACGAACCTTATCCAGGAGGAGATAGTTGGGGAGGGAAGACCCGGAGAAAGTCACCCGAAGCGAGTCTGACAATGAATAAGTTGTCTTATTATTCTCAGTTTTTGCGGAATACAATTGCTTGCATTTCAGAATCTTCACATGTTCAAGTGAGGGGTCCTTAAAGCAACCAACTCCTTACTTCAACACGTCTTCGCACTTCAAACCCGGTTCGGCGACGACCCCGTCGATCTCCACTGCTAAACAAGGAATATACGCTTTAAATTGCTTTGTAAAACGTTCGCTGCGAGCAATCTGGTTTGCCTGGTCGAGGTCATTCACTAATATGCGTATCTTATTAGCTCTAACACGTGTTATCTGAGCTACGGCCGGGTAGTTAGCAGTCAGCTCCCGTGAGATTTCTAAAATATTAAGCGATTTCGTGATGGGCCGGAAATAGACCACCCAGGGTCCAGTCGAACTGGCTGGGTATGTTTTAATACGGGGAGGACTGGGGGAATCAGGGGAGGGAGTAATTTCGGGTTTATCCGGTATATCCATGGGAATATCATTCCCATCCAATGTTACTTCGCCCTCGGCCATTTAGGCACGAGGATAGCACGTGGTGTAAACGAGAGATGAAACTTATATTCAGGGGAAAGGGATCTAAGAAGTAGCGACCAACCGGGGATAGGAAAATGAAAAAAAAGATACTTAGCTTATTTGGCGGCTTGTCCGGTTATTCCACTATTCACTTCACCAACCTAGGCACCGGCGAACAAAGCCAGCCTCAAACAATGGTTAACCTTCACAATGTATATATAGTGATTTACTCTATGCACAGCACAAGAAAAACGATCTGCTTCGATCGAGAGCTCAGACGATTGTGTATGAAATGTTTTACCTATAAAACCACACCGAGGCGCGAGGAAAATTAAACCATTCCTGCCTCTTCCACGATCTAGAACAAAGTGAACGATCAGATCTCTGGAGTCCTCAGTTTAAAGCATGAGTCATATCTTCGTGACTGGAACTACGCAATCCTTCACGAAATTGCACGTTTCCCCGAAGCCTTTTTGTATACGGCTTCAATTTCTTTTGAATATCCCCAGACCTCTATCTTCTACCACCAAACCCCGGGTCCTGCCGAATGGCTTTCAAAACCCAGAGACAAATAGTTTCCCCTCCACTATAGCTACTTCTGTGGTTAAAGGTCGCAGAAAGGGTTATCTCAAAAGTGGGGCGACCACCCGCCAAAAGTAACTCGGCTCCAACCACGACTGGATCCGGTGGGTGCTCAATCACTCATCTGGCAGTTCATTCGAAGGAACTCCAACCAATCACTCACTCTCATTCACATTATAGAAGCTTTTATCTACACTGAGTGGACCAGTAATTCGAGGGGCCGCTCGATATTATTTACATTCATATCGTAGTACTACAATATGCATTTTACAAGTAAAAAATTAGTTTACGAGACATGTTATTTATGTAGAAATAATTTACTAGACAGCATAGGGAAGATACAATAATTATCCTTGTGCTACAAATGCTCATTTTTTTCATTTTTTAATCATAATTCTAAAGATATTCAATACACTCAATCTCATATTCGTACAGCACACATATTTTTTTTTAAATCAATTGAAATTTCTATAATAAATATTCATTGTGGTAGCTTTTATTTATAATTACAGTTTTCAATCGTATTGGAATGCCGACCACTTATTTTTTTTGTGTATTCAACTTAATTTTTATTCCATTCTCCTACATAGTAGTTTCTAAGATCATTTTCATTATAATCCGGATAGGATCGCACTTTTTATCCAAATACTCCCATTTATTTTTCTAATCAGTTAATAAACGGGGTCCAGAGTGGAGAATCCATAACATTTAAACAACTATAAATTTACTCTAAACGTTTTTTGCACGCCTTGTGCTTTAGGTTCTTCTCCTGATCGAATTTCCAATATCCACCATTTCTTAGTAAAAGTACCATTTTACGGAAGCATTGCTTTAAAATTTATTTTAAGATATTCATATTAAAATACACAGTCTGATCCACCATTGCATCAATGAAGACCAAATTTCTAGCACTTCTAGTGGACATATAGGGGAAGATGGGGTAAAACGCACCCCCGGGGCAAAATGCATCCCTTGTTTATATCGAAAACTGCAAAAAATTTCTAAAAAGTGTAAAACCAGCTGGAAGTTCGTCATAGATAAATTGCATCTGTCAAAGTTTGATAACCGTACATCAATAGCAACTCGAGAAATAAACAAATAACAATAACGTGCTCTTCTCATGTAATTATTGTGGCTCGTGCAATAAGGATTTTCAGCTCTTATAAATGCTGTTTTACTATTATATCAGTGCATTCCAGTTCTATTTATACCGTTGCTCATTGTTCTGTCGCACTATATATGAAAAATCTACTAAATAGTTAAATTTTTGCTAAATTTATATCTCTGCTCCATCGGGGGCAAAATGCCCTCTTCTTTGATTTTGATGATGTTTTAATCGAACACAGAAAAATCGTTCTGAAAACATGCTAATTGCATAACCTAAGGCTATTTAATGGCACACTTTTGTGATATCCCGTCAGAAAACAAAACTACTTGCTTGTTCACCGAGCATTCTGCCCCGTTGTTGCGGTGCATCCTGCCCCGTTGTTGTAGTGCATTATGCCCCGTTGTTGTGGTGCATTTTGCCCCCGCACAGGTGCGTTTTGCCCCACTAATTTTTAAGAAGGTAATTTTCAATGATTTTGAAAAATTGATTATTTTTCATGTTTTTGAATACTTTGTAAAGCGTTATGACTGTGATTACAGAGGAAAAAGTTGGCTAGACGATATCATTAATGAAATTCTCACAATTCATGTTCTATAGCTGAGGTATGATCATATTTCCTTAGGGGGTGCGTTTTACCCCATCTTCCCCTAATACCCCATACAATAACTCCACTGTCCCTGAGCTCAGCTGCTGTTATAAGGCTTTTACGTCCAGGTCTGAGTTCGATTTTCTCCACTCGAAACAACAACTATTTGAGTCAAAGATGTTGAATTTGGACTCGTAGACAAAGTTTACAATATTTCCAATTTTAGTAAATAAAAACCTGTTTTAATCCACCTAGCGGTGCAATACTGCCTTTCTCAATTATACAAGAAAAGAAATCATTATTCGAATTCTAAAATTTTGCAAAAGAAAAATCAGCCAAGGTAATATTAAATTGAAAAACCTGTTTTAATCCACCTAGCGGTGCAATTGTGCCTTTCTCAATCATGAACACGAGAATGTTTGCGTTGATTATATTCATTAAGGCTTTCAAATGCATATATTATATTTTATTATTATACATGACCTGACAACTATATACAAGAAAAGAAATCATTATTCGAGTTCTAAAATGTTGCAAAAGAAAAAACGGTAATATTGAATTGAAAAAAGGTGCGAAATCGGCAAAGTCCCAAAAAGTCGATTTTTATAAAAAAACGCTTTTAATCCACCTAACAGTGTGATGAGACATTTCTTATAACTCTTATCACTTTCTTCGGATATTATATCGATTGATAATATTTAGAACTTGAGCTTCGCGATGTTTTGATAACACACACTACATGGGCTAGTGGCAGGACTCAGAGAATCGGTCAAATCAGCATAGGACAACATCAGTGCTAGAAATCTCAAAGCAAATCAATGGGAAAGCGAAAAAATGGCCCATAAAATAAACATACAAACGAATTATTGCTAATGCTCTGTTAATAAAATATCTAAATTCCTCAATCAATGCATTGTGGTGGGAAAACTGAATTTTCCTAAAGGGGTTATATATTGTAACGAGCCAAAAAAATCGATTTTTTTTTAATCGATTTGAAGTTTATACTTTACTAAAATTTCCAACGCGACTGAGAACTAAGAAATCAACGCTTTTTCTTGAAAAAAAAAGCGATACTAGCAGTGACACCATTCAAAGAAAATCAACAGTGAATATTTCCAGACTTGGTTTTATTTCCTATTTAAGAACTATTGTATTTTTTATATCCTTGATTGCATGATTCAGTGATCGAAACCCAAAACTTCATAAAGTATTTGAAATTATTAAATTAAAATTTGTTTTTGCTATTGAAATTGACAAAATGATAGTATTTGGCGTGTTTACTTTTTCGGTCCCACCTATCAGCATTGAAGTATCGCCCTTACGTTTTTTTACAATAACTACCGTTTTACACCACCGATTTCGTCCGGGTTTTTTCAATAGCGATCATTGTTACTATTTACAGCTGGTATCAGCTTGATAATTCAAAAAAAGACGAAAAAACAGATACAGATTTCGCCTGTTGTATTTTTTTTTGCTGTAGTTTAAGAAAGCAATATCGTAGAATCCAAATTTTTAGGTTAATTTGTTGCGTTTCAAAGCTCTCATTCGCATGTATGAAAAAAGCATTATGTTTACATTTGTAAGTATCACCCTTTGCACAAAAAAGCTTTGAAATGAAATCGCAGCTCCTGATATCACGCTATCTCTGAAGTGCATGCGTGCATAGTTCCAAATTTTACTTCGACATCGACTTTTTTTAAAGGTGACTTCCCAGTAGTATCCTTGATTTGAATTATTATCGCTAATCCTAATGCCAAAGAACAAATAAAAACCTCTCGAAAACGAACCGTTTGGGAAAATCATCATCATTACTGGAATTTTCATTTTCACGAAACTTTTCGATAACCTTCCGTCACTTACGTTACGGCACTGGGTGCACAGTGCTCTGAAAATCTAACGAAATCGTCTTAGGGCACTAGCGGGTCTAATTCAGAGCTATCTGCGCGGCGAGTTGAATCTGTAAAGAATACTAAAAATTAATTTCTATTCCATAATTTTCAGTTAAGCAATTCGAGAGATCGTGCACACTGCAAGCCAAGAAAAGTAGATTACGTTGTGAAGCGATGGTCACTATTTATTAAAAAATCACGGTTAAATAAAAAATAAAACTAGTAAAAAATTTCAAATAGTTTATAATTTTCACTAACTTATTAGGAAAAATTGTTTATTAAGCTTTCGTAATATTGTGTAGGAAAAAAGCTGAAAATTTCAGTATTTTCTCTATCTGCAACATATAAACCCTTAAGTATACCAATTAATTGGTATACGAATTGGAATAGGATCGCCAAATTTTGGAAGAAGTCTATAAAATAACCCCTTGAAAACTACCTAAAAATTTTGTAGTTCGATGCAATAAAAAAATCCCCAAAAATGAAATGTACCTCTTAATGTGAAACACAGTGAATTTTACATACAATAAAGACCCATTTTTATCAGTCTCATGGTGTATTTTAGGCTGACAAAATGGGGACATTGACTAAATCGGGCATTTTTTTTCTTTATAATAAACTGAAGCTGTTAAAATATTCTTCCCGTCCCTTGATGTAGTCTGATAACTATTTCTGATTATGATGAACTTTTTATTTTTGCATATTTCCATCTTCATGATAAGGAAAACATGCTCAAGAAAGGATTTACTCGAATTCAGTCTTGTTCTCTAGCAGACCCATCAAACATATGTTCATATTTGGCTGATAAAATCGGGAATTCAATGTATTTTAATAGATATTCAGCATTCGAAGAAGTTTCTTGTGAACGAGTGTAGAACGGCTGTTTCTACTTACTTGAAGTCAGCGGCGTAGCCAGAAATTCGGTTTGGTGGGATTTGGTGAAAATCGATCTTACTGTCCAAACGGCATAATTCCGAAACCGTAATTTTTGAAGTTTTAAAATTATGCAGAATTAATTTTTCAAAAAATAGTAACAGAGTTCGTATCTTTAGCGAATTTGGTGAAACTTTATTGTAGTCATGAATATTAACCTGAGAAAATTCACCATAAATACTTCTTGGACGATATACCGTCAAAATTATTTTATCAAATGATGCGCTGTTTAACGTTTGTAAAACTCATCGAAGATACTAAACCTCCGAAATTGGCGGTTTCAAAATGATGCTATCTTGACCTTAAATTATTGTTTTTGAACATTTGACCTATACATATAATTGGTCATACAACAAAAATCAAATGCTCATCAAAATCGATCAGGACCTGCTAGAGTCGAATGGAAATCGTCATTTTTCATAAATTTCTCTTTACATTCGGAAAGTGTTATCCTCGTTATTAATCATATTACGTTGTCGTCTCAACTCGACGCATTCCCAAAATAAAAACCTGTTTTAATCCACCTAGTGGTGCAATTGTGCTTTTCTCATTTGTCCAGACTATGATTCCATGGCTGGTTATGTTCAATACAATGGTGGAAATGAATATTACATGTTCAGTACGATTTGCACATACATACAATGGATCGACAGCCACGATCTTGAGATACTATGTGATACTGAAACATCGCTTGAAACCAGCGGCGGATCATGGAGAAAGATCCGGGAGGTCCAGGTCTTGCCGAAAATTTTCAACTTAAGAAATTTTAAACTAGTTTTAATTTTAAAGTAGCAACCCTTCACGGCATACTCCCTCCGGGCCGGTATGATTGATGATTTTTAGAGTGATTTCATAACCTTTCTATATGGGAAAGGCAAAAATATACCAAAGTCCAAAAAAGTCAATTTTTGTCAAACATATTTTTTTTCGAGTTTACTCTCAATGTTTCATGCATTTTAAAGTCATTTGGCATCGAAAATACAAATTTGATTTTGAAAATTTTTCATTTCAGTTTATATGGGAATTTGCTATGTGATTGCACTCTCCAACTCGTAACTCCGGAACCGCAAGTCCAATCAATAAAAAATTCAGTATCAACCGATGGGAAGTACCTTTCATTTGAGACTAACTTTGTGCAAATCGGTCCAGCCATCTCTGAGAAACAGAGGTTACATTTTTTTCCACACACACACATACATACACACAGACATTTTCCGATCTCGACGAACTCAGTCGATTTGCCTATGACACTCGGCCCTCCGGGTCGGGATTAGATTGACGAATTTTAGAGTGAATGAGAAAGGCTAAAATATTTTTAGCAAATGTTGAAAGTTATGCATTTTTTTGGTGAGCAGTTCTATGTTTCATAGACATTAAATCAATTGTAACTTCGCTTCCTTTTAAATAAAGACCCTTATTGCAGTACATGTCTACAAAAGCGAGCTCAATTTGAAAAGAAATCTGAGGATTATGATTGAACTCTGGATATTTCTATTGGGATGTTTTCAGGCAGGAATTTGATATTGATGCTATTAGACAACTGTGAAATCAAGACCAGTTACATATCAAGACCCCATTCCGACAATTTATCAAAAATCCTCATGATGTTTACCACAACAGGTTATCAATGTACGGATCAGATAATTGTTATTGTAATATTGAATTAAATCAGTCAGCATCAATAAATTTTCAACTTCAATCCAATATTTTTTTGGGTGTGGTGGGGGGGGGGGGGGGGTTGTATGGTGTTAAACCCCAAACCCTTCTCTTAGCTACCCCGTTACTTGGAGTTATTTATTTCGCTTTTCATTTTCCGATATGTTTCAGATCGATCCGATAGTTATAAGTTAGAAAAATTGCAGTCAGAAAATTCGCACAAATGAACATTTTTACACTGATAAGTTATCAAGTTCCTTCCAGACAACTTGGAAGTGTTCGGTGATTATTTCTAGCGGTTGTAGATAGAAAAATGAAATACGAAATTCGTTTTATCGAAATAATGTTTGGCTTATTTCAATGGAGTATTACTACATTGAACAATAAATAGGCGACAAAGAATAATCCACAAACAACAAGCCATAACTTTTAAAGTATTCAAAATAGATATTTGATGTCTTCAGTAAAGTTATTCGCAAAAGTAAGAGCTACAAGTATGCTGAAGGCATCATTTCGATATAATCACTTCCAAGAAAATTTGTGAAAATATCTCACTCATAGGGGGATTAATCAGCAAAAGCACAATATTGAAAGAAAGGGCATATTATCTCCATTAAATTCTCCGAAGATACTATTGACCTAAAATAAGCCGTTTTGGCGTTAATAATAGATTACATGTTTTTGGTCATATTTCTGGCAATGGGAAATGATAAAAATCTTTCGTCCGCATTTAATGTTAAATATCTCTTTTGATAATAGTCCGATTTCAACAATCTATGGCTTGTTCGAAAGGTATTCGTTAAAGCTGTCTAAAAACATATAAAGTGTCCATTTACATTGTCAATTTCGGCAGATAATTTAAAAAAACTGCAAAAAACGCCATTTTTACTCATTCAAACATTCATATCTTGGAAACTAAACATCAGAATCAAAAACAAATTAATAGCTTTCATACTGTTTAATAGGTCTTTAATTTAAAATTTGTTTGGATAAGATCGGTTCAGCCATTGCTGAGAAACACGAATGAGAATTTGCCCGTTACATACACACACACGCAGACACACAGACAGACATTGTCCCAAATCGTCGAGCTGAGTCGATTAGTATATAAGACTCGGCCTTCCGGGCCTCGGAAGAAATCTTGAAAGTTTGAGCGAATTCTATACATCTCTTTTATAAGAAATGTAAAAAAAGATTTGTTTTAAACTTTTCAATTTTTTCCATGAAACCAATACGTTGATTAAGTTTTTATATACTTCACCCGAAAGCTGTGAAAAAGACGCACATTTCACGTCTTGGGTACTTTTTGGTATCTTCTTTACTTTTGACAGTACGAGCGATTGAAAAAAGTAGTTTTTTTTAAATTGTGAAATTCAACACAAAAATCTCGAAAGTCTCGCCTACTGTGTTGAAATAAAAAACACGTGTCGAATATTTTTGACTACTAAACCGAAAAAAAATTGATTCGGGAAAAAAATTTGTGACTAATTTTGCGTGGAATGCCCCATATATATATATATATATATATATATATATATATATATATATATATATATATATATATATATATATATATATATATATATATATATATATATATATATATATATATATATATATATATATATATATATATATATATATATATATATATATATATATATATATATATATATATATATATATATATATATATATATACATATATATATGTATATATGTATACATATATATATATATATATATATATATATATATATATATATATATATATATATATATATATATATATATATATATGGCGTTTTTTGCAGCTTTTTTTAAATTATCTGCCGAAATTGACAATGTAAATGAACACTTCATATGTTTTAGACAGCTTTAACGAATACCTTTCGAACAAGCCATAGATTGTTGAAATCGGACTATTATCAACAGAGATATTTAACATTAAATGCGGACGAAAGATTTTTATCATTTCCCATTGCCAGAAATATGACCAAAAACATGTAATCTATTATTAACGCCAAAACGGCTTATTTTAGGTCAATAGTATCTTCGGAGAATTTAATGGAGATAATATGCCCTTTCTTTCAATATTGTGCTTTTGCTGATTAATCCCCCTATGAGTGAGATATTTTCACAAATTTTCTTGGAAGTGATTATATCGAAATGATGCCTTCAGCATACTTATAGCTCTTACTTTTGCGAATAACTTTACTGAAGACATCAAATATCTATTTTGAATACTTTAAAAGTTATGGCTTGTTGTTTGTGGATTATTCTTTGTCGCCTATTTATTGTTCAATGTAGTAATACTCCATTGAAATAAGCCAAACATTATTTCGATAAAACGAATTTCGTATTTCATTTTTCTATCTACAACCGCTAGAAATAATCACCGAACACTTCCAAGTTGTCTGGAAGGAACTTGATAACTTATCAGTGTAAAAATGTTCATTTGTGCGAATCTTCTGACTGCAATTTTTCTAACTTATAACTATCGGATCGATCTGAAACATATCGGAAAATGAAAAGCGAAATAAATAACTCCAAGTAACGGGGTAGCCAAGAGAAGGGTTTGGGGTTTACCACCATACAAGTTATGAAAGCCGGGGTTTGCTTATTGGACTCGATACATTGCAAGTGCGGTGGGATCTATTCCGTGCTACGACGATTTCGGATATTTTGCAAGATCGAATTGACTGCCCGAGCTTCTCAGTGCGATAAATATGAACGTTCGCCCCCGCGCTCTTCGCAATAATTTATTCCTCCGATTACCCGATGCTTGAATGTAATTTTTTGTTTTGTTTTGAATATATCACGCTTCAAATATATCACGCTAAAATACAGACCGACCGTGATATAATCGAAGCATTACTGTATTTGGTACATCCGAGTCTTAAGAAAAATAAAAACTAGCTTGGAATTTACAAATTTTACTAAAATGTGAGATTTGTTTGTTGTATAAAAACAGACATTTCAGGTGAGTGATTAATGGATATTTAATAAGCACAATCTTACAAATGCCACTACACAAGGAATTGGTGGGCTTTCTTTACTCAAAAATACATAAGTTTTAATATGATGTTTGGCTTTTTCTAAAAAGTTGTTATTATCATGACAGTAACTACAAAAAACCGTTACTATAACTATCTTTCACAATATTAAAGTTAATTACAGTTATTCCTTGACCCAATTAAAATAACTGTTGAACGTTCCAAACGGTTGCCATAGTATCCATTAGAAATCTTTCAACTAAGAAATTTACTTGAAAAAGGGCATGAAAAGACTTTTGCTACTTTGCATTAAGCAACACGATCGTTCTATACTATTTTGGCCGGATTTTGAATCCTGCTATTACGGAAAAACCGACATGTAGCCTCTCCATAGCTTCTACCCCCTGCCAAATTCTGACGGCGGCTGAGTTAGGTAATAGGACAAACAGTGATAATAAATATCTCAAGCCTTGAGCGCTGTGCACTAGACCTAAAAATAGATAACAAGACAGATTTGGCCCGATCGATGAGAGGGAGAGGTGACGATCTGCTTATAGAAGACATTGGGGGTAGATAGGTCAATTAGGAGGAATTGGAGGCTACAGCAGTGATCACGATACTGTTGGAAATATGTGATGACATCATTACAGTTTCTCAATGGCGGAGTGGATAACGCACTCAACTAGAGACTGGAAGATCGCAGGTTCGATTCTTACTTGAGGACTTTCTTTTCTCAGTGTTTCCAAAAAAAGGTGAATTTTCACCGTTTCTTCATTCTCACCGTTCCGGTCATTCTTCCTCTGTCTGTTTTGTGGACACGTTCATAACAAATCCACTAGAGCACTAGAGCACGACCCAATAGTTCATCGCCAAGCGGAACCCGAAGAAGACCCAAAACCGTTTAAGTAAACTGCCGGTGACGAACAAAATGGACGAGGTGGCTGTATATAAATTGATGGCAGTAGTCACTCAACCAAAGGCAGTAGACGCTCAATCGAAGGCTTATCTGAATATTTTTCTATGTTTTATACTAATTGAACTTATGAAAAAATGCTTTTTAATAAAAAAAAATTGTGCCGGTAAATGAGTGGTAAGCGTGAATGTCACTTAGACTAGTGGGTCTGAGCTCAATCCCACTCGAGGCCGGTGAGATTTTCTGAGCTGAAAACTCTGTGTCACGTCTTCCTTCGCAAGAGAAGTAGAGGCGTTGGTACTGGTCCACGTATTTATGAACCGATGTCTTGTTTGTGAAATCTCAGACAGAGACCAACGGAAAATAAACAAAAAAAACCTGTTTTAATCCACCTAGCGGTACAATTGTGCTTTTCTCAATCATAAACACGAGAATTTTTTAGTTGCTTATATTTATTAAAAGCTTTCAAATGTATACATTACAATTTTATTATATATGACTTGACAACTATATACAAGAAAAGAAACCATTATTCGAGTTCTAAAATTTTGCAAAAGAAAAACCAGCCACGGTAATATTGAATTGAAAAACCTATTTTAATCCACCTAGCGGTGCAATTGTGCCTTTCTCAATCATGAATCACGAGAATGTGTGCGTTGTTTATATTCATTAAAAGCATTTAAATGCATATATTACATTTTATTAATATACATCACATGACAAATATATACAGGAAAATAAATTATTATTCGAGTTCTAAAATTTTGAAAAAGAAAAAACAGCCACGGTAATATTGAATTGAAAAACCTATTTTAATCCACCTAGCGGTGCAATTGTGCCTTTTTCAATCATGAATCACGAGAATGTGTGCGTTGTTTATATTCATTAAAAGCTTTTAAATGCATATATTACATTTTATTATTGTACATTACATGACAACTATATACAGGAAAATAAATCATTATTCGAGTTCTAAAATTTTGAAGAAGAAAAAACAGCCACGGTAATATTGAACTGAAAAACCTATTTTAATCCACCTAGCGGTGCAATTGTGCCTTTCTCAATCATGAATCACTAGAATGTGTGCGTTGTTTATATTCATTAAAAGCTTTTAAATGTATATATTACATTTTATTAATATACATCACATGACAAATATATACAGGAAAATAAATCATTATTCGAGTTCCAAAATTTTGAAAAAGAAAAAACAGCCACGGTAATATTGAACTGAAAAAAGGTGCGAAAATAGAGAGGTCGGCAGTCCCAAAAAGTCGATTTTTATAAAAAAAAAAAATTTGGCATCAAAAATACGAATTCGATTTTTAAAATTTCATGGGGTCCCCCCTTTGAAAAAAAATTTTGAGTTCCGGCTTATATGGGAATTTCATATGTGACCGGACGATTTAGTCTATATTTCCGAACCCATACAAGCGATCCGTACGAAATTTTATAGACATCTGTTGGGATATTATAGCTATCAGTTGGGACTAAGTTTGTGAAAATCGGCCCAATCATTTCCGGGAAACTGATGTGAGTTCGTTAAAATTTTGAAAGATGGCCGCTTTTCCCGGGCACTTCCGGAACCGTCTATGGTGGTCAATGTAGTCAACGAACGTTTGGTTGACCGTCGGTGACCAATAACAGCAAATTGAAGTTGTTTGAGAGACATTTTAGCGAAATTTTTACCTTTTTGCTTTCATCGGAGTATCGGTTTGAATCGCAATTTGCTATGTGATCGCACGCCACAACCTGTAACTCCGGAACCGGAAGTCGGATCGGGATGAAAATAAATAGCCATTTACGGGGACACAACACCTTTCACTTGAGACTAAATTTAGTTGAATCGGTTTAGCCATCTCCGAGAAACCGCTGTGACTGTTATTCTAAATTTAGATACTTCCGCCGGGGCTTCCGGAACTGATGATGGTGGCCAATGTGGCCAAAGAGACTTTGAATGGATGTTAGTGACCTAATACTACAAATCGAAGCAGTTGTGGTCATATTTTGGAAAATTTTTCACCTTTAAATATTCATTGCAGAATTTATTAAAATCGATATTTTCTGCGTGTTCATACTCATCACCCTGTAATTCCGGAACCGGAAGTCGGATCCTTTAGAAATTCAATAGCATCCTATAGGGACGTTGCACCTTTCATTTGAGACTAAGTTTGTCAAAATCGGTTCAGCCATCTCTGAGAAAAATGAGTGACATTTTTGGTCACATACACACACAGACGCACATACACACATACATACATACACACATACATACACACGCACAGACATTTGCCGAACTCGACGAACTGAATCGAATGGTCGGTTTTCAGAGCAATTGCAATACCTTTCTATTGAGAAAGGCAAAAAGGTGCGAAATTGGTTAAGTCCCAAAAAGTCCATCTTTATAAAAATTTTTTTTCGAGATAACATAAAATCTCGACGTTTCATGCATTTTAAAGATGTTTGGCATCAAAAATACGAATTCGATTTCTGAAATTTCATAAGGTCCCCCCTTTGAAAAATCATTTTGAGATCCTGCTTAGATGGGAATTTCATGTGACCGGACGGTTTAGTCTATATTTCCGGAACCATACAAGCGATCCGTACAAAATTTTATAGGCTGTGGGGATATTATAGCTATCTTTTGGGACTAAGTTTGTGAAAATCAGCCCAACCATTTCCGGGAAACTGATGCGAGTTCGTTAATTTTGAAAGATGGCGGTTTTCCCGGGCACTTCCGGAATCGTCTATGGTGGTCAATGTAGTCAATGAAAGTTTGGTTGGCCGTCGGTGACCTAGAACTGCAAATTAAAGTTGTTTGAGAGACATTTCAGCTAAATTTTTACCTTTTTTGCTTTCATCGGAGCATCGGTTTGAATCACAATTTGCTATGTGATCGCACGCCACAACCCGTAACTCCAGAACCGGAAGTCGGATCGGGCTGAAATTTAATAACCATTTACGGGGCGCAACACCTTTCATTTGAGACTATATTTGGTTGAATCAGTCTAGCCATCTTCGATAAACCGATGTGACTGTTATTCTGAATTTAGATACTTCCGCCGGGGCTTCCGGAACCGATGATGGTGGCCAATGTGGCCAAAGAGACTTTGAATGGATGTTAGTGACCTAATACTACAAATCGAAGCAGTTGTGGTCATATTTTGGGAAAAAATTCACCTTTATACATTCATTGCAGAATTCATTAAAGTCTATCATCTAATGATTTACAAGAAAGATGCTTAGGAGCTCACACCCAAAATATCAATTAGTCTCTGAATAGTGAACTCTGGGCCTTCGCGCCGAAACACTTGCATACATTGTAGCAGGCAGGTTTCTGGAATGCGCGGATTTATATTTCGGCATTGATCAATTTCGTTCGTCGTACGATTTCATTTTCGTTTATCGAACAAAAGTTTTCGTATTTTAACATATTATTATTTCATTCGATCTTTTAGGATGAACAGCTTCGATGTTTTTAATTAAACAGATCGATCTGACAAAATCGGTTATATTTCAATGTGCTCATCACTACTGAGTACTGAGTACTAGAATAATTACGGTGGTTTTTGTTCGTGACATTTACGGGAATACGTGACATGAAATGTTTACGAAAGTTTGATGCGTTCTTGTGGTAATTATTTTTCTATGAATAAATATTGGCAACAACCGTGAATAGCTCCAAGCAAATTTCTTGGGTTAAGGACGAATCTATTTCGTTAATATCAAGAAATAATACAAACATCTTTCATAGTGATGAACAGTTTGGAAAAAGAAATCTATTTTGCAAGATCGATCTCTTTAATACAAACATTCGATGTTGTCAAGCGTATATCCTAAAAGATTGAATAAAAAAATTATATGTAAAAATGCGAAAACTTTTATTGGATGAGCGAAAATGAAAACGAAAATCGCGCGACTAATGAAATCGCTTCATGTACGAAAAATAAATTCGTCTTTTCAAAAATATTCCTACAATATACAAACATATAAGCTGTCTGCAGACAAGGCAACCGAAAACATGCCACAAAAATAATCACTATGGACGTTATTCTAGTTATTGCAAGACTGTTGCCGCGTTGTAATCGCTAGAAAAAAAATCTATGGTTAGCACGACCTCAATACGCCGGAGATGCCCGCTCAACGTATAATAATTGGATATGACACGATATATCACCCAGGGCCGGCGGAAAGCGTGGGTAGTATGGGTGGTACTACCCACTCGAAAATAACCGAGTGGGTAATTACCCACTCGAAATTTTGAACCATTTAAAAAAATTTAGATGTGCAACGCATGTATCTCGCACTACACACATTTGAAAACATCGATGTACTACAATGCCACTTGCATAAACGAACGTGATCTAATGTGAATGTAATGTAAGCGTATGCATTGCGAAAAGGGAAAAAAATCCTTACTAATGGACCCCTCACCCTATGCTTTCCACCCACTCGGGCGTAAGGTGTTTCGCCGCCCCTGATATCACCCGAAGGAAGTCACGATCTTCATTCATCTCCTTTAACCAAGGTTTGTTGACACCTTTGGAATTCCTAAATTTCCATTGTCACAAGAAATTTCCCCAATTTAGAGCGTTCTCTGACAAGAAATACTAATAAATTCGTTGAAGCTACGCGATCTTTCATAAAAATGCATAATGCTTAAGTGTCCGCTTTCTCATTACCATTCCAATCTACTAACAACCAGTGATGTACCAAATCGGGTTTTCATAATTATGAGGGAAAAACCCAAGGTATTTTTTCCGGTTAAAACGGTTTTTCTTTTTTTGAAGTTTTTGATGTTTCAATAATTGAAAATTAATATATTGTTATTGTTAACATTTTATTGATTTATAAGTATTATAGTTCTTTATATTGGCTTGAATCTGAAAATTTTGATAATTCTTTCTCGATTTAATAATTTTCTGAACGCTGATCCCACATTTCTTTACAAATTTTGCATTTAAATAGTTTTTCAACACGAGCTGAGCTAAGTCGATAGCGTTTCTTACTGCGAATCCACCAGTAGCCGAAAGAATTCGGATTGCTATTTGTAAGAGTTCTGATTGCGGTGCGGTCTTTTTCTGCATATTGCACAATTTTACTTTTCACCGAATTAAGTAGGTATTTAGTATATTTTGAAAAATAATATATTTGAAAAATGATCTAATTTCGATAAAAGTGAAACAACTCAAATGAGTAACGAGCAGGATAAAAGTGGCTTAGGCATCACATGATTATTCTGATTTTTATTAGTCAAAGAAAATGTCGTAAGAACTGAACATGCTTCATAAAACCCTTTTTAAATATATTGGAATGTCAAAATCGGAAAGAAGCTCTTCCATGTAACAGTCGATTAAAAAACCTCCGGTATAAAAACCGTAAAAAATATATTGGGCCCTTACAGAGGCGTCTTATACGGATTTAGCTGCGAGCCAATTATGCTGGAGGTTCCTTGCCGAATTTTTTCGGGTGAGAGCTTTCTAAGCGATTCTCATGCTGAAGGGTCTCTGTCCGATTTTTAAGCTGATTTGAAGATATTTGAAGTGGGTTTTACAAAGCAAGTTCTATCCTAAATTTTCGGTCGCTTAAATCTAAATGCAAGATTCTTAAAAAACGATAAACAAACATTCTAAAATCGATCAAACGTAAAAACCCCGATTTCGGCCGGGTTAAAATGATTTGGGAAAAACCGGGTAAAACCCATAAATAGAAACCCGGGAAGATGGATTTTTCCCAGCAGTACATCACTGCTAACAACGCAAGACATTTTCAAATTCACATAGTTGAAATAAATGAGAATGGCTCAATTGCACTTTGAGGTGAATTGAAATAGGTTTTTCTTATATTTTCTTGATCTAAATGAAGCAATTCAACCCATTTATTTAGCGCAACTCTACTGAATTCCAAATATATTGAATTAGAGAGATGTAATTTAAAATCTTAAATATAATATAAAATATGATCAAATCAACAGAAAAAGATAAAAATCAGTAAAAAGGATTCGTCAAATAGTAATTGAATAATACAGGATCATCAAGTGTGTGTAATTTACATTTTTTAGTTGATTTGTATGTAAATAAATTGAATGAAAACTTTTTGGATACGTGTTCACAATTATCGAACGACATTGATAATGTTCATGATGCATGACTCTAAATATATTTTCCACTGCATGTTTCTGAAGATTAAGAAATAAGCTTTGTATGTAGTAACTATATTGCAATATCAAGCGAATTGGATAATTGCACAAATGTTCAAAAACAAATCTTTTAGGTCGCCACCACCACCCATCAATTCACGAAACGATACACCAATGTATTAGTCTTTATCTGCATACAATCACCACGTTTATTTATCCTTATCGCCCAAAATTTGATTCCTAATAAACGGTTTAATATATATGATAGAAACTGATAAAACGCGGTTAGTCACAGTGAAGTATCGAACGAGGTGAACAGTGCGTTTTGTGATATGCTCATTCGTGTGGATTGCTGCTGATACAAAACTTGTCGAAATTTTCCGGATACTATTATCAAAACGTTAGTTCAACGAACATTGATGCAGCTGCAATCGGAGAAAAAGTCCAACGAATAGATTGTGCCAAAAAAGGTGACATTTGTGAAAATAAACTGTGTTGTGGTCGTTTATATACTAACTAAGCCACATAGAGTGGCAGTGATCAATGGAAATGGGATCATCGAAACGGAAATCGTCATTTAGAATAGACGACATTCTGCATCAGCAAGCAGAACAACAGCAGATGCTTTTCCACCACCAACAGCAATTAGTTCAGAGCAGTGTTTTAAAGCAGCTTTCTGATATGCACACATCTCAGCCCAGTTCTTCGACACCTTCGTCGACATCAACGGAATATTGCAGCAGTGGGCCCAAGACTCCACCTGTCTCCCCGCTCATTATTCAAAGCGGACCAGATTCGCCGAAGAAGCCTACTGCCCTGTATCCGAATCTGCTAGAGTTTCAGAAAAATACCTTCCCACTTCACCTACCATTCGGGGTTCCCACATTCAATACTGCGCTTAATCCTGCACTGAACGCCGCTTATTTAGAACATTACGCAAACGTCCTACATAAAGGTGAGCTTGTTTCCATTTGAATTTCCATATTATAGCATTTAACTATAGTTGCAAATAATGAGAACTCGCTGTAACTAAAGATACACTTTAGAGTAATTGAAAATGTCTCTTGACTGTCGAACTTATTTATAAAGGGTATTTTTCGGCTTATCAGTCGTGAATTAGACTATATTGTTTTAACTTCCAACGTTTCGATGGCTTTATTCCACCTTTATCAAAGATTAAAAATTTTGTTGTTTTCTTGTTATGTTAAGATTTGTTGAAAAAGTGAACCGTCCGACACTGACAAAATATTAGGACGGTTCACTTTTTCAACAAATCTTAACATAACAAGAAAACAACAACATTTTTAATCCTTGATAAAGGTGGAATAAAGCCATAGAAACGTTGGAAGTAAAAACAATATAGTTGTTTTCGCTGTCTAATTCACGACTGATAAGCCGAAAAATACCCTTTACAGATACACTTTAGAACTAAATACACAGTGCACTGATCCATACACGCGAAAAGTTAAATAAGCTTTCATGAAGATTGCCTGTTGATTGGAGGCTTATTCAGGTAAGATATTTAATGTCAAAAAAGAATTTTTGAAAGCACCCTATTCTAAACACGTGTGAGAAAGAGGAGGCAACACATAACAACACTTACAAAATATTTTTCATGTAAATGTTTCCCCAGTTTACGCTGTGAGATCTGGTCGTCACACAAGTTCAACAGTGAAACACTAGACACAAGGCGAACGAACAGCACCCACACAGAAAAACGAAACAAACTCGGCTAGCCCCACACAGGCCACCAAAAGGGTGTTCTTTTCCACCTTCCTTGGACACTTCCAGTCAGGCACGTAGCCAGAGGGGGGGCTAGGGGGCTAAAGCCCCTCCCGAAATTTTTCAAAAATGAATTTCAAAAACCGGCGATGTTTAACAAAATTTGTTGCTCATTTGGTTTGAACAAATCTTTGAGAAAAAGTTGAAGAAGGCTATTTCTAACCACCAAAGGCAATGGCCACGAAATTCAGTCACTTTATGCTTTTGCTCGAGCCAGTGCGACGCGAACGATAAAATTAGTAACTTTTATATTGTGTGTCTTGCCTAAAGAATAAAAGAAACTGTTACTATAATTGTTGCTGTAGTAATCTGTCGAGAAGCAAGAAGTGGTGCTCCAGCCAAATACGGTGATTATAAAATTATTGATGATTCGCTTAGGACCGAGTATTCATAATGTGGAACATTTCCTGAAGGTGTAAATGGAGGTTGGACTTTCGGAAGCGAGTTCTACCATGTCAGGCATTTAGCGCTCAACAAATTAGCCCAGATAAAACCATTCATTTCGAACAACTTAAAACACATGGTTGAAAGTGACAATGCTATAATTAAGATCCTCCTATATATGGACGATGAGAACATCAATGTTCCGCTACAAGATCGGATATCGCTTACTCGCAGATTAATGTCATATTTGGGAGAAATGGAATCCATTCGGAAGGATAATTATTGAGAGCGAGAAGCAAGGAACAAATCAGACATTCGCAAACATAAAGTCAAAATTGACGAATTGACATAAAGTTTTGCAAAAGTTTCACAGGAAACGGATAATTTGCTGTGATTTGAAAACAGACAACTCTAAAAGAAAGCCTCTTTTGAAAATTAGATGTAAGTGCGATGTGTTCTCTTCCATGTGTCGGAAGCAAGTGATGCTGAAATTATTAAGCTCACTTGTGTTTATAGTTTCTAGTTATTTTGGTGGTGATATATTTACCTAATTTTACGTAAATTAGAAGCATTCAGAATCAGTGCTAAGTAATTTTCTTTCGATTAGTGAACAAGTTCTGAGCAGTTTCGCTCAGTAGATTAAATTCTGGGTAGTTTTCATTAGTAGATTAAATCATTGAAATATATATTTTACATTGTCCAAAAACCCATGAAATCCGAAATAATACCTTCAAATGTTCAAATATAATATTTACTTAATCTAGGTAATCTTCTCAAGTTCCAACGGTTTTGCAAAATTCTGAACGTCAATGAGCTAATGAACTTATTCTTGCATTGTAGTGGAATCAGTAGTTTTTTGCACTCACTTTACATTTTGACTTTTACTATAGTTTCTAGGAAAATCAGTCTACGATATTTTTAATTCATAAGTCCAATGATATGAAAGTATCTAAAAAGAATCTACTTAAATAAATAAATAGATAGTTATTCTCAGTTGCCTGATAATATTGTCGAAGATAGCGTTTAACCCATTCCCCACGAGAGTCAAATGAAAAAACATGTGTTTTTCTCAGGATTATAATTACGCATACTTCGGATGAAGTCACAGAACTAGTAATAGTAGCCTGATCATGAAAATAGGAGTTGAAGTTCACTTTGTTCGGACATTCTTTGCAACGATAAACTTGGATTTCACACTGATATATTCCTATCCATGGAGACAACCTTGACGTTGGTTTCGTTCTCCTGTTTAGCAAATGCGTGTAAAGTTTCGTTAGGCGGGTTTTTGGATATTTTTGTACTCATTCCAATTTAGCGTCTTCTACACCTTGTAAACGTGTAGTCTAGAATGCGTAGCATTTTCAATCAGCCCTAAATACTTTGATCTCTTGATGAATCTTGAGAGAAATTTCTAACTTATAAACTAATAATAATCAAATTTAATTCGTCGATGCACTATAGCTTTTCTTGTAACAGACAACATATTTTTAGGGTTTTTAGTGTCTATTGTCTTAGTTATGGAATTGTTTTCACTAAGAACATTTCATAATTACATTCAGTTTACTGTGACTATCTCAAGTCATCAGAATTTATACATTTATGCAATAATTTTCAAGCCCCTCCCGAAACAAAATCCTGGCTACGGGCCTGCTTCCAGTCCACACAATACTGAAAAGTCCTACTCTATAGCATAACATTTATTTACAGTATTCACATTTGACTGTTTCGAACTACATATTTCTTAGCTTCGGTATGTAGGTACCCCGTCAAAAAATGCGGACGAACATGGTCAGGCGATTTAAAAAGTTTGACGTTTGACTCAACTCGCCTGTGCTAATTGCCCCTCGGAACAAATGCAATTTGCGAATGCGATTTAAAGGCAATTTCAATACCTAGACAAATTTTCTGGCGGCTGAAATGGACTTGGTTGTTTTTCGCGTTTTTCAAATATGGCGGTTTATGTTTGGTTTAAGCTTAAAATTGTTTTTTGAACAATTGGTGTGTTTTCACTTGTACTTTATTTGTCTGGTGCACTTCATTTAGCCAACGGATGTGGGAAATTGTGGAATCGTGTGTATGTATAGTAGAACAAGATCTCTGACCTAAAGTCTTAATGAACGTCAGATTGTGATATGTTTTGAAGTGCAATACCAATTTCACCATTGATTCTTCCTATATTTTGGTGGTAATTACCTAGTATACTGGTAAGTATATGTGAGTAGATAATGAATCCGAAAATAAGCATTATTTTTAATTTTCATATTAGGTAACTAAGGGCGATTAAATGGTGCGTTCCGTGGGCGATTAAGGGCGGGTTGGGTGGCAAAACATGACGGCGCAAATCGCCCAAATGTTGCATTTGAAATAGCCCCCTAATTGCCAGCAATTTACTGGCAAATTGAAGGGCAATTAGCGCTTCCGAGTTGGCAAATAGCCCCCCGTTAGCCAGCAACTTGCCCTTTTTGACTGGGTAGTGAAATGAAGTGCACGGTAAGCGAGACGCACAATGAGTTTTGATGGACTATCTTATTTAGCGATTCAAATTGTTATGGTAATACTGACCCGCTGCTTCCACAGGTTTTGGGATGGCTGAAGGGGAAGATGATCATGATCGACTGACTATCTGAGGAACATGGGATGCATATGATGAGACTGGCATTTTTTACTGAAATTATTGTTTCCATTGTCGATTTTTCATATATTTTCTAATCAGTGCCTTAAAATTTTAGTGAGTAAACCAGAAGCCCCTGAACAAGTTCATATTTGTCACTGTTGTGCTATTTTATGACAAGCGCCATTTAGCACATTTCGAGAGAAACGATTTTTAAATATCTATAAAATTATAGATGGTCGAAACAACTCAGGAAAGACAATACATGCCTCGTTCTCTTCTGTATTAATCTCAGAAGTCATAAGTGTATATTAATGTTAAAATTTGCATGAACAGAATTTCCCATACAAATAAAGCATCAATTATTAACTTTTATTCATATCCTCGGCCTAATTTAGTCTGGAAATAATCGGCGAAATGCATTTTAGAGAATATTGGTCAAGAAATCTAGAAAAAAAAGTTATTTTTGGTTACAGTATTGCCAAACATGCAATATTACCAGTTTAAAAGTAAAACTGCTTTTTCCTCACAATGCATGTACTACTCTTTTAAAAATTATTATGCCATTCCTAAGACATTCTTACACCTAAAATCATCTAAAACTTCAATATATATTGCGCCAATTCCAAGATACAGTGATTTGAAGCAAAAATCCTATACATTTATTTTGTAAGAAATGTAAAACTCACAATTTCCCATCAATTTCTCGCTATTGCTAACCAAGTAGAATTTCAAAATTCTGGAAACGCCACCTTGTAGAGATTTTTCGGACAAGGAATGTGGCATATCTAACTCGGTTTGCTCCAAAATGAGGTTTGTCATAAGATAGCACAACAGCGACGATTTGGCATAAGGCTTTCGATTGAGCAAATGAAAAATAAATTTTGTGACCGTCTACCGTATGTGAGATTGCAACAATTTACACTATTGAGCAAACGATAAAATAAAGTTAAATTGCAAAATATGCTGTGTTACCATTACCATTAGGAGAAATGGTGGTAAAATGAACACGTTAAGCATGGTCATTGTTTTCTAACTAACAGGTGATTGAGATACTACAATCTATTAATTTATTTATCTCAAGTCGTCAATCAGATGTAGACCGGTTTCTTACAGTAATTATTAAACTAACTTAACACTAGTTAAAATTTTTATTTATTTTAAACTGCTGCTTAAGTTTTGTTTTCGACATAGTAAAGTCAATGCTTTCGCAATGCTTGTTGTAAATATTCATCATTTGCTTTAAAGGCAACTTGGCATAATTAGTACGATGGCGAATTGTACAAAAGATACTGCGGTTACGTAGTTGTCGAGAAGGAGCATAAAAATTTAGTTTCGATAATAGTTCGATTGAATCAATACGATGTGATACAATTTCGTTTACAAATGATACCATAGAAAATTCACGACGATCTTTCAAGGTTTGAATGTCAATTAGCATGCACCGTGCTTCATAAGATGGCAAATGGTTCTACCCCATTTGGCATAATGTGATATGGGATAATGACATTTGGCATAATGTCATATGGCATAATGACCATTTGGCATAATTGTTATTTGGCATAATGGTTATTTGGCATAATAGTCAGTTGGCATAAAGGTGACTTGGCATAATGACCATTTGGCATAAAGACTATTTGGCATAACGCCATTTGGCATAATTCTATTTGGTATATTTTTTATTTGGCAAAGTGAACATTGCATTAACGACAAGTTTGCATCTAAGGATTTCATTCTACTTATGTAAATTTTAATTATTTTTTTTCGACTATGTTAGTCACATTTTTCTTTTTTACGTTTTAACGACATTCAATTATCTAGAGATTACTGGGTAGGGAAAGTTATGAAACTTAGAGCCATAGTACTCAAGTGAGAGCAAGGATGTGAAGTAAACAGATCGGAAAGCTAGAAGTGGCAGGGTCATTAGAACAGGCTTAATATCATGCGGGCTTAATTTTTGCCTTCTGATAATGAGGGTCGAGCTTAGGTAGAATAACTACGAATCACTCGAGTTCACTATCATGTGTCCTGATAAAGGTAGACGTATCTATCTTTACCGTGACAACCGCCGGAGGGCCTGAGTGACTCAGTTCGTCGAGATCGGAAAAAATATGTGTGTCTATGTGCGTATGTGTAAAAAATGTCACTCATTTTTCTCAGAGATGGCTGTCCCAAACTTAGTCTCAAATGAAAAGTGCAACCTTCCCATCGGCTGCTATTGAATTTTGTATCGATCGGAATTCTGGTTCCGGAATGACGGGTTTAAGAGTGCGACCACACAGAAATTTCCCATATAAACTATAGGAAATATTGAAAATAGAATTTTTATTTTTGATGCCAGATGTCTTTAAGGTGCATAAAACTTCGAGATTTGATGCAAACTAAAAAAAAAGGACAAAAATTTACTTTTTTTTTTGATTTTTGTATATTTTTGCTTTTCTCATATAGAAAGGACATGAATCCCCTTAAATCACCCCTCAGACCAACACCCCACCCAGCCCTCATAAGCTCCCCCCCAACCCCATCATCTTTAAACCACCACCATATCACAAAGCATAACAAATTAAGCTGGGGAGTCGTTCATTCGTTCACTATCATGTGTCCTGATAAAGGTAGACGTATATATCTTTACCGTGACAACCGGAGGTCTACCTTTATCAGGACACATGATAGTGAACTCGGGTGATTCGTAGTTATTCTGCCTAAGCTCGACCCTCATTATCAGAAGGCAAAAATTAAGCCCGCATGATATTAAGCCTGTTCTAATGACCCTGCCACTTCTAACTTTCCGATCTGTTTACTTCACATCCTTGCTCTCACTTAAGTACTATGGCTCTAAGTTTCATAACTTTCCCTACCCAGTAATCTCTAGCTAATTGAATGTCGTTAAAACGTAAAAAAGTAAATTTTAAATAAAAATCTTGACAATCTTTCTATTTAAGAACAGCTCATGTTTAAAAGAAGGAAAAATCATCAATGATTTATACCGAACTATCTAGTCTGTACTTATCCTAATTATTGAAAGATAAATGACATACTTTACTGAAAATTCATCCTTTTTTTAATTATGAGCTGTTCTTTAATGTGAAAGTTTGCAAATCCCTAATTTCATATTTCCACAATTTATGATATCTTACTCAAAGCAAATTTTACTTTTAAAATCCTTGTGTAAATAAATTCAGTAAACTAAGCATTTGTTCTGGTTCTGTTTCTTCCAATAGTTTATGTGCAAATTAAAACAAAATAAATTATATTTAATGATTTTATTCGTATTCACCGTCATAGGGTTTAGAAAATTTAATTTAATTTATTGCAAGCCCAGATTTGCTGCTATTGCTTGAAGATAATCAATAGTATCAAAATTTTCTAAGTTCGTAACGATTTTGCACAGTTTCGCATTAATTATCTGATTTTTGGTACGACGCTTCTTCTCGGAGGTAAGTGACATATGCCCCAAGATTTGTGAAGCGATAAATTTTTCCTCTAGTTTCAGTTCTTCGATGATATGCATCAGACCAGCACTGCGACCCACCAGACGATTCCAATGACCGCGCCATGCTTCAATTTGGTTGGTGGGATTTCATCTTTCACGTTTCGGTACACCGACCAAAGATCAGGAGGATACAAAGGTTCCGTTGTATGTACTCGACCTGGTTTTGTTGTTAGTCTGGATTTGCCTAACACATAATATTCTTCAACATACTTGAAAAATCCAGTAAGTTCAGTCGGTGCTGATGATTTGATGTTTGCGTAGGCGTCAGATCTTTTTTCGACAGGTAAAAATGCGAGAGCCTGTGTTTTGCCTTTCTCATATAGAAAGGTTATGCAATTACTCTGAAAATCGTCAATCTAATTCCGGGCCGGAGGGCCTGAGTGACTCAGTTCGTCGAAATCGGAAAAAGTATGTGTAAAAAATGTCACTCATTTTTCTCAGAGATGGCTGTCCCAAACTTAGTCTCAAATGAAAAGTGCAACCTTCCCATCGGCTGCTATTGAATTTTGTATCGATCGGAATTCTGGTTCCGGAATGACGGGTTTAAGAGTGCGACCACACAGAAATTTCCCATATAAACTATAGGAAATATTGAAAATAGAATTTTTATTTTTGATGTCAGATGTCTTTAAGGTGCATAAAACTTCGAGATTTGATGCAAACTAAAAAAAGGACAAAAATTTACTTTTTTTTTGATTTTTGTATATTTTTGCTTTTCTCATATAGAAAGGATATGAATTCCCTTAAATCACCCCTCAGACCAACACCCCACCCAGCCCTCATAAGCTCCCCCCCCCCAACCCCATCATCTTTAAACCACCACCATATCACAAACCATAACAAATTAAGCTGGGGAGTCGTTCGTTCGTGGGATTTTCGCCCTCCTCACACACCCACCACCGCATGACAAAATGAGTTAGCAAGCAGATAACATTGAACTAATGCTTATTAGGCTTATTAAGTATGATATTTTTTTTTGTTTCAAGTGTTTCACCGTCGACACGTATCTCATCAAGTTCGTGGCTGGCAAGCCATTGCGAATAAGTGCAAAGTGTTCTAAGAATGTAATGGACTTAAGTGCAAAGTGTTCTAAGAATGTAATGGACAGTTATTTTGAAAATAACCTGCCACCGAGCCGTAGTTTATAGAAATGAGAAATGCACAATTGAACCGCTAGGTGCATTAAAACAGGTTTTTTGTATGTATTAAAATAGTTTTCATTTTTGTTGAAAATCTGTAACAAACGATTTTGTTGGATATATTTCCACCAGTTCATGCTTAAATGAAAAAAAAAAAAACATCCATTATGCCTTGAACCAGGGAACTCTTCGGCAAACGCATTGATAAGAGCCTTTCCAAATCTGTTAAAATCACTTCTGGATGCAATTCAACGTCGATCTCATCAGCAATTTCGATAAGCTTGGACAATACTGCTGTATAGAGAGATTCTGATTTGCTTGTCATCAGAGCAAACGCCAAAGGGAAGATGCAGTGCTCCCCTCGATAGTAAAACGCAGACGAAATAAACTAGTTGAATATATTGCAGACCCGGTTGATCTTTCCTGGACCGTCAATCACCATTCTCCCTGCACTCATAATGCATAGGCATTCTCCTTGTTGGCGCACATTCAGCAAATGCGGGGTGCTAATTGGTTATGCTAAATCACCCTTATGCCAAATGGCATTATGCCAAATTACCATTATGATAAATAACCTTTATGCCAAATGTCTATTATGCCAAATTGACATTATGCCAAATGGTCATTATGCCAAATGGTCATTATGCCAAATGGTCATTATGCCAAATAGTATTATGCCAAAGGGCATTATGCCAAATGACATTATACCAAATGGGATAGAGCCATGGCAAATGTAGTCCAGTCCAACCTAGTTTACGAAGAGCAAACTGCTTTTGAACTGATTCTTTCCGGTTTGCATGCGTTGCTGAAAAAGCGATTAAACTATACTACAATATGCTAGTGTTGGACGCACATAGCCTACATATAATGTTTTTATTGTGTAGGGATCTTGGAAATTATAGCTGAAGTGTTTAATAAAACCTAGTGTGCTGTTTGCTTTGTTAATTATTGTGTTGTAATGATCTAGGAATGTTATTTTGGAATCTATGATAACTCCTAGATTTCTTATTCTATCACACTTTTCTACTTGTTGATTTCCCAATAAGATTCTATTGTTCTGTATATTATTCTTTCTACTCAATGTTATGGAATTACATTTTTTTACATTCAGTTTTAGAAGGCTTTTATTACACCATGTATAAAACATATTTACTTCGTATTGAAATGTCTGAAAATTCTTACCATTTCTTATTTCTAGAAAACAGATTCATATCATCAGCATATATAAGAACTTTTACATTTTTTAGAATGAAGGAAATGTCGTTAACAAATAAAATAAAGAATAGCAGGCTCAAATGAGACTCCTGATGTAACTTGAATTGGGATTGATTTTATCCCTTTTTTGTTCACGATTTGTAAGATATGATTGTACCCATGTAAGAAGTCCTGGTTCAGACCCTATTTTTTCTAATTTAAAAAGTAACATGGGTATGTCAATGCGATCAAATGCTTTGCTAAAATCTGTATAAAGAGCTTCTACGTAGTTGCTGTTAGTGTGTAGTTAATGAACTCGAGTAGATTTGTACTTGTAGAACGCCCTTTGAAAAAACCATGTAGCACATGAGTAATTGTTCTTGATTTGGTGAAATAAATTTTCATTAACAATTCTAGAGAAAATTTTGAATAGGACGTAAGTAACAATGAGAGATTCTCTTTGGGGTCTTTCTCTTCTGTTCATTACTCATTTCATTTCAACATTTACTACTCTACTCTTTGCATAATATTCTAGTAAAAACCGTCGGCTTTCGATATATACTGGAAAATTAGTTCAAAGTGTTGTAATGACGTAGTAACAAACGAAAGAGAAAGTAAACAAAGAGAGGCTCTCAATGTTACTTACGTCCTATTGAAAATTTTCTCTAGAATTGCCTCGAAAATCTTGAGAATGCACGAGACGATAGCTATTCCACGATAGTTACGCACATCGGATTTTTTACCATTTTTAAAAATTGGAACTAGGAAAGAGCCTTTCCACGTTTTAGGAAAACAACCTGATTCTAGAGACATGTTAAAAAGCCAAAAGAAAGTAACGGTTATTTCCATTGACAATGTTTTTAAAAATACCGGTGGAACGCCATCAGGTCCAGGGCTTTTAGAGCTATCTAAGTTTTTTAAGGCATCCATGATTGTATGTACTTTTATCTGTTTAATGTGAATATCTCTTGAAAGTTCTGGGAGAAATGAAAAGTATTCACGCTCTCGATCCTTCTCCGAAAATGTAGTGTAAACTTCTTGGAAGAATGTTGCAAAAAGATTGCAGATTTCCTCTGAGTTATCGCCTATCTTTCCATCAAGATGCATTTCTGTTGGGAAATAATCCGATTTAATTTTAGTTTTTATGTAATTAAAGAAGTTTTTTGGGCAAGTTTTTATATTGCGTTCTGTTCTTGTATTGTACTCTACAAACGCGATATCAATGGCAAGGTTCAATTGATCGCATAGATTTAAATAGTTTATTAAGTTATCTTCGCTGTTATATTTTTTGTAGATTGTGTGTGCAGAAAGATTTTTTAAATTTTTGATTTCTCTATTAAACCACTCTATATGTTTCTTGTTAGGCATGTTTTGTACACATTTGGTGAAAATATTCGGTATAAACGCATTTTTTCAAACAATATTTTTGATTTCAAAACATGTCCAAAAATGAGACACGTTTATAGCGTGAGGGTAAAATGAACATTGGTAAAATGAACATCTTCTAGTGACCTGCAAAATGTCCTGTATGTATGCAATGCGTAGCGTTGGAAAGCATTTTCCGAATAATTGAATACTTTACGCTGACGTCCAGGCCCGATGAGAGGGGGGGTCAGCCGGGGCAATTGCCCTGGGGCCCGGGTCGCGTTTGGGGGCCCGAATTTTTATCCGGAAGATGGGTGAAAACGTCTGGTATTCATAGAAGAGCAAGAAAAATAAGAATTGTAATTTCTTTGTAATTATTCATCCTATTAAATTGTCATATGATGAAAGCGGAGAAAAATTTGAAAGACATTTTAATCTAATAACTTGAGAATTCGAAATTGTGAATACCAGAGCTTTATTTTATATTTAACTTTTTTTATTTCGACTATGTTAGTCACATTTTCTTTTTACATTTTAACGACATTCAGTTAGCTAGAGATTACTGGGTAGGGAAATTTATGAAAATTAGAGCCATAGTACTCAAGTGAGAGCAAGGATGTGAAGTAAACAGATCGGAAAACTAGAAGTGGCAGGGTCATTAGAACAGGCTTAATATCGTACGGGCTTAATCTTTGTCTTCTGTTAATGAGGGTCGAGCTTAGGCAGTATAACTACGAATCACCCAAGTTCACTAACATGTGTCCTGGTATCGATAGACGTGTCCATCTTTATCGTGACAACCGACGATATATTTAACATTTGTTAAAACAAACGTTCTTAGAGGAGTTGTCTACTTTATGTACTAGGTCAACAAAACCGAGTTTTTTGTTTGAATTGGCAGAATACTTTACAAAACGTTCAGAAGCCAATTCAATGTATTTTCGAAGAGAACAGCGCCAAACAGAAATGCAAGCACACGGACGTATCCGTCCTCTTCTGCGTTCGTTTCTTTACTGGTGGTACCGGTTGTTGGATTGCAGACACTGGGAGTATTTTATTGAGTGAATATTTGTTTCTGTAAGATCCACAAATCTTGGTTTTGAAGCTTTTTGTGGTTTGGCATAAGATAACGATGTGCTGTTAGCGGTTATAGTAGGCGGACTTTTCTTAGCTACTTCTGTACAATGTTTTAGGTGGTGCAGTGTTTTTTGGAGAATTTGCGCATAGGAATCTGCCCTGGGTGCATAACCGGTGTTGTCTGATGAGATGTTCCATGTTCGGTTAATATGCATAAAATGGTTTTGTAAAAAGGAATTAGTTTGTTCACAAGCATTCTCACCACAGGAAAAGGTTTGGAATTACCCTGGAAAATGTTCCTCAATGTTATTAAATCCATTTCTCCGTACCTTGGTATAAACTTTTTTTTTATCGCCATGTCAGGAGTGGGCAGAGATAAATCGTGTAAGCGCACCTGTTTAGAGCCGTTGTCTATATATACGGGGATGCTTTAGTTAACGTTGCCGCATTCGTTGGCGTGTTGTATGTTGTTTCGCGTAACGAATGACTGTGATTAATGTTTTATATGGTGCAATTGTAGGATATTAGCTCCTGCCACATTGAGCACCTTTTTCACTTTTAGTAATTGTTTCACTTCTCGAATAGCTGGTCTCAAAGAACATTTCCAAAAAAACAATAGCAACACAATTTATCCACAGTGGGGCTAGTTTTTGCCGGGGATCTATGGCGGAACGATTTTAGCTTGGACTCCGGGAGGGATGAGTAGGTAGACTGACCTTAATTAACCGGTAATTGAAATAAATTTTTATTTGTATATTTGTATTTTTATAGCACGTTAAAATAATTTTTCGCCAAAAATGCTTTGTGTTAAGATGGAACACTAATTTTGGGCGTCGCTAGAGATGTTTGTGATATCCATAAGAAGCCAATTGCTATGTGCCAAATAAGGAAATCAAATCAGTTCAATTCAGTCACCAGTACTAGCAGTCGTTTGCCCGCTGTACTCGCAGTTGTTTTATTTGCGTTTAATTCCTTATTACTGCGTTCTGTGTCATTTTTTGTCTATTACTGTATATTCCAACAGCGTATTAAAACCGACTTCTACATTAAAACATCACATTCCTTTCCAAAAAAACCTTCATAAAAGCTATGATTAGAAAATTTTCTGGGGTACATTTGTACCCCAGAGCTATTTGCAATCCCTGTTATTCCGTTACGGTTTATTTTAACTGCAAGCAAACTTTATCATAAATCAATTTGATTATTAAACTTCCATTAAAGCTGGTGCAACCTATTTGTTTCACTTAAATAACCTAACAGTGCCTGCTTAAAATTTGTCTGGGGTACAAATGTACCCCACAAAACCGTTTACGTTAGTGTTTTATCATGTGTATATAATTCGGAAAATTTATTATATCTTTTTTATAAGCAAAATATCGATACATAGTAACTTGCGTGAATTTGTATAGGCTTCAACATTGCTGAACAATTAAATCTGTTATTTGATTTAATAATGCTACTACAGCAAAGTAACTAGAAAAGGCGCTTGGATCGTAATCGTATTTTTTGGTTTTGATGTCAAAATATGATTTGTATATAATATGTACTACGCACAACTCAATTCCTCATCTTCTGTAGCCCAAGTTCTGGAACGTACAATGCACTGGTCTGTTCCTTCATCGCCTATTTTAACTTCGTTACTGCATATTGCTGTATATTTACTATTTGTATTGTATTTGTATTTGGTGTTCAAACAAGCATCGGAATAAATGCACTTTTTGGTCGGTTTTTGAATTATTTACTATTTGTTCAAAAGGCAATTTAATAATATTTACAAATATATAAATTCAATAAAAACTAGGCATATTAGAACGGTTTTAATTCTGGGGTACGAATGTACCCCACAAAACCGTTTACGTATAGAAAAAGTTACGAAACCGTTGTAGGGTTAAACGAGAATTACGAGCTGAATTTGCTACCTTATTCTTGCTAACAACAAAAGCTAAAAACTGCTCCACCGCTACCAACAGATAAATCTACCCGTGTATCATTTTGTCTAAACCACAGAAGCAAAATATCGTAGGGGAGCCCGGGGCTAGTTGGCGGTTGAGGTTAGTTGGCGGAATCCCTTTTTCTCTGTTTCAATTAGACATATAGCGGTGGCTCTTCTTGTGTACCTCAAGTTAGGTAAAACCCGTTATCCAATGTGTTTTTGTTGCAAAACGATTTGTTTGGTGGAAGTTGTGGGTGATATTGTGTTTTCGAGTATACCACGTAAATGTTCTAAATTTTAAATGCTTTGCGTTATTTAGAGTGATTTTAAATCTATTTCCCGAATGATTATATTTTTCGACAGCGCGTGAAAAGAGCATCCGTATAGATATTACATCTATCCACAAACAAAAGTAATTTTTTAAATAATTTTTAATAAAATATGCGGTTGAGGCAAGTTGGCGGTGCTGCACGTGGGATAAGTTGGCGGTACTATTTACAGTGCAATAAAATCATGAAATATTTTTATTTCTGGAATTCACTCCAAAGTAAGAAAATCTTTTTCTTGTGTATCTCGCCAATGTAGGAGACATTTATTCCGGCCAATTGCATAAAAAATTTCGAAAATTTTCTTTTGTATAGGGAATACGCGTCAAAGTCAAAATTCCGGGGTATTGAAACTGAAATATAATAGCAAATGTCGGTTCATATACAGTTTTCTCGAAAAGACATTCAGCACGTTTCAAAAGGACCCTTGAAGTAATTGAATCTCCATTTGATTGCTTAGTTTTTGGCGTATACTCACATACCGCCAACTTACCCCGGGGCCGGGGTAAGTCAGCGGGTTTTCCGCGTCACATATTTTTGTCTCTAAAAATGGAGACAATGCATCAAACACTTTAAAAAAATCGGCGATAAAAATTGAAACCAAAAAATCCCGCCAACTAGCCCCAGTCTCCCTTACTTCAACCTACTGTGTCGAACGTGAATAAAAATGAATGACGATCAAAGCGGAAAATGGCCGTACTGTGGTGAAACTGTATTCCTGTTTACGAGGTGTCCCTTAAAATCACCTGTTGGAGAAGTTAAAAATATCAAATTTGCAAATGGAGGTAAAGATGATCAATGTCTATACCTTACAATTTCATAGTTGGACATAGTGTACTGATTATTTTTCAGACTAATAATCAAGTAGACGCGTTTATTGCGCAAAATTAAATATATCATTGAATGTGGCAACATGAAGTCAGTACCTCTGTATATATAAAGGCGATGACACAAACGTGGTGCGAATACACGGATTATCTCCATATACCTCTAATAAGGTTGTTAACCATTGTGTACATTTTTAACAGGGCAAAAGAGTACCCGGGAACCCGCTAATTGAAAAACACGTAGCCATAGCAATTTTAGCAACATCAACATAGTTTGATATATGAATGAATATATACAAGTCCTCTAATCAAGATTCAAATAAGTAAGTTGAGAAGGGCCCGTCAGTAACACTAGCCTTGGGGCCCGCCGCCGCTCTCGACGGCCCTGCTGACGTCACAAATGAACTCGAGTGTTAATTTTTGACAGTTCGCTTGTACTGTTTTCATGAACTTAGAAAAATTCTTCGAGATTTGCTTCAAGCGAATCTAGTCGTCCACAAAAATTTCCTAAGTCCATGTCAGAGTTAAAAATATTCATATTCATTGAATGAAAATTGATCATATTCAGCCGCATTCATTTTCAATATTCAGTGACGCAGCTGAAAACGTCAAACGAACAAACCGCCCATTCATCCATGCAGATTTTCATTCGTCTCCGATTATTACACGAAGCGACCGTGCAGCCACGAATCAAACGCATCAAAGTAGGCCCTGGCACAATGTAAGCGATGATGATTGTTGTTTCATATGCTTTACCGGCATTTGAAAACATTTTCCTAGATAATTAGTGAAATGAATATATTGTCCGATAGTCAACTGAATGAATAAGGATGGATATTCAATGAATATTTTTTCTATTCACCGCGAGTCGCGTCAGGTTCATTTGCAGCCGTCAAAAAGAGCTTCGATTATTTTTAACTCTGGTCCATGTAAACAGTACAAGTGAACTGTCAAGAAAAGTAAGGTTAACTGTGTCTGTAAAAAACCTAATTGAGTTCTACAAGATGACGACACGAATGAACTCATGATGAATGAAGTTCATGTTTGACAATTCTCGGTGGTTTGTTTACTTTGTCAGTTACGTGACTTCGAGTGTAATGGGTGCTCATCTGTTGCATTTGCACTCACGTAACTCCCATGTAAACAAACCACCGAGAATTGTCATCCGGCTCATTTTGTTGAGTTATGTCAGTTGGTGTAAAACCTAATACTGATGTCTCAGCGGATTCGATCAAAGCACGCGTTGCGCGTCTGACGCGAGGAATTTCCACTCCCGTCAATTTCTTATATATTTTTCTTCAAAATCGATCAAAATTTTGAAAGTCGGTGCTGTTTCCGGTTTTTGTTTTAGTGAGTACTCCCCACATTAAAAAGTTAAAGTGCATCGTTGAGACGATGGATCTAAGAAAGTTTAGTCAAATAAAAGTAACCTTCTGAAGTGTCCGCCGGTTTAAAGAAAGATTATCATGGGTAAGAAAGGCAGCCGTCTGCCGGTTTTAGGAAGCCTTTGCAGCATTGTAAGGCCAAGGGTGTGCCACAAGATGTTTTTTGCCATCACGAAGAACCAAGGATTAGTTCTTTAATCGCGAGATTTCTTATCGTAATCGTCGGACGGTATGTATGAAGTAAAAAGGTATGTCTTTTTAAACAATCAAAATGTTATGATTTAATAAATACGCGTCAATTCCATGCACACTTATTCGTGGCAAGAAATCGAGAGTTTGACTTTAATACTGGTATAAAAATACTTGTATTATAATTGGGATTGTCGATGGGAAAATGACCTCGGAATGTACCGCTAGGTCTCTTGTCACGGAATAATTAACTTTTTGTCCTGTGGAATCGAAAAACAAACTTGGGGTTATCCATGGGTTTCAAACTTTTAGGATCTGTTGGAGAACATATATATCAACTTGAAGTTAGCATTCTGACTAATTTTGAGTCTCGGTATTTGGAGTGGTAAGATGGGGTTCTAGGTCATTTAGCCGAAAGCTGTTTGGCTGAACACCGTTTGGCCGAAATACATTTGGCCAAAAGAGCCACCCGGCCGAATACTGTTTGGCCGAATGCTATTTGGCCGAAAGGGTCGTTTGGCCGAATATTTGGCCGAAAGGGTCATTTGGTCGAATGCTATTTAGCCGAAAGGGTCATTTGGCCGAATGGGTCATCTGGCCGAATGGATCATCTGGCCGAATGGGTCATCTGGCCGAATGGGTCATCTGGCCGAATGGGTCATTTGGCCGACTGGGTCATCTGACCGAATGGGTCATTTGGCCGAATACCATTTGGCCGAATACTGTTTCGTCGAATGTCATTTAGCAATATGATTTTTGGCCCTGTACCGTTGACTAACCGATCATTGGTTGTGTGGAATTGAGATAAGTAACTAAAGTTGTGATAGCGAAATTTCAGTCATATATACGGTATTGAGTCGTAGTGAAAAAGTTTGAAATATTTAATGGTATTTTTCAAATACAAAGATTAATTTCAAATTCAATATAAATTCATTTTTATTAACCCATATTTAATACAATATAAATCAATCCTTAAGCAGATTTGAGGCGATGGCTTTTATATAGACTTCGATAGTATACTTTTCATAATTATTTACTACCTTTAGAAGTCTGGCATCCCTGCGCTGATATTCCTTCTTTTTACTAGTTCCCCCTCCTGCCAAATATACATCTACTCGAGCTGCTGAATAGCTTTGCTCTAGTTGTATTTCTGCCATCATTCTAATAGGATTTACATGTTTTTCTCCTACTATCTTTGACCATCGGCTATGCCAACCTTCAATTTGGTTGGTTGTCCTGGGCAACCCGACTTTTACATTTTCGAAGACCGACCATAAAGATGGAGGATACAGCGGTTTGCAGCGTTCGGATTTATTGCTCGCTTTTACTTGGCCAAGAACGTAAACTTCTTGAAAATAATGCATCACCGGACGCATAGCCTCCGGAATGCGACTAGACACTATCTCCAAACCTCGGGGTGTATCACGAGCAGGAAGGAAAGCTAGTGCTTGAATGGATTTATATGCTAGATAGAACTCGATGTCAGATGACCCAAATAGTGGTACCAATTTTTGTTTTTGTACACATTTCCATAAATTTTGTGATAATTGAAAGAAGAATCCTGCTTGTTTGGCATCTGGGAATATATGGTGAAACGCATTAATGATCGCTTTTTCGAAATCGGTTAGAATGAGTACAGGAGCTAGATCCGTTTTAAGAGTGTTCGCTGTGCTCAACATTTCTTCGAGCACCCGTCGATATAAAATTTCCGTTTTTGTGGTCATTAAAGCGTAAAACATTGGAACCGTGTTGACATGATCCGGACCAATACTGGTGTGAACAGTGAACAGCTGCCGAAACAATCCAGGCACAGTATCAAATGAGGAATTCCACGGGGAAGTGGTCGACCATAAAAATCCACCATCTCCGATTTTAACAAAAAATTGCAGCTATGTTTGGTTTATGAGTCTCCATGACTTCCACAGGTTATTAGACCTTTTTGACTCAAGAGCTTTTTTTAAAAGGGCGTATGTGTTTTTGCATGCACAATGAACAAACAATAATAATACGAAAACCATAATTTGTTCAGCAAAACTATTCGAAAATGAGTTGCAGGGCATTCATTAATCTTTGTAAAAAAATATACACTGAAAAAAAAATAATTGTGCCGATTTTCAAAAAATTTATAATTTATATTAAAAATTGAAATTAAAAAAACCCATTTTTTTAATTTTTTATTTTTTGCCAGCGAAAACCTAAATAAAAAAGAAATATTTTAAGTCTAATTTTTTGATGGAGAAGTTATCAATAAAAAAGTTTTTCTAACAACAAATTTGTACATGTTTTTCAATTCTATACTATGTTACAGACAAAAATATATATTTTTTTTATAGAATGTGATTCCCAGTGTCATTTCGAATCAAAATGCTCTTTACAAAAATCTTCCAAAATTTAGATTTATTAAGATATTTTAAATTTTGTTTAGACAAAAAGTAATAATTCGTTAAATTACGCCCTTTTCATAAGTTATTCGCGTTTCTCCACCAACAATCGTACGATTTTCATAATAGTCATGATAAGTTCTACAACTTACCTCTTGACACCAAGATGATAAGAGGATAATGTTGCAAGTTATAGGTCCGATTTATAAAATCACTATCGGTCATTTTTATACTAACATTTATTTCTTCCTATTATATTCAATTCCTATCTTCTATATACACCTTAACACTTTGTTCGTTTATATATGCTAAAAATACTTGGTGTTTCGTCATTCGAAAACAGTTTCGCGGCAATTTTATTTTCTGAAATAGGAACAAAAGAGTGATATTTCTGTGTACCTGGAATCATGTTTGCCTTCTGATACAGGCTACTCCATTCAGCTGCTCCCTGTTCGTATTCTTCTTGTGATACATAACAAAACGAATTTTTTGTTAATTGTTCATAACTTTGCTGGTTAGCCCATTTATATAACTCTTCTGCACTTGTGATTGGATGTTCGTGTGCTATTGCTAAGCTCGCATTTCTTGCCATTCGTTTCAATGTCCCGCCAATTGCGTCACAGGGTCCTTTTCCATGAGAAGTTGCAAAAAAGTGCCACTCAGCATCAATGTTATAATCAGTTTTATATTTACAAAGACTAGCAAATTTTTTTCTATTTTTGTATTGAGAAGCAGCTTCATCAGACATAAATATAGCCTTCTTTAATTGCATTTTTGGTTTTAGAAAAGTTAGTAACTTTGAAATGAATACCTGCACCGCGATTGTATCATGTAGAACTTCGGATTTTATTACAAAACTTAATTTTTTTATTATTCCAGAGTCCATATAATAAATAACAAACGGATGAATTGTAGCTTGATCATTGTTCCAATAACTACTCTCAGAAGCATCCTGCAAAACAAATGAATAATTCTCAGAAAAATCACAAATTACTAAAACTTCGCCTATTTTTAAAGACTATTTTGATTCATTTAAAAAAATAGACTGTTGATTTTTTATATAATCATGAGTTATCAATTTTTCCAACTTCTCACCAAAGTATGTTACAAACTCATCAACTGGTTTGACGACTGTTTCTAGATTACATCTATCGGTAGCAACCCATTGTTCGAAAGTTATTTCTCCAACACAACGTTACTCCAATTCTTCCGAAAAATTGTGTTCAAACATTGAAAGATTTGGACAGCGGTCACATTCACGAAGATAACAATCTTTTGATCTTGACGATGCACTACACAACATTTTTTCGTAATACAACTTGTAATCTTTTTCGAAAGAATATTTTTGTAGACTATGGAGCATTAAAATAATATTCTCGTGAATCGTACAAACACAAATGTTATGAGAACCTGAACTTCCTAATAGCTTGCAATTCTTCGGTCTCAATGATGCAAATGAACTTAATCCAATAGTAAATTCACTAATTTCCTTAAACCTATTAAAAGCCTATTTCAATGAACAAATTAACAGACGTTTTTGTACATGTTGACGCTTACCATCCTTTTTCACAGAAACATAGTCGTTTAGCCCAGGTATGGCTCTGCTAATCTGGTCGCTATCATAGAACTCCAACACCGTGTTTTTTGTTTGTGAATTCAAAGTACGAACCATCTTTTTGTTGTTGTTGTTCTTGTTGTTGTGATGTTTTCCTTCTGCTAACAACCTAGCTTGCGATACAATGTGTTTGTTTGCATGAAATGCATCCATTATCTTTTGATTTGACCAAGATTTTGGTAAAATAGAAAATAACCTCACTTGATCGTTTCTTGAACATCCTGAATCTGCAAATCTCTCTTTCAGTTGAGAAATTATATCATCAAGGTCAGCAGCTTTCGTTTTTAATAACTCCAGCTCATCATTTTCTACATTAAACCCGAATAAATGTTTTCGTATTCCATGTGAAATATTCGAATGTTTACTATTGGAATAATTGACTTGTTTAAGCTTGTTTATTGCTATTGGTGAAACGTTGGTTCCCAGGACTCCTTTATTGAACATTTCAATGTTATGTATTCTGGAATAATCCTGCACATCGCTTTCCTGAGTAGATGCTGAGAAGATTGATGTAACCGATGGTATGTCTACTGGATCATATCCTGAAGGTGATGATTGTGGTTCTGTAGTGTAGATGCTCGGTAACTGCATGCCTGCAACCTGCAAGTATCACATATAAAAACAGACTCATCCAATTGAATTTCACACTCTGTGGATTTTAAAATTTCAATAATTTTTTGCGTTACTTTGCGAAGCTTCGATGAACACCGTTTACTAGGAAATGGCTTACAACACCTTACTTTATTGATATCCATAATAATTTGCTCTTGTTGCCACCAAAACACCGTACTGACTAAGTCTCTTTAATGTGTTAACCTATTTCAATGTAAAATATAGGTAAGTTTTAATACATGGTTCATACAGGTATCAACTATTTTGCTTCAGAAAACATTGGCAAGTAAAATCTATGTCCTCCTATGGTTTCTCTAGAATAAAGAGTAATTCTCAAATGTGCGACTTAAATAACGTACAAATTGAACTATTATCCGAATATTATCAGCTTGGCGCTGAAAACAACATTTTTAGAGAATTCAATTTCTATGTAGTCAAATAAATTTTTTATTATTTTCGTGTAGTTTTTTAATGGTTCGTTATACCGTCATGGTGTAAAGAGGAAAGTTGTAGAATGTATTATGACTATTATGAAAATCGTACGATTGTTGATGGAGAAACACGAATAACTTATGTAAAGCGCGTAATTTAACGAATTATTACTTTTTGTCGAAACAAACTTTGAAATATCTTGAAAACGACTACATTTTCGAAGATTTCTGTAAAGAGCATTTTCATTTGAAATGACATTTAGAATCACAATCGATAAAAAAATATATTTTTGTCTGTAAAATAGTACAGAATTGAAAAACACGTACAAAGTTATTGTTAGAAAAACTTTTTTATTGATAACTTCTCCAACATGAAATTAGACTTAAAATGTTTCTTTTCTATTTAGGTTTTCGCTGGCAAAAAATAAAAAAAAATTAAAAAAAATGTTTTTTTTAATTTCAATTTTTAATATAAATTATAATTTTTTTGAAAATAGGTACATTTTTTTCAGTGTATATTTTTTAAAAAAGATTAATGAATGCCCTGCAACGCATTCTCGAATAGTTTTGCTGTACAAATTGTGGTTCTTGAACAATATTTTTTAGAAAGTAGTCGGCGGTAAAACATGATGATGCGTTATGTTCTACCATAGACCATGCGGTAGACTTGGGTGCAACACCCAACTCCTACTTAGCAGAAGGCAAAGAATTCTTCACATTGCCTTTCAATCATGTCCATATGAGCCTGCCTAGTCCTAATTTTCCGTCCTAAGTTTATAACTGATTCGCTCTCTTTTCATTTTCATTGCTTTCTTTTCTCTTAGTCTCAAATTTGCCGAAAATAACAAACAAAATCGATACAAATTTAAATTTTAGAAAAAAAAGTTCTCTAAGATAAACATTAGGCAAAATGAATAACAAAGCTATACTATTAAACTGGAAATAAAAATGGTTTTGGGTAAAAATTATCTATTTAAATTATTTGTTCAAAAAAGCGCGCGTTATCTCAAAACCTTTAGTTAGTACCTTTGGAAGAGTTGCTTAGAATAGTATTGTCTAAAATTAAACCTAAGACATCGTTTTCTATCTTAGTAGGGTTCAGCTGATTCTTAAAACATTCCGAAGGATTTCATAAACCATCGGGAATGGCTATTGTTGCCAAAGATACATTTGAATAATTATTAATATCAGTTTGATAGATACGTCTTGACATAGGCGTTAACGTGATTGAACTGGGGTTTCTTATGTTTTGGAATATAAAAAAAACACTAAATGTCATTCCTAACCCTATCAGAATGCGATAACACGATTATAACAGAATCCAATTTTCGTAGTATGCTGTGTTACTAATCTTGTCTCGCTGGTAGTTGAAATTACAGCAAAGTAACTGCGCGAGATATAGTTTTGAAATGTTTTTGATATGTGTTTCTGATCAGGAAACCTCCTGTTTCTCTCAATAATTATCTTTCCGGCAAATTGAAGATTAAGAGAAGCGAAAGATATAAAAATTAAAGACGGACAGATATCCTAGAACAAATCAGAATGGAAAACTTAGAGAACCTAGAATGGAAAACTTGAGCTAGACATGGGCTCATATGGGCACGATCGAAAGGAAATGTGTCTTCTATTGGTAGGAGTCTGGCGTTTCACTCGAGTCTACCGGTAAGTGAGAGATCATGAGTAAATATCATATTTTCCCATCGAAGCCGGAAAAAGATCCAAATCCTCGGCTAGTAACAATCTCGTGATCATTATTATCCTATTACTAGCATACAGCCGTGTGCGTATACATTCGTTAGACACCAAGCTTTCAGTACCATGCCGATCCTTTCGATCACATCCATATGAGTACGCCTGATTCGCTCTACTGTAGAACCGTCTTTCAATTTGAATCTATCGTTTCTCTTAATCTTCAATTTACCCAAACAATAATCGATACAGTAGAATTTTGCGTCAATGAAAACCTAGTAACACCGTTAAGTATTACTTCAAGAGGAATGCTCTTGCTTTTATATTTTGTGTTAATCGCTCCTGTTTTATTTCCATAGCTGCTGTTTCCTTCTTGTTTTTGTCCAACCTTCGCGGTATATCTGACCTGCCCAGGTCTGCTGTAAATATGGAATCTCTTTCCAACCGCCTTCGCTGGGTTTCTAATCCTTCTTGGCGCTACTCGTACCTGTTCATCTGCTCAGGAACCAGAATATTCATCTGCTAGTTGGTGCTGAGAGCTCCCCAGCGGCGAAATTTCTCCCAATACAGATGCCTGTTTTCGTGAGCCATCAGCGCTCAGCCACTCCGACGGAAAGGTCATCGGCGGTAAAATTTTCGAATTTCCAGGCAACTATATCCCGATTTTCTCTAACTTCGTGTTGTTCGTTAGTGTTTCTCCTCCTTAGCAACTGTTGCTAGCTCACAGATCAATCTTCTCTGCGTAGCTGATATCTTCACGACTATTGCCAATGTCAAAACTTGTCGAGACGAGAACCGATCCGCAGATGCCGATCAACCAATCAATCATAGCGATACAGAAACATCTAACTGGGACTATACTAAAAATGCCTGGATGTGAATGTTTGGAGCAAGTTGTCGTACGCGTTTCACTGCCAGGTCGATCGTTATATATTTGTTGCATTTATCTAAGGCCGAACAGTGATCCTGACTTGTACAACGTTCACTCTTCTGCAGTCCAAAGCATCCTGGACAAAGGTAATAGGCGCGACAATGTACTTGTTGTAGGTGATTATAATCTTCCTAATCTTCGGTGGATTTTTGAGGACGATTATAAGTGCTACCTTCCTGAAAATGCAAATCTGCTTTGTTAGCAACGTGAATGACGGACCCTCGATTTAGTTTTCGTTAATGACACGGACGTGTTCGAACTGATTGAGCCTCCCACATCTATACTGAACGTTGACCCTCACCATAAACCCTTCGTTTTAAGATTTGATATGCGTTCTGATGACGGTGAAGCTTTTGATACAATTAACGACGACTTCAACTTTGACTTTTCTCGATGCAACTTCGATGAAGTCGCAATGGCCATTGGTGCACTCAATTGGTGTGAGATGCTGGTTGGAAATGACTTAGATCAGGCAGTTGTGGCGTTCCATTATGCCATATATGAGATTCTTCGCCGTAATGTTCCTAAAAAACGTGTCAGCAGAAAAGCAGAATATAAATTTCCGTGGTGGAATGCTGAGCTTGGTCGCCTACGCAACGTACTCCGGAAACAACGAAAGCGATATTTACATCCAGTGGCGTAGTAAGAAAATTTTTCGGGGGGGATATGATTTTTTTTGTATATATATATGAAGAAATGTTCAAAAACATTCTGAGCAGGAAAAAAATGTTCAAAACCAACAACTCAGGGAACGGGTTTGGGTAGTCAAGGTAGGAAAGCTAGCTGTTGGTATAGAATTAATGCTCTTCCCCTACGAGGACAATCTGGGCGGCAAACTTCAGACTGTCTAATTTACTGAGCCCTTCAGTTCCCTTGTGCAATTCAGTACCACTTCTTCGTTGAGCTTCCGACTGGTTCGCGAACTACTCGGTCTAGTCCCCGACGATAGATCTAGCCTACTCCGACGAAAAGTTCCCCGGCGAGAGAAGTTCGAAAGCGAGCCAACCAGCCAGGTGCTGTGGTCAGTTCGGCGATTCCGGTAGAGTAGGGCATCCGGTTTGCTGGAGCCCCGGCGCGGCTGGTGGTGTATCGTCGCGATCTACGCGGTCTCGTTCCCGGCGGTGAATCTGACTGTACGCTGACGGAGAGATCCCAGACGAAATAAGTTCTCCCGATATCGATTCTTCTTTGGTTTTCGCTATTTTTCTATCGGAACAACCGGTGGGGTGCCGTGGTCGGTCTGACGAATCCACATGGAGCGTGACGTCCGGTTCGCCGGCGTTTCGACGACTCAAACTCGCTGCTCTGTTGCAGTCTACTCGACTAGTCATCGGCGGTGAATCTAGCTTATTCCTGCGAGGAGTTCCCTGGCGGTGATTGCTCTCCCGAAACCGTTGTTCGATGTCCATTACGTTGTAAGACGGTCATGATCTACATCAGCGGTTCTCAATCTTTTTCCTGCGGACCCCCATAGATAAAGATCAATTTTGTATGCTATCAATATGTTATTTTCAATTTGTTAGGAAACATGACTTGAAATTTCAATATGCATTCGGAAAATATATTTTTCTTCGCGGACTCCCAGAAATGGTCCCCTAGGGGTCCGCGGACCTTAGGTTGAGAATCACTGATCTACATCATATCTCTGTTTACTGTATTCCACGTCTTTAAGTCGCTTGTCATTCTGTAGGCTACATTATCCGGGTTGATGTCCGGTCCTCCCGTTTTAAGTAGCTCCCTGCACGTCACTTCAAACCTTGGACATTCAAAGACTCTCCTCGGACATTCAAAGACTTCAAACCTCGGACATTCAAAGACGCTCCGGTGTCTCCTCGACGATCTCACGCTCCAAGCACAATGTTGACGTTGCGTACCCACACCGATGAAGATACTCCTTAAGCAGCCGTGGCTCGGTAGGAGCTGTTTCAGGTGGAAGGTCATCTCTCCGTGCTTTCTATTGACGCACGCCGACAGGTTTGGATGAGCCGGTAGGTCCATTTTCCTTTCTCCGTATTGTCACATTCCTGCTGCCACGTCACCATCGAATCGATTCTCATCATCTTCCTCACGTTTCTGGCGTTTCATTGTTTGTAGCACTTGATATCCTCCGTCAGGGTAATGTAGATGGGGATCATCTCGGCGACAAAGCATACTGCCTCCGGTACACAATCGCAACTCGTACGACCAGCAGTCGAAGCGTCCTGTTCAGCTTTTCGCGGTTTCATTGTCTCCGTCACCGACACCTCCATTTCTTCAAGTGTCTCACCGTTAGTGACACATCGTCCACGAAACCAACGATTTTCACTTCCTGGGAAGCCGCAGTGTTAAGACCCCATCGTACATCTCATTCCAAAGTGTTGGACAGAGAATGGAGCCCTGAGGAACGCCCGCTGTGACTCGCATTGCCTATTGCCCGTTTGTTCGTCTGGTACAGCAGTGCTCTACTCTGGAAGTAGCTCTTCAGGATCTGGCTCATTCTTTTATGCCACGCTGCGGCATTGGTCTATTCGAGGTTGCATGGTTCGGTGACTTCCCACACTTTGGCAGAAACATCAGTTTCTGCACCTTCCTCATTTCGGGGATTCCCATCATCTAAAGACTTCAGCAGTAGCATCCTGAACATATCCGGATACGCCAGGATCGCAGCTTTCAGCGCCACGGTTGGTATTCCATCCGGACCGGGGGTTTTCTTTGATTTTAGTCACATCGACGCTTCTTTGAGCTCGTCGTTAGTCACTTACCACTCGGCTGTGTTACCTCCTTCTTCTTCGTCGTACGGTGTCGGTGACCAGGTAGTTGAATCGGTAGTGATTCGGGAAGAGACCCTCAACGATTATCTTTAGTTTACCCGGGTATATTACAGCTGGTGTTGCAGACCCTCGTCTTCGTCATGACAACTCAGTACGCGTCCCCCAGGGATTGGCGTTTATTTCTCAGCACAGCTACTTATGGCAATTGGCTTGCTAAGCTTGATCTCCCATTTTAAAGAGTCCCTACCTTCTCGAAACGTCGCTTGTGCTCCTCTCTCACTCTCCGATCTTACGCTCTGAGCCCGTTTTCTGGATCTAAGACAAGCAGCGTGTAGCGTACTGAGCTATTCATTTAACCCGTAATCTGCACGCCGTCTACTACATGGCCCTAGTTTTCGTGACATTGTAACGTCACAAACCGTCCCAATCCTTCTTGCGCATCAACGTACTTGTTCGCCGAAGTAACTCAACAAAGAGGTTTTCGTTAAAGGCTTTCGTCTTCCACTTTAGCTTGCGGCCCGTCCTTCTTCGTGCTGCAGAATCGCCTGGTGGTCTCTATGGGGATACTTCTCTCACACTCTCCAGTCCATGTTCGCCGTCAGTCAAGGACTACAGAATGTGGCGAAATTTCTCTCGGTACCGATATCCGTTTCGTGAACCAATAAGCTCCCAGCTCCTCGCTTCGCCGCGATCTACTTGTTATAGTCCTCGGCGGTTGAGCTAGCCTCCACAACGTGCCGTCAGGTAGGTGTCGAGTCTGCAGCCAATTTTCACTACAAGGAAATATTTTCACAAGATAACTTTTGCAAATGAAACTTTCATTTCATTTAAAATTTTAAGCATATTTTTGTTTAACATATTGATTTTTTTCAAAATTCATCAAAATATTTCGGGGGGGGGGGGGGGTTTCGTCCCCAAACCCCCCCTCCCCCCGCTACTACGCCACTGTTTACATCATAGGATCGACGACAACAAAACTATTCTTCGTGAAACTGAACTGCAATATGAAACAGCCCGGAACAGTGCATTCGGTGAATATCTGAACCAAGTTCAGCGTAGCCTTCAAAATAATCCTTCGACATTCTGGACATTTATAAACAGCAGAAAACGTTCCGTGGGTGTACCAGAAAATGTCTATCTTCGAGACAAAAATTCACAGTCAGCTGCCGAGTCGGCGAACCTTTTTGCAGATCACTTTCGAGATGTATTTACCAGCCCTCCTGTCTATCCATCGCAACAGTACCTTGAAACATTGCCAACGCATAATATCAACCTTCCTCTTCCTAACGTAAACGATTCTGATGTAGCGAGCGCTCTGTCCAGCGTTGATCCTTTGAAAGGGCCTGGTCCGGATTGCTTGCCTCCTGTGTTTATAAAGCATTGTGCCCGAGCACTTTCTGCACCAATAAGTATTATTTTTCTGCGTTCAATTTTGGAAAATATTTTCCCAATTGCATGGAAAGAAGCTGCTATAGTTCCTATTCATAAGGCTGGAGATAGGCACAATGTTAAAAACTACAAAGGAACCTCGTTGCTGAACTGCTTAGCTAAAGTTCTGAAAAAGTTTGTGTACAATGCGATGTACGCTGCTTCTTCCAACATAATCGACGAACGACAACACGGATTTATGAAAAAATGCTCCGCCACTTCGAACTTGATGACGTACATGAGCTTTCTAGTTCCAGCTGTAGAGAAGCGTCAACAAGTGGACGCTATATATTTTGATTTCGCAAACGCATTCGACAAGGTGCCCCACAACATTGCTGTTTTGAAGCCGGAGCGACTAGGCTTTCCTGAGTGGGTTACCCAATGGCTGCATTCTTACCTCTCACAACGATCTGCCTTCGTTAGAATTGGCACTATATGCTCAAGCGCATTCGTAACGCCAACCGGTGTGCCTCAAGGAATTCACTGCTCTATGCTGATGATCTGAAAATCTTTCGTTGCTTCAGCACTCGATTCTGCTGTGCTCCAAGACGATATAGTCAATATAGAGGAATGGTGTTTGCTCAACGGTATACAGATCAACATTGATAAATGTAAGATGATAAGTTTCGGACGCTCGGCAAATATAAGACGTTGCGAATATACTCTTTAAGCCTGTGTCATAGAGCGGGTGGATTCTATCTGTGACCTGGGAGTGTTTTTATTTTTTAATTCATTTATTTGACACGGCTCAATGCGTTAGCTAAGAGGAGCCATGGGTCTTTTATATATTTACAAGATGTAAAAAATAAAAATTACAATACATTTTATTTTGAGCCTGTAAGATCCCGTGCGCGCAACTTGCTATTGCGAGCGGAGATCTTTTTTCGCGTCGGGAAGATGTTCCTTCTCTCCCCAATTTCGGGGTTATCCATGTCTCTCTCGTTGTCGTTTACGCCCGTATCAGCCTCTTGATTACTGCCTTGATACTCGCGATCAGATGTTCTTCCTGGCTTCTTGCCCTTGCAGGTCACGAATTTGAAGACTCCATCCTTGGTTGTAGTTTCTTCACTGGTGGTATTAGTTGTTAAGTTTGAAGTACTTGATGCAGCTTTTACAGTTGTCATTATTGCCTGAACAGCAGACACAAATTTGGCAACCATTTGCGGTTCAGGTGAAGATATTGGAGCTTGGGTGTTGGCATTTCTTTCTGCAAGTGAGATTTCCTCAGTGGTTTCTGGGCAGGGTTGTCAGTAGTGTGCCGTTTGTTCACAGAACTGGCACGTATTCGTTTGTCCTTGATATGTACAAAGAGTTCGTTGTGTAATGGTATCACCCCCTTCTGTTTTGTACTGCAGGGTAAGGTAGGAGGGAATGGGTTGGTCTACCCGCATTCTCACCACAAAGACACTATTTGAAATACCTGGGACATAGTTTCTCCATGTGTTCTCCGTAATAGATTCCACTGCTCCAAAATTCGACATGAATTTTTTAATTGCCACTTTGCAAGTAAGTGGAGATAAAACTTCAATATTTCCATTATCCATGTCGACATTCTCTCAAGGATTCATTTATTTGTTCCTCCTCGTGATATAAGGAATCGTCCGTGGATTCCCAGGCACCGCACAGCATATGGCCAGAACAATCCGCTAGACAGATTTTATAGCAGATTCAACGAAACTGTTTTAGTTTATGACTTCCATACCACTAAATCTAATTATAAGTTAGCAATTAGAAATTTTTAACATTGGCACTAGCAATCGCATTAAGTGTAATCTGTACGATATATATCGAAGATGTAATAAATAAATAAATAAATAAATAACTTGATTTATACCCGTTTACAAGCACCTTCGCATGGTTTCACCACCCACATGTAGAGTGGCCGATTTCAAACGACATTTTATGGGTAAAAAACTCACAGTTAATATTTTTTGTTTCTGATCAGGAAGTTGAGAAATTTTTAAAAGTTATTCAAAACCCTCATGGAGGGTTGGTTTGAACCCCACCCCTTCCCTCTCTCATTGCGCCAGGGCCTTCTATCACCATTTCAGGTTCAAGAAACTTTAGTTGAGTATGTGTAAGAATATAACTCTTAGTAGTATGCAAGAAACAAAAGTGCTCACTTTTACAATAGCTTTTTTCACATAAAACCTTTACTAAACTGTAAAAGAAAACATATTACTCGATTTACCTATTAGATAAAAATGATTTTAGTGTCGTTTTTCATTGAAAAACACCAGGGCATTGGATTGCACTAGTTTTGCATTTTCTAGAAGGAAGTAAGAATGAAACACGTCTAGTGGCTTGCTCTTCTACTAGAAAATGCAACACCAGTGCAATACATCGCCTCGGGGTTTTTCAATGAAAATGCTATTGCTGAAAAAACCAGTGACCTATCAGAACGCTACTTAGGAAAAAGAAGCTGTGATTTTCCGAACACACCACCACACTCTACTGGGGGCACAATACAACTGCGTAGCGAAAAACACACAGCTTCGTTTGCAACAGCAGCATTAAGCTAGGTGAATAGTTTTCTCGACAACTTTACATAATCATTATCATGCTCTACAATATCCCTATGTATCACATGATAAATATGACCATGTGTATTGGGTGTGTAACAGAATGGTTCCAGGCCGCCATATATTGCATGAAAATACGCTCTGTGCTAATCCTTCTAGCGCAATATCGATGCCAACTAACAAGCTTATTCGGGGGTTATTTTCCTTTGAACGTTCCACCGGTCAAAGGAAGCCGCCACCAAAAATAAGCAGTAATCTTTCAACTGCAAGATTTATGAACACTGTTTATATCAAAGCGTTTCGATGGCGTTGATTTACAATCATCGGGCTATGATTGTGATATTTTTTCACTTTCTGACGACGGTTTTTGTTTGCCTTTGATAAGTTCAAAGTGGCTTTAACTGCTACCAGTGAGTGCTGTTCAATCAACTTAGTCCGATTTATAGTGGGCCACACAAGGAGTAATAGCCGGTTAATGCAAAATTCGCACATTTCACCGTATTCTAGAATAACCTGTGTTATGTATGTATATACTATGTACGTGAAAACAGACACACGGGTAGCATGACAATGAAAAAATGGCAGTACTTCCTATTTTTATTTTTATCATTTCACGACTTACCTGAAATTCTGCATTCCTAGCTTTTGCCTAACCTCGATGCATTTTACATTTTGAAAGATTTGTGGTTAAAATTCATGGTTCGTGCACCTATAAACTAAATAATATGCTTTTACCATAATATTTCATACTGAGCGTCAATTTGCCGTAGGGGAACCGGGGGTAAGCCCGACACCCTGGGTAAGCCCGACACCCTACGACTTTTCCCAGATATCAAATTTTAAATCATACAATAATGACAGGATATTATAAGTACGATTATTTTAGGCATTTCGATACATATCGATACCATATAGGTTCATTAAACGTCAACAAAATAAACAAAACAAGCGAAAGCAAAGTTGATGCGCTTTTGGATGTAATTTTTTGTTGATACATTTTAAGGTTTTAATAACACAAAAGCTTTGAAAACGACCAGTTTTTTGTCACACATTCTATTCTACTCTCCATATCGTTATTTGTGTGTATTGAAGATAAGTTTGAGTATTTCAATACTGTTAATTGAGCATTTAACAAAAATGTGCGCTGTTGGGGTAAGACCGACAGCACTAGTTTACAAGAAAAATGAAGCTTCAAGAAAAAGTATTTTTTAAACTAATTTTGGGTTGCTGAACACGAAAACAATATTCATTTTTTTGTTCAAAAAAACCATTTTGTAATTTTGTCAAAAAACTCGGTTTTGAGCACTTTTTGTAGTTTTTAGTCAATATTTGTCGTGTCAAAATCATCCAATTAATATAGTCAATATGCAGGTTGAAAGGTGCCGAGATGCCTTTTCCAAAAACATATAATATGTGTCGATCATATGTTAAAATTTTTAGTGCTGCAAGCGTCCAGTTTAAAAAGAGTGCATTTTTGACTATTTTTAAAAGTTACTCATTTTAATTGATTTTTTTTGCGGAAAAACAAATCTTTTTTCAGACCTTTTAGAATCTAAGATGACAGATAATATGTTTACGTTAATTTTAAGCCTAATATCACTAACATCGGATGAAAAATGTTTATGCTATGGTACATTGAGCGAAATGGAAATTTTATGATTTTAGCAGTCCCTGCCCTGGTGCGGCGGTTTAGAGGGTGTAGCACTGGTCTCATAAGCCAGTCATCCAATATTCGAGTCCCTATCGGGACTCAGTGGGATTGTAGCACTAGCCACGTAATGTTCTGTGAACTGAGAATCGGCTGCGAACCCTGTTGAATCAGAAGGCGAAAATTCCTTTAATTTGTTAAAATGTATTTACCACAGACAAAACAAAACTTTTCCAACGAATATTTCCACATTTTAAAAAGAGAACTAAGTGCAATGAAATATCCAAAACCATTCAAATGCCGCAGGATGGATGGATGCAAGCTCGAGAAGACAGTAGCCAACACAAACAATAACTATCAAGTATAGAAGATTATTTCAGCCGAAAGTATGATTGTGCGAAAAATGAAAAGTTACAGTTTTCACTCAGTGCTTCATACCATCTACATTTTTCATCAGATTTCAGGCTTAAAATTTTTGCAAAAAGATTATTTATCTCATTAGATTTTAAAAGAATTTTCTTCTGTCCTTGATTTATTATAAAAAATTAACTATAAATATACATTTTTTTAAACAAAGGTCCAACATTAGACTTTGTTTTACTTTGGTCGATTGTCATCATAATAAATGTACATTTCTACACATATTATACATTTTCGGAAAGGGCATACCAATACCTTTCGAACTGTTTCGATCGCATCCTATTTGAACGAGGTATTGACAAATAACTAAAATAGTTCCCAAAACATGGTTTCGAAGAAATCTTGAAAATGCTTCTTTAAAAAAAAGTGGACTTCGTGATTCAAAATTAACTTAGAAAACAACTTTCTTTTTAGCTTATCGCGATTTCCGTAAAATTGTTAAAATCTGTCACATAAGATTCTGAAAATATGAAAAATCATTTTTCTGTAATAAAAAACAGAGCAAAACCAAAAATGAGGATGCAAAAGAAAACCATTTTTTTAAACTCGAACTTCTTTGAAAGAGAAATTGAGTATTATTTTCGTGTTCAGCGACCCAAAATTAATCTAGAAAACGCTTTTTCTCGCAACTTCATTTTTGATGTAAACTAGTGTAATCTTATAATTATAATCTTTTGCTCTTAAAAAGAGATATGTAAAAAACAGAACAATTTTCACTCGGTGCTTAATAACTTCACCAGTTTTTATCGGTTTTTCGTGATCTTAGGCTTAAAATTCACGTGAGAAGTTTTTCTGTCACATAAGATTTCAAAAGATTTTTTTACCGAATTATTTTTCTATGAAAAATCAACTAAAAATGAGTAATTTTACCAAACATTACTTTTTTGACTTTGGTTGCTCTTATCCCTACATTATTGATATTTAATCCAAACATGTTATACATTTTTGGAATAGGCACATCAATACCTTTCGAATGGTGAGTCGAAAGGTATTGTGTTAATCAGAAGATTTGTTCCCGAGATATTGACCAATAACTGCAAAAAGTGCTCAAAAACACGTTTTTCAAAAAATCTCAAAAACGGTTCTTTGAAAAAGAAAATGAATATGATTTTCGTATTCAGCGACCCAAAATTGACTTAGAAAACACCTCTTTTTTTTTATTCATTTCGTTTATTTGATAGGCACAAATGCGTTAGCTTGGCGGTGCCAAATGCTTATGTTTTTACATTTTGGATATCTTAAAACTAGGAGGTTACAATGTTGAAATATTTTTTTTACAAAGGAAAAAAGAAAAAGTTTACAACTATCTTAAGACTAGAAATAAGATTCAATATACAAGAGAAGGCCAAAAGATTTTTTTATGAAAAAATTTAAAACAAGGGATTCACTTTGATATACAAGAGAGGGAGTAATAGTATTTTACGAAATATTTTACGGTTAACTTAAAACTAACAATATAGTTTAGTACACAAAAGGGTAAACAAATATTTATGAGAAGTTTCACAGAAATTTTAAAACTAGGGATTCAATTCTATTTACAAAATGGAGGACAAGAGTTTCAATAAAGAGTAAAAATTATAGCTATCTTAAAACTAGGAATACAGAATACTAATTTGAATTTTTTAACTAAAACTTATGCTTGGTCAAGATATTCAGAGGGTGGCTTATTTCCGCATCAGTGTAGCAGCAGTTGTATCAAGGACAGGGGAGAGACAGGGAAAGAAGAGCAAAACTTGCAACTTTCGCTCGAAGGGGGGGGGGGGGGGGATCAGCGAAATAAATTTGCGCCTCAGTCTAGTAAGTCGTCGAGTACCGGATTGGCGGATGGTATTCTTCGGACCCGCGGGGAATCCTTCAAAAGTCATCGGACCTCGAGTCGCTCTCGCTTCAGTTTCCTTCTATGCAGGCGTAGTGGTAAGGGCGACGGCGGTTACATAGTGGCACTCTGGAGCTGATCGGTTCCACAAGGCAGGAGGAAACTCTAAAAACGAGAAATAAAAGAGAGGGGCTAAATTGGGATATTTATCGTTTTTATGAAGGTATAAATAAGGGACATATAGGGGAAATCACGAGTTGCCAGCATATCTCGGACTGGTACATTGGGTGGTCTACCTCGGGCCCGAAGGGATTCCTTTAACTGAGACCTGGCGTCACAATACCCGGCGCATACCCAGACAACGTGTTCGATGTCGTGATAGCCCTCGTCACAAGCGCACAGACTACTCTCCGCAAGCCCAATACGCCGCAAATGCGCATCCATGGTGTAGTGATTGGACATAAGTCGGGACATTACGCGAATAAAATCCCGACCCACATCCATCCCCCCGAACCAAGGCTTCGTTGATACCTTTGGGATAATCGAATGTAGCCATCGTCCAAGTTCCCCGTTGCTCCACGAGGTTTGCCAACTGTTGAGCGTCCTCTGACGACAAATACTAAAAAATTCGTTGAAGCAGATTTGTCTTTCGTATATGTCACCATTTAATGCGCCCGCCTTTGCTAATGAGTCGGCCTTTTCATTGCCCGGGATAGAACAATGAGAGGGGACCCAAACAAAGGTAATCTGATAAGATTTTTCAGATAACGTACACAAGGACTCCTGTATCATCCCCAGAAAATACGGGAGTTGCTTTTTAGGCTTCACCGCACGAAGAGCCTCGATAGAGCTGAGGCTGTCCGAAACGATGAAGTAGTGATCTGTGGGCAGAGTGTCGATGATCCCAAGGGTGTACTGAATTGCAGCTAACTCTGCGACGTAAACTGAAGCGGGATCATTGAGCTTGAATGAAGCGGTGATAGTATTGTTGAAGATACCGAAGCCAGTGGACCCATCGAGATTTGATCCGTCAGTGTAAAACATTTTGTCGCAGTCGACTTCTCGGAATTTATTATAAAATATATTGGGGATCACCTGCGGGCGTATATGGTCCGGGATTCCACGAATCTCTTCCTTCATGGATGTGTCGAAGAATACAGTAGAATCAGAAGTATCTAGGAAACGGACACGGTTGGGATTGTACGAAGAAGGATTGATGCTCTGTGCCATGTAGTCGAAGTACAAGGACATAAAACGGGTTTGAGAATTAAGCTCGACGAGCCTCTCGAAATTTTGAATCACCAACGGGTTCAGAACGTCGCATCGGATGAGCAATCGATATGAGAGTTCCCAAAATCGATTTTTTAGCGGAAGAACGCCCGCCAGCACTTCGAGACTCATCGTATGGGTCGAGTGCATGCAACCCAAGGCAATGCGCAAGCAACGATACTGGATTCTCTCCAGTTTGATGAAGTGTATGTTCGCAGCGGAGCGGAAACAGAAACACCCGTACTCCATCACCGACAATATTGTTGTTTGGTACAACCTGATCAGGTCTCCTGGGTGAGCACCCCACCATGTTCCAGTTATTGTTCGGAGAAAATTGATCCTTTGTTGGCATTTCTGTTTCAGATACCTAATGTGACATCCCCAGGTACCTTTAGAGTCGAACCAGACCCCGAGATATTTAAATGTGAAAACCTGGTTGATCGTTGCACCCATTAATAAAAGCTGGAGTTGCGCCGGCTCACGCTTCCTAGAAAAAACAACCAACTCAGTTTTCTCCGTGGAGAACTCAATACCCAGCTGAAGAGCCCAAGCAGACAAATTGTCCAAGGTATTTTGTAATGGTCGTTGCAAGTCGGCAGCTTTGGGCCCTGTAACAGAGACCACCCCGTCGTCTGCAAGTTGCCTTAGCGTGCATGAATTGGCAAGACAATCGTCAATGTCATTCACGTAGAAATTGTAGAGCAGGGGACTTAGACATGAGCCCTGGGGAAGACCCATGTAGCTAAATCGCGATGTTGTTAAATCGCCATGCGAAAAGTGCATGTGCTTTTCAGACAACAGGTTTAGCAAAAAGTTATTTAAAATTGGCGAAAGACCATGCTGGTGCAGCTTCTCTGACAGAATGTTGATAGAAACTGAGTCAAAAGCCCCCTTAATATCCAAGAAGACTGATGCCATCTGCTCTTTGTTAGCATAGGCCATTTGGATTTCTGTAGAAAGCAACGCAAGGCAATCGTTCGTCCCTTTGCCTTTGCGGAAGCTAAATTGTGTATCTGACAGTAAGCCATTTGCTTCAACCCAATTGTCGAGGCGAAACAAGATCATTTTCTCGAATAACTTCCGAATACAGGACAGCATTGCAATCGGCCGATACGAGTTGTGGTCGGAGGCTGGTTTTCCTGGTTTTGGATGGCGATGACCTTCACTTGCCTCCATTCATAAGGGACAATGTTACCCTCAAGAAACTTGTTAAATAAATTCAACAAGCGCCTTTTTGCAGTGTCAGGCAGATTCTTCAGCAAGTTGAATTTGATTCTGTCTAACCCTGGGGCGTTATTGTTGCACGATAAGAGAGCAAGTGAGAACTCCACCATCGAAAACGGTGTTTCGTTCGCGGTATCGTGAGGAGACGCGGCGCGGCACGTTTTCTGTACCGGGCCAGAGTCCGGACAGATCTTCTTGGCGAAAGCGAATATCCAACGGTTTGAATATTCCACGTTCTCGTTGGTACTATTACGGTTACGCATACGTCGAGCCGTACCCCAAAGAGTGCTCATCGCTGTTTCTCTCGTTAACCCGTCGACGAACCGGCGCCAATAACTGCGTTTTTTGGCTTTCATTAGACTCTTCATTCGCCTTTCTAACGACGCGTACTGTTGATAGCTAGCGGGTAACCCGTCTTCCCGGAAGGCCTTATATGCAGTGGACTTCTCCGCGTACAGCTCTGAGCACTCTTTATCCCACCACAGGGTGGGAGACCGTCCATGGGTATTCGCGCTGGGTACTGGTTTAGTCTGAGCTTGATTCGCACTGTCGAGAATCAAGCCAGCCAAAAACCTGTACTCTTCCTCCGGAGGAAGTTCTTGAGTGGATTCGATTTTAACGGATATCGCGGTCGCGTAACTCTTCCAATCAATGTTCCGTGTGAGGTCATACGAGACATTGATTGTTTCCGATGGTCTTGAACCGTTAGCAATTGAAATCACGATAGGCAAATGATCGCTACCGTGGGGATCAGGGATCACCTTCCACATGCAATCTAACTGTAGCGATGTCGAGCAAAGCGACAAATCCAACGCGCTTGCGCGTGCTGGTGGTGTAGGAATCCGCGTCATTTCTCCCGTGTTTAAGATGGTCATGTTGAAATTATCGCAAAGATCTTGGATTAATGTTGATCTATTATCATCATGAAGACAGCCCCATACCGTACCGTGCGAGTTAAAGTCTCCCAGAACTAGCCGCGGTGCCGGTAAGGATTCCGTGATATTACAAAGCGTTCGGTGCCCTACCGAGGCTCTAGGAGGAATGTAGATGGAAGCAATGCAAAGGTCTTTACCTTTGATTAAAACTTGACAAGCGACAATTTCAATGCCTGGTGTCGAAGGGAGGTTAATTCGGTTGAAAGAATAGCACTTTTTGATCCCCAAAAGTACTCCTCCATAGGGGTTTTCTCGATCCAGACGAATTATATTAAAGTCGTGGAAGTTGAGATTTATATCGGAAGTTAACCAAGTTTCACATAATGCGAAAGCATCACATTTTAAACTATTTAGTAAAAATTCAAAGGAATCGATTTTCGGGAGGATACTTCTGCTGTTCCATTGTAGAACAGTGATCGAATCGGTGACCTCGTTCGATGACTTAGCCATCGAAGGATACGATCGCTGCAAGGAGGGGCCATTTAGTAGTCAACTGCTTCAAAAATGTTTGCACTATAGGGAGAAAACGTATCAGAAGGCTTTTAAGAGGATCAGTAACATTGAAAGCTGTGAAAATTAGGTCCACTATGTCAGAAAACTTCATTAGTCCGCTACTGGACTGAGTATCTGTTTGAAAAAAGGGGACACTTGGGGTTTTGGATGTCCCTGGAAGTGGTGGGTACTCCTTGTTAGAATTGATATTTCCAAGTCCTGGAGCAAATTGCTTCGGCTTTTGTGCATCACTTCCGTTGGATTTATTGGTTGTAGATGGCGCACTCTGAGTGGACGACACCTTGGCACCCTTACGAGGCAATGTAGGGGAGGCTGGATTTCTCCTCTTCCTGGATTCCCCCGGGTTAACCAAAGATGTTCCCTCTCGTGGGTCGTCAGATTCTTGCTAAACGTTAGCCAAACCAGCATAGGTATTTTCGGACAGGACAGATGGCGAAGCATTCTTTAGCATTTCTGCATAAGAACGCCTTGAGCGTTCCTTAAGGGAGCGCTTAATTTTATCCCCGCGCTGCTTGTACGCAGGACATGATTTAAGAGCATGTGAAGGGCCCCCGCAGCAAATACACTTTTCAGTTTCTTTGTCGCAAGAGTCATCCTCATGCTCTCCTTCGCATTTGCCGCATCGTTTCTTATTTCCACAATATGTGGCTGTGTGGCCCAACTGCTTGCAATTGCTGCAGTTCATGACCCGCGGTACAAACAGGCGAACTGGTAGGCGAACCTTGTCAAGGAGGATGTAGTTGGGAAGAGAGGACCCGGCGAATGTCACCCGAATCGAGCCTGATAGAGAGTAGGTAGTCTTACCTCCCTCGGTGTTTGCGGTATACAATTGTTTGCATTCCAAGATCTTAATCTGTTCAAGTGAGGGGTCCTTAAAGCAGTCAACCCTGTGCTCTAACAGTTCTTCGCATTTCAGGCCCGGTTCGGACACTACCCCATCGATTTCACAGGCCACACAAGGCACGTACGCTTTAAATTCCCGCGTAAAGCGCTCACAGCAAGCAATCGCGTTTGCCTGGCCGAGATCACTCACTAGAACACGTATCTTGTTTGCCCGAACACGTGTTATCTGAGTTACGGCCGGGTAATTAGCAGTCAGGTCTCGAGAAAGTTTTAATATATTAACCGGTTTCTCTCCGGTCCGAAAATATACCACCCATGGCCCAGAGGAACCTTCTGGGTACTGCTTTATACGGGGAGCAATGCGAGTATTAGGGGGATCAGGGACTTCCATGATCACATCAGATGGTATTTCGCCCTCGGCCATTTAAGCACGAGGGCAGAGCGTTATATAAACGGGAATGTGTCTTATTATTTGATTACAAGGTAGAGTAAAAGTAGGGAAAAGGAAAGAAAGCAAACGAGGGAAAAAAATAAAGCAAAACTTATCTGCAAACAACGTCGATTGTTCCGCACCAGCGAAAACAATGTACTGGATTTACTGCCGGCACCAGCAGCTAACGAACGAACAAAGGATGACCTTGAATCACTGAAATTTACACACCGAACACCACTGTGAAATATAACGATCCGTTCCGTTCAAAGGTTGGGAGACGTATGAGAAAACACCTCTTAACTTCATGCAATCACTCCAAAATTTGTAAACTAGTGCAGTTTTTGGGTGGGGTAAGACCAACACGGTGTTTAGTTGATTGGGTACGTTTTTGATTCGATACAAACGACTCGGTATATTTGTTGTGTTCAATTATACTATAATTACGTCATGTTAATAATTGAAATACACGGAAACTATGTTTTTTTGCATTTATTTATCAGTATTGTCTCAAGCCGACCAAAAAAATTAAGAATTAAATTGAACGTAATTCATAATAATATTACAAAAAGAAACGAAAAGTTTAATTTAATGAGATGTTGAAATGACATTGATGAATAATTTTCATTGACCGTCGAATTGTTGATCAACAGTGTTCCGAAAAATCACAACACGAACCGGTGAGCTTACTACGAAGCGTGCATCACTTCTAAGTGAATGAGTCCTAGTAACAGCGTATATAATCTGCTTGCAGAACAGCTCTTCCTCGTTAGAATGGCTATACAAATGGCAATAAAGTTCGAAAGAATTACTTGATAAAAATCGTACCATAATATAAACCATGCATTATTTATTCATAACACCACGCATTATTTATTCATAACACCACGCATTCGAATGCTCTTCCTCTTGCTACGCGATGAAACTACAGAAAGCATGCGTTTGCATCACACATACTCATTAGCCTGGCCCAAAATACCTTAAATCTCGAAATCAAAACCTTGCACCTGAATATGATAGTTTGGGTGGCTAATAAGCTTCCCTGAAAATTTCAGCTCATTTGGTACACTGGAAGTGGTTCCGCAAATGGCTCAAAGTTTGTATGGGAAAAACTGACCAAATGTATGGAGAAACGCATCAGTTTCACATTTTCAGATCTAGGTAACGCTGTAATCGATCAATGTTTTTCGTGAGAAAAATTAAGAATCTTCTTGTAACAACATATCGACTCGTGAAGACTGCAAGTCATTCCAACAAAAACTGACAAAGTTATAAGCGCGCAAAGTTGAGAGTGTCATGAGTTGTAGTTGGGGTGGCTCTGTCGAAAGTGAAAAATGCGGCTTATAATGAACGCACCATTTGCATGAGGTAGATAACTGCATGAATTTCAACTTTTAATCACAAGAAATGCTGACCATTTGGAAGGGTAGTATCTTCGGCAAACTCGATCAGAATGTCAAGGGCTTTCCGATGAAGAACAGGCTAATGCAGAATTATTCCACCAGGTGGCGTTAGGGAGTAGGAAAGTGACCTATAGTTAACTTAAATATTGCGTCATATCTCATGATCGGGAATACTTAGCGGGGTGAACGTTTCGACAAAGTAAATCATATGATCCAGGGCTTTCCGACGGAGCATATTTTAATTTAGAATTCTTTCACTGGGTGGCGCTAGAGAGCCTGAGAATTTCCTATACATTTGATATTGGGTCATAGCTCGTGTCTCGTCATATACAATCAAGGGCTTGCCAACGGAGAACAGTTTTATTCAAAATTCTTCCCCTGTATTCTATTACTTTTGGGTAAAATTCTATGTTTCTATTACTTTTGGGTAAAATTCTATTGTCTTTTCGGTAACAGACCACGCAATTGCGCATTGCGGTAGTAAACTCATATTCCCGCAAAGGTAGTGGTAATGATGGAATGATGAACGGTTGCCGGCTATGTTTGTGTATCACACAACCAAACACTTTTTCAGTATGTGTCCACCTCCGCTCTGTTCGTATGTAGGATATATTGGTCAATTTCTATGGCAGTATTAGTTCAAACCAACAGGAATTCTGGCGGATATCTGCCAGAATTCAGGCTGGAGTTTGCCCCAATATTGGCAGAAACCAGCCAGAACCACAGATTTTTAGTGGGTAGGTTGGATAGTGAAATAAACATTATAGGCAGTTTCCGGATCCGGCACAGTTCGCGATCCGGACCAGTTCCCGAACCCAGAACTACCGGATCCGAATCAGCAGCCTAAACAGAGTTATTGACGATTTTACGCTCAAAATTCGACATTTTCTAAGGTAAATAACTCCGAAGGTGGCAAAAAGTGACAATCAATGTTATGACCATGTGATAGTAATTTAAAAACGCTACAAAATAAGAGGTACATCGTTTGTCTCCTAGCGACTCTTTGCGTGAAATGGTTGCGTATAAACTACCTCTGTACAAGGGTCAAAAGTCGATTTTTTGTTGAAGATCCAATTCTTATATTCCGTAAGTACTAGACATTCAGTGTCTTCAAATGAATTTCTTCACAATTTTTATTTCGGTGTAAAAAATAGGGTTGTCTCAACATTTTTGAAATAAAAATAATTTCTTCTGAACAATAACAATAGAAGTATAAACGCTTCTGAAAATTAAAAAGTAATCATGTTTGGACAATTTTATTGACTATTCCTAAACTATTGTCAGTGGCTTTTATTTTACAACGATTCCCTTTATTTGGTTTGGCGTGACCCTTAAAAAATATTTTTCAGTAAAATAGTTTTGAAGTGAATTTCCCAAAAAAAATTGAAATTTTCTTCTGATAAGTACCATTTTTTTCTTTAGAGACCAACTTCTTACCAATTTTATAAACGAGATATTGATTTTTTCAGTAGCAATATTTTTTCTACGTTTCAACAATTTCTACACTGCTAAAATAAAGTACCCATTAATGCGTAGAAATTTGAATAAAAGTGAAATAACTCACTTAATGGGTGAAGAGCTTGTACGTTAACCTGGATACGTTTTACCCATTATTTCTTGTAGAGCACTTACAACGAATTGCGTAAAAATACCGAAATTCGTTTTTTTTCGGAGATGATAATGTAGGTTCCGAAACGATTTTTAATGTGTAGGTTATCTCGCTTGAAGTAATTCATAAAGATTACTTATTATTGGTCTCAATATACCCATTGACATAGCCTCATCGAAATGGATGAGAAGTACCCAGTATTAGAAACAAAAAAGTACCCACACCTGGAATAACTTCTGCAAATGAGCAATTTATAATCATAAAATTGGTAAAGTTTTTTTGATGTGTAAGGAAAATAATTACGAAGGAGACAGCTAATCTCATATCCGTAAACCTGAGCTTTCAAAATATTGTAATATGTTGATAATAATTCGTTATTTGCCATTCGAATAAAACGTATGCCAAAGACTCCAAACATTCATTTTGTAAACCGTAGTCCGAAAATCACATGTTTTATGTACAATTTGTCTCTACGGAACAAGTTTAAAATGTCTGACAACAATTCTCAACATTTTCACAAACAAAATGCGGAAACGATTTGCATAATCTTTGGTTTGAACGAGACACATTTCCAATGAGTATTATCAAATTTGATTTGTATCGGCGATCCGGATATGTGTGTATAACAGAACGGCGGCTATGATTAATTTATGTTTTAATTTAGATGAATACCGCATACATTCTCTATAACAGAGGGAGTTTACAAGCAACCATTTCACGTGAAGAGTCGCTAGGAGACAAACCATGTGCCCCTTATTTTGTAGAGTTTTTAATATACTACCAGATGGTCATAACAATGATTGCCACTTTTTGCCACCTTCGGAGTTATTTGCTTTAGAAAATGTCGAATTTTGAGCATAAAATCACCAATAACTCGGTTTCTGCAACAGTTAATGATTTGGTATCTGAAGAAGAAATGTGCGCATATGTAAGAAGTCGACATTCACGAGAAATCATCGTTAAAGATTTTATATTAAAAAAATTGATTTTTCAAGAGTCACCCTAAACAAAACAAGGGAAATTGCTGTAAAATAAAAACCGTTGAAGATAGAGTTTCGACATTTTTAACAAAGTTACTCAGAATTGCTACATTTCTTTAGAAGGTTGTATTCTCCTATATTTTTCCATTCAGGAGTTTTTTTATTTCGAAAATTGAGAGGGCCACCCTAATTTTGTTTTCCCCAAAATGAAGGGCACTTATTGTAGATAATTTGTTCCAAAGACATTGAAAGTCTAGCACTAACGGTTTATATGTTCTGGATTTTCTACCAAAAACATCGATTTGTGGCCCATGGTAGGCTGTGGTTGTCAAACGACATATATTTTGTACGTACCAATCATCTCGCCTCGGTCCAGCACTTTGGATCCCGTATTTTGGTTACTTCACCCCAAAAAGAGAATATAAGTTAAGCGGTTTCGCATATCTCGTGTACTAGTCGTTGGCATATTTGTAAAAGGTATTATTTATTAGGGGACGGTGGGGAGTTGTGAACATAGTTTTGTTTTCGGGGCATAACTACCATAAATATTGATCGATTTTCAATGTTAGACCTGGTATTTGTTAAGGACACCTTAATACATCCACAGACAATTCAAAAAAATCATTGTCTTGTTTGAGATATGACAGAATGCGTGGAATCGGCATTGTTTAGTTTGGTGGGGAGTTGTGAACCATCGCAAAAAGTAAAAGAGATGAAATATTTTTGTGATTTATTTTTATTAGGGCTATAGAAGATAAATTTTCAGATATTTCTAAACAAAAGATGAGATGGAAAAGCGATCTGATTCGCAATGAGTCGGTGACAACTTGATTCGCGCCAAGCCACCTGAATTCGCGGTTATGGCACAGGGAAATTAAAATTGTGGCAGAATCCTGTTCTTCGCATAAATTTGAACATTTTATATCCTAATATGTATGATTGGTCCCTGATTATCGAATTATGATACTGTTGTATTTAAAAAAACTTACTGTAACCCTCTGAAATGTACGGTTCACAACTCCCCACTAATGGTGGTTCACAACTCCCCACTTTACATATCTTCGAAAAATACGTATCTCCATCGACACACTAAAGGTTCATCCCAATTTTTTTTTGTCGATGGAAGTCAATTACCCTAGGAATGTTTTGCACTAATTTACTTTGAAATCAGCTACATAATTTAACTACATAAAGGAACTCCACATACCACAAATACAATTTAGTAAAAAAAACTTTTTGTTTGGTATATTTAGTCGCTAGTTACCTGTACATGAAGAATATGGGTTAATGCAACATTTGCTAATGAGAAAGTAAGGTCATGGCAGTAGAAACATTTAACAGTAGTTACTACATTTTTATCATCTATAGCTTTGCGGGAATTGACGGTGTTCACAACTCCCCATGGTTCACAACTCCCCACCGGCCCCTACTGTCTAACTGTGACAATTAGGTCCGGTCCAGCTAATGTTGAGTACGAAATACTTGCTAGACAGCGTCCACCTGATTAGCGCAGACTACATAGTTACACTCATAGTCAAGTCTATTTGCGTTTAGCGATTATAGCTGCGCATTATTTTGACAACCCTTAACAAGAAATTACAAAAAGCTGAACGTAAAAGTGGTTCATGTATGCCCGCAAAAAGTGGTTCATGTATCCCCACATGCCATAAGTAAATTTGAATTAATGTTAAGCTGGCAGGAAATATTTACTTTTGCAAATTTGTTCATATACATAACATTAACACTTACTTCCAATAACGAAAATCTTTATGATGTTTAGTCTTACAGAAGGGACACCACAAACTTTTTCCAAAAAAACGCGAGGTCCCAAAAACGCAAGGCAAATTTTAATCTACAATAACTTTGATTATCTGTAAAAGTGACAACAAACACTTGACGCTATCGCAAATGCGTGTGAGGTTAGCTTACCGACAGAGCTACCAAAACGCATAAGGTTTGCACTAAAATTGGTAGACTTTCTGTATGGTACTAGAGTCCGAGGGCTTCGACAGATCCTGCATTTGTGAGTCGACTCCTTCCAAACAAGATGCTATATCTTAAACTTCATCCAGCGTACGGTCTTTTAACAACATACGCCGACGAAGTTCAAGCGAACTGTAACCTTCCACGACAACATCCATAAGCATTAGTTCCATTAAAATATGTTTCGTTCCTTTTGAATATTTATTAAAGCCGCACAAACACGCTTGTTGCCGCAGAGGTACCATATAATGAGCAAATCGCTCATTTGGCCACTGTTTCATGTGCCGTAAACGGTGGCGCTCTAATGTATCTTGTTTAACTGGCTGAAAATAATTATCAAGTGCGATAATAATAACATCGTAGTACTTTTTCTCTGTAGCCACAAGCGGAAACCTATTACCGTCAGGAAGGTTGGAGAAAACTTTGTCTAATTGCGGTCCCCCTAGATATAATAATTTAGCCCTTGTATTGATCTGTTACATCGTTGGCGTCAAAATATCGTTCATGGCCACTTTTCCAATCGTGTTATTCGTGGAATAACTTGGATTTTTCAATTTCCTCGCAGCGAAACTGCGGCACCGGTCTCATGTCATTTGTCTGTAAATTGATATATTGGAACAAATTATTACAAGTCGAAAGTATACATGTCAAATATTAAAATATTCCTTAGTGCGTCTAATCTAAATAAGGATCATGGCCGTTGATCGATCCTTTCGGCCAATTCATTAGTTGAGAATTGAGTTCATCCTTCATTCGTCCCTCACGAATTCATTTCGACCCATTCGAGAATAAATCTCCCCACGCGATTATTGATTGACCCGTCCAATCCAATTCGTCCCTCACGAATTCATCTCGACCCATTCGAAAATAATCTCGTCAATCGCCCCACGGAGCCTCTGCTGCTCGAAAACGATCCACAACAAACGACGGTCGAATGAAAATTCACCGCTACCGAACCGAACGAATCGATCAACTCCGCCATTGTTCTCAAGTACCCGTAGTCTTTTTTTGTGATTCCGCAATTTTTAAGTATTCCAACGTTTTAAACTACATACCATATTTTCTCCGTCGTCGCCAGTTAATAGTATAGAAGTTTTGTTCGGATTATTAATAATAAACTCCCTGAAGAATTGAGTGTATTGCAGCGCTGTTTTTTCCACCTGTTCGTATCGTCTTCGCTCGGTTATCTCTTTCTTCTCACATCCCATGTGTTGCTAAATCCCCCACAATTTCACGTCCGCTGTCGGCTGTGTTGTTGTTGATTCTACAATGTTTTCCCAAATCATCGGGCTGAGTCGATTGATATCTAAGACTCGGTGCACCGGACCTCGTGAAAAGTTCAAAAGTTTGAGCGAAATCTATAAATGTCTTTTATAATACTCAAACCTATTCAATTGACAAACGGTTCTCTTCTCTAAAGGTGGCAACCCAACTACGTGTAAAACAAATCATTCAACATAGCGCCAGCATATGTATGTTTGTCAATCAAACATTGTCTGGCGCCGATCTGATTCCGTCAAAAAATATTTATTAAATCGAGATTTATATCTGCGTCGTCAAACATCAATTCAAAGTCAGCTGAACAATGGTACAAACGAGACACTCAGAACCCTAGCAACATTCAACAAACGGGGACAAACAGACCGAATAATCTCAACTTGTGATATGTGCCCCTCAAACAAATATGTTGTAATAAAATAAATTACTAAACGAACAAACGAAGGAAGCTTAACCAACCAGTCACAAGACTGCGCGGACTATCGTTGTTGGCGCCGCAATGATCCCATCAGTCGTTTATGGCTTAATCCTACACCGAAATCAGTGTGCACTGAAGTTTGAAAATATAAGTCACGGATATGAGGGAAAATATAATAATTACTTTTGTGAGACTACGCAGCCAAAAAAAATGGTACGATCCAAAGGGCACCGGCTAGGGTCCAACTGACAAGAAAATGTCTGCACGATGTGCGTGCCAAAGGGGCGATCAGTAATCAATTATCGATGTCGTCCTCATGTCAACGACGCTTTGAAAGGTGGAAGCTCGGCCAAAAGAGTGTGCTCCTATCATAGGTAGCCTACCGATGGCTTACCCTACTGACAGTCGCAGTGATAAGCAAAGCTTCCATAATGATGGGTGCTTAACTCACACACCATCACACCTCATAGTCCATGTATTAATTGGCTTCAACTAGATATCTAAACAGAAGCCTTCAGCGCTCCGTGTGCAAGTGTCCACAGTTGGCTTCAATTAAATTATTTCATAAAATATCATTTCGCGAGGATTAGTCAACCTAGTAATCTTTTCGTACTCGAAACGATAGACGATAATAGATAGCACTGGAAGAACAGTTTCAAAATCGTTGTCTACATTTTTATCACTTATACAAATACAAAAATAAAGTTAGGAAGTAGCAGCGCACATTGCAAAGTCGTTCCACCACTGGATTTGGCTAATTCCAAAATCAACGTTCCTTCAGAATTGATAACGATTAGCTACGTGTATCGCATTTGCTGTATATCTCTTCTGTATCTGTGGCAGTGATTTCGGATTTATTTGCCACCAAGTTCGTATCAGAATGACACCTTTTTTCCTAGGGCGTTTAATCGTCCGCTTGTCAAGGCAACAACCACATTCGAATGGGGAAAACATCATTGTCGCAAATTTGATTTAATCATTAGAATGACTAGAAGAAAAGAAATGCTTCCTTCAGGCACAAATCGAAGATAAACTGACTATGTTTGGAAGGATAATTGATACAAATTAGTACGCCAAATATGCGACTCTTGGATATAATAGCCAAACAGTAAGCCGTGATATAATAGAAAAAGAGATGTGCCTTTGCATAGGCGAGCTAGCAAAGGGATGGTTGATTCACTCCTAATTCATATTCCACTCAGAGGATATGGTTTTCTATTACTGTTCGTTCATCCATATAGCCACAAAATTCTCATACGAGTGCTCTGTTGATAGCTATCGGCAGTATTTCCGTCCGTGAAACATTCGTGGTGTTTGTACACAAATTTTTCTTTATTTTAGGCATTGTCTAGGGGCTGCTTCCAATGTTTACTTTGGACCTGGCTGTAAAAACCAATCTGGTTGGGGTGCACTATCTAAATTTTTAATACTGAATATGCTTAACTATCTACAATTCTGATGTTTGAAAAAAAATTAGCGTTTGTTTCCGAATTATTGGCTTTTCAAAAAAGTTCTATGTCATAAAACAATTTTTATTTGTTGAAAGAAATTTATCTGTTATTGAACGTAGAATAAGGGATCATCCATAAATGACGTGTCATTATATGCGGGGAGGGGGAAGTATTGTATTTTGTGATGATGTGTGACGACAGGGGGTAGGGGGTCATGTCATGCTACGTAGCTTTTTAAAATCGTTTTTTTATTTTTTTTTATTTTTCGGGGCCAAGGGGGGGGGGAGAATTACCGTCAAGCTACGTAATTAGCAGGGGGGATTTAGAGGTTTGTGACGAAATGCTACGATGGGGGAGGGGGGTGTTAAAATCACTCAAAAAATGCTACGTCATTTATGGATCATCCCTAAGAAGAAAACATCACCTACAATCAACAAAACCATCCAGACTTCAACGCCCACAACTAAAACACAATCAATTGTCCAACCAGTAGTGACGGTTAAACAACAAACAAATATTCCATCCACAACGACTACATCTAGTACTTCAGTACCAACAAACATCACCGCCAATCAAAAAGCAGTCAACAAGGATGAAATCTCCACGACCACAGCCAGCAATACGAACAAGCATAACAAAATTATCGACCGAAACCTTCAAGACAGCAGCAACGATGATACTATGGACGAAAGAGACGATCAAGGGAGCACAATGAATGACCCTCAGGTGTTGTCAGGCGACGCCGGACATACTCCACCGCCTAGGAAACGAATCTCCGCTCGCAAAGGGAAATTGTGTGCGAAGGATTCAGTGGAATCACATTAAAATATTATTTTTTATTATTTATTTTATTGTAATATATAAAAGACCCACGGCTCCTTTAAGCTCACGTAACGAGCCGTGCCAAATAAACGAATTAAAATAACACAAAAAATAAACCGGTGTGGGTAGCAAAAGTAGTATCTGATACTATATTTTAATTGCCCCAAGGTGCTATTGTACTTATCGATTTTGTTGGCTATTTTCGGGTAATTTAAGACTAAGTTTATAACTGATTCGCTCTAGAATATCTGTCTTTCAATTTCATTGCTTTCATTTCTCTTAGTCTTGAAATTGTCGAAAATAGTAAACAAAATCGATACAGGTTCCAACTGTGGTTATGGTCTCTCATCGACCACGCAACCCGACTCCTTTCAGCATAAAGCAAAAGATTCTGCAAATCTCTTATTGATCATGTCCATACGAGCACGCTAGTGGCGTAGCCATAAATTTGGTTTGGGGAGAGGGTTTGATGAAATTCATTGATTTTTTTTAAATGCTATAATTTAATATGAGTTTGATAAATTATTGAAAATTCAGAAACATAAGTAGTCTAACAGATTCCATTCCAGTCTACATACAAGTAGAATCAACATGAAACAGTTTTCAAACCGTTATAAATTTTTTTGTATAATATGACAATGAAGTAAAAGAATGTGGACTTATAAAGTGGGATAAATGTTCGAAAACTTTTTCAACGGTCAAGATACGAAATTATCAACTTTGAAGGTTTAACAACTTCGAAGTAATTTTTCAACATAAAACAGTGCCTCCCTTTGTATAAAAATTTGAGTGATTAATTCTCCTACAAGTGAATAAGTGAAAATAGTTAGAGACTTGATTCTTTTAGCAAATTTTTTGATAATGTTATTCTGAACAGCATATTGAGATGTAATGCAACATTTAGGATTTATTTTAAGCCTCAGTAACTCCTACCTTGAATGAAATATGAATTTTATTGTTTATAAACCGCAAAAGAGTTTTATCGAATAATAAAACTTATAACATAATAATAACTTGTTTCAAATGTTTTCTTTTACATATAGTCTACTATATTTCGATAATCTAAAGATATGGAGTATTCATGTCTTCAACAACAATGTTTGAAATGGCATTTTGAAAACTTTGCTCAAGACACTAAGTCTCGAGGTAAAGTTACATAAGTGGTAAATTTACTATTATTCCTTAGGAGGATCAACAACAACAAAAATTTCAGAAGATGTGCTGTTTTAGGTTGTAAAATTCTTCAACGATACTTGACATCAAAATTTGACAATTTCGAATGACTGTGATCGCGACCGTAACAAAAATATCGAGCGTATGTTTTACTGCTTTTCACTATTCAAGCTCACAACAAGTACTAGTACCTAGTACACAAAATTTTATTACGCCATTCAATTCAGCTCTCGAATATACACCATTATTATTTAATAACTTAAAATATATTAATTTTTTATTAAATCCAATCATGCTATCCTGCGCTATTCATATGATTGATAATACAACAAAAGTCAAATGCTCATGAAAAGCGATCTTGACCTACTAGAGACAAACAGGTGAAATGTTCCAATAAAAGTAAAATCCAGGTACTACACTTGTTATTGTTTATTATCATACATGATGATTGCAGAGTTATTGCGACAATTTTACACTAAGAAACCTGATTGGTTGAGGTTTGAACATATTATTTCATATTGTACAAGAAAATAATTTGTAGTGGTTTAAATTCTGTTCCATATTGATTCTCATTGTTTGTAGACTGGAATGGCATCTGTTAGACTACTTATGTTTCTGAATTTACAATAATTGATGAAACTCTTATAAAATTTTAGTATTTTCAAAAAATCATCCGGAAGCCCCGGCGGAAGCACTCAAATTCAAAATAACAGTTACATCGATTTCTCAGTGATGATTGGACCGATTTGACCAAATTTAATCTCAAATGAACGGTGTTGCGTCCCCAAAAAACTGTTATTTATTCCGAAATGACATCCTGTTGCGGAGTTACGTGTTGTGGAGTGTGGTCACAGAGAAAACTTTTATGCAAACCGATACCGCGATAAATGTAAAGAGGATTTTTTTGCTAAAATATAAGGCACACATCTCGCATTTGCAGTTCTAGGTTACTGATGGCCCATTGATATCTTGTTGGGCACATTGACCACCATAGACGGAAGTGCCCGGAAAAATCACCATCTTTCAAAATTAAAAAACTCACATCAGTTTCACATCAGATGGTTGTGCCGATTTTCACAAACTTAGTCTCAAATGAAAGGTATATTATTCTTATGGACTGCTATGAAATTTTATGCAAATCGGTTTTATGGTTACGGAAATATAATATGAATCGTTCGGTCACATAAGAAATTCTCATACAAGCAGGAACTAAAACTTTTGTTTCAAAGGGCCATGAAATTTTAAAAATCGAATTCGTATTTTTGATGCCAAATATCCTTCAAATGCATGAAGATTTTATGTTAAACCAAAAAGATTATTTTTGGTTTAACATAAAATCGCCCCGCCCATCTCAGACCAACCTCACACCCGCATTTCCTTCACCCACCCGTATACCAAAATATGTTTTGTTGTTCCCAACGCATGTTCCCCTCCCACTAATTATCCCCCTAGTCTCCCCCTCCAACACACATTTCAAAGTATGTTAACATGTAGCAAATATTGAACTCACGCTGATTAAGCTAATTAAATATTATATATTAGTTTGTTTCAAGAGTGTCAGCCTCGACATGATGCTCATCAGGTTCATGGCAGTCTTGCACTCATATATACTTACCAAATGTAATAAGAATGTAATGGATATTTTCATAATGTAATGTTGAATGTAACCAGCTATTAAATCATATCTTTGATAAATGATAAAGGCACATTTGCACCACTAGGTAGATTAAAACAAGTTTTACTATATACAGATTCATTTGGTAACAGTACAAAAATTTCAAAAGTATTTTCGCGAAAACTAGATTTGTCATTGATTCACACTACATAGAAATATATGACAAAACTTCAAAAATTGGTTTGCACGGTTAAAAATGGAGTTTTTAACTAATTTTGAATCACCGAATGAATTTCAGCTATCAATTATATTTTATTGACCCTTAGAGGAGCGGCTTTCATTACAACGGTAGGATTTCATCATGCCTTCACAAAGATAGCTGAACATTGAACTTTTTTGTCGCTATTCCCCCATTAATTAATATTTTTAGTTATAGGCAAATTTTAAGAAAAAAAATGGTATCGGCCTGAATGAGCATTAAATATGCTTCCGCCACACAAAAGTTACCGCAATCACTGCTGAATGTGTTGGTTAAACTCTTAGCAACATTTAGACAGGTTTTATTTGTAATTACTTATACCACTGATAACTAACGGACAAGTCAAGTTTTCAAAGTGTACAAGAAAAATAACTTTTGTTTTCAAATGGCAGCAGCAAGCAATATCTTTCTGGTAGCCGGCACTACGATCGACCAGCAGAATCCTAGCAATCAGGATTACAGATTTTGCATACAAAGTAGGATATGGGGAGTTGTGAACACCTTCAATTCCCGCTAAGCTACAGGTTATAAAAATATGGTAACTACTGTTAAATGTTTCTACTGTCATGACGTCATTTTCTCATTAGCAAATGTTGCATTAACTCATGTTCTTTATGTTTAGGTAAGTAGCGACTAAATATACCAAACAAAAAGTTATTTTACTCGATTGTATTTGTGGTATTTGGAGTCCCGTTATGTAACTGATTTCAAAGTAAAAATTAGTGCAAAACAGGGCTGGCGAAACACTTTATGCCCGAGTGGGTAGAAAGCATAGGGTGAGGGGTCCATTAGTAAGGATTTTTTTTTCCCTTTTCGCAATGCACACGCTTACATTACATTCACATTAAATCACGTTCATTTATGCAAATGGAATTGTGGTACATCGATGTTTTCAACTGTGTGTAGTGCGAGATACATGCGTTGCACATCTAATTTTTTTAAGCGGTTCAAAATTTCGAATGGGTAATTACCCACTCGGTTATTTTTGAGTGGGTAGCACTACCTATACTACCCACGCTTTCCGCCGGCCCTGGTGCAAAACATTCCTTGGGTAATTGGCTTTCATCGACAAAAAAATTAGACGAACCTTTAGTGTGTCGATGGAGATACGTTTTTCTCGAAGATATGTAAAGTGGGGAGTTGTGAACCACCCTTAGTGGGAGGTTGTGAACCGTATATTTCAGTGGGTCACAGTATTTTTCTAAGTAGAACAGTATCATAATTCGAAAACCAGGGATGAATCATACATATTAGGATATCAAAATGTTCAATATTATGCGAAGAACAGGATTCTGCCGCAATCTTAATTTCCCTGTGCCATAACCGCAAATTCAAGTTGCTTGGCGCGAATCATGTTGTCACCGTCTCATTGCAAATCAAATCACTTTTTCACCTCACCTTAAGTTTAGAAATATCTTAAAATCTATCTTCTATAGTCCTAATAAAGATAAATCACAAAAATATTTCATCTGTTATACTTTTTGCGATGGTTCACAACTCCCCACCAAACTAAAAAAAGCCGATTCCACGCACTTCAGGCATTCTGTTATATCTCTGATTTTTTTTGAATTGCTTCAGCCTTCGAATCTATTAAGGCGTCCTTAATAAATACCAGGTCTAACATTGAAAATCGACAAATATTTATGGTAGTTATGCTCAAAAAAAAAATTCACACCTGCTATATATATATATATATATATATATATATATATATATATATATATATATATATATATATATATATATATATATATATATATATATATATATATATATATATATATATATATATATATATATATATATATATATATATATATATATATATATATATATATATATATATATATATATATATATATATATATATATATATATATATATATATATATATATATATATATATATCAATGTATGTTTGTATGTCCGCTAACTATTTCTAAACTAGAAGTCCGATCGTGATGAAATTTAGCATACGTATTCCTTCCCTCAAGGAGATGTTAATGATAATGTTTGGGTTAACCTGAGCTGTAGGGGAGGGTGAGCTAAAAAATATTTATATCTCCATATAAAATTTGACATATGTAATTCTCCCACGCGGTCATGGCGGGTAGGGGTGGACCACAAAGGGGGGGGGGGGGGCTCTGAAGTAATCCTTATCTATTCATTCATGAATTGACATGAATATTCCTTTCACCAAGGAGATGCTCAGGGGGAGGTTTTTGTGCATGATGATGAGGTTATCTGAGCCGAGGAAGGGGAGAAGGGGGGAGTGTACTGAAGATTAACTTTTTTAACTTTATAAATTATTTGTTATACGTATTTCTTCCACCAAAAAGGTGGACATGATTTATCTCATAGACTTTTACGCGAATGACAATATAATACTGATGAAATGCATGAATTCTTTAATAATTAAATTGAAAATTGCAAATTGCGATCGCTTCACTGCCGATACCCGCAGTCCACTATGTATTTACATCAATTTTGAGTTAACGTTAGGGTTAGGTCTCATTTTTATTGTACTATCAAATAACGTACTGAAAATTATTGATTTATTCAAAAAATGAACAAAAAGCACCAACTAATGTCAGTCCTATATGAAAAGTACCCACATACCAGTCCCATATACATTTTGGATGAAAGCTACAACTGCTCGGCATAATGATTTTGCATATGAAACTGTTGTGCGAGTACCGGCTGTTCATTTGAAGTAGAATACAAATTGCTGGATGATGGACGAACAGCTCTGCCCTAAAATAGCCACTAAATCTTGCGCTCACGGAAAGCATAAGCAAAGTACTGAAAGAATGCAACGCTTTTTGCCTTTCTCAATAGAAAGGTATTGCAATTGCTCTGAAAACCGACTTTTTAACGGAGGCCCGGAGGGCCGAGTGACATATACCATTCGATTCAGTTCGTCGAGTTCGGCAAATGTCTGTGTGTGTATGTATGTGTGTATGTATGTATGTATGTGTGTGTATGTGTGTGTGTATGTGACCAAAAATGTCACTCATTTTTCTTAGAGATGGCTGAACTGATTTTGACAAACTTAGTCTCAAATGAAAGGTGCAACGTTCCCATAGGCTGCTATTGAATTTCTAATGGATCCGACTTCCGGTTCTGGAATTACAGGGTGATAAGTACGAACACGCAGAAAATGTCGATTTTAATAAATAATTCTGCAATGAATGTATAAAGGTGAAAAATTTTCCAAAATATGACCACAACTGCTTCGATTTGTAGTATTAGGTCACTAACATCCATTCAAAGTCTATTTGGCCACATTGGCCACCATCTTCGGTTCCGGAAGCCCCGGCGGAAGTATCTAAATTCAGAATAACAGTCACATCGGTTTCTCGGAGATGGCTAGACCGATTCGACTAAACTTGGCCTCAAATGAAAGGTATTGCGTCCCCGTAAATGGCTATTTAATTTCATCCCGATCCGACTTCCGGTTCCGGAGTTACAGGTTGTGGCGTGCGATCACATAGCAAATTGTGATTCAAACCGATATTCAAATACTCCGATGAAAGCAAAAAAGGTAAAAATTTCGCTAAAATGTCTCTCAAACAACTTAAATTTGCTGTTCTAGGTCACCGACGGCCAACCAAACTTTCGTTGACTACATTGACCACCATAGACGGTTCCGGAAGTGCCCGGGAAAAGCGGCCATCTTTCAAAATTTACGAACTCACATCAGTTTCCCTGAAATGGTTGGGCCGATTTTCACAAACTTAGTTCCAAATGATAGCTATAATATCCCCACAGATGTCTATAAAATTTCGTACGGATCGCTTATATGGGTCCGGAAATATAGGCTAAATCGTCCGGTCACATATGAAATTCCCATATAAGCCAGAACTCAAATTTTTTTTTCAAAGGGGGGACCCCATGAAATTTCAGAAATCGAATTCGTATTTTTGATGCCAAACATCTTTAAAATGCATGAAACGTCGAGATTTTATGTTATCTCGAAAATTTTTTTTTTGTAAAAATCGACTTTTTGGGACTTTGCCGATTTCGTACCTTTTTGCCTTTGTCAATAGAAAGGTATTGCAATTGCCCTGAAAACCGACTTTTTAACGGAGGCCCGGAGGGCCGAGTGACATATACCATTCGATTCAGTTCGTCGAGTTCGGCAAATGTCTGTGTGTGTATGTATGTATGTGTGTGTGTATGTGTGTGTGTATGTGACCAAAAAGGTCACTCATTTTTCTCAGAGATGGCTGAACCGATTTTGACAAACTTAGTCTCAAATGAAAGGTGCAACGTTCCCATAGGCTGCTATTGAATTTCTAATGGATCCGACATCCGGTTCCGGAATTACAGGGTGATAAGTACGAACACGCAGAAAATGTCGATTTTAATAAATTCTGCAATGAATGTATAAAGGTGAAACATTTTCCAAAATATGACCACAACTGCTTCGATTTGTAGTATTAGGTCACTAACATCCATTCAAAGTCTATTTGGCCACATTGGCCACCATCCTCGGTTCCGGAAGCCCCGGCGGAAGTATCTAAATTCAGAATAACAGTCACATCGGTTTCTCGGAGATGGCTAGACCGATTCGACTAAACTTGGCCTCAAATGAAAGGTATTGCGTCCCCGTAAATGGCTATTTAATTTCATCCCGATCCGACTTCCGGTTCCGGAGTTACAGGTTGTGGCGTGCGATCACATAGCAAATTGTGATTCAAACCGATACTCCGATGAAAGCAAAAAAGGTAAAAATTTCGCTAAAATGTCTCTCAAACAACTTAAATTTGCTGTTCTAGGTCACCGACGGCCAACCAAACTTTCGTTCACTACATTGACCACCATAGACGGTTCCGGAAGTGCCCGGGAAAAGCGGCCATCTTTCGAAATTTACGAACTCACATCAGTTTCCCTGAAATGGTTGGGCCGATTTTCACAAACTTAGTTCCAAATGATAGCTATAATATCCCCACAGATGTCTATAAAATTTCGTATGGATCGCTTATATGGGTCCGGAAATATAGACTAAATCGTCCGGTCACATATGAAATTCCCATATAAGCCAGAACTCAAATTTTTTTTTTCGAAGGGGGGACCCCATGAAATTTCAGAAATCGAATTCGTATTTTTGATGCCAAAGATCTTTAAAATGCATGAAACGTCGAGATTTTATGTTATCTCGAAAAAAAATTTTTTTTTGTAAAAATCGACTTTTTGGGACTTTGCCGATTTCGCACCTTTTTGCCTTTCTCATATAGAAAGGTTATGCAATCACTCTGAAAAACGTCAACCTAATCCCGGAGGGCCGAGTGTCATATCCCATTCGACTCAGTTCGTCGAGATCGGAAAAAGTCTGTATGTGTGTGTGTATGTGTGTATGTATGTGTGTGTGTATGTGTGTGTGTGTATGTATGTGCGTATGTGTCAAATAATGTCACTCATTTTTCTCAGAGATGGCTGGACCGATTTGCCCAAACTTAGTCTCAAATGAAAGGTGCAACCTTCCCATCGGCTGCTATTGAATTTTGGATCGATCGGAAATCTGGTTCCGGAATTACGGGTTTCAGAGTGCGGCCACACAGAAATTTCTCATAAAAACTATAGGAAAAATTAAAAATAGAATTTTTATTTTTGATGCTAAATGTATTCAAGGTGCATAAAACGTCGAGATTTGATGCAAACACGAAAAAAAATTTGACGAAGATTCACTTTTTTGGATTTTGCACATTTTTGCCTTTCTCATATAGAAAGGTTATGCAATCACTCTGAAAAACGTCAACCTAATCCCGGTCAAATTTATTTTTCGACTCGCGTAAGGTTTCTGGATTTTAACAGGCTCGTAGTTGATGGTTTACGGAGAGGGGTTACACTCCTCCTCTACTGTTCACTCCCCTCCTTTAAAAGTCTCCTTAAATCACCCCTCAGACCACCACCTCATACCCTTCCCTTTCAACGCCATCATCTTCAAACCACCACTATATCACAAAGCATACCAATTTAAGCTGGGGAGTCGTTCGTTCATGGGACTTTCGCCCTCCTCACATGCCCATCCCCGCATGACAAAATGAGTTAGCAAGCAGATAACATTGATCTAATGCTGATTAGGCGAATGGAGTATGATATTTTTTTGTTTCAAGTGTTTCACCGTCGACACGTAGCTCACCAAGTTCGTGGCTGGCATGCCATTGTGTATAAGTGCAAAGTGTACTAAGAATGTAATGGACATTTCCACAATTATGTTGAACATAAAAAGCCTCCGTGCCATAGTTTAGAGAAATGAGAAAGGCACAATTGCACCGCTAGGTGGATTAAAACAGGTTTTTCAGTTCAATATTACCGTGGCTGTTTTTTTTTCAAAATTTTAGAACTCGAACTCTTTTAATGAATATAAACAACGCACACATTCTCGTGATTCATGATTGAGAAAGGCACAATTGCACCGCTAGGTGGATTAAAATAGGTTTTTTATTTTGATTATAGAGGTTTTAGCCTTAGGATCATTCGCCTCTTTTCGCCCTAAAAGAAATTTATTTTGGAAAAATCTCTAACCCTATGTGCGGGGTTGGAAATCAAACCCAGGTGAGCTGCTTACAAGGCAATCGATTTACCAACTACGCTATGGCCGTCCCCGAATGCAACACTGTTATATAGGACGAACTGACGATGACACGTGAAAAGAACCAATCGAATATTTTATGGCGTCAGCGTTCTTCGTCAAATTTTGCCCATTGTTCCACACCTACTGATGAAATCAATTCTCGCTTAAGAGGTAGGTATTTTTGTTGAAGAAAATATCGTACCCAAAAAATGGCTATATCGAGAGTGTTAGTCTATTCAGTCAATAATGAAACATTTGAGCAATATTTTCCGAAATGTTCGCTGCAAAATACTGAAAATTAAGCGAATTACAGCGAATCTTCAGGAGGCACCCAGGAAAAATGCGATGTACACCACAACCGTTACCGTTCCCACGGTAAAGATGGACAAGTCTGTCTATGCCAAGGGATATGCTGGTGAACTCGAGTGATACGTAGTTATGATGCCTAAGCTCGACCCTCATCAGCAGAAGACAAAAGTTAAGCCCGTACGATATTAGGCCTGTTTTAATGATCCTTCTAGTTTTCCGATCTGTTTACTTCACATCCTTGCTCTCACTTGAGTATTTTGCTCCAGATGGAAAACCAAGAACATTGTCTAGCCACGAGAATTACATTAAGTTTCTTTTTGTAATAAAAATATTTGTTATTTTTGATATATTTAAACTATTTATTTAGTCCTGGTGGATGTAGCGAAGCGCATCGGGTTACAGCTAGTATTTAATATAGGGTAATTTCGGGAGAGATGCCGCACTCTCTATGTCTCGTAAACAGAATCATTTTGGAACGATAATGTGATATTGCGAGTTTGTCTTTCGAAGAATTACAATATATACTGGAGATGTAAAATAATCCTTATTGTTAGCTCACAAAAATATTAATGATTACACTAGTTTACAAGAAAAATGAAGCTGCGAGAAAAAGTGTTTTTGAGACTAGATTCAAAGATATTCAAAGAAGCAATTTTGTGATTTTCTCAAAAAGCTTGTTTTTGAGTACATTTTTTAGATCTTAGTCAACATTTCGTGTGAAAATCATCCAAGCAATTTGATCAATATACCGGTTGAAAAGTGTTGAGATTCCCTTTCCAAAAACATATAATATATGTCGATTATATGTAAAATTTTCAGTGTTGCCAAGTTCAAAAAAGTGAATTTTAGACCATTTTTAAAAGTTACTGATTTTTAATTTTTATTTTTTTGCAGCAAAACTAATTTTTTCTGTTCTTTTAGAATCTAAGATGACAGATAATATGTTTACGTTAATTTTAAGCCTAATATCACAAACATCGGATGGAAAATGTTGATGCTATGGCGCATTGAGCGAAATTAAAATTTTGTAATTTTAGCATACCCTGCCCTGGTGCGGCGGTTCAGAGGGTGTAGAACTGGTCTCATAAACCAGTCGTCAAATATTCGAACCCCTATAGGGAAGGAGTCTCAGTGGGATAGTAGCACTAGCCACGTTATGTTCTGTAAAATAAGAATCGGCTGTGAAGTCTGTTGAAGCAGATGACGAAAATTCCTCTAAGGGATTGTACTGCCAAGACTTTGTAATAGCAAGACGTTGACGAAATGTGTGCCTGCACAGTTTAATTAATACCTACCACTTAATGGGATTAAAAATAAATCTTCTTTTTACTATCTATTAAAATAACTTTGTGCTGTTCACACAATAACAATTCCGGTTGAAAAAAACTTTCCCCCTTCGTTTGTGTTGGATAGTCTTCTCGAGGTTGCATCCAGCAGTAGTCACCAATCATGCCTTTGTCGCACAAGCTCTCATATCGCTTTTCAATTGCTGCAATGTCCTGATGGAATATTTCACCAAACACGATACGCATACCGACTTAGAAGTCTAAAGCTCATTTACATTAATTTACTCATGCTGGATGCAAGTTCGAGAAGACTGTACCCAACACAAACGTATCAACTGTAGAAGATAATTTCAGCCGCAAGCATGATTGTGTGAAAAACACAAAGTTACAATTTTCACTCAGCGTTTCACACTATCTGCATTGTCCATCCAATTTTTGTGACCATTGGCTTAAAATTTATGATAGATTATCTATCACATTAGATTCAAATAGAATTTTTTTTCTTTTCTTGATTTGTTATAAAAAACTAACTAGAAATATACATTTTTAAAAAAGGTCGAAAATTATATTTTTTTTACTTTGGTCGCTTGTAATCATAATAAATGTACATTTGATCTATATTATAAATTTTAGAAAAAAGGGCACATCAATACCTTTCGAACTGTAAGTTGTTTGTTTGGATCTGATCCTTTTCAACGAGATATTGACAAATAACTAAAAGCAGTGACCAAAAACATATTTTTCAAAATAATCTCGAAAATGCTTCTTTGAAAAATGTACTTTGACTTAGAACTTAGAAAACACCCTTTTTCTTAACTTCATGCAAACACCTCAAAATTTGTAAACTAGTGTTATGTGTGTCCAGTTGCATCACGGAATGCCGAAAATTTTTAGAACCACATTAAAATTTCATTTTTTTTAAATTGTGCGATTTTTTTAGGTAAATCATGCATCAGTTGAACAGCTGGGATCTTTTAGAAGGCATTCTGATCTTGAATACGGTCATCTAAAATTTCAGAAGCAAACGTCGTTGTGCGGCATCTCTCTTCTACAATTGGGAGAGATGCCGCATCAAAATTTCGGGTGAGATGCCGCACTTGATGGCGGAGGATCCGTAGCTAAAAAGTATTTTTCACTTCGGAGTGTGAAATGAACATTTGCGTTAGGTATAAGTTCTTAATAAGGTATATCCACAAACTAACGGACCTAACACCGTTACATAGAATTATGAGTCCATTCATCTAAATATTTAATTTTTATTACATCTTCGATATATATCGCACAGATTACACTTAATGCTATTGCTAGTGTCAATGTTAAAAATTTCTTATTGCTAACTTATAATTAGATTTAGTGGTATGGAAGTCATAAACCAAAACAGTTTCGTTGAATCTGTTACAACATCTGTCTAGCGGATTGTTCTGGCCATATGCTCTACGGTGCCTGGGAATCCACAGAAGCGAACGAGTCCTTATATCACGAGAGGGAACAAATAAATGAATCCTTGAGAGAATGTCGGGACAGTCAACATTGTTCGACAACATATCGAAAATGAACATTCTTTGCAAGAACGTGCGGCGAGACTCCAGCGTTGGCAAATCTAACAACATGCATCTATTATAATGCGGCGGAAGACGGATAGGGTCATTCCAAGGCAATTTTCTGAGAGCAAATCGTACAAAACTTCTCTGAACGCGCTCCAGTCGGCTAATTTGAACGGCGTTGTATGGCGCCCATACTTGTACAGCATACTCCAAAGTGCTCCGGACCAGTGCGCAGTATAAAGATTTCAGTGCGTAGAAATCCACAAAATCGACAGCGTTCCGTTTTAGAAAACCCAATGTTGCAAAAGCTTTCGCCGTTGTTGCAGTGATGTGGTCGGCGAAACGAAGTTTTCTGTCGAATAACACTCCCAGGTCACGGATAGAATCCACCCGCTCGATGACACAGGCTTGAAGAGTATATTCGCAACGCCTTATATTTGCCGAGCGTCCGAAACTTATCATCTTACATTTATCAGTGTTGATGTGCATACCGTTCAGCAAGCACCCATTCCTCTATATTGGCTATATAGTCTTGGAGCACAAAAGAGTCGAGTGCTGAAGCAATTGAACGAAAGATTTTCAGATCATCAGCATAGAGCAGTTTTTCAGAGTTGATGCGGGTGCAGAGGTCGCTGATGAATAAGAGAAAAATCAGTGGCCGTAGGTGACTTCCTTGAGGCACACCGGTTGGCGTTACGAATGTGCTTGAGCATGTAGTGCCAATTCTAACGAAGGCGGATCGTTGTGAGAGGTAAGAATGCAGCCATCTGGTAACCCACTCAGGAAAACCAAGTTGCTCCGGCTTCAAAACAGCAATGTTGTGGGGCACCTTGTCGAATGCTTTTCAAAATATATAGCGTCCACTTGTTGACGCTTCTCTACAGCTGGAACTAGAAAGCTCATGTACGTCATCAAGTTCGAAGTGGCGGAACATTTTTTCATAAATCCGTGTTGTCGTTCGTCGATTATGTTGGAAGAAGCAGCGTACATCGCATTGTACACAAACTTTTCCAGAACTTTAGCTAGGCAGTTCAGCAGTGAGATTCCTCTGTAGTTTTCAACATTGTGCCTATCTCCAGCCTTATGAATAGGAACTATAGCAGCTTCTTTCCATGCCATTGGGAAAATATTTTCCGAGATTGAACGCTGAAAAATAATACTTATTGGTGCAGAAAGTGCTCGAGAAAAATGCTTTATAAACACAGCAGGCAAGCAATCCGGACCAGGCTTGCGAAATGTACCGGAGAACGACACGAATGACCAGACAGTCATACAACAAAACTGGCGGTAGTTGCCGACTGCCCAGTACTGCAGCAGCAGCGACTGGAAATGTCATGGATCTCATAACATTTTCATTTGGGAATGTTATGTTCGTTCTGTTCTGTAAGCTGTCTTTTTCTCCCGAGTCCGAGATAGAGTCCGACAGTACAGTTTACGCTATGTGTTGAGATTAGTTTTACCTGTCGGCGCTCACCAAATAATAACACACACATGTTACATCATCGCTTCGCTGTGCAGCGGAAATTTTCGTTTCTTTTATTTTCGCTTTGGGACCGTTCACAAACCAAGAAGACCGAAATTTGAGAATTTTTAACACCCCCCCCCCTCCCCCCTAGTAGACCTTAGTAGACTTTTACCAACCCCCTCTACGCCAAAAGTTTACGTAGACTTTTTTTTTATTTGCGAGAAATGTGAAATTAGCAAGAAGCACATGTTCAATTAAAAATTAGCATTCAGATTTATTTTAAAAATTTTAAATATTAAAGAAAGGTTTTTCACATTGGTTTGTATAGCGGAATACTTCTTTTCAAGGTTAGTCACTCAAGTATATGTAAAAAGATATATTGCTATAACTAGTTCAAATTTCGACCGAAGTGAGACCTACACCAACAATGCAGAATTGCTAAACACTTTTTGAGTCTTACTGGTGCATTCAAAATTGATAAATTATAAGAAACAATTACAAAATAATACTGTCGATGTGTACTATCATCTAGACTAAAATAATAAACCAAACATGCACACAAATTTCACTTTTCGTGAACAAATTTCAATATTTCTAAGATAATAAGATAATTTAAATTGCCTTATTTGATTAAGGGAACAAAGCTATTTAAATCTTCCCAAAAATATTTATTTTTGTTATGTAATTAATAGCCATATCAGCTTAGAGTATTATCGCAAAGTATCAAAGCTTAACTCCGAATATTTTCGAAGATGAATATAGTAGCACCGGTTTGCACGAGTTTCGTAGGGTCAAGACGTAAAATTTAACGGGTGTTTAAAGATTTTAAAATCAGTGTAAATGATTGCAAAAGAAACTGATTAACTCGAGTAAACACTTTGTTGTAAAAGTTTAACTACACCTCCGAAATCAATAAATAAAAACAAATCAATCCACTTATTGTTAAAAATCGGGTGTTTTGTTGTTATAATGGTGGTTTTATTGCTTAACTTTGACCATTTTTTAGCTTTTTATGGTTCATGTATTGAATGGTCCATGCATGTCTACTAACTAGTGGTATCTCAGATGATTTTACAGTCAAAATATTCCGTCGAGAGAAATTTTGGGCAATCATTTCTAGAACTGTCATTTAGTATTATTCCTAGATCAAAACTATATCAAAATATACGCAAGAAACAACAACGTGTGAGGTTGTCCAAAAAAATCGTGGGTTCTGGGTTGAGTGGTCGCTTAATGAGTAGTTACCGCAATAGTGTACTAGCTTTGAAGTGTCTGCATAAATACACCTAGCTGAAAAGACCGATATTTTGAATACAACTCTCTTTAAATGCCCTTTATAATTAGTAATACGAGAATAACAAAAAATAAAAGTCTACGTAGACTTTTTCAAAGACCCCCCTCCCCCCTCGTAGACAAACGCAGACTTTCGCTAGACCCCCTCGTCCCCCCTATGAGTCTACGTGGTTTATGAACGGCCCCTTTCCGTCCCTGGAGCTCATGTAAGCGAACAGTACTTTAGTAACCTGTTCACTTGGTTTATCAGTGTTACTTTGCATGTTGCTTAGACCCATTTACCGAATATTTATGGGTGTTCAATCATGTGCTTACTGATATATAAAACCTATTTTAATCCACCTAGCGGTGCAATTGTGCCTTTCTCAATCATGAATCACGAGAATGTGTGCGTTGTTTATATTCATTAAAAGCTTTTAAATGCATATATTACATTTTATTATTGTACATCACATGAAAACTATATACAGGAAAATAAAATTATTCGAGTTCTAAAATTTTGAAGAAAAAAAACAGCCACGGTAATATTGAACTGAAAAAAGGTGCGAAATCGGCAGTCCCAAAAAGTCGATTTTTACAAAAAAAATTTTTTCGAGATAACATAAAATCTCGACGTTTCATGCATTTTAAAGATGTTTGGCATCAAAAATACGAATTCGATTTCTGAAATTTCGTGGGGTCCCCGCTTTGAAAAAAAAATTTGAGTTCCGGCTTATATGGGAATTTCATATGTGACCGGACGATTTAGTCTATATTTCCGGCCCTATATAAGCGATCCGTACGAAATTTTATAAACATCTGTGGAGATATTATAGCTATCATTTGGGACTAAGTTTGTGAAAATCGGCCCAACCATTTCCGGGAAACTGATGTGAGTTCGTAAATTTTGAAAGATGGCCGCTTTTCCCGGGCACTTCCGGAACCGTCTATGGTGGTCAATGTAGTGAACGAAAGTTTGGTTGGCCGTCGGTGACCTAGAACTGCAAATTTAAGTTGTTTGAGAGACATTTTAGCGAAATTTTTACCTTTTTTGCTTTCATCGGAGTATCGGTTTGAATCACAATTTGCTATGTGATCGCACGCCACAACCTGTAACTCCGGAACCGGAAGTCGGATCGGGATGAAATTAAATAGCCATTTACGGGGACGCAATACTTTTCATTTCATGCCAAGTTTAGTCGAATCGGTCTAGCCATCTCCGAGAAACCGATGTGACTGTTATTCTGAATTTAGATACTTCCGCCGGGGCTTCCGGAACCGAGGATGGTGGCCAATGTGGCCAAATAGACTTTGAATGGATGTTAGTGACCTAATACTACAAATCGAAGCAGTTGTGGTCATATTTTCGAAAAAAATTCACCTTTATGCATTCATTACAGAATTTATTAAAATCGACATTTTCTGCGTGTTCGTACTCATCACCCTGTAATTCCGGAACCGGAAGTCGGATCCATTAGAAATTCAATGGCAGCCTATGGGAACGTTGCACCTTTCATTTGAGACTAAGTTTGTCAAAATCGGTTCAGCCATCTCTGAGAAAAATGAGTGACATTTTTGGTCACATACACACACATACGCACATACACACACATACATACATACACACACATACATACATACACACATACATACACACAGACATTTGCCGAACTCGACGAACTGAATCGAATGGTATATGTCACTCGGCCCTCCGGGCCTCCGTTAAAAAGTCGGTTTTCAGAGCAATTGCAATACCTTTCTATTGAGAAAGGCAAAAATTTCACCTTTTTACATTCATCGCAGAATTCGTTAGAATCGAGATTTGCTGCGTGATCGTACGTATCATCCTGTAATTCAGGAACCAGAACTCGGATCCACACAAAATTCAACAGCAGCTGATGGACCTTCCATTTAAAATCAAGTTTGTCAAAATCGGTTCAGAAAATTCCGAGAAACCGATGTGGACAAATCAACAAATTTTGTTTTGTAACCATACTCTTCAACTCGTAATCCGGGACAAGATGTCGGTTGAAAATCAAATTCAATAGCAACCTATGGGAATAGTATACCTTTCATTTGAATCTTAGTTTGTAAAAATCGGTTCAGCCATCTCCAAAAAACCGATGTGGACATTTTGTTAACAAATCCGCACATACACACATACATACATACATACATACATACATACATACATACATACATACATACATACAAACACAAATACATACACACAGATATTTTGCGATTTCGGCGAACTGAGTCGAATGTTATATGAGACTCGGCCCTCCGGGCCTCGGTTAGAAAGTCGGTTTTTGGAGCAATTGCGTAACCTTTCTATATGAGAAAGGCAAAAGAATAGTATTTAATTAGCTTAATCAGCATGAGTTCAATGTTATCTTCATGTGATTATATTTTGAAATGTTGGTGGAATGGGTTTAAAAGTGAAGGGAATGGGGGGTTAGTAGAGTGGGAGTGGAGGATGCGTCAGAAATCCTTCATCTTATTTTGGTATACGGGGTGGATGAAGGAAATGCGGGCGTGAGGGTGGTCCAAGGGGACGGTAGTGATGAAGGAGGGAGATCTAAGGGCAAGGCGAGGGGCAGGGCGGAGGGGCTCTGATGCAATACTCAGCTGCATATTTTGCCTTCCATTTGAGACTTGGTTTGAGAAAATCGGTTCAGTCATCACCGAAGAACCGATGTGACTTTATTTGTGGAATATGCCCGGAATTCCGGACTTCCGGAATCGTCGATAGTGGACAATATATTCAAAGAATGTTTGATTGGCAATCAGTGATCTAGATCTGCGATTAGAAGTAATTTGGTGACCATTTCAATAGTTTTTAGCCTCTGAGGTATTACGATTGTACCGATTTATATGGGAAATTCCAGTGTATCCTTACTAACACCCCTGTAACTCCGGAAGCAAAAGTCAGAACCGAATGAAATTCAGCAGCAGTGAATGGTATTACTGTATCTTTCATTTGAAATCAAGTTTGTAAAAATCGGTAGAGAATTCGTTGGGGAATGGGTGTGATATTAGCTTAGGAACTTGACGGGTTCCCCGGGGGCGTCATGAACTGTCATAGGTGGCCAATGTGGTCAAAGCTGCTTTGATTGATCATTAGTGATCCAGACCCGCAAACTAGAGTAATGTTACATCAATTTTAATATGTTTTACATCATTTGAACATCATGGTGGTACCAGTTTATATGGGAATTTGCTGTGTGACCGCACTCTTCAATCCGTAACTCCGGAACCGGAAGTCGGATCAACTAAAAATTCAATAGCAGCTTATGGGAGCGTTATACCTTTCATATGAAACTAAGTTTGCGAAAATCGGTTCAGCCATCTCTGAGAAAATTGTGTGAGTTTAAATGACACACACATACACACACACATACACACACACAGACATTTGCCGACCTCGACGAACTGAATCGAATGGTGTATGACACTCGGCCCTCCGGGCCTCCGTTAAAAAACCGATTTTTACAGTGATTGCATAGCCTTTCTTTATATGAGAAAGGCAAAAAGGGGAGGGAGAGAAAATTTGATTTTAAAACTTTATGATTTATTTGCAAGTGCATCTACCAAGAACCGCTTTATTGTATTCAATAGTGAGATGGGATCTTTCTTTTATCTTCGAATAGATTAAAATGTAGAAAGTAACGTTAAATTTCACCATGAATTTTTCAATCCGTAGTAAAATTTTCAAAATAACTTTTAAACATCAGCAACAGTCCTTGCTTTGATACATCACATGGTAGTTAGTATCGACTTGTAATTTGCGCGACATTATATAAAGAAACTAACCCAGTGGTGAAAGAGTTCGGAACTATGTTTTATATTGATATAATTGAAAAAAATCTATTTGAAAGTACACCGCCTTAAACTGGATTTTCTCGAAATGTTTTTTCTCCTAAATAATTTTTACATGATTGCGATTGACAAAAAAATAGGTAACCGATCTTCTTCATTTTTCCGCAATTGTTCGTAATTAGGTATTCTCGTACTTTAGTGAATCTTTTTATTGCATAAGTTTTTATTTTGAGGATAATAATCTTTTGAAGCAAATTTCACACATCAAAACATTTAGGAAAAAGTTCCCTAATGCAGAAATTTTGATTGAAAATATCAAAATATTTATTCATTTAAGCGTTAAGGTACGGGGTATACTATTATACTAATAAGTTTTTTGAGTTTCAGAATTTTAGTTCATATGGTGGACTTTCATCGTGATCATAGGAAATCTGTTGAAAAATGAGGAAAAAGCCATAGCTCTACCAATTACCAATAAGTTTTATAAACCTACGCAATTAAATCTGTACCCTACCTTTGTTTTTTTACTACGAAAAATGTGCTATCAAAAAACTATACCTTAGATATAATAAAATCATTGCTTTATCAATCTTTATCACTTTTGAAATATGTCACCTTATTGGATTACGAAAAGCATCTTGCGTTTAAAATGAACACTCCGTGATCTCTTATGATTTTATCATGTTTTGAATAATAAGAAAATAATATTCTAGTACTGAAATGAATTTCAGTCTTCTCCAGATATCGATATACTTGAAATTGGGAGATTTTATCTATTGGAAACATGTTTTTCATTGCTGGTCTCAACGCAATAATATTTTTGTATCTCTAAAGATGGGATCAACGCCTTTTGTCAATGATTTTTTTTATCTTTGTGGCAATGGTACCCAAATTGCCAAGAGAAGATACCAGTATTCAAATATCTGCATTTTCTTAGATAGTCAAGCTATATGTCGCTCAAAACTGGGAGTGCATCCTTGCACTCCGACAATTGGCGGAGAAAAATCATGTCAATATATACTGGGTTCCAGGAAATTGTAGAGTTGCAGGGAATGAAAAAGCCGAGGAGTTAGCAAGAAGAGGGTCTTCCACTAATTTTATCGGACCAGAACAATTCTGTGGATTCCCATCGAGTGCCCTCAAAGTGGAGCTGAAGAAGTGGGAGATCACAGCTATAAACAACAATTGGGGTACCGTAACTGGACTGCGACAATTAAAGAAATTGATTTCACCTAACGATAAAAAAGCCTGGAGTTGCTTAGATTAAGGGGTAAGGGTTTCAGCGTGAAAAAACACCTTTTGCGAATTTTTTTAGAACTTTGCGTGAAGCGAATTGATCAAAACTTTTGTACACTATAATGTATCAATTAACGATCAATGGAATTCGTATAGATTGATATTCATCCCTTTACTTAATTCATAAGATAGATATAAGTAACAAAAGTGGCTTTTTAATTATCGAATACATGTGTTTAAGCGAACTGGTAACATGAACGAGCACCCTATTTGAGATAATATGTGAAACAAAGATGAAAACCAACGGTTCCAAATGGGTAGAGTTTAGATAAGAATATACTGAGAATGGGTTCACCACTCCATGTGTATAACTGATTTAACTCTCATCTCAATATAAGTAACGATAGAACAATAAATAACTGTAATTTATACAAAATAATGCGAAAAGATTACAGCAACATTGCACAGCAGTGAACAAAGTAGATGAAAAATTAAATCATTCCTCAAATTCACACGACTTGGAGACCATTCATAAATGACAAAACGCAAAATTGCCCAAAATTGACGCCCTCTCCCCCCGGAAGCATGTTCCAGTTCTGGGATACTATTTGTGAATTTCAATGGAGTGCTGTCAATATGTGTATCAAAATTCATGGAATTGCTTCAGTATGCTGTATCTCGTGGTTTTGGAACCATTTGGTGGTTTGACCCTGGAATCGACATTCCGGAGCAGGTTCCCGTGAGGCCGTGAGTCGTCATTCCGAGGTCAAATTGCCATATGGTCCCCGAACAATAAATAGCAGACTTCCGATACAATTTGAAGAGTTTTTATACTCCTATAGCTAGGACATACCCTAGTATTGGAACATTACTCCGGAAAATCCGAATTACCAATAACCAGGTCCATTCATCCGGTTCTATTTTACTGAATCAAAAAGTGAACGAGTTCCTCAATCCTAAACATCTAAAAGAGTCCAAATGGGTTCACAAGAAAGCCATAGTTATGAGCATTTCAATTTGTGTGTACCCGGGTACTCTCGTCGGCCTGTTGAAGGAGTTTTTTGTTGGACACATACCGGTTAAGAAAATAATCTTAGATTATTTTCAATTCCCTAAACAATCAAATTAAGCATCGCCAACAAAAAATGAATAATAGCTGGCCATTCCCCCACACTATTTTGGCACACTTCCTCTTTCTATATCGCCCAATACATTCCCTACCAGCTGTCGGGAGAAAAATCTTATGACATCACGGTTATGGATGGCAAAACAGTTCAGATATGCGGCTGTCACAACATCTCGACCTCGTAACATTCCCGAAGCACCTGACTTTACCCTCTGAGCACATTACTGTACATCGCCACTCAGAAACAGCCAAATCTTCGGCTTCTGTACATGAGTGCTGCGAAATGACTGAACCCTAATTCGCTTGCGTGTCATACCTCTCACGCTAACACACAGCACTCATTCAGACACTGAACGGCTACAGCAGTGCTCGGCAGCTGGGCTCGCCGCTGGCTGCGACTGTGTTCTCTTAGGTGCCAGTCGAAATAAATGTTAGCAGTTCGCAAGCCTGATCCGGACCAGGCCCTTTCAAAGGATCAACGCTGGACAGAGCGCTCGCTACATCAGAATCATTTACGTTAGGAAGAGGAAGGTTGATATTATGTGTTGGCAATGTTTCAAGGTACTGTTGCGATGGACAGACAGGAGAGCTGGTAAATACATCTCGGAAGTGATCTACAAAAAGTTCGCCGACTCCGGCAGCGGACTGTGAAATTTTGTCTCGAAGATAGACATTTTCTGGTACACCCCCGAAACGTTTTCTTCTGTTTATAAATCTCCAGAATGTCGAAGGATTATTTCGAAGGCTGCGCTGAACTTGGTTCAGATATTCACCGAATGCACTGTTCCGGGCTGTTTCATATTGCAGTTCAGTTTCACGAAGAATAGTTTTGTTGTCGTCGATCCTATGATGTAAATATCGCTTTCGTTGTTTCCGCTCAGCATTCCACCACGGAAATTTATATTCTGCTTTTCTGCTGACACGTTTTTTAGGAACATTACGGCGAAGAATCTCATATATGGCATCATAGAACGCCACAACTGCCTGATCTAAGTCATTTCCAACCAGCATCTCACGCCAATTGAGTGCACCAATGGCCATTGAGACTTCATCGAAGTTGCACCGAGAAAAGTCAAAGTTGAAGTCGTCGTTAATTGTATCAAAAGCTTCACCGTCATCAGAACGCATATCAAATCTTAAAACGAAGGGTTTATGGTGAGGGTCAACGTTCAGTATAGATGTGGGAGGCTCAATCAGTTCGAACACGTCCGTGTCATTAACGAAAACTAAATCGAGGGTCCGTCATTCACGTTGCTAACAAAGCAGATTTGATACAAGCCACCAAAGTTTCTGTGATGGTCGTCTCTTGTTTCGTGGTTGCATTTTCAGGAAGGTAGCACTAATAATCGTCATCAAAAATCCACCGAAGATTAGGAAGATTATAATCACCTACAACAAGTACATTGTCGCGCATATTACATTTGTCCAGTATGCTTTGGACTGCAGAGGAGTGAGCGTTGTACAAATCAGGATCACTGTTCGGCCTTAGATAAATGCAACAAATATATAACGATGGACTTGGCAGTAAAACGCGTACGACCACGTGCTCCAAACATTCACATCCAGGCATTTTTAGTATAGTCCCAGTTAGATGTTTCTTTTTCGCTATGAGAACATCACCTCCGCGACGTAGATGACTGGTAGAAGAGTTGCGATCGCATCGGTAGATTGTGTAGTTTGTCGTTAGCTCAGTGTTTAATATATCGTTACCTAACCGATAATGTTTCGGTGAGAACGATAATGTCGTAGTCGCAGGAAGTGAGCGAAAGCAAGAAAGCCTACGTTTTTGTTCTCATTTCACGAACGTTCTGGTAGTAGACGGACAGGAAATCAGGTGTTGTACGCAACGGCATGTTATGAACCAAGAGGTTTTCAAAAAGCGAACTGTCATGTAAAGCAAAATACTCGCCTGAGAAGGGAGTTAAATGCGCGATATGTATCTAAGTATGGTTACCTCGTTTTATGCTATAAAGTTTCAGGCACTAACTTCCGTGAATGCATTTATTTGTATTGATGTGAATTTTGGGATAAAACGAAAATTTCAACGAATTAATGCTCCATTTTTCAAAATGTAGCTTTCCAGAATAAACCTAAGTGATATAAATTCATTGTAGGGGAGACTGAGGAGACTTGATCCCCGGGGAGACTTGATCCCATCATTGTAAAGGCGGATCAGAATACATTAATCGAATATACTAGAAAGTTGCGTAGTTTTATCTTATCATAAATTTCACTAACACAGAAAAACATAAATTTGACTTGTGTAACCGAATTTTTACCGATTTGAAATAAAATCTCAGAAGAACTGAAGAAGATTTATTTTCTAAATTTTCAAACTTTTTCAAATTGATAAAATCACCCACTACATACTCTACTTTTGCATACAGAATTACAGGATAATGTCAATTATAAGAATACGTTATAATTGAGTTGATTTTTTTACTTAACTATATTTTTACTAAAGTCTGCTGAAATAGATGCTATGGGTTCACTTGATCCCTTGAAATTCGTGGAGATTTGATCCCTTTTGCCATACTTCATACAACCCACTGAAAATAATCAAATTCACACCAGAACAAACATATAGCTAGATGGTACTTTTAATAAACTTACTCCAACTTAACCAATACACAAGGTTGCGAAAGAAAAATATTTTTAGATTGTTGGATAAAAACAATGTACAGCCAAATGTAAATGGAAGAACAGTGAAAGTGCTAGCCGATTTATAGATGTAATCAGACCTCGTGAAACTTAGCTGAAGACACCTAATCACGAAAACATCAACGAGAGCTAAAATACTTCTGTTCATTATTTTTCAGTTTAGGACCAAGGTGCGGCGTCTTACCCGCACATGCGGCATCTCCCCCGAATTGACCTACGTTTTTAAAATGCTCGTGGAAATTTGATGGATTTTTTTTTCATGACAAAAATCATTGTAGTGTATTTTAGATACCTGTCGTAATCGATAAATATGTATTGTATACAGGTATATCTCAATAGTACGTACCCTCGTTAGTACGTACATTACACCTACCAACAATTTTTTTTTTCGTTTGATTTTGTAAACTTCAACAAAATGCGACACATTTTATAGAAGTTTCACGGGTGCCATGTTACTTCTGCCTACTTTAGAGAGGTTTTCTGCAAACTCCAGCAAAGTATTCCAAAGTTTAAGTAAACCATAAATGCATCATGAAATTCTACCTAGTATGAAAAGAATCCTACGAGCTTTAGGGACGTCCTACAAGTATCTTGAAAGTCTTATAAATTTTTAGGAGCTTGCTAACTTACAAGGAAATCTTTAGAACTTCAGACAATTTGTACGATATTCCTATCATTTACAGTTTTTTTGTCAACTTCAGAGAATCTCAATGAGCTTTTAGGATGACAATTCGCCGGTTATATAAAAATTAGGAAATTACTTCAAACTTCAGAGAATTTTCATGCACTCAAACATTTTACATAAACAGCAGAGTGTTCACGATATTCACTCATCTTTTACCAAATTCGGGGTAAATCTGCCAACTTCAAAAAATTATACGATCTTGATCGAAATCTTTAGAACTTCTGGAAAGTTTACGAAATTTCAAGAGTATTTAAATGATTTATGGAAAAAAAATTCCAACAGTGTTTTCAAGTTTTACAATATCACTTCAAACAAATAAATTACAACGAACCTCAAGTAAATTTCTGAAACTCACAGTTGACATCACAAAATTAGGAAAGTTTGACCAAAAACTTTTGCATGCTTTATGTACGGTATGTCTCACAAGTATCAGAAAAGTATTACTAACTTCGAAGTAACCGGTAAAATTCAAAGAAAATTTTCTGAAGATCAAAAATGATTTCAATAACTTTTAAGATCTACACGATTTTTGCTAATTGATTTTCAAATATTATGCACATAAAATGTGAGAGCTCAATTTATTACATTCTAGGAGATACTAAGTTTTGAATGGAATGGGTGAGATTCGGATCAAGTACGCCTAGCGAATTTGATGGAGACTCATATGACTTACAGATCTGGACAAACGCAGCTAAACGAGCCTTTTTTCTTCTATACTTTTTTGTGAAACTTGCGCGAGCAATTAAAGGAAGTATTCAACATATTGGCGTGGTTCAAGGATTAAGGTATGACAGGGAACTATGATTAATATATCTTTAAGCTCATATGTTGTCATACAATATATTTAAAATTTAATCGCCTTTGCAAATATATTTAAATATCCATTTTGCGACCAAAATAATAAAGGAATAGAAAAACAATATATAATCCTGTTCGGAGAAGAATTGTTAACCCTTGTGAAGGCAAGCTAAAATCGCGCTCGCGTAAATTCAAAGAATTTATCAATAACTCTTGAATATCCTACAATATTCAGAGGCATCTTATTCCTTTCGGTTTTTTATTACAAATTCAGAATATTTTATGCGAAATTCAGAAAAATCGTACGTAGTCAAGGAACTGAATAAGTCCGAGGAAATGCTTTTACATGCCATTTTAAACCATTCTGGCTGTAGCAAACCGTTCTTCTAAAATTAAGTACACAGTGATTGAACATTTTATCACTAATATGGGGATTAATTTAGTGACAAATCTTATTTTAGGAACATTACGGCGAAGAATCTCATATATGGCATCATAGAACGCCACAACTGCCTGATCTAAGTCATTTCCAACCAGCATCTCACGCCAATTGAGTGCACCAATGGCCATTGAGACTTCATCGAAGTTGCATCGAGAAAAGTCAAAGTTGAAGTCGTCGTTAATTGTATCAAAAGCTTCACCGTCATCAGAACGCATATCAAATCTTAAAACGAAGGGTTTATGGTGAGGGTCAACGTTCAGTATAGATGTGGGAGGCTCAATAAATTTCTGAAACTCACAGTTGACATCACAAAATTAGGAAAGTTTGACCAAAAACTTTTGCATGCTTTATGTACGGTATGTCTCACAAGTATCAGAAAAGTATTACTAACTTCGAAGTAACCGGTAAAATTCAAAGAAAATTTTCTGAAGATCAAAAATGATTTCAATAACTTTTAAGATCTACACGATTTTTGCTAATTGATTTTCAAATATTATGCACATAAAATGTGAGAGCTCAATTTATTACATTCTAGGAGATACTAAGTTTTGAATGGAATGGGTGAGATTCGGATCAAGTACGCCTAGCGAATTTGATGGAGACTCATATGACTTACAGATCTGGACAAACGCAGCTAAACGAGCCTTTTTTCTTCTATACTTTTTTGTGAAACTTGCGCGAGCAATTAAAGGAAGTATTCAACATATTGGCGTGGTTCAAGGATTAAGGTATGACAGGGAACTATGCTTAATATATCTTTAAGCTCATATGTTGTCATACAATATATTTAAAATTTAATCGCCTTTGCAAATATATTTAAATATCCATTTTGCGACCAAAATAATAAAGGAATAGAAAAACAATATATAATCCTGTTCGGAGAAGAATTGTTAACCCTTGTGAAGGCAAGCTAAAATCGCGCTCGCGTAAATTCAAAGAATTTATCAATAACTCTTGAATATCCTACAATATTCAGAGGCATCTTATTCCTTTCGGTTTTTTATTACAAATTCAGAATATTTTATGCGAAATTCAGAAAAATCGTACGTAGTCAAGGAACTGAATAAGTCCGAGGAAATGCTTTTACATGCCATTTTAAACCATTCTGGCTGTAGCAAACCGTTCTTCTAAAATTAAGTACACAGTGATTGAACATTTTATCACTAATATGGGGATTAATTTAGTGACAAATCTTATTTTTGTAAGTTTTCATTCAATATTAAACATAAAAAGTAATATTTTGAAATTTATTTTTGTGATTCGATAGTACGTACGTTTCGATAGTACGTACACTAAACGAAGCGCCGCAGGTGTACGTACTATCGAGGTATACTTGTATTACGCAGGATCAGAGTTAAAAATATTCAAATTCATTGAATAAAAATTGATCATATTCAGCCTCATTCATTTTCAATACTCAGTAACGCAGCTGAAAACGTCAAACGAACAAACCGCCCATTCATCCATGCATATTTTCATTCGTCTCCGATTATTACACGAAGCGACCGTGCAGCAACGAATCAAACGCATCAAAGTAGGCGCTGGCACAATGTAAGCGATGATAATTGTTGTTTCTTATGCTTTACCGGCATTTTAAAACATTTTCCTTGATAATTAGTGAAATGAATATATTGTACGATATTCAACTGAAAGAATGACATGGATATTTGAATGAATATTTTTTCTATTCAGTGCGAGTCGCATCATGTTCATTTTCAGCCGTCAAAAAAGGGCTTCGAATATTTCTAACTCTGCGCAGGATTGATTTTTGAATATGTGCGTCATCTCTCCCGATATTAACCTAAACCTTTTTTCTACTTTCAGCATCTCCTCGATTGTTTCCTTTCTACCCACCTCATTACAGTTACCTGCTACCTCCCTGTGGTTCTAAGCGTAAAGGTGGTCAAGTTCGCTTCACACCTCAGCAAACACAAAGCCTTGAACGGAGATTTTCCAACCATAAATATCTTTCACCCGAAGATCGTAGGCACCTCGCAGTACAGCTGAAGCTAAGTGACAGACAGGTACTGATACACATAAAAACTGAACCAGATTTACAATTTATTTTCGTTCTGCTAATAGGTCAAAACGTGGTTCCAAAACCGCCGCGCCAAATGGAGACGTGCCAATAATGGAGGTCATACGTCGGATTCGCCAGTTGATCTAGGAGCTGATGCCAACAAAAACGAAAATCATACGTCGGTTACATTCTCTGCTGGGGCAGCAGTGGATCCCATGAAGAAATACTCAAATGATTATCGTACAACCTCGAATAGCAAACCCGCAGACTCGTATGATCGCAGTTCTGGAAATTACTCGGATCTTGAGAGTTCCAGTGATGCCGAAGATAGCAGTTACGAAGATGGAGGAACCTCTCCAATCAATGTTATTTGAATAAGTGTTTATCGATAAGGCAACGATAAATAAATTATTTCACGTGACACACTCAGACACAGTGTCGTCTTATTCCATCAAATGCTGTCACGTATAACGCAGGACTCCGCAATGTCTAACCATTTAGCGAACCGATCTTTGGTCAGCAATAATCAATTGATAAGCTGGGACCCATATACTGCAATACGCCATATGTGTACTATTCACCTTCTCACCCATTCTCTGCACCTTCCTTCAAACATCATCAAGCAATTAATCACAGCAATTGCTCATACCTTGGAACACCGTTTATTCATTATTTTGTCACAGTGATAACGCAAAATTTACCCTATTAAATAGTCATTCATTCTCATTTTGATAGATTTTGAAACCAACCGATATCGGGCGAGCTACATGACATTCCACCCATTCTTAATTGATCATCCAATATTGATATAGCGCTGTTTTCAGGTGCCCATATCTCGCAGCTTATTGAGGTGTATCGGTTTATTTCGTTAGTGTCAGGTCCATCAACGAGCTGAAAAGGAAGTTATTCTAACGTCTAAAAGGACGCACCCCGTTGACTTGTGAATGTTATCCGTAGGTAACTAAGCTACTGTGGCCTTTTCAAATCGAATTCATTTAAATATTCTATCAAATTTAGTGCTCTTATACTGCAAATATCCATCCATTATATACCAAACGATGTACAGGTTTCGGCACTCGAAGTGTAATCAATTTTAAAGGTCATAACTTCGGTTTAAGATGTGATTTGTCGGAATTTTCGCCCACTCACGGCTTTCTTCAGCATCTCGAGGCTGGTGTAGTTTTAACTTCGGACCTTGTTCTCCATAATGGCCCAAATTAGTTCATAAGATTCGTGTCTGGTAAATAAGAATGCCTCTACGTGGTCGTAATGAAGTTCGGATTATTGGTTTTCAGCCATTCTTGGTTCATTCGCACTTTGTGAGATGGTGGTGAGTCTTGTTACATGATGTCTATTCCCTGGGAAACAGGGAAAAACATAGAATACCAGGAATTCTCAGGGAATCAAATTTTACCTGGAAAACCTGCAATCCTCAGGGAATTTCGAAAGTTGACCATGATAATAGAATTGTATCAATTGTCATGAGCAACGTCGTTCTTAACAGACTTTAACCCTTCAATACCATCGAAATTTTTCTGGAGTATTAACTAATCTGTGCTAAATTTGAATAGAATAGAATAATTATTTCGAAAAACGAGAAAATGTATATTTACAGATTCATACATTCCTTCAATCCGCTATCACTTCGCTTCACTTATATGGACTACTACGAATTACGCATATTTACAAGACCTTTATTTGGGCCTTCTTCCCTTATATAAATCATTCAATTGAATTGTAATAGTGGTTTTCCCTTAATTTTTTAAAACAGATAGCGGGAGAGATGAACTCATAACAAGTATCCAACCGACCGAATCAAATAAAAATTTATCAAAGTGGAAAAAGATTGCAACAACCAAATGCAATTTTAGTGTGCATTTTAAAAAAATATTCGTTAGTTTTCCAGTTCATTCTGAATCTTTTGACATCAGTTAGATTTTCCACTGATTTCAAAAAAATAAAAAAACCACCCACATAAATGAAAACTGATATTTACAAGTCTCATTTATGTTGGGTTGTATAGTGAAATAAATCGAAATGTTTCGTGTGTTCACCAATTTGAATCGAAATCATAAAAATTTGGTCTTGGTCTACCTGGGAGTTTTCTTCTTGTTTATTTACGATACTTTACATCATCGTGTTGTTGTTTTTCGTTGACGTATTTCCTGCAATATTGTACCAAGTGCCGTACATGTGGTACCCCACAGTAGTTACACTTCAGTGGTGGTTCTTTTTTCAACAGAATGGTTTTACATTCGCGTGTGGCTAATCCTTAGCCGTGTCGGTGGATGTTGGGCGATAGCGCTGTTTCGCTCTTTCCAGACTTCTGTGTATCGTGTTTCATCTCTCTCGGGACCCAAACCACTGCATATCATACTGTCATCATATCGCATACATAACTGCTCTCCAAGGATCTTCTGCTGAGATCAGCATGTCAATGACCGAGTGCTCTGCCCTCGTTCGCAAACCGATCTGCCACGTCGTTACCGGCTATGTTCCTATATCCTGGAATTCAAACAAATCGACTAGATTTGCGCTGTGCTAACGTTTCTATCTGTTGTGTCCACTGATGTTTCGATTTACCGCCTTCTAGAGAAAGCAGACAGCTCGTTTCTAACGTTCGGGATCGATACTACCTTCTTAATTGCATACGCTTCCACAGAAGAAAAAAAAAACGCTTTTAATTCACCTAACAGTGTGATGAGACATTTCTTATAACTCTTATCACACTCCTCGGATATTATATCGTTTGAAAACATTTAGAACTTGATGTTTCGCGATGTTTTTGATAACACATACTACATGGGATAGTGACAGGACTCAGAGAATCGCTCAAATCAGCATAGGACAACATCAGTGCTAGAAATCTCAAACCAAATCAATGGGAAAGCGAAAAAATGGCCCATAAAATACACATACCAACGAATTATTGTTAATGCTCTGTTAATAAAATATCTGAATTGTGGTGGGAAAACTGAATTTTCCTGAAGGGGTATATTGTGCTGAGCCAAAAAAATCGAAATTTTTTTTTGAATCGATTTGAAGTTTAAACTTTACTCAAATTTCCAACGCGATTGAGAACTAAGAAATCAACGCTTTTTCTTGAAAAAAAAGCGATACTAGCAGTCACACCATTCAAAGAAAATCAACAGTGAATATTTCCAGACTTGGTTTTATTTCCTATTTAGGAACTATTGTGTTTTTTACATCCTAGATTGCATGATTCAGTGATCGAAACCCAAAACTTCATGAAGTATTTGAAATTATTAAATTAAAATTTGTGTTTGCTATTGAAATTGACAAAATAATAGTATCGCCCCTTTGGCGATTGTTTACTTTTTCGGTCCCACCTATCGGCATTGAAGTATCGCCCTTACGTTTTTTACAATACCAATTTTACAATTGGTGGGGGTTTGGTGAAAATCGATCTTACTGTCCAAACGGCATAATTTCGAAACCGTAATTTTTGAAGTTTTAAAATTATGCAGAATTAATTTTTCAGAAAATAGTAACAGAGTTCGTGTCTTTAGCGAATTTGTTGAGACTTTATTGTAGTCATGAATATTAACCTGAGAAAATTCACCATAAATACTTCTTGGACGATATAACGCCAAAATTATTTTATCAAATGATGCGCTGTTTAACGTTTGTAAAACTCATCGAAGATACTAAACCTTCGAAATTGGCGGTTTCAAATTTTCATTCATGCCCATGTTGTTTGTGGACAACAACGCTTTTAAACAGCGATAACTTTTGGTTGAGGCACGATTTGCTCACAAAAACAAGTAAGGCTAATAAATGTGACTATTGGCTTTCATTTGAGTATTAACAGTTACAAGGATCAGCTCTAGAGCTGAAGTTATTGCAATTAGTCTGATTGAATTCCGATGGAGCAGTGCTGCCAGGGACAGTTTACGTTGACGACGGAAAATGAATTTTTCATATAACTTCGTTATGATGCCATATTAGTGAAAACTGATAAAACTTACCAATTTAGACTATTTTTAGCTACAATTTCTAAGCCATTGGACTATTGTGAATATTCTAGGAGAATTGTAGTGAGCATTGGAAGGTAAAAATTTCGCAGCTTCTAGCACTGCAAGAGAAGCACCAACCTTTATGAAAAAAGTTTTTTCGAGTTTCTTGACCCCACCGTTTTCAAGAAAAAATAGTTTTGAAACCATACATGCACTAGAAAAAAGTTGGGCATGAAAGGGTTAAATTACTGTTATTGAACATTTGACCTATACATATAATTGGTTATACAACAAAAATCAAATGCTCGCCAAAATCGATCAGGACCTGCTAGAGTGGAATGGAAATCGTCATTTTTCATAAATTTCTCTCTACATTCGGAAAGTGTTATCCTCGTTATTAATCATATTACGTTTTCGTCTCAACTCGACGCATTCCCAAAATAAAAACCTGTTTTAATCCACCTAGTGGTGCAATTGTGCTTTTCTCATTTGTCCAGACTACGATTCCATGGCTGGTTATGTTCAATACAATGGTGGAAATGAATATTACACGTTCAGTACGATTTGCACATACGTACAATGGATCGACAGCTACGATCTTGAGATACTATGTGATACTGAAACATCGCTTGAAATCAGCGGCGGATCATGGGGAAAGATCCGGGAGGTCCGGGTCCTGCCGAAAATTTTCAACTTGTTAAGAAATTTTAAACTAGTTTTAATTTTAAAGTAGCAACCCCTCACTGCATACTCCCTCCGGGCCGGTATGATTGACGATTTTTAGAGTGATTGCATAACCTTTCTATATGACAAAGGCAAAAATGTACCAAAGTCCAAAAAAATCAATTTTTGTCAAACATTATTTTTTCGAGTTTACATCAAATCCCAATGTTTCATGCATTATAAAGTCATTTGGCATCAAAAATCCAAATTTGATTTTGAAAATTGTTCATTTCAGTTTACATACAAGATTTAGTGGGGGATGATGACACACCTGCTTAACTAAAGGAGTCGGTGCAGTGCAGCAGTACGGAGCGCAATCCCGGGCACTTACAAAGCAGAGGTCCAATGTACGTCCATTCTCGTTGGTGACATTATTAATTTGCCGAAGAGTTGCGCTGCTGTAGTTGCCCGAAAATTGCACTCTTCAACTCGTAACTCCGGAACCGGAAGTCCAATCAATAAAAAATTCAATTGCAGCCGATGGGAAGGTTGTACCTTTCATTTGAGACTAACTTTGTGCAAATCGATCCAGCCATCTCTGATTAACAGAGGTCACATTTTTTTCCACATACACACATACACACACATACACACACATACATACACACACAGACATTTTGCGATCTCGACGAACTGAGTCGATTGGCATATGACACTCGGCCCTCCCGGTCGGGATTAGATTGACGAATTTTAGGGTGAATGAGAAAGGCAAAAACATTTTTAGCAAATGTCGAAAGTTATGTGTTTTTTTGGTGAGCAGTTTTATGTTTCATAGACATTAAATCAATTTTATCTTCGCTTCCTATTAAATAAAGACCCTTATTACAGTACATCTCTACAAAAGCGAGCTCAATTTGAAAAGAAATCTGAGGATTATGATTGATTACAGAACTCTGGAGTTTTCTATTGGCATGTTTTCAGGCAGGAATTTGATATTGATGCTATTAGATAGGGTGACCATATCAAGCGAGTAAAAAACCAGGACAGTTCACAGGGAACTACCTCTATCCATCACCTTGTGCCTTCTCCCCAGATTTTCGGCAGCTAAAAAGTTCTAGGTTCTGGCAGACAGAGCTGCGGCAGTAAACACACAGTTTTTGCTTCATAGCCAGCAGCGAATGCTACATGATGTTGTTGGACAAATCGGCAATCATGAATTTAGCGGATGAAACGAAATCGTCTGTGCAGGACAGGTGAGGAGTATCCAGCACTAAAACACGTTATTGAAGTAAGCCAGAAACGTAAACGGTCCCAAGTAGCTTTCTACGCTATTCCTGACTTTAAAAATAAGTACCTGGCCATCGCCAATGACAATTATTATTTATATCGATCTGAAATTTAGGATCGAAACAGCTGCAAAAACTATCGTTGATTACAAATTTCTCCATTTTATCACTTGTTATATGAAAACAGCGGATCGGTTGGTGTAAATAATATCAGTTTGAGCGCGACCTTCCATACTCCCTGACATGTAGGATGCTAAACTCGGCAGGTTAGTCGCCGTTCAGCGTCCAGGCGTGAAGCCATGTTAATCGTGGATTGGGTACTGTTTCCATTGACCCTGAATTGGCTCCTCAATCACCAGCTAGAGAGAGAGAGAGAGAGAGAGAGAGAGAGAGAGAGAGAGAGAGAGAGAGAGAGAGAGCACTTAGGGCACGATTTCTTCACGTTCGCTTAACTTTTAAACCAGGTTCACCAGTGCGTTTATGCCTGGCTTAAGCATAAAGCGAGGGTGAAGAAATCGGCCCTTAATGAAGTTATTTCACGATAGTTATTGATGTTCTGTCATTTCCATTTTCATGAATTAGAAAAATGTTCGCGTATTTTCAGTAAGACGAAAAAATCCTCTGAAAAGAGAACTCAAGAAGAAGCAAAGTCAAACTTCGATTTGTCTTCTCAGAGACATCAAAAGGAATTCTTCGGGTGTCGGATTGAAAGACGATTTAAGCCAGGAAGAAGCTCTGGTAATCATTGTTTCATCGCCATTGATAGCGACCAGAGTTTGGTCCACAGCTGGAATCATTTCGATTTGTTCGGCTGTCAAGTTTTCTTGTAAACGGACTGCAGGTCATTAATATGCTATGTACATACGAACGACCTGCTCTTTTCCTTTTCAATTTCCACGTAAGAGAAGAAAGTCGAGAGATTAAAAAAGACTGCGATCTGAACAACAGGAAATAAAGCAAAAACTCAATAAAGAAACGCTTTTAATTCACCTAACAGTGTGATGAGACATTTCTTATAACTCTTATCACTTTCTTCGGATATTATATAACATTTAGAACTTGATGCCTCGCGATATTTTTGATAACACATACTACATAGGATAGTGGCAGGACTCAGAGAATCTCTCAAATCAGCATAGGACAACATCAGTGCTAGAAATCTCAAACCAAATCAATGGAAAAGCGAAAAAATTACCCATAAAATAGACATACAAACGAATTATTGCTAATGCTCTGTTAATAAAATATCTAAATTCCTCAATCAATGCATTGTGGTGGGGAAACTGAATTTTCCTAAAGGGGTTATGTATATTGTACTGAGCCAAAAAAATCGATTTTTTTTGGAATCGATTTGAAGTTTATACTTTACTCAAATTTCCAACGTGAATCAGAACTAAGAAATCAACGCTTTTTCTTGAAAAAAAGCGATACTAGCAGTGACACCATTCAAAGAAAATCAACAGTGAATATTTCCAGACTTGGTTTTATTTCCTATTCACTATTGTGTTTTTTACATCCTAGATTGTGTTTTTTACATCCTAGATTGCAATCTAGGATGTAAAAAACACAATAGTTCTTAAATAGGAAATAAAACCAAGTCTGGAAATATTCACTGTTGATTTTCTTTGAATGGTGTCACTGCTAGTATCGCTTTTTTCAAGAAAAAGCGTTGATTTCTTAGTTCTCAGTCACGTTGGAAATTTGAGTAAAGTATAAACTTCAAATCGATTCCAAAACCCAAAACTTCATGAAGTATTCGAAATTATTAAATAAAAATTTGTGTTTGCTATTGAAATTGACAAAATGATAGTATATATAGTATATAGTTAACTTTGGCGATTGTTTACTTTTTCGTTCCCACCTATCAGCATTGAAGTATCACCCTTGCGTTTTTATTTTACAATACCAATTTTACAATTGGTGGGGGTTTGGTGAAAATCGATCTTACTGTCCAAACGGCATAATTCCGAAACCGTATTTTTTGAAGTTTTAAAATTATGCAGAATTAATTTTTCAGAAAATAGTAACAGAGTTCGTGTCTTTAGCGAATTTGTTGAGACTTTATTGTAGTCATGAATATTAACCTGAGAAAATTCACCATAAATACTTCTTGGACGATATACCGTCAAAATTATTTTATCAAATGATGCGCTGTTTAACGTATGTAAAACTCATCGAAGATACTAAACCTCCGAAATTGGCGGTTTCAAAATGATGTTATCTGGACCTTAAATAACTGTTTTTGAACATTTGACCTATACATATAATTGGTCATACAACAAAAATCAAATGCTCATCAAAATCGATCAGGACCTGCTCTAGAGTCGAATGGAAATCGTCATTTTTCATAAATTTCTCTCTACATTCGGAAAGTGTTATCCTCGTTATTAATCATATTACGTTTTCGTCTCAACTCGACGCATTCCCAAAATAAAAACCTGTTTTAATCCACCTAGTGGTGCAATTGTGCTTTTCTCATTTGTCCAGACAAGGATTCCATGGCTGGTTATGTTCAATACAATGGTGGAAATGAATATTACACGTTCAGTACGATTTGCACATACATACAATGGATCGACAGCCACGATCTTGAGATACTATGTGATACTGAAACATCGCTTGAAACCAGCGGCGGATCATGGGGAAAGATCCGGGAGGTCCGGGTCCTGCCGAAAATTTTCAACTTGTTAAGAAATTTTAAACTAGTTGTAATTTTAAAGTAGAAACTCCTCACTGCACTCCCTCCGGGCCGGTATGATTGGCGATTTTTAGAGTGATTGCATAACCTTTCTATATGACAAAGGCAAAAATGTACCAAAGTCCAAAAAAATCAATTTTTGTCAAACTTTTTTTTTTCGAGTTTACATCAAATCTCAATGTTTCATGCGTTTTAAGGTCATTTGGCATTAAAAATCCAAATTTGATTTTGAAAATTTTTCATTTCAGTTTATATGGGAATTTGCTGAGTGATTGCACTCTTCAACTCGTAACTCCGGAACCGGAAGTCCAATCAATAAAAAATTCAATTGCAGCCGATGGGAAGGTTGTACCTTTCATTTGAGACTAACTTTGTGCAAATCGATACAGCCATCGCTGATTAACAGAGGTCACATTTTTTCCACATACACATATACACACACATACATACACACACCGACATTTTCCGATCTCAAAGATCTGAGTCGATTGGCATACGACACTCGGCCCTCCCGGTCGGGATTAGATTGACGAATTTTAGAGTGAATGAGAAAGGCAAAAACATTTTTGGCAAATGTTGAAATTTAGGCATTTTTTGGCGAGCAGTTCTATATTTCATAGACAATAAATCAATTTTATCTTCGCTTTCTATTAAATAAAGACCCTTATTACAGTACATCTCTACAAAAGCGAGCTCAATTTGAAAAATCTGAGGATTATGATTGATTACAGAACTCTGGAATTTTCTATTGGAATGTTTTCAGACAGGAATTTGATATTGATGCTATTAGACAACTGTGAAATCAAGACCAAGCTACATATCAGGACCCCATTCCGACAATTTATCAAAAGTCCTCATGATGTTTACAACAACAGATTATCAATCTACGGATCAGATAATTGTTATTGTAATATTGAATTAAATCAGTCAGCATCAATAAATTTTCAACTTCAATCCATTTTTTTTTTGGTTTTGGTGGGGGAGGGGGGGGTTCTATGGAGTTAAACCCCAAAACTTTCTCTTAGCTACGCCGTTACTTGGAGTTATTTATTTCGCCTTCCATTTTCCGATATGTTTCAAATCGATCCGATGGTTATAAGTTAGAAAAATTGCAGTCAGAAGGTTCGTACAAATGAACAATTTTGCACTGATAAGTTATCAAGTTCCTTCCAGACAACTTGGAAGTGTTGGGTGATTATTTCTAGCGGTTGTAGATGGTAAAATGAAATACAAAATTCGTTTTATCGAAATAATGTTTGGCTTATTTCAATGGATTATTACTATATTGAACAATAAATAGGCGACAAAGAGTAATCCACAAACAACAAGCCATAACTTTAAAAGTATTCAAAATAGATATTTGAAGTCTTCAGTAAATTATTCGCAAAAGTAAGAGCTACAAATTTGCCGAAGACATCATTTCGATATAATCACTTCCAAGAAAATTTGTGAAAATATCTCACTCATAGGGGGATTAATCAGCAAAAGCACAATACCAAAAGAAAGGGTATATTGCCTCCATTAAATTGTCCGAAGATACTATTGACCTAAAATAAGCCGTTTTGGCGTTAATAATAGATTACATGTTTTTGGTCATATTATGGGTAATGATAAATTTCTTTCGTCCGCATGTAATGTTAAATATCTCTTTTGATAATAGTCCGATTTCAACAAGCTCGTTAAAGCTATCTAAAACATATAAATTGTTAATCTATATTGTCAATTTCGGCAAATAATTCAAAAAAACTGCCAAAAACGCCATTTTTACGCATTCAAACATTCATATCTTGGAAACTAAACATCAGAATCAAAAACAAATTAAAAGCGTTCATACTGTTTTTGGGTTCTTTCATTTACAATTGGTTTGGATAAGATCGGTTCAGCCATTGCTGAGAAACACGAATGAGAATTTGTCCGTTACATACACACACACACAGACATTGTCCCAAATCGTCGAGCTGAGTCGATTGGTATATAAGACTCGGCCCTCCGGGCCTCGGAAAAAATCTTGAAAGTTTGAGCGAATTCTATACATTTCTTTTATAAGAAATGTAAAAATGAGATTGTTTCATACATTTCATTTGCTTTACTGGTATTTTAGGGGGCAAAACTAAACCGATTTTGATTTTCGGGGTATGAAAACACATCTACGTAATTCAAGGAATTCGATGTTGAGATCATTTTGTGAATTTCCTTTATAATAAATTAACTATTTTTCAAAAATCAATATATTACTTCACTTCAAAGACAAAATAATGTGTTGATAAAGAAACAGTGAGTTTTAGTATTTATTCCTTGGATTAGGCGTTGCGTTCAATCATGAGGTAAATGTTGGATGGTATATCAATACACAGATCAACAAGTAATTCACCTAGTAGCGAGATAAAAGATTTCTAATATAATTATACTTGTGGCGTCACCGAAAGCAACTGTATGTTTGAAGCCCAAAAATCTAGCGAAAATTTAGCTCTTTTGCAAGATTTAGGTTACACTGGTCATGGTGCAAAAATTACTACTTACATTATTTATGATAAGAATGTAAGAATCAATATAACATAATAATATACCTATAAAAATAATGTCACTGCATTAACCATCATTTGCCATTCCTCAACCCCTCCCCACCCACCATCTCTCTCTATCTCTCTCTTTCTCTCTCTCTCTCTCTCTCTCTCTCTCTCTCTCTCTCTCTTTCTCTCTCTCTCTCTGTCTTTCTTCTATCGCATCTACCTAGCTATTTCTGTATCCATTTCTGAGTTGTGTGATAAGATCTTCTGCCAATCTGAAATATTTATTAATTGGAATTGCGAAGGTTAGAGAAAACAAAACTATTTTTGTCTGCTGCTACATCAACTCAACTTTAATTCAATTGTATTCAAAGCCCGTATCTATACTATAATTAAGAAAATTCATGGCTACATCAGAAAAATATTTGGCTTAACGGGGTAATATGAAAGTTTGACGATGAAAATTTTCAAAAGAGACATTCCACGTGCGATATTTAAACTATTCGTATCTCTATTGAAGTTTGAATGAAATATGCTCAAAGACTGAAAGCTGAAGCCAGCAGGATTGGACTTGCCATCAACGTTTCGAAGACAAAATACATGAGAGGAAGAGGTTCTAGAGACGACAATGTGAACCTCCCACCCGAATTCGGACTGACGGTGACGAAATCGAGATGGTCGACGCATTCATGTATTTGGGCTCACTGGTAACCGACGACAATGATAACAGCAGAGAAATTCAGAGACGGATCTTAGCGGGAAATCGTGCCTACTTTGGACTCCAGAGGACGCTCCGGTCGAACAAAATTCGCCGCCGCATGAAATTGATTATCTTCAAGACGCTGATTAGATCGGTGGTCCTCTACGGCCACGAGACCTGGACTATGCTCGTGGAGGACCAACGCGCCCTTCGAGTTTTCGAACGAAAGGTGTTGCGTACCATCTATGGTGGCGTGCTGATGGAAGAGGAACGTGGCGCAGGCGAATGAACCATGAGTTGTATCAGGTGCACATTCGTTGTATTGGTACGAACTTTCATGAAAAATAACGGATCAAAGACCAAAAATATCCACAAATTAGATCCAGGAAAAGAAGTCTCCCAAAGTACCCACTCTCGATGGGGTATGCAACTACAATGTGTCTTCTAACTTATCGTCGTCCATATTTCGATGTACTGAGTAGTTTGAACCATTTCTTTTTCACAGTATTGGTCTGTATAGGACTTATTTATCCATATTTCCTGCACGAGAATTCCGAACGAAACAATATGAAAGCTATAAGGATGAATGGAAAGAGACTGCACTGCAATCAACTGAATGCACGGCTTTTATGCCATCGACATAGCCTAGACATTTCACACTGTTTACTTCAATGCAAATAAAAACTTTGAAATATCTACCTGTCTCATTCACGAATCGCATTCTCCCTGTCGTTCTCTGTTTAAGGGGCTTGAAAGCACATGTGACCTTGTCTCATTTTACTATATTCAATTGCGCGTTATAATACTGGACCAGTAAATTCTATTCTGTACATAAATCTTTTTTCGGGAATATGTGACCAAAAAGTAAACTTCGAATTCCAAAGCAAATTGAACGTTCCAGGTTCCTGATAACTAATTAAGGTCCAACAATAAAGTAGAAACACCATATAATCTTAAAACGACGCCGTCAAATAAAGAAGCATGAAAACAAAAAGAATAAAACCAAAAAAAGATGGAAGCCATAGAAAGTCCATTTCATATTTATTAGCCTTTTCTCAGAAGATGGGATTTTCCAAAACATTTCAAAACTTTCTGATGCAATGGTTCTCAAATTCGTACAATCCAGTTTATTCATTTTCTTTATTCAAAAATGTTTTAGCTTCAAATGTACGACCATTTCATTTTAATTATTTATTTCATTCCGCATCTTTTTATTCGTTTTGTTCATCTGCGTTCATTTTACTTATTTTATTCGTTTCATTCTTTGGGTTCACTCTGATCAGTTTATTCATTTTGTGCATTTTACTCATATCATTCATTTAACTTATTTTATTCATTGTTTTCATTGTATGCATTTTATTAATTTTTTCCAGTTTATTCATTTTGTTCAGTTTCTTCATTTTAATAATCTGACTACTTTTTCAGTTTTAATCATTTAATACAAATAATTTATTTGATTCAATTTATTTCTTTATATTAATTTATAACATTTTATCATTGTTCAATTTATCATTTAAATCAATGCGTTTAATTTAGCTTATTTTCTTCTTTTTATGCATTTTATCACTTCAGCTCATTTTGTTTATTTGATTCGCTTGTTTTATTTATGCATTTCATTTATGTTTTACTTTATTCATTTTGTTCATTCATTCTTTTTCCATTTCATTAATTTGATTCATTGTATTCACCGGATGAATTAAATCAATTTGATTCATTTAACTCATTTGATTAATTTGATTCATTTGATTCATTTGATTCATTTGATTCATGTGATTCATTTGATTCATTTGATTCATTTGATTCATTTGATTCATTTGATTCATTTGATTCATTTGATTCATTTGATTCATTTGATTCATTTGATTCATTTGATTCATTTGATTCATTTGATTCATTTGATTCATTTGATTCATTTGATTCATTTGATTCATTTGATTCATTTGATTCATTTGATTCATTTGATTCATTTGATTCATTTGATTCATTTGATTCATTTGATTCATTTGATTCATTTGATTCATTTGATTCATTTGATTCATTTGATTCATTTGATTCATTTGATTCATTTGATTCATTTGATTCATTTGATTCATTTGATTCATTTGATTCATTTGATTCATTTGATTCATTTGATTCATTTGATTCATTTGATTCATTTGATTCATTTGATTCATTTGATTCATTTGATTCATTTGATTTATTTGATTATTTGATTTACTTGATTCATTTGATTCATGTGATTCATTTGATTGATTCATTTGATTAATTTGATTAATTTGATTCATTTGATTCATTTGATTAATTTGATTCATTTGATTCATTTGATTCATTTGATTCATTTGATTCATTTGATTCATTTGATTAACTTGATAAAATTGATTCATTTGATTAATTTGATTCATTTGATTCATTTGATTCATTTGATTCATTTGATTCACTTGATTCATTTGATTCATTTGATTCATTTGATTCATTTGATTCATTTGAATCATTTGAATCATTTGAATCATTTGAATCATTTGATTAATTTGATTAATTTGATTAATTTGATTCATTTTATTCATTTGATTCATTTGATTCATTTGATTCATTTGATTCATTTGATTCATTTGATTCATTTGATTCATTTGATTCATTTGATTCATTTGATTCATTTGATTCATTTGATTCATTTGATTCATTTGATTCATTTGATTCATTTGATTCATTTGATTCATTTGATTCATTTGATTCATTTGATTCATTTGATTCATTTGATTCATTTGATTCATTTGATTCATTTGATTCATTTGATTCATTTGATTCATTTGATTCATTTGATTCATTTGATTTATTTGATTCATTTGATTCATTTGATTCATTTGATTCATCTGATTCATTTGATTCATTTGATTCATTTGATTCATTTGATTCATTTGATTCATTTGATTCATTTGATTCATTTGATTCATTTGATTCATTTGATTCATTTGATTCATTTGATTCATTTGATTCATTTGATTCATTTGATTCATTTGATTCATTTGATTCATTTGATTCATTTGATTCATTTGATTCATTTGATTCATTTGATTCATTTGATTCATTTGATTCATTTGATTCATTTGACTCATTTGATTCATTTGATTCATTTGATTCATTTGATTCATTTGATTCATTTGATTCATTTGATTTATTTGATTCATTTGATTCATTTGAATCATTTGATTCATTTGATTCATTTGATTCATTTGATTCATTTGATTCATTTGGTTCATTTTATTCATATCTTTAATTTTATGCATTTCATGTTCAGTCATTCGTTTTATTTCATTCAATTTGTTAGTATGAGTCAATTTATTCTATTAATCTTTTAACTATTTCTAAATATAATCTTAATTTTTATGTAACAACCTAATCTAATTTTATTCGTGTATATTATAATTTGGATTTACATTAATTTTTCTACTCATTTTATGAATTTAAAAACCTATTGTTTCATTTTTTAACTTTACTTTTTTATTTCGATCGTTTTGTTGATTTCTATGATTTATTCAGTTTATTCGAGATTTTATTGGTGCAAGACTAGAAACTGTTTTCATCCCACCTCTAGTTGGGTGCCTACTTCTCGTGAGTTCTGCAAACTAATCCAATAGTGAAATGTGTAAGAAATGTCTCATCTCACTGTTAGGTGGATTAAATTGGTTTTTTTAATAAGAGAGATGTCGTTGACATATAAAATGAAAAGAAGAGGTCCGAAGTGTGAACCTTGAGGAACCCCCGAAGTAACTTTAATTATATTAGATTTCATCTTATATAATTTTACTATTTGCTGGCGATCTGTTAAATACGACTTAATCCAATTGAGAAGTCTCATCTCGATTCCAAATTTTTCAAGTTTGAAAATTACCATTGGAATGTTCAGTTTATCGAAAGCTTTGCTGAAGTCAGTGTAAAAGAGTTTCTATATGATTTCCTTTATCTATGGCATTTAACGAGTAATCAACAAATTCTAAAAGGTTTGTACTAGTTGAACGGCCTTTAAAAACCCATGTTGTGAATTTGTTATTTTATGTTTGACTTGGTTGAAAATGTTTTTATTTATGATGGATTCGAAAAGTTTGGGAAAGCAAGACAGAATGGCAGTTCCACGATAATTGCGAATATCAGATTTTTTACCCGATTTCTAAATAGGTATTAAAAAGATTTTTTTCCAGTCTTTTGGAAAAATACCCGATTCTAGAGACTTATTATGGCCAGAATAAAGGTGACGTGAGCTCAGTTGCTAAACTATTTATGAAAGCAGGTGGAATTCCATCAGGTCCTGAGCCTTTAGTGGCATCTAGATCATTGAGACCAGACAAGATATCTTGAACATAAATGTGACTGACACCAACATCTCTTGAATAATTAAGAAAATAAGAAAAGTATTCAAAGTCACGATAATTATCTGAATAGTTAGAATAAGTTTCTTGAAAAAAAGTTGCGAAGAGATTACAAATATCTTTTGATGTTTCACCCTCTTTCCCATCCAAAGACATTTTTGATGGAAAGTTGCTTGAATTTAACTTAGTTTTGATGTAATTAAAAAAGCTTTTTGGGCATGACTTTATCTCATTTTCAGTTTTTGCATTATTTATAGTTAGTACCAAAGAAATATCCAAAGTTAGTTGGTCACGAATATTGAGGTATTTTTCCAAATTATCCTGATTATTGTGTTTCCTGTAAATTTTGTGAGCTTTTTGCTTCCGATTTTTTAAATTAATAATTTCCTTGTTGAACCAAACTGGATTTTTGGATGCATGATTTCGTCGTTTTTTCGTTAATGTAACTTCCTCCTGTATTATTTGCCATAAAATATTATAAAAAATCTCCACTGCACATTTAATGTTCTCTTGATTCTTTAGAAGGGACTGCCAATTGCACTGTTTAATTTATATTTAATATTTTCATAACTTGCTTTTCTAGAATCGAAGACGTCCTCGAAGTCACAGCCAATGGAATTATTTTTTTATTCATTTCGTTTATTTGATAGGCGCAAATGCGTTAGCTTGGCGGTGACAAATTCTTTTGTTTTTACATTTTGGATATCTTAATACTAGGGGGTTACAATGTTGAAATATTTTTTTTTATAAAAGAGAAAAATTTTACATCTATCTTAAGACTAGAAATAAGATTCTATGTACAAGGAGGCAAAAGTTTTTTTTTATGAAAAATTTTAAAATAGGGAATTCAATAGTAATAGTTTTTTACGAAATATTTTACAGTTATCTAATATAGTTTGGTACACAAAAGGGGGAACAAATATTTATGAGATGGGGGACAATAGTCAGTCAATGGAATTATGATTCTTGTGCACAAAATAGAGAATTCTATTGCTGTGTAAAAGCTTTCATTTTTCCATAAGGGAAAATGAGATTCATCAACACAGAAATCTTCATTAATGTTTGTTAATAGTAGATCTAAATAACGATTGTGTTTGATGTTTATTTGATTGAGTCCTAGCAATGCAATTTTCTCAAACATATATTGTAATGTTTAGTTTTCACCAACGACAGGAAGTAGATGCTCTCATTTTCAGAGTCAGGAATTAAATCTAAGTTGTGCTGATTAAAATCACCATAAACATTAACTTTAAATATGTGCTTTAACCCATACATGTTCAAATTCTTTGAGTTTTGGTGAAGTGAAGTCTCGTTCCAATTTTTTTCAAAAATTTCTTCATTATGATTTAGTTGAAACCGTAGATCCCCGCCATCTTTTTATTTGTTCTGCTTCCAAGCCCAGTTCGTTGGAAAAATTCGATCAAAAATATACATTTTCACCTGAAAGATGCAAATTTTCAAAAATTTCACAAAACTTTGGTTTTAAACTGTGAAGTCCCGTTCCAATTTTTTTCAAAAATTTCTTCACGATGAGTTAGTTAGAACCGTAAATCCCCCGCCATTTCTTATTTGTTCTGCTCCCAAGCCAAGTTCGTTGGAAAAATTCGATCAAAAATGTACATTTTCACCTGAAAGATGCTATTTTCCCAAAAAAATCACAAAACATTGGTTATAAAACTGTGAAGTCCCGTTGCACTCCCTCCGGGCCGGTATGATTGGCGATTTTTAGAGTGATTGCATAACCTTTCTATATGACAAAGGCAAAAATGTACCAAAGTCCAAAAAAATCAATTTTTGTCAAACTTTTTTTTTTCGAGTTTACATCAAATCTCAATGTTTCATGCGTTTTAAGGTCATTTGGCATTAAAAATCCAAATTTGATTTTGAAAATTTTTCATTTCAGTTTATATGGGAATTTGCTGAGTGATTGCACTCTTCAACTCGTAACTCCGGAACCGGAAGTCCAATCAATAAAAAATTCAATTGCAGCCGATGGGAAGGTTGTACCTTTCATTTGAGACTAACTTTGTGCAAATCGATACAGCCATCGCTGATTAACAGAGGTCACATTTTTTCCACATACACATATACACACACATACATACACACACCGACATTTTCCGATCTCAAAGATCTGAGTCGATTGGCATACGACACTCGGCCCTCCCGGTCGGGATTAGATTGACGAATTTTAGAGTGAATGAGAAAGGCAAAAACATTTTTGGCAAATGTTGAAATTTAGGCATTTTTTGGCGAGCAGTTCTATATTTCATAGACAATAAATCAATTTTATCTTCGCTTTCTATTAAATAAAGACCCTTATTACAGTACATCTCTACAAAAGCGAGCTCAATTTGAAAAATCTGAGGATTATGATTGATTACAGAACTCTGGAATTTTCTATTGGAATGTTTTCAGACAGGAATTTGATATTGATGCTATTAGACAACTGTGAAATCAAGACCAAGCTACATATCAGGACCCCATTCCGACAATTTATCAAAAGTCCTCATGATGTTTACAACAACAGATTATCAATCTACGGATCAGATAATTGTTATTGTAATATTGAATTAAATCAGTCAGCATCAATAAATTTTCAACTTCAATCCATTTTTTTTTTGGTTTTGGTGGGGGAGGGGGGGGTTCTATGGAGTTAAACCCCAAAACTTTCTCTTAGCTACGCCGTTACTTGGAGTTATTTATTTCGCCTTCCATTTTCCGATATGTTTCAAATCGATCCGATGGTTATAAGTTAGAAAAATTGCAGTCAGAAGGTTCGTACAAATGAACAATTTTGCACTGATAAGTTATCAAGTTCCTTCCAGACAACTTGGAAGTGTTGGGTGATTATTTCTAGCGGTTGTAGATGGTAAAATGAAATACAAAATTCGTTTTATCGAAATAATGTTTGGCTTATTTCAATGGATTATTACTATATTGAACAATAAATAGGCGACAAAGAGTAATCCACAAACAACAAGCCATAACTTTAAAAGTATTCAAAATAGATATTTGAAGTCTTCAGTAAATTATTCGCAAAAGTAAGAGCTACAAATTTGCCGAAGACATCATTTCGATATAATCACTTCCAAGAAAATTTGTGAAAATATCTCACTCATAGGGGGATTAATCAGCAAAAGCACAATACCAAAAGAAAGGGTATATTGCCTCCATTAAATTGTCCGAAGATACTATTGACCTAAAATAAGCCGTTTTGGCGTTAATAATAGATTACATGTTTTTGGTCATATTATGGGTAATGATAAATTTCTTTCGTCCGCATGTAATGTTAAATATCTCTTTTGATAATAGTCCGATTTCAACAAGCTCGTTAAAGCTATCTAAAACATATAAATTGTTAATCTATATTGTCAATTTCGGCAAATAATTCAAAAAAACTGCCAAAAACGCCATTTTTACGCATTCAAACATTCATATCTTGGAAACTAAACATCAGAATCAAAAACAAATTAAAAGCGTTCATACTGTTTTTGGGTTCTTTCATTTACAATTGGTTTGGATAAGATCGGTTCAGCCATTGCTGAGAAACACGAATGAGAATTTGTCCGTTACATACACACACACACAGACATTGTCCCAAATCGTCGAGCTGAGTCGATTGGTATATAAGACTCGGCCCTCCGGGCCTCGGAAAAAATCTTGAAAGTTTGAGCGAATTCTATACATTTCTTTTATAAGAAATGTAAAAATGAGATTGTTTCATACATTTCATTTGCTTTACTGGTATTTTAGGGGGCAAAACTAAACCGATTTTGATTTTCGGGGTATGAAAACACATCTACGTAATTCAAGGAATTCGATGTTGAGATCATTTTGTGAATTTCCTTTATAATAAATTAACTATTTTTCAAAAATCAATATATTACTTCACTTCAAAGACAAAATAATGTGTTGATAAAGAAACAGTGAGTTTTAGTATTTATTCCTTGGATTAGGCGTTGCGTTCAATCATGAGGTAAATGTTGGATGGTATATCAATACACAGATCAACAAGTAATTCACCTAGTAGCGAGATAAAAGATTTCTAATATAATTATACTTGTGGCGTCACCGAAAGCAACTGTATGTTTGAAGCCCAAAAATCTAGCGAAAATTTAGCTCTTTTGCAAGATTTAGGTTACACTGGTCATGGTGCAAAAATTACTACTTACATTATTTATGATAAGAATGTAAGAATCAATATAACATAATAATATACCTATAAAAATAATGTCACTGCATTAACCATCATTTGCCATTCCTCAACCCCTCCCCACCCACCATCTCTCTCTATCTCTCTCTTTCTCTCTCTCTCTCTCTCTCTCTCTCTCTCTCTTTCTCTCTCTCTCTGTCTTTCTTCTATCGCATCTACCTAGCTATTTCTGTATCCATTTCTGAGTTGTGTGATAAGATCTTCTGCCAATCTGAAATATTTATTAATTGGAATTGCGAAGGTTAGAGAAAACAAAACTATTTTTGTCTGCTGCTACATCAACTCAACTTTAATTCAATTGTATTCAAAGCCCGTATCTATACTATAATTAAGAAAATTCATGGCTACATCAGAAAAATATTTGGCTTAACGGGGTAATATGAAAGTTTGACGATGAAAATTTTCAAAAGAGACATTCCACGTGCGATATTTAAACTATTCGTATCTCTATTGAAGTTTGAATGAAATATGCTCAAAGACTGAAAGCTGAAGCCAGCAGGATTGGACTTGCCATCAACGTTTCGAAGACAAAATACATGAGAGGAAGAGGTTCTAGAGACGACAATGTGAACCTCCCACCCGAATTCGGACTGACGGTGACGAAATCGAGATGGTCGACGCATTCATGTATTTGGGCTCACTGGTAACCGACGACAATGATAACAGCAGAGAAATTCAGAGACGGATCTTAGCGGGAAATCGTGCCTACTTTGGACTCCAGAGGACGCTCCGGTCGAACAAAATTCGCCGCCGCATGAAATTGATTATCTTCAAGACGCTGATTAGATCGGTGGTCCTCTACGGCCACGAGACCTGGACTATGCTCGTGGAGGACCAACGCGCCCTTCGAGTTTTCGAACGAAAGGTGTTGCGTACCATCTATGGTGGCGTGCTGATGGAAGAGGAACGTGGCGCAGGCGAATGAACCATGAGTTGTATCAGGTGCACATTCGTTGTATTGGTACGAACTTTCATGAAAAATAACGGATCAAAGACCAAAAATATCCACAAATTAGATCCAGGAAAAGAAGTCTCCCAAAGTACCCACTCTCGATGGGGTATGCAACTACAATGTGTCTTCTAACTTATCGTCGTCCATATTTCGATGTACTGAGTAGTTTGAACCATTTCTTTTTCACAGTATTGGTCTGTATAGGACTTATTTATCCATATTTCCTGCACGAGAATTCCGAACGAAACAATATGAAAGCTATAAGGATGAATGGAAAGAGACTGCACTGCAATCAACTGAATGCACGGCTTTTATGCCATCGACATAGCCTAGACATTTCACACTGTTTACTTCAATGCAAATAAAAACTTTGAAATATCTACCTGTCTCATTCACGAATCGCATTCTCCCTGTCGTTCTCTGTTTAAGGGGCTTGAAAGCACATGTGACCTTGTCTCATTTTACTATATTCAATTGCGCGTTATAATACTGGACCAGTAAATTCTATTCTGTACATAAATCTTTTTTCGGGAATATGTGACCAAAAAGTAAACTTCGAATTCCAAAGCAAATTGAACGTTCCAGGTTCCTGATAACTAATTAAGGTCCAACAATAAAGTAGAAACACCATATAATCTTAAAACGACGCCGTCAAATAAAGAAGCATGAAAACAAAAAGAATAAAACCAAAAAAAGATGGAAGCCATAGAAAGTCCATTTCATATTTATTAGCCTTTTCTCAGAAGATGGGATTTTCCAAAACATTTCAAAACTTTCTGATGCAATGGTTCTCAAATTCGTACAATCCAGTTTATTCATTTTCTTTATTCAAAAATGTTTTAGCTTCAAATGTACGACCATTTCATTTTAATTATTTATTTCATTCCGCATCTTTTTATTCGTTTTGTTCATCTGCGTTCATTTTACTTATTTTATTCGTTTCATTCTTTGGGTTCACTCTGATCAGTTTATTCATTTTGTGCATTTTACTCATATCATTCATTTAACTTATTTTATTCATTGTTTTCATTGTATGCATTTTATTAATTTTTTCCAGTTTATTCATTTTGTTCAGTTTCTTCATTTTAATAATCTGACTACTTTTTCAGTTTTAATCATTTAATACAAATAATTTATTTGATTCAATTTATTTCTTTATATTAATTTATAACATTTTATCATTGTTCAATTTATCATTTAAATCAATGCGTTTAATTTAGCTTATTTTCTTCTTTTTATGCATTTTATCACTTCAGCTCATTTTGTTTATTTGATTCGCTTGTTTTATTTATGCATTTCATTTATGTTTTACTTTATTCATTTTGTTCATTCATTCTTTTTCCATTTCATTAATTTGATTCATTGTATTCACCGGATGAATTAAATCAATTTGATTCATTTAACTCATTTGATTAATTTGATTCATGTGATTAATGTGATTAATGTGATTCATGTGATTCATTTGATTCATTTGATTCATTTGATTCATTTGATTCATTTGATTCATTTGATTCATTTGATTCATTTGATTCATTTGATTCATTTGATTCATTTGATTCATTTGATTCATTTGATTCATTTGATTCATTTGATTCATTTGATTCATTTGATTCATTTGATTCATTTGATTCATTTGATTCATTTGATTCATTTGATTCATTTGATTCATTTGATTCATTTGATTCATTTGATTCATTTGATTCATTTGATTCATTTGATTCATTTGATTCATTTGATTCATTTGATTCATTTGATTCATTTGATTCATTTGATTCATTTGATTCATTTGATTCATTTGATTCATTTGATTCATTTGATTCATTTGATTCATTTGATTCATTTGATTCATTTGATTTATTTGATTATTTGATTTACTTGATTCATTTGATTCATGTGATTCATTTGATTGATTTGTTTCATTTGATTCATTTAATTCATTTGATTCATTTGATTAATTTGATAAAATTGATTCATTTGATTAATTTGATTAATTTGATTCATTTGATTAATTTGATTCATTTGATTCATTTGATTCATTTGATTCATTTGATTCATTTGATTAACTTGATAAAATTGATTCATTTGATTAATTTGATTCATTTGATTCATTTGATTCATTTGATTCATTTGATTCACTTGATTCATTTGATTCATTTGATTCATTTGATTCATTTGATTCATTTGAATCATTTGAATCATTTGAATCATTTGAATCATTTGATTAATTTGATTAATTTGATTAATTTGATTCATTTTATTCATTTTATTCATTTGATTCATTTGATTCATTTGATTCATTTGATTCATTTGATTCATTTGATTCATTTGATTCATTTGATTCATTTGATTCATTTGATTCATTTGATTCATTTGATTCATTTGATTCATTTGATTCATTTGATTCATTTGATTCATTTGATTCATTTGATTCATTTGATTCATTTGATTCATTTGATTCATTTGATTCATTTGATTCATTTGATTCATTTGATTCATTTGATTCATTTGATTCATTTGATTCATTTGATTCATTTGATTTATTTGATTCATTTGATTCATTTGATTCATTTGATTCATCTGATTCATTTGATTCATTTGATTCATTTGATTCATTTGATTCATTTGATTCATTTGATTCATTTGATTCATTTGATTCATTTGATTCATTTGATTCATTTGATTCATTTGATTCATTTGATTCATTTGATTCATTTGATTCATTTGATTCATTTGATTCATTTGATTCATTTGATTCATTTGATTCATTTGATTCATTTGATTCATTTGATTCATTTGATTCATTTGACTCATTTGATTCATTTGATTCATTTGATTCATTTGATTCATTTGATTCATTTGATTCATTTGATTTATTTGATTCATTTGATTCATTTGAATCATTTGATTCATTTGATTCATTTGATTCATTTGATTCATTTGGTTCATTTTATTCATATCTTTAATTTTATGCATTTCATGTTCAGTCATTCGTTTTATTTCATTCAATTTGTTAGTATGAGTCAATTTATTCTATTAATCTTTTAACTATTTCTAAATATAATCTTAATTTTTATGTAACAACCTAATCTAATTTTATTCGTGTATATTATAATTTGGATTTACATTAATTTTTCTACTCATTTTATGAATTTAAAAACCTATTGTTTCATTTTTTAACTTTACTTTTTTATTTCGATCGTTTTGTTGATTTCTATGATTTATTCAGTTTATTCGAGATTTTATTGGTGCAAGACTAGAAACTGTTTTCATCCCACCTCTAGTTGGGTGCCTACTTCTCGTGAGTTCTGCAAACTAATCCAATAGTGAAATGTGTAAGAAATGTCTCATCTCACTGTTAGGTGGATTAAATTGGTTTTTTTAATAAGAGAGATGTCGTTGACATATAAAATGAAAAGAAGAGGTCCTAAGTGTGAACCTTGAGGAACCCCCGAAGTAACTTTAATTATATTAGATTTCATCTTATATAATTTTACTATTTGCTGGCGATCTGTTAAATACGACTTAATCCAATTGAGAAGTCTCATCTCGATTCCAAATTTTTCAAGTTTGAAAATTACCATTGGAATGTTCAGTTTATCGAAAGCTTTGCTGAAGTCAGTGTAAAAGAGTTTCTATATGATTTCCTTTATCTATGGCATTTAACGAGTAATCAACAAATTCTAAAAGGTTTGTACTAGTTGAACGGCCTTTAAAAACCCATGTTGTGAATTTGTTATTTTATGTTTGACTTGGTTGAAAATGTTTTTATTTATGATGGATTCGAAAAGTTTGGGAAAGCAAGACAGAATGGCAGTTCCACGATAATTGCGAATATCAGATTTTTTACCCGATTTCTAAATAGGTATTAAAAAGATTTTTTTCCAGTCTTTTGGAAAAATACCCGATTCTAGAGACTTATTATGGCCAGAATAAAGGTGACGTGAGCTCAGTTGCTAAACTATTTATGAAAGCAGGTGGAATTCCATCAGGTCCTGAGCCTTTAGTGGCATCTAGATCATTGAGACCAGACAAGATATCTTGAACATAAATGTGACTGACACCAACATCTCTTGAATAATTAAGAAAATAAGAAAAGTATTCAAAGTCACGATAATTATCTGAATAGTTAGAATAAGTTTCTTGAAAAAAAGTTGCGAAGAGATTACAAATATCTTTTGATGTTTCACCCTCTTTCCCATCCAAAGACATTTTTGATGGAAAGTTGCTTGAATTTAACTTAGTTTTGATGTAATTAAAAAAGCTTTTTGGGCATGACTTTATCTCATTTTCAGTTTTTGCATTATTTATAGTTAGTACCAAAGAAATATCCAAAGTTAGTTGGTCACGAATATTGAGGTATTTTTCCAAATTATCCTGATTATTGTGTTTCCTGTAAATTTTGTGAGCTTTTTGCTTCCGATTTTTTAAATTAATAATTTCCTTGTTGAACCAAACTGGATTTTTGGATGCATGATTTCGTCGTTTTTTCGTTAATGTAACTTCCTCCTGTATTATTTGCCATAAAATATTATAAAAAATCTCCACTGCACATTTAATGTTCTCTTGATTCTTTAGAAGGGACTGCCAATTGCACTGTTTAATTTATATTTAATATTTTCATAACTTGCTTTTCTAGAATCGAAGACGTCCTCGAAGTCACAGCCAATGGAATTATTTTTTTATTCATTTCGTTTATTTGATAGGCGCAAATGCGTTAGCTTGGCGGTGACAAATTCTTTTGTTTTTACATTTTGGATATCTTAATACTAGGGGGTTACAATGTTGAAATATTTTTTTTTATAAAAGAGAAAAATTTTACATCTATCTTAAGACTAGAAATAAGATTCTATGTACAAGGAGGCAAAAGTTTTTTTTTATGAAAAATTTTAAAATAGGGAATTCAATAGTAATAGTTTTTTACGAAATATTTTACAGTTATCTAATATAGTTTGGTACACAAAAGGGGGAACAAATATTTATGAGATGGGGGACAATAGTCAGTCAATGGAATTATGATTCTTGTGCACAAAATAGAGAATTCTATTGCTGTGTAAAAGCTTTCATTTTTCCATAAGGGAAAATGAGATTCATCAACACAGAAATCTTCATTAATGTTTGTTAATAGTAGATCTAAATAACGATTGTGTTTGATGTTTATTTGATTGAGTCCTAGCAATGCAATTTTCTCAAACATATATTGTAATGTTTAGTTTTCACCAACGACAGGAAGTAGATGCTCTCATTTTCAGAGTCAGGAATTAAATCTAAGTTGTGCTGATTAAAATCACCATAAACATTAACTTTAAATATGTGCTTTAACCCATACATGTTCAAATTCTTTGAGTTTTGGTGAAGTGAAGTCTCGTTCCAATTTTTTTCAAAAATTTCTTCATTATGATTTAGTTGAAACCGTAGATCCCCGCCATCTTTTTATTTGTTCTGCTTCCAAGCCCAGTTCGTTGGAAAAATTCGATCAAAAATATACATTTTCACCTGAAAGATGCAAATTTTCAAAAATTTCACAAAACTTTGGTTTTAAACTGTGAAGTCCCGTTCCAATTTTTTTCAAAAATTTCTTCACGATGAGTTAGTTAGAACCGTAAATCCCCCGCCATTTCTTATTTGTTCTGCTCCCAAGCCAAGTTCGTTGGAAAAATTCGATCAAAAATGTACATTTTCACCTGAAAGATGCTATTTTCCCAAAAAAATCACAAAACATTGGTTATAAAACTGTGAAGTCCCGTTCCAATTTTTTTCAAAAATTTATTCACAGTGATGTAGTTAGAACCCCAAATCTCTGCCATCTTTTTATTTGTTTTGCTCCCAAGTCCAGTTCGTTGGGAAATTTTTTTATTACTTGAAAAAAAATTGCAATCATAGGTAATTAAAATAAATTTTTCGATTTTTGAATCATTTTTTCAAAAATTCAAAAATCAAAGTCCTTGGATTTATTTTTTATAATTTGTTTTCATCGGTTTTCGTTTGTTTTGAGACTAGATGCTGATTTTTCATGCTATTTTTTGACACATTAAAAAAATCGATTTTCGACATTTAATCCCCCGTTTGGATTTTTTCTTATATTATGAAAACAATATTCAAACGCCGCACCCCCTTAATGATGTCCGATTGAGCTAAAAAATTGCATAGATTGCTTGTTCAATGTAATAAGCATTTTTTTATTCATTTCGTTTATTTGATAGGCACAAATGCGTTAGCTTGGCGGTGCCAAATTCTTTTGTTTTTACATTTTGAATATCTTAAAACTAGGAGGTTACAATGTTGAAATATTTTTTTTATAAAAGAGAAAAATTTTACAGCTATCTTAAGACTAGAAAAAAGATTCTTTATACAAGAGAGGGGGCAAAAGATTTTTTTTATGAAAAATTTTAAAACAAGGAATTCAATAGTAATAGTTTTTTAAGAAGTATTTACAGTTATCTTAAAACTAACAATATAGTTTGATACACAAAAGGGGAAACAAATATTTATGAAAAATTTCACAGGTGTTTTAAAACTAGGGATACAATTCTATTTACAAGATGGGGGACAATAGTTTCAACAAAGAGTAGAAATTACAACTATCTTAAAACTAGTAATACAGAATACAAATTTGATTTTTTATCGGAAACTTATGCTTGGTCATTTCCAAATTCGGTGAAGAAGTAGTTGTATCAAGGACAGGGGAGGGAAGGCGTAGATGGTGACCGGGAGAGAAGAGCAAAACTTGCAACTTTCGGGCAAACGGGAGATCAGCGAAACAAATTAGCGTCTCAGTCTAGTAGGTCGGATTGGCGGATGGTATTCTTTGGACCCGCGGGGAATCCTTCAAAAGTCATCGGACCTCGAGTCGCTCTCGCTTCAGTTTCCGTAGTGGTAAGGGCGACGGCGGTTACATAGTGGCAGTCTGGAGCTGATCGGTCCCACAAGGCAGGAAGAAACTTCTAAAAACGAGAAATAAAAAGGGAGGGGCTAAATTGGGATATTTATCGTTTTTATGAAAGTATAAATAAGGGACATATAGGGAAAATCACGATTTGCCAGCATATCTCGGACTGGGACATTGGGTGGTCTACCTCGGGCCCGAAGGGAATCCTTTAACTGAGACTTGGCGTCCAAATACCCGGCGCATACCCAGACAACGTGCTCGATGTCGTGATAGCCCTCGTCACAAGCGCACAGACTACTCTCCGCAAGCCCAATACGCCGCAAATGCGCATCTAAGGTGTAGTGGTTGGACATAAGTCGGGACATTACACGAATAAAATCCCGACCCACATCCATCCCCCTGAACCAAGGCTTCGTTGATACCTTTGGGATAATCGAATGTAGCCATCGTCCAAGTTCACCATTGCTCCACGAGGTTTGCCAACTGTTGAGTGTCCTCTGACGACAAATACTAAAAAATTCGTTGAAGCAGATTGGTCTTTCGTATATGTCACCATTTAATGCGCCCACCTTTGCTAATGAGTCGGCCTTTTCATTGCCCGGGATAGAGCAATGAGAGGGGACCCAAACAAAGGTAATCTGATAAGATTTTTCAGACAACGTACACAAGGACTCCCGTATCTTCCCCAGAATATACGGGAATTTCTTTTTAGGCTTCACCGCACGAAGAGCCTCGATAGAGCTGAGGCTGTCCGAAATGATGAAGTAGTGATCTGTGGGCAGAGTGTCGATGATCCCAAGGGTGTACTGAATTGCAGCTAACTCTGCGACGTAAACTGAAGCGGGATCATTGAGCTTGAATGAAGCGGTGATATTATTGTTGAAGATACCAAAGCCAGTGGACCCATCGAGATTTGATCCGTCAGTGTAAAACATTTTGTCACAGTCAACTTTTCGGAATTTATTATAAAATATATTGGGGATCACTTGCGGGCGTATATGGTCCGGGATTCCACAAATCTCTTCCTTCGTGGATGTGTCGAAGAATACAGTAGAATCAGAAGTATCTAGGAAACGAAAACGCTTGGGGTATATGAAGAAGGATTAATGATCTGTGCCATGTAGTCGAAGTACAAGGACATAAATCGGGTCTGAGAATTAAGCTCGACGAGCCTCTCGAAGTTTGCAATCACCAACGGGTTCAGAATGTCGCATCGGATGAGCAATCGATATGAGACTTCTCAAAATCGATTTTTTAGCGGAAGAACGCCCGCCAGCACTTCGAGACTCATCGTATGGGTCGAGTGCATGCAACCCAAGGCAATGCGCAAGCAACGATACTGGATTCTCTCCAGTTTGATGAAGTGTATGTTCGCAGCGGAGCGGAAACAGAAACACTCGTACTCCATCACCGACAATATCGTTGTTTGGAATAACCTGATCAGGTCTCCTGGGTGGGCACCCCACCATGTTCCAGTTATTGTCCGGAGAAAATTGATCCTTTGTTGGCATTTCTGTTTCAGATACCTAATGTGACATCCCCAGGTACCTTTAGAGTCGAACCAGACCCCGAGATATTTAAATGTGAAAACCTGATTGATCGTTGCACCCATTAATAGAAGCTGGAGTTGCGCCGGCTCACGCTTCCTAGAAAAGACAACCAATTCAGTTTTCTCCGTGCAGATCTCGATACCCAGCTGAAGAGCCCAAGCAGACAAATTGTCCAAGGTATCTTGTAATGGTCCTTGCAAGTCGGCAGCTTTGGGCCCTGTAACAGAGACCACCCCGTCGTTTGCAAGTTGCCTTAGCGTGCATGAATTGGCAAGACAATCGTCAATGTCATTCACGTAAAAATTGTAGAGCAGGGGACTTAGCATTAGCCCTGGGGAAGACCCATGTAGCTAAATCGCGATGTTGTTAAATCGCCATGCGAAAAGTGCATGTGCTTTTCAGACAACAGGTTTAGCAAAAAGTTATTTAAAATTGGTGAAAGACCATGCTGGTGCAGCTTCTCTGACAGAATGTTGATAGAAACTGAGTCAAAAGCCCCCTTAATATCCAAGAAGACTAATGCCATCTGCTCTTTGTTAGCATAGGCCATTTGGATTTCTGTAGAAAGTAACGCAAGACAATCGTTCGACCCTTTGCCTTTGCGGAAGCCAAATTGTGTATCTGACAGTAAGCCATTTGCTTCAACCCAATTGTCGAGGCGAAACAAGATCATTTTCTCGAACAACTGTCGAATACAGGACAGCATTGCAATCGGCCGATATGAGTTGTGGTCGGAGGCTGGTTTTCCTGAGGAATTCCACGAAGATCCGTCCGAAAATCTTTAAAATCGTGACCGACCATCTTAGATTCCGATGAAACTTTACATGTTTCACCGTCATGGAAGACTAAATATTTTCCACAGGTAATAAGATTATTTTGACTCAAGAGCAACTTTTCAAAAGGGTGTAAACGTTTCTACGTGTATGAATTTCGAAATTTTTTTGTTAGGTTATTGTATTTTATACAGCAAAACTATCTGAGAACGAGTTATAGGGAATGAATACTTCTGGCCGAAAAAAATATACGCTGAAAAAAATGTTGTGTCATTTTTCAAAAAAAACAAAAATTTATAATAAAAATTTAAATTGCGAAAAAACCCATTTTTTTAAATTTTTTATATTTTGGAAATTAAAACCTAAAGAGAAAAAAAACATTTTGAATGTGATTGCATGATGGAGAAAAAATCGCTAAAAAGTTTTTCTAACAATAACTTTGCACATGTTTTTAAATTTCATACTAATTGACATACAAAATTGTAATTTTATTACAGAATAGAATTCTAAGCAACATTTAAAATCAAAATGCATTTAACAAAAATCTTCCAAAATGCGATAGTTTTCGAGATATTTGAAATTTTGCTCCATCAAAAACAATTAATTCGTGTAATTATGCTCTTTTTAAAAGTTATTCGCGTTACCCCATCATAAAATGTCAAAATTTTAATGTTTATCGTTTTAAAGACGTAAAAACAACTTTTTAAGTGTATTTGGATCATGGAGAAGCTTTCAATAAAAAAGTTTTCCTAACAACAACTTTTGACATATTTTTATAATTTATACTATTTGCAGTCAAAAATACAATTTTCTTTTTGAATATGATTCCGAACGCCATTTTCAATCGAAATGCTCCTAACAAAAATTTTCTGAAATGTAGTAGGTCTCGAGATATTTAACCTTTTGTTTTAACAACACAATTATTTTGCTTTATTACGACCTTTTTATAAGTTATTCACGTTTCTCCATCAACAATAATAGGTTTTTCAAAAGGCCCGTAAACATTTCTGCAACTTTCCCTTTGACATCAAGGCGATATTGTAAACCATTTGAAAGTTACATGAAAGCAACCAAAATATATTTCAATCATAGGGTCTGATGATTAAACTATATAGTTGAATCATATTTTGGTTGTTTTCATGTAACTTCCAAATGTTTCACAATATCGCCTTGAGGTCACCATCGAAAACGGTGTTTCGTTCGCGGTATCGTTAGGAGACGCGGCGCGGTACGTTTTCTGTACCGGGACAGAGTCCGGACAGATCTTCTTGGCGAAAGCGAACATCCAACGGTTTGAATATTCCACGTTCTCGTTGGTACTATTACGGTTACGCATACGTCGAGCCGTACCCCAAAGAGTGCTCATCGCTGTTTCTCTCGTTAATCCGTCGACGAACCGGCGCCAATAACTGCGTTTTTTGGCTTTCATTAGACTCTTCATTCGACTGTTGATAGCTAGCGGGTAACCCGTCTTCCCGGAAGGCCTTATATGCAGTGGACTTTTCCGCGTACAGCTCTGAGCACTCTTTATCCCACCACAGGGTGGGAGACCGTCCATGGGTATTCGCGCTGGGTACTGGTTTAGTATGAGCTTGATTCGCACTGTCGAGAATCAAGCCAGCCAAAAACCTGTACTCTTCCTCCGGAGGAAGTTCTTGAGTGGATTCGATTTTAACGGATATCGCGGTCGCGTAAATCTTCCAATCAATATTCCGTGTGAGGTCACACGAGGCATTGATTGTTTCCAATGGTCTTGAACCGTTAGCAATTGAAATCACGATAGGCAAATGATCGCTACCGTGGGGATCAGGGATCACCTTCCACATGCAATCTAACTGTAGCGATGTCGAGCATAGTGATAAGTCCAACGCGCTTGCGCGTGCTGGTGGTGTAGGAATCCGCGTCATTTCTCCCGTGTTTAAGATGGTCATGTTGAAATTGTCGCAAAGATCTAGTTAAGTTGATCTATTATCATCATGAAGACAGCCCCATACCGTACCATGCGAGTTAAAGTCTCCCAGAACTAGCCGCGGTGCCGAAAAGGATTCCGTGATATTACAAAGCGTTCGGTGCCCTACCGAGGCTCTAGGAGGAATGTAGATGGAAGCAATGCAAAGATCTTTACCTTTGATTATAACTTGACAAGCGACAATTTCAATGCCTGGTGTCGAAGGGAGGTTAATTCGGTTGAAAGAATAGCACTTTTTAATCCCCAAAGGTACTCCTCCATAGGGGTTTTCTCGATCCAGACGAATGATATTAAAGTCGTGGAAGTTGAGATTTATATCGGAAGTTAACCAAGTTTCACATAATGCAAAAGCATCACATTTTAGATACGTGATATTACTTTTAAACTTTTAGCCTGTACACTTGTTGGCTGTTTAACATAATGTGTTTTATTCCATTTTAAAATCTTACGAACCAACCTAGCTAACCTGACTTAAACTATTCTATGTACATCAAAATGGGAGGAGTCAGTTACAATTTCAAAGTACATAATTATGTACGGGTAGCGTAAAAAAGAGAAAACAAATCAATGAATAAGTATGAATTCGATGAATTTTACAAACGTTGAACAATACATCATCTGATAAAATAATTTAGACGGTATATCCTCCAGTATTTATGGAATTTACTCTTCAAACAAATTTAGTTCCAGACTTTATGTCTTCAGAAAAATTTTGGGGAGTGCTACCATTAGTCGTTCGATTGAAACACAAAGTTTGTTTTATTTTTAAGGGATTTGCGTCAAGTCGGCGCTAATCTATTCCGACAATAAGTTAGTGTCGGTTTCTGATGAGGCGCAGCCGAAACGCAACTAAGTATGATTCAAAGATGACGATTTCGGAATAATGCCATTTGGACAGGAAGTTCGATTTCCACCAAACCCCTACCAACACGAATTTCTGGCTACGCCACTGACTCCTTGTAAGTATAAACAAAGTTTTTCTACACTCGTCTACAAGAAACTTCTTCAAATACTGCCTATCTATTATAATACATTGAAGACCCGATTTGATCAGTCCCCACTTTTGTTAGCCTCATATGAAAATAGGCGAACAAGGCTGAATTCGAGTAAATCTTTTCTTGAGCATGTTTTCCTTATCTTAAAGATGCAAAAAATTAAAAAATCGTTTTTTTTTAAATTTTTGCGCTATAATACTATATTAAATAATTAGTTATCAGACATACACTATGGATCTGATAAAAACGGGTCTTTACTGTATTTATAATTCACTGTGTTCCACATTAATAGGTACATCCAATTTTTGGAGGATTTTTTTTTAAATGCATCGAACTACACCAATTTTTTAATAGTTTTCAAGGGGTTATTTTATCGACTTCTTCCAAAATTCGATGAACCTATTCCCAATCGTGCGATAGTTTATGCTAACATTATTCTCGACTTCAAAACATGTCCAAAAATAAGACATGTTTATAGCGTGCACATGTGGTGGTTGTAAAATGAGTACCTTCTGGTGACCTACAAAACGTCCTGAATGTATGCAATGCTTAGCGTTAGAAAGTATTTTCCGAGCATTGCTGGATGTTCCAGCGGATCATGAGCATTGCATACACACAGGGCATTTTGTAGCCAAAAAAAACTTGTTACGGAAAAATTGAATTTTCATTATGTAATATTAACTAGTTTACAAGCCTGTGACATCGAAACACATCTACAAACTTGGGGTTATCCATGGGTGTTTAAACTTTTAGGGTCTGTTATAGAACAGTGAAGATATAGCAACTTGAAGTTAGCGTCCCGAGTAATTTTGAGGCTTGGTACTTGGAGTTGCAAGTTGGTTCATATTGCCTCCACTACAACCTATTCATTTTACCCCCTAAACATTTTATTTTCAAACTGCCGTCCCGATTTAGCCATTTTTTCCTAATTCCTATTTATTACGGTGAAATATCTGCAAGATGTTCGATTACTATTATGTAAAAGCATTTTCAGAATAAAATTAAAATTTCACATCAAAAGACCTTATATTCTACATGCCGAATTTAACATCAGCGACAGACATGGATGCCGATTTTGGTTTTTATCATATGGTCGGTGTTAAGTCAGACCGGACTAAGTCGCAAAACATCAAAAAATGAGATAATTATGTCACTGGATAAGAAATTTCGTCAGCTACATTCCACTTTTGCCAGATTTGGAATATGTAACAATAATCAAGAATTATTGCAAAAAATAATTTTCAATTATAATGAGAAGGATGCTACGATTCAAACTTTAAACTCTTTTTTCTCGAAATCAATATTTTGTCTCTTAGTCCGGTCTGACTTAACACCAAGCATATTTATTTCATATTCGAGAACTTTTTATCAAAAGAAATGATTTCAATATTCTTTGAGGTTTCTGTAAAGTCTTCAAAATTTAACAAACATTGATTTGATTTGGCAACCTGTTCAGTTTACCACCTGTTGATTTTACCCACAGTTTCCCTAGAACAACATCAGTGCTAGAAATCTCAAAGGCTAAAGCAAATCAATAGAAAAGCGAAAAATTGCCCATAGCAACGACATTGCTAATGCTCAGTTAATAACTTATCTAAATTCCTTAATCAATGCATTGTGTCGGGAAATTTTCTATTGTGCTGAACCAAAAAATCGAAAAAATAGTTTGAATCAATTTGAAGTTCATGCTTCATTACTCAAATTTCCAACGCGACTGAGAACTAAGAAATGAAATTGTAGCTCTTGATATCACACTACCTCTAAAGTTCATGCGGCCATAGTTCAAACTTTACTTCGACATTGACTTTTTCTAAAAGTGATTTTCCAGTACTATCTTTGATTTGGATTAGGGTCATTCATAAATTGCGTAAATTCGAAAAAATCGGCATGGCTAAAACTTCAGCATGTGCTCGAATGGGCTTTTTCCTTTCATTTGAAAGTAAAATTAAAATATTCTGTCGGGAGCTCCAGAGCAACTTTTTATTTTTAAGTTTTTTTGTTTGAGATTTTCACATTTTTGCCCATAGGTTTACTTTAGACATTCAAATATTACCAAAAGTGAGAATCTGATGAACAATTTCATTGTGTATAACTTTGTAGAGAACATCATCGCGATCTAAAATCGCCAGAGAAAGCTATTACATTTTTATCAAAGTTTTTAGATTCGCACGGGGCCTATTGGTTAAGAAGCTTCATTCCAAAAACATTTTCATTTGTAAAAAAATGGTTTGTCTTATTTAACAGTGTGCTCAGAAGAATCTGAATGCTAGCAAAGTCCCACCTTTAAGCGGAAAAAACATAATTCCAGATTCCACCGTTTTATACGCATCAATGATATTTTAGGAGCAAGGAGATATAGAGAAGAGTAGATAAAATTGGGAAAATGTACTTTTGCATATAAAATATTTAAAATAATCCATAAAGAATTGTAAAACGATCCATAAAAAAGTTGTCAATGTTCCATAAAACAAAACTGAAAATCCATAAAACTGTGTGAATGATCCATAAAAAAGGGTGATTTGATCCATAGATTATGTAAAATTGAACCATAAAATGGTCTCAAAAGAGCACTAAAATAGTAATAAAAGAGCAATTAAAATGAACCAATGCCCCATAAAAATATTGGAAATGTTCCATAAAATGATACATTTTGCGCCATAAATTAACTGACATTGATCCATAGAATATTAACAATGTACATTAAAACACGTCGATATGTTCCATAATATCGACAAAAATGTTCCACGGTATTACAAAATGGAGCAATAAAATGTCAGAAAAAGTTCCATAAATTTGATGAAAATGTTTGCTAAATAATTTTTCTTGGTCCATAGAAGATGTAAAAATGAACATTAGAAATGATTCATATATCGAACGAAATTATGGTTCATGGATATTTACAAAACGATCCATCAGAAAAGAAAATGTAAAACGACCCATTAATATGTGCTTATGCATTAGAAAAAATAAATTTAATGAATTCATGCGAAATTTTATGGCAAACTTAAAAAATAAGTTGTGCTTAATAATTCTCATAACAGTGACAGTGTTTTAACAAGTGAGCTTATACTGGGAGTTAGTGTGATGCGGCTTGGCCGCATATCCGAGGCCAATGATCCGAAGCGGCGCAAAGCCGCTGAGGATCCGTTGGACGAGGCATTGATTAACCCGTAGCTGGAATTGCAGGCAAACCTGTGGTCCTCTCGTTTGCCCGGTTTACTTAAACATAGGGGCTATAGCTAGTTAAAAGCCGACTGAGCGGCAGCGAAGTCGGACAGTGCACAAGAAAGCGATGTGGCGTAGCCACATTAGTCAGTGTTCGTGTATAAAGTGTCCGTTTTCGCTTCAGATAGTTATTCAGATAGTATTTGCGACTCATGCCAGCCTGTATAGGTGGTCTAATAACACTCAGCGCTCTAATATCATAAATACCCTGACGTTTAAAGAATTGCCATAATGATTTGAGGTTAGCTAAGGTCAGTTAGCTGACTAGTTGGGTACGGAAGCTGAAGTTTAACTATAATGTATGCATTGTTTGTTGTAGTTTGACATTACAACCAAATGTAATAAACTTTATTATTAGTTCAAATAGCAAAAATTTCGCATGAATTCATTAAATTTAATTTTCTGGTGCATAAGCACATATTAATGGATCGTTTAACATTTTATTTTCTTATGGATCGTTTTGTAAATATCCATGAACCATAATTTAACGTTCGATATATGAATCATTTCTAATGTTCATTTTTACATCTTCTATGGACCAAGAAAAATTATTTAGCAAACATTTTCATCAAATTTATGGAACTTTTTCTGACATTTTATTGCTCCATTTTGTAATACCGTGGAGCACTTTTGTCGATATTATGGAACATATCGACGTGTTTTAATGTACATTGTTAATATTCTATGGATCAATGTCAGTTAATTTATGGCGCAAAATGTATCATTTTATGGAACATTTCCAATATTTTTATGGGGCATTGGTTCATTTTAATTGCTCTTTTATTACTATTTTAGTGCTCTTTTGCGATTATTTTATGGTTCAATTTTACATAATCTATGGATCAAATCACCCTTTTTTATGGATCATTCACACTTTTTTATGGATTTTCAGTATTGTTTTATGGAACATTGACAACTTTTTTATGGATCGTTTTTCAATTTTTTATGGATCATTTTTGTTGTTTTAGCGGCGCAAACTTAGGGCTGCCAGCTAAAATTTGAACGAAATTAGTACTCTTTTGAAAGATGCTGGGTAATACAGCAAAATGAAACAGTTTTTTCTGTCACAGATATATTTGTTTCATCTTTTTTATTCTGGACTATGCTTTATGTAATCTTGTATTAACCTTTTTGCTCGCTAGTATCTTGTGGGATATATTTGGTCTAAATTTTAACATTATATTTGATTAAACTCGATTAGATATTCAGTTATTTGATTGGATTTCGAATGAGAATCCTGATTGACAGTTTCATGAAGGATAGAAAAATAATTCGATGAGATTTATGTTCAACTTTTGGGAATCGCTCTACATTGAACAGAAATCGCAATAGTAAATGAGAAATAAAGGTTTTGTCTATTGTGCGAAGATAGCGATCTCAATATAAAAGTGGATATAGAAAGTATCACTTTACCCAAAAGACGGGTTGCTGTTAATGTCTCCAGATTCTGAACTGAACTGGCAACTCTGTGTTCTTGATATGCGGTCTTTGCTCTTATCCCATTTTATGAGATAAATCTAGAATAAACATACTTGTATTACTCTGAGAATTTACTGAATGTATGGTCCAGCCTGATATTTTCTTGTTCGTTTTCTGTTGTGATCCGTGTTCAACGAGTAACGACTCCGGAATTTCTTCTTAAAGGAAATTATGAAACTTAGTTTTGTTCTTTTTTTCTAAGATTATGTGAAGTGTGTTCGATTTGGTAATAAAATTTGAGGACAAGCAAAATTCTGAATGTAAAAAATCTAATGTAATGAATCTACCCCAAAAGATAACAAACATGGATCCAAAACTCAAAGAGCTTTTTTCTCTTTCAATCATCTTTCTTTTAATGTTGATAAGGACAAACAGGATTCTCAACCCAAAGCTGCAATAAAATCCGTCGTTTATTACAATGACTCGAACTGTCTACTTTAGTTCATCAAATATAAAGCATTGAATTGAAGCCAATTGTATTTTACCAGGCAGGATAGGATCAGGAAGAAGGGTAATTCTAGTTTACATTAGCTATCTCCTAAAGCGAGAAAAGAAATGAAAAGGGCATGATAAAATCCGTTACTAGATTATTCAATATATTGAAAAGGTATAAGATTATCGAATTAAAAGGTTATCAAGGATCGAATTATCGATCCTTGTTAATCGAATTCTTAATCCACCTAAAAACTGATAAAATTGTAATAACTTTTTCGGGTGATTTTGCATTGATTTAAAGCTTTCTACGACGTTGTAGACAATAGGATTGTTCATCAGATTCTCATTTTTAGTATTTTTTGAATGTCTATAGTACCAATCAGTAGCAAAAATGCGAATAATTTTCATTAAAAAACTTAAGCTTTCAATGAATAAACTTTAAAATAGTTTTTCTAGACCCCCCGAACGAGTATTTTAATTTTAATTTCAAATGAAAGTGAAAAGTCAATTCTTTCATATCACGAAGTTTTATAGATGCCGAATTTTTTCGAATAAAGTTGTTCGACAAAGACACCGTGATTTGTTACATGGAGGGAGGGGGAGTCAATTTTGGACAATTTTCGCGTTACGTAATTTATGAATGGTCCCTTATTATAGCTAATCCTAATGCCAAATAACAAATAAAAAACTCTCGAAACTCGTTAGGAAAAATCATCATCATTACAGGAATTTTCATTTTCACGAAACTTTTCGATAACCTTCCGTCACTTGCGTTAGTGCACTGGGTGTATGCTGTTCTGAACATCTATTAAAAATTTCCAAATACTTCATAATTTTCACAACCTTATTAGAGAGTTGTTTAATAAGCATTTGTAATATTGTGTAGAAAAAAAGCTGAAAATTTCTGTATTTTCTCTGTCTGCAACATATAAACCCTTAAATATACCAATTAGTTTAGGGTACCCTTTTAACTTAAACTATCGCACGTACAGGAATAGGTTCGCCAAATTTTGGAAGAAATCGGTTAAATAGCCCATTGCAAACTATCAGAAAATTGGTGTAGTTCGATGTAATTGAAAAAAGGGGTTTTCCAGCGCAAAATTAAAAAAAATGATTTTTTTTATTTTTAGCATATTTGCATCTTTAAGATAAGGAAAATATGCTCAAAAATGGATTAGCTCGAATTCAGCCTTGTTCATGTACTAGAGCCTACCAAACATATTTTCATATTAGGCATGGGCTGACAAAATTGGGGGCTCATCAAATTATAATAGATAGGCAGTATTCGAAGAAGTTTTTTGAGATCGAACGAAAAAATACTTAGTTTCTGCTTACTTGGAGACAGCGGCGTAGCCAGAAATTCGTTTTGGTGGGGGTTTGGTGAAAATAGAACTTACTGTCCAAATAGCACAATTCAGAAACCGTCACCTTTGAAGTTTTAAAACCGCGGAGAATTTTTTTAATAGTAACAGAATTCGTGTTTTTATCGAATTTGTTGAGACTGTCATTTAACTGTTATGTGTCCAACAAAAAAACACCTTTAAAAGGCCAACGTGGGTACCCGGGTACCCACAAATTGAAATGCTGATAACTATGGTTTCCTTTGTCCGATTTGGACTCTTTTAGATTTTTTTGGATTCAGGAACTCGTCCACTTTTTGATTTATAATGTTAAACCGGATGAATGGATCTGGTGCTTGGTAATCCGGATTTTCCGGGGTAATGTTCCAGTACTAGGGTATGATTTGTAAATTTTAATAATGTCCTAGCAATATGAGTATCAAAACTCTTCAAATTGTCGCGGAAGTCTTATTTATTGTTACGGGACCCTATGGCAATTAAAAAAATGGCTCACGGCCCCACGGGAACTTGCTCCGGAATGTCCGTTCCGGGGTCAAATCTCCAAATGGTTCCATACCCACGAGATACAGCCTACTGACGCAAATCCAAGAATTTTGATACCCATATTGCTAGTATTCCATTGAAGTTCACAAATAGTATCTCAGTACTGGAACCTTCTTCCGGAAATCCGGATTCCCGGGAACCGAATGAAGTAACCAGATTCATTTTTACCAAGTCAAAAAGCGGATGAGTTCCTGAATCCAAAACACCCAAAAGCATCAAAATCGGTTGGAAATTACCTTAGTTATTGGCATTTCAGTTTTGTGGGTACCCGGGTACCCACGTCGGCCTGTTACGTAGTAAAAAAATTCAGGAGCCCCTCCTAACTCCCCCCTTACTATATCAACAATATTATCAACCAAAAAGCTTGACTTAGTGAAGTTCTAAGATGTCACAAAGTTTCAATTGGATAAAACATAGTAATTTTATAGCTTTTGTTTGATTAAAACCTAAAAAGGTACCCGGGTACCGCGTCGGACACATAACGGTTAAAACAACTTTTTTGAAGGCATGATTACTACGTGTAGGGAGTATATCTAGTTATAAAATAATATTTACGAAATGTTCCTTAATCTATTTATTCTAAAATAACTTTCTATTCTGAGCTTCACAAACTCAATCTTTGGATAAAATGTAAAATATGTTGTTTATAAACAGTAGACGAGATTTATCATAAACAGTGAAATCATAATAATTTATTTTGAAAGTAAATACAAATAGCTTAAAATATTTTGATACCCTGAACACATGGAGCCTACATGTATTCAACAAAGTGGTTTTAACCCTCCGGATGTCGTGCAAATGCCTCACCGAGCGAGCAGCCGCAGCTGCTCTAAGACGATTTCGCTAGATTTTCAGAGCAGCGTGCACTCAGTTCACCAGCGCGACTGCCAGAAGGTTAAAACACTTCCGAAAAACTTGCTGAAGACAATAAGTCTCGAACAAAATTTGTTTTGAAGATGAAGTTCTTTATAAATACTTTTTATCCTTCAAACGTCAAAATAATTTTATCAGATGATGTGCTGTTTAACGTTTGTAAAATTCATCGAAGAAACTAAACCTCCGAAATTGGCGGTATTAAAGTGATCTTGACCTTAATCTTACTTTTTTTGAACATTTATTTTACCTAATCATATAATTGGTAATACAACAAACAGCTCATCGAAATCGATCAGGACCTTCTAGAGTCGAATGGTTAACGCCATTTTTCATAAATTTCCCTCTACTTTCGGAAAAAGTTATCCTCGTTATTAATCATATTACGTTTTCGTCTCAACTCGACACACTCCTAAAATAAAAACATTTTCAGCAAATGTTGAATGATATGCAATTTTTTGGAGAGCAGTTCTATGTTTCATAGACATTAACCCCTTCATGCCCATGTTGTTTGTGTACAACAACGTTTTTAAACAGCCATAACTTTTGATTGAGGCAAGATTTGCTCACAAAAACAAGTAAGGCTGATAAATGTGACTATTGCCTTTCATTTGAGTATTACCAGTGTTACGACTTACTACGAACTACTACGCGGACTCACTACATTTAACGGTACACTTCAACAACACGAGAGCATTTGGGTCGTTTACTGTGGTCTCCAGGAGAATTTCACTTACGGGTGGACTATCAACCCTAAATACGGTGGTCTCTGGGCAAAGTAAACACTTCTAAACACAATAGCGGACTAAATTAACTCAAAGGCATCATTTAATTATAGAAAACAGCTTAATTAGACAGACCTTACATTTATTCAAACGGAAAACAAAAATACTTGCGCATAGTAAACTTTTTTCACTTTTTCGACGTAAAGAAACTCGTTGCGGCCGGGACGAACGTTGGTCGACTTACTGCTTCAGGGGCTTCCGGGGACTATGGCGACGATCAGGAACAATTTTCAGACCGGGTACTTCCGTCGGTCGAGAATCCAGATTGGTTGCATGCATAACCTTTACAATGTATAATTTTCACAAAATAAACAAATGAACAAAAAATGTAAATAAAGTATCTGACATATATATATATATATATATATATATATATATATATATATATATATATATATATATATATATATATATATATATATATATATATATATATATATATATATATATATATATATATATATATATATATATATATATATATATATATATATATATATATATATATATATATATATATATATATATATATATATATATATATATATATATATATATATATATATAATAAATAATCGAGTAAATAAATAGTGTAAATAAATCAATATGGAATAAATAAATAAATAGCACGAAAATAAATAAATAAATAAATAAATAACAAGCAAATAAAAAATAAATGAATAAATGAATTAATACTGACGGGCTCCAACCGAAGACTACTAAACATGAAATAAACATCCTTCAAACATGTAAACATGAAAGCTATGACATTTATTTCACATTTAGACATTTACTGACAATATTTACAAATATAACAACATTTCTAGGGGTCTATATTAAGCTGGCTCTGTGACCACGGATTTATTGTGACCAACGAAACACAGGTCACACCAGTTAAAAGAATCAGCTCTAGAACAGAAGTTATTTCAGTTAGTCTGATTAGATTCCGATGGAACAGTGCTGCCAGGGATAGTTTAAGTTGACGACGGAAAATGAATTTTCCATATATCTTCGTTATGTTGCAATATTCTTAAAACTGATAAAACTTATCAATTTAGACTGTCTATGGTTACGCTTTCCACGCAATCAAACTATTATAAATATTCTAGGAGACTTGTATTTATCATTGGAAGGTAAAAATTGAACAGCTTCTAGCACTGCGAGGGAAGCACTTATCTTTATGGAGAAAGACTTGTGTTCCTTGAGGAAAAATAGTTTTGAAATCCTACATGCACTACAAAAAAGTTGGGCATGAAAGGGTTAAAGGGATTCCAACTTCGTTTCCTATTAAAAAATGACCCATATTACAATACATCCTTTCAAAAGAGAGCTCAATATGATAGGAATTCTGAGGATTATGATTGATTTCAGAACTCTGGAAGGAGTTTCTATTGCAATGTTTTCAGGCAGGTATTGGATATTGATGTTATTAGACAACTTTGAGATCAAGACCTATACATGCGCCGATAAATGATCAAGTTCCATCTAGACAACTTGGAATTTCTCGCTGGTTATTTCTTGCGGTTCTAACTAGAAAAATGAAATACGAAATTCGCTTTATCGAAATAATATTTGGCTTATTTAAATGGATTATTACTATATTGAACAATAAATAGGCGACAAAGGGTAATTCACAAACAACAAGCCATAACTTTCAAAGTATTCAAAATAGATATTTGATGTCTTCAGTAAAGTTATGCGCAAAAGTAAGATCCAAAAATTTGCTGAAGACATCAGTTCAATACAATCACTTCCAAGAAAATTTATAAAAATATCTCAGTTCTAGGGGGATTAATCAGCAAAAAACGCAATTCCAAAAGAAACGGCAAATTGAATCCAATAAGTTCTCCTAAGATAATATAGACCTAAAATTAGCCGTTTTAGCGTTAATAATAGATTTCATGTTCTTGGTCTTATTTCTGGCTATGGGAGATGACAAAAATCTTTCGCCGTATTAAATGTTAAATATCTGTTTTGATAATAATTCAACAATCTATAGCTCGTTCGAAAGGTATTCATATAAGCTATCTAAAGATATATAAAGTGCTTACCTACGTCGTCAATCTCGGCAGTTATTTAAAAAAAAATGCGAAAAACGCCATTTTTACACATTCATATCTTGGAAACTAAATATCAGAATCAAAAATCATTCAATAGCGTTCTGTCTAGGTGATAGGCCTTTCATTTAAATTTGGTTTGGATAAGATCGGCTCAGCCGTTGCTGAGAAACAGGAATGAGAGTTTGTCCATTACATTCATACACAGACACACACAGAAATTGTCCCAAATCTTCGAGCTGGGTCGATTGGTATATAAGACTCGGTCCTCCGGGTCTCGGAAAAAATCTTGAAAGTTTAAGCGAATTCTATACATTTCTTTTATAAGAAATGTAAAACATCGCGAAGCATTAAGTTCTAAATGTTCTCAATCGATATAATACCGAAGAAAATTATAAGAGTTGTAAGAAATGTCTTATCACACTGTTAGGTGGATTAAAAGCGTTTTTATTTTCATTTTTAAGACTTATAAGAAATAAACACAATAAAAGTATTTCTGTTTATTTCTGCTATAGTTTGCTAATAGTGTTATTGAAGTGTCAAAAAGATCCCCAACCTTTTGTAATGAATCGCAAATAAACACAAGCATCTTAACAGCGTGTCGGTTTTACTCTAACCAAAGGGTGTCGGTTTTACCCCAACAGCGAACATATTAAAAACAAAAACATTAAAAAATATTGAATACCTCTTCTTCAAAGCACCCAGTTGATCATAGAAAGGTTCGATAATAATAGGTACTGAAAACATTGGTGATTTGAAAAGCTTTTGTTTGATTAAAACCTTAAAATCTACCAACAAAATTCAACATCCAGACGTGTATGAACGCTGCTGTCGCATGTTTTGTTTATTTTTATGACATTCGACATACTAACGTAAATCCAATTTGTCTTCAAATGCTCTTCATAATCGTGCTAATAATAAGCTGTCATTATGAAATGAATAAAAATTTGATTTCTAGGGAAAGTTGTGGGGTGTCGGTTTTACCCATAATTCCTCTATAGGTATGGGATTAAAATTTTTGCAAAAATTTGATCCTATCAGGTATAAATACTAGGGGCTAAAACACTAGTATTTTGAAATTCTGAAGCAATCCACTAGATGATCGTTTTTTGTTTATTTATTTATTTATTTATTATTTTATTTAGAGAAGTAAACCATTAACAGGCCGCAATCGGCCCCAATAATGATGTCCTAATCTAAAAACTCTTAAAACTAATCAAAAACCTTATCCTTATAACATTACGAGCCAAATCATTCGTAACCGAGCGCCCTTTCAGTTTACACACGCGCGTTGTTTGTTGTAACATTACCTTGAGTTAGGCTATATCGGTGAAGGTGTTTATCCCAGCAATGGCTGGAGTATAAACATTATAAACGTTAAATTGTGTCAAATAGTGCAGTAAAGCGCGGTACTAAACAGTTTTCTTGCCTGAAAGACGGCTTTGTTTAGACGCTATAGACCCTATAGATCTATAGGGGAGACTGAGGAGACTTGATCCCCTTTTTTATTTTTCAGTCCAACTCCGTGGAATGATAAAAAACTATGTATTTTTTGTAGTTTTATGTTGTTTCTAGGGATGACCAATAATCATAAAAAAATTACATGGAAATATTATACTGGACATGAGCTATGAGCATTTCTGGAAAACGAGAAAAAAATTGAAAATTCTTAGATTAGTGGATACTCGATCCCTAATTTGGAAACACTTGGTTCCTTTTCGAAAACGTGTTTAAACGTGTCTATTATCACCCTACCCATCTGAAGCCTTTGGTTAGAGCAGCGTCTGCCATCTTTGCTCAAAGCATTGACTCAAATGGTATTGCGATAATTAGGGTACTCGATTAGAGATTTTGCTGCGTTCAAACAGAAGATTTCCACCATTCTCAAGGCAATTTTGTTATTATATTGGCTCTTAATTAGAGGCGAATGACCTTCAGGTTAAAACCTCTATAATCGCAAACAAAATTGGACCTTTATAACAAATCAAAGAAACTGAAATAATAAAATTATTAATGAAATAATTTGGTATCCTTCCTAATAGGACAAAAATGGCTACCTTACCCCATTCAATTTTATAAATGGATTGTAGTAGGTATTGATTAAATTGTTATGATTAGATATTGTTATTTTTGTTACTACATATTACGCATCTCTCACCTGAATTCCCCAAATCTCCGTGCAATTATTTGAAAGCTGTCTTTTTTATGGTTGAGGAACGTCAAATGTTGGATGAATGGTTGCTACGTATACTGTAGTAAACAATTACAGTTATGGTTCTTTACGAAGAAGCGTTCATTTTTGACATTTTTTGTTGTTATTTTATGGCAACAATGACTTCAATTGTTCTGGTGTGAATTTGATTATTTTCAGTGGTGTGTATGAAGTATGGCGAAAGGGATCAAATCTCCACAAATTTCAAGGGATCGAGTGAACCCATAGCATCTATTTCAGCAAACTTTAGTAAAAATATAGTTAAGTAAAAAAATCAGCTCAATTATAACGTATTCTTATAATTGACATTCTCCTGTAATTCTGTATGCAAAAGTAGAGTATGTAGTGGGTGATTTTATCAATTTTATAAAAGTTTGAAAATTTAGAAAATAAATCTTCTTCAGTTCTTCTGAGATTTTTTTTTAAATCGGTAAAAATTCGGTTACACAAGTCAAATTTATTTTTTCTGTGTTAGTGAAATTTATGATTAGATAAAACTACGCAACTTTCTAGTATATTCGATTAATGTTGTAAATTCGTGGCTTTCGAAAGTCCAACTTAGTCGTGCGAAGGCGGCGACTTTATTAAGTTGGGACTTGCCACTAATTTACGTAAGATTGTCTTACAGTGATAAATCACCGCGAGACTTCTATGAACCTTTACAATCAACTAAATTCGTACAAATTCCCTGAGGAATGAGTAAGGAACACTAGTTAATTATAATGTTCGTTTTCAATCTAAGCGGGAGGATAATATTCTAAACTCCGAGGCTCAAATCAAAAGATTATCACAACGAACGTTGAGAACTATCAAAACCAGGCATTGTAATTCTCTCTCACTCACGCGAAAAGAAGCTTATCCGATGTCCTACTTTTTCGAGATAAGATGAGTCGCAAAATTCTCGGTCTCCACAAATAGCATGAGAATGATTTTCCGGATAAAATTTATTTGACTTTTTCTTTCTCATCGGAGAAGGTGATAAAATTTTAATTTCGTGGAAATCAATAAAAACTTAAAAAATACACTTAATTACAAAGAAAAGCGACAAAGAAAAATGAACGACTTGTTTTTTCGTGTTTTGGAATAACGGCAGGAAAGCAGCGAGCGAAGAAAAGATACCGTGAAAAACTCATTCACTCATTCTCCGGCTGTTTTATTTATCCGGAGAAATAACACGTTGTGTTTATCCGGAGAAGTTGTGTGAGTGCCAATAACTTTTCGTGTGAAAATGTGAGTTTTTATTGTCGCAGTAGCAAACTATTCGGGCGCATTTACTCATATGAGCGATAAATGCAATGCCTGATCAAAACTGAAGAACTCTCGTCAGATTTGAAGAAGTTTTCGGATAAGTGATAAGGCCGCACTGTTTCCAAAGACTACTGTTGCTTTATTCAAAAATATTTACAGAAGTTATCTTAAATCTACGTGTTGTTGCCGCGATTCATATATCGCGGCGAAAATCCTATTCGATTCCTTATCCCTTTTAGTCCTGGAGTTTTGCTCTATTTGCAGGTTTTATAGCTTATATTTCAACTGGCCCTGAACGTGTTTCTCTGCTACCTGCCTACGAGCGGCAGCATTTGTACCGCTTTCTATAGGTTTATTTATTCATAATTAATTAATATCAACAGACACAGTGTGGTCCTAATGATAATTTCTTAATCTATTTAAAAAGTCAAATTGTAATCTGCTACGTGGAATGTGAACATCGAACTCGGATGAAACTCTGTTGAAGGTCCGCTGCAAACCAATGATGGCACCGTTTACTCCATAGTTAGTCCGGCGAAGAGGTAATCGGAGGAATAAATTATTGCGAAGGGCGCGAGGGCGAACGTTAATGTTTATCGCACTGAGAAGCTCGGGGCAGTCAATTCGATCTTGCAAAATATCCGAAATCGTCATAGCACGGAATAGATCCCGTCGCACTTGCAAAGTATCGAGTCCAATAAGCAAACCCCGGCTTTCATAACTTGGCAGCTGGTGAGGGTTGCTCCAAGGCAATCGACGAAGGGCAAACCGAACAAATCTGCGCTGTACTGCCTCAATTTGATGGACACCGTTGAGATAATGAGGGTTCCACACAACTGAACAATATTCCAGAGTTGATCGAACGAGTGAGCAGTAGAGAGATTTCAAGCAGTAAATATCTGAAAAGTGCTTAAATATTCTCATTATGAACCCCAAACAGCGTGATGCCTTTGCGACAATATAGCTGATATGCTGTTTAAACGTCAGTTGTTCATCGATAAAAACTCCGAGATCTTTGACGCAATTCGCTCTGTCAATTGTGGATTCAGCTAGACAGTAATCGAATCGAATTGGCGTTTTTTTCCTCGAGAACGTAATGACCGTACATTTCTTGGGGTTTAGGGTCATTCGGTTGATCTCGCACCATTCCGCAAAGGTTTCCAGTTGGCGTTGAAGGAAAGCTGCATCATCAGTATTCCGGATTCTATGGTATAACTTGAGGTCGTCGGCGAAAGACAACCGTGGTCCTTCTAAACAAAAGTTAACGTCGTTGAAATACAGAAGAAAAATCAATGGACCGAGATGGCTGCCTTGTGGAATACCAGATGAAGCAAAGAACTCTTCGGATACACAATCACCTATCTTGACTGCTAGACGACGATCACTGAGATACGATTGCATCCAACGGAGAATATTAGTACCAAAGCTGAGTCTATCCAATTTTGCCACTGCAATAGCGTGATTTATCTTGTCAAAAGCAGCTGAAAGGTCCGTGTAGATAACGTCAGTTTGAAGTCCGTCCGACATAGCATCTGTAACATATGTTGTGAACGACAGAAGATTCGTAGATGTTGAACGTTTCCATGCTGAGTCTCGGAGATATACTGTTTGCAGTGGCTGGAGATGGGTTCCAACACAGCCATTTCAAACAGCTTAGGAACTGCGCTTAGCGTTGTAATACCACGGTAGTTGTCAACTACCTTTTTATCACCATTTTTGTGAACTGGAAACATGAAGGAGGATTTCCAGAGTTCGGGAAATACTCTTGTTGTTAGCGACAATTGAAACAGATGACAAAGAGGTTCAATTAGACCGGCAGAGCATTTTTTTAGAATAATAGTTGGTATACCATCTGGGCCTGCCGAAGTTGAAGCCTTCATTTTCCTAATCGCCAGTTGTACCATATTATTGTCGATATTGATAGAGTTCAAAGACTGGTATGATTGAGGTACATTGAGAGCCGCGCGTGAAGCCTGGGTCGGTGTCAGCTTCTCGTTGGAGAAAACACTCGCGAACTTTTCAGAGAATAGTTGGCAGATCTCCTGTAAACTAGAGCTCATACGTCCTCCATAGCTCATCGTTGAAGGCAACCCGGATTCCTTTCTTTGCTCGTTTACATGCTTCCAGAATGTTTTAGGTTCGGACTTCAACTTACGTTGCACGTTTCGCAAGTAATCGGCATGGCAACGCTTCGATGTCTTTTTATAGACTTGGTTAACATGAACGTAGTGTTGTCGCAGCACGTAACCCCCAAACTTGCAGTACTTCTTCAGAGCGGCTCTTTTAGTCGCTTTTAACCGTCTCAGCTCGGCAGTGTGCCACGCTGGGTGCTTAGATTGAAGGCCACTTCTTTTGGGTACATAGCGATTGATAGCATAGCTCATAACATTGGAGAAGGTCTGCACTGCAACGTTGACATCATCATTGTCGAGAATTTCAGTCCAGTGGATATTCGACAGGAAGTCAATATGCTATTATAGTTGGCTTTTCTAAAATTATAGCTGACGGTGTCAGAAGCATTGCAGTCATGCTTCACTCGAATCGCTTCAAGCAATATATGCAGGGGAGGGTGGTGTCTAACAGTCTTTACCAGGGGGAACGGTGCTGCGGTAACTTTTGGCGCGTAGGTACGTTTTCATTCTGACTATGAGAGGAAGTAGGAAAGAATGGACTTAGTTGCCTGTGTATGTAAATTTAGGTGTGGGTGAATAAGACGGATAATCCTGTTTAACCTCAATAAGACAGATGATCCTGTTACGCCTGTTCTCTTTATTCTACATTAGTTTGCTTGGTATCAATATCGTCTCCTGATTTGTGAGTTGCGTACGCATTTAGCGCTTAAATAGTTTATCATTTCTAAATGGGGCAAACTAATTTTTTAATTTTGATATTGAATTATTACATTGAATGCTGGTAATTATTTCGATTTCTTACATTCCCCTCTCGTAAATCTACCTACTACTTGATTTACCGTTAAAGAAATTATTATAGTTTGTTTAAATTCTTGATTCAAATTTTCACATTAACCTGGTTCACTCCTTATATATTTTACATTTCATTTAGATGTTAATTATAATCTAGGATAAATTCGTCCTGAAATAGCCGTGGTGGTGTTTTCTTCCACGGGAATAGACGTCTCTTCGCTATTAGTTGTACCGCTAGTCCTAGGTGATCCGTCATTTGAGTCTATAGAAGTAACTCGTGTTCGCCGGGCAGCATTCCGGTGAGAAAGAAATGTTGTGAGCGAGTCCCAACACGAAGCCAGCAGTTGCCAGCCGAATCCATAGATGTCGTATAAAATCCTGCCGTGCATGATTGTGTCGATAACGAACTTTATTACTCTGCCCATCATGTACAATCCTATTGCTGTTGATGTGATATTTCCTAGCCAGGTTGACCAAGACATAACTCTCATCCAATATCTCGTAATTGCACTGTCGATTATGTCTCCAGAAACTAATGCTCCGAAGTTAAATCCTTGATCATTAGGTTGTTGTCCAATTATTACCTTATGAAAGACATTCGTTGCTACTCTGCGATCGCCTTGCTCGTAGATCATATTTCTCATCTTTTGAAGACTGTCAGCATCGTACACGCCGATTTGCATTAGACTCGGGAGCGGTGTGTACGACCAAGTTGTAACAATATCTGATGCCATTTTTTCTGGTGGTGTAGTTTCCCGTAATCGACCATCAGCTGTATACCATTTTCCACCAAACATAAACTTTGCTGGTAGCAATGGTGTACAATCTATCTCGACTCCTCGAGTTTGGAGTATTCGTGTTACAGGTGCCAAAAACATTGATTTGTTGTTGTAATCAACTGGAATTTCTTGAAAACATCGAGCCTCTGCTCTGGGTGTGACATATACTGGTTTGCACTCAATGACGTGAAGTACTTCACCAGCTACAACCGCTGTGTATCCCGACCTTTTAACGATACTAGAGACGAACTCTGTTGGGTTGATCCTTGCTAACGTCAATTTGGTTTCCATAAGCGCCTTGTCCAGCTTACACATATCTACCATCACAGATTGCTAAACGTCGTCCAATTTTTGACCAATGTAGTTCTCCACGAATGTAATCTTGGAGTTGAAATAAGTGAATAAATCGTTGTCGGTTTTCTGGTAAACGGCGATCTAATGTCGGATAACTCCATAATCAGAATTCTCGGGTGATCCGTTTTGAAACCAGTATGTCCGCATATAAGTGTCTTCTCCTTCGTTTTAATCGAAAATAGATGCTTTTCTGATATTATACTGTATACTACGGCTTCTCCTATTGATTTTATCTGGTTACTTTTAGTCTTATTTACAACTCCTTCGAATATGACTTCGAATTCACTGTCTTCACATCGTCGATTCATGTCGATGTCCCAGGTTAAATATCCTTCTTCTGCATCTAAACAACGTCCATGAGTGTAAGGACAAGTTAGACCTCCTTTCAGATTGATTTGATTGTTTTCGATGTCCACTGTGGCTGTATAGTCATGAAGTGATATAGCATATTCGTAGTAGACCAAAGCTTCTGTCCAGGTATAAAACTTAGTTCTGTAGACGCCTCCGTCACATGAGCTTCCAAATGTGCTTCCTACTATTAATTCCTGACCTCTAGTAGTACTATTTAATTTTAATTCTTGAATTGCCACGTTGTCCGCCAACATCACAGTTCCACTCATGTGTCTTACGGCATTCTTCAGATGTGAACTCCTTAACTATGTACGCATAGCCGTGCTGGTAATCGGAAGTATGTGAATGTATTCCGCAATGACGAATAGATCTCCTTATTATTACTTTGCATTGAAACACCTTTGCTTCAATTCGTGAATTCCTTTGAAGCATTTGAATTCTAAGCTTCGTCGTTGTTAGATTATTTGTTGGTGGTATGCAAGATGCTACGTCCATCAGAGAGTAAGTGGCCATGTTCACTTTAATATTCGTCAGTCGTAAGCAATCAATCCGTGAGTTGCTGTGCCCAAAACGCTGCATCCCATAAGTAATAGCGAAAAAATTATGAGCTGCATTAAACTTATGTGATGCATGGTATTCCTCTTACATTGTATCTTTCTCCTTAATTCCTCCTTTTGGGTGTAGTCTACCTGCACTTCAACCTTAACGGTGTCTGCCGATAACTTGTGGCCATACCATGTAGATGGTTGGATTCGTCGTATTTTCCTTTTTGGTGCATAGTTTTCCTTGTTATCCTTAGGATTAATTACGATGCTGCTGTTGTCTTTTATTACGTGATGTAGTCCAGTTAATGCAACATCTGAATTGACGTCTTGTGTTGGTGATTTTTCCGGTTTGCGTATGTTCAATACAGCTATTTTTACTGCGGGTCGCTTATATATACCTTTGCTGGTTTTAACCGATGCGGAACGTACTTGGCCGTCTTTGCTTTTGACGACTTCTATGACTCTTCCCTTTAACCATAGACCCCAAGGTATAGTGTTATCAGTTATTAGTACTATATCGTCAATGTTAATGGGTACAACTTTATTCAACCATTTTTGCCTTGCAATTAATGTGGGTATATATTCTTTTTTGAATCGATCCCAAAATCGTTTACTATAATGGTTAACTAGCCGCCATTGGACTCGTGTGATGTTATTATCATCCAAATTTTGCGGTGGGATGTACTCACTAGCCCTTCCAATAAGATAGTGGAATGGAGTCAGTACTTCGTCTTCAATATTATTACCTGTGCGTTAGTGGACGACAATTCAAAATAAATTCCACTTGTATTAACGCGGATCGTAATGTCTCGGAGTAGGGTGTTTTTCCAGGTTCTATCATTTGGCATAGATTGTCCATAATAATTCTTAAGAGTCGTTCCCAGACTCCTCCAAAATGCGGTGCTGCTGGTGGATTAAACGTCCAATCAATCTAGGACTGGTGGTATCCAACGGGGAAAAACGATCGGAAATGGTGAGTGAAGCTAAGCAATCATGTGAAAAAAATTCCCCACCCAGAGGCGAGACTCGATCTCGCAACCTTTGAGACTCCGGCCCAATGCACTAACCCTTATGCTATCCCTGGGTATGGTGACATCCCAGAAAGAACATATGATTATCCCACTGGCGACGGTGATCGTACCCTGCCTGCAAAGCGAGGAATCACACACAACGGCAGCTGATCACCCCAACACATTTGATCTATTTAATTTCCCCCGCTAGATACCAAGGCCTGGGTTTTTATAATCGTCTGATGTCTAATTTTCAACGAAATGATGTAGATTCAGATATTTTATTACGCATGGGATATTTGCTCCGTGGAGGAGAGTGGACTACACCTCATGATGATTCAAGAGGAGTTTGTGATGTCCTCACGCGCCTTGTGAGGAGGTAATGATTAGTTGCTATGAGGTTTAGTTATATTGGTTTGATGCGTGTGCAAAGCTTATTTCTGATGTATATTTTTGTTTTTGAAATGAATGTATGATTAAGCGTTGCATGAAGCCATTCAACTGTTTAAATATATACATAGTTTTCAAATATGTATAGGGTCATGAGCCTCTTTTCGCTCTATTACAATTAGCACTTGACCCATTTGAAACCATTGGTTGGAGTAGTGTCTGCCATATATTTGTACTATCTTTTGACTTAAATCGTAGTGCGATATTTTGGGCACCCGATTAGAGTTTTCGTTGCACTCAAACAGAAGTATTCCACCATTATCGGGCCATTTATTATTTTACTAGGAACGAAGCAAACGTGTTGGTGCCCATTTATAGAAATTTTATCGATGGTAGGCCTCGTAAGTGATAAAATAGTACAGTACCCTCATTAAGGGGCCAAAGATATCTATTATTAAAATATAATACTCGTTTAGGAAGAAGTAGTTAGGTATCAAAAATTGCGACGTTTTTTGGCGTATGGCACCCATAGCTAAGCTAAACCGTGACACACATGTTTCTATTGAAGCAAACCGTTTGTTCGTTACGCACTGTCTAGATGGATTAAGAATTTGTTACCAAAACTTCATCATAACTCATTTCACGGTGCTGTAGTGAAGTTTTGAAAAATGTTGCATGCCCCCAAATTGACTTATAGCAGAAATAAATGCTCTTCCGAATTATTTTTAGAACCATGACGTGCCTTTGGAAGAATGTTGAACCATTTGCATATTTGTCATGAAAAAAAGACAATTTTCTTATTATTGTCGCAATTAAGCACAATATTTCTTTCATAACAGAATAATACAGCATACCTTTGGACAGGTGTTTTTTTCTCTTTCTAGAACTTTCTAGAAATCGGCTAAGACTGAACAACGTAACTAATGTTTTGGTGCCAAAGGTCCTAGAAAATGTTTTTGCTATAAGTGAAGATGATAAGGAGTAATGAAAGCAGCCTTCATTTTTTCGAATTTTTCATAGCACTTTGAAGCCAATACATTCGTCAAAAAATCGGTTAAAATGTTATTTTAAAAATAATAATGATGTTGTAAAGTACTCCCTTAGGTACCTGGGCAATTATGTGAGAAAGAACTCTGCGAAATATCTAAACGATTAGTATAGGAAGTTTTAAGTTAGTGTGTACACCGCATTTTTTCGAGTTTCCTCCTGAAAATTCAATGTCACTCACTTAATGTTTAATAATTGTACAAATGTTGGATTCTTGTAATGGAATTGATTGAATAGGCGAAGGCTAACGTATATCCTACATATTTCATGCACTCATCATTTCATTATATTTGCCAAACAATCTGTTTAAAACATTATTTCACTTGTAGGGTGATTATTTAGTGAAATCAGTATCAAAATAAAGAGCTTCGTCTTCTCCTCCGAATATAGGGTAAAGAGGTAAACCTCTTACATAAAGTAAACCCTATTATGGTGGGTGTATCACTAATTTCCAGGCCTACAATTGATGAAATGCGTATTAATTGGCATCAGTAGCTTTACTTTGCTCTTAAGAACCAATATAATAACACAATTGGCATTATGCTATATTTATCCGTAGTGGAGAAAAATTTTAATTAAAAACTATTTTCCTCCACTAACGAGAAAATGGTTTGAAACTACCTTTGCGCGTAAATGACACAAAACCTATAACTAAACTATTTATGGAGATGCGTTTCGAGTTCGAAAACAAAATTTGTGCTTCTGATTGAATTGGTATGAAAACTGTTAAATGTTCGTATTTAAGCGCACCGAAAACTCGAATCGAATGTTCCAATTATTGCCTTACCTTTTAAACCAATGCGTTGAACAAAGATGGGAAAAGCTGCTCTAACCAGCGGCTACAAATTAGTAGGGTGATAATAGAAACAGGACGCAAATAGGCTCATTACCCTAGCGTTGAAAGTAGATAATCAGGATAGTATAAAATTTTCGACTATGTATAATTTTAAATATCGCTGTCGAAAATTATCTCATTTTAAAAATGTATTGTTCATTGGAAATTTATCCGCATAAACTTTCTAATTTGACATTTAGTAACAAATAAACACAAACAACTATTTTTTTAAAACTTCATTATCCATAGCTTGGAAATTAACCAGCCAAAACAATATATAATAGAGATAAAAACGAAACTATTTGATAAAAACATTTTTTTTAAATTTTGTTGAGAAAGAACGCTAGAATAGAATCGAATATTATGCACCCATTTTACTTGGAAGCGATTTCATGTTGTATTAGATATCAAAATTTAAATATTTAGGGTACATATTCATCTCATTAGTCAGAATGTCTCACTATTTCGTTTATAACTCGACTTAGAGCGAGTGGATTGCACTTAACCGTTGTGTGTCCGACGCGGTACCCGGGTACCTTTTTAAGTTTCAATTAATTAAATTCCTATGTTTTATCCATAGCTGGAAATTGAAACTTTGTGACATCTTAGAACTTCACCAAGTCAAGCTTTTTGGTTAATAATATTGTTGATATAGTAAGGGTGGGAGTGAGGAGGGGCGCCTGAATTTTTTTTACTATGTAACAGGCCGACGTGGGTACCCGGGTACCCACAAAACTAAAATGCCCATAACTAAGGTTTTGGATTCAGGAACTCATCCACTTTTGGACTTGGTAAAAATGAATTGGGTTACTTCATTCGGTTCCCGAGAATCCGGGTTTCCGGAAGCAGGTTCCAGTGCTGGGGTACTATTTGCGAACTTCAATGGAATACTAGTAATATGGGTATCAAAATTCTTGGAATTGCATCAGTAGGCTGTATCTCGTGGTTTTGGAACCATTTGGTGATTTGACCCCGGAACGGACATTCCGGAGCAGGTTCTCGTGGGGCCGTGAGTGGCCATTCCATTCCAATTCCATTTTTCAAATTGCCATAGGGTCCCCTAACAATAAAAAACAGACTTTTGAGACAATTTGAAAGGTTTTGATACTCATATTGCTAGGACATTATTAAAATTTACAAATCATATCTTAGTACTGGAACATTACTCCGGAAAATCCGGATTACCAAAAACCAGATCCATTATTCCGGTTCTATTGTAAGAAATCAAAAAGTGGACGAGTTCCTGAATCTAAAACAACTAAAAGTGTCCAAATCGTATAAAGGAAGCCATAGTTATGAGCATTTCAATTTGTAGGTACCCGGGTACCCTCGTTGGCCTGTTAAAGGTGTTTTTTTTGTTGGACATATAACTGTTAAATAGGTATCATCATCTTTGTTTTGTTTCTAAGAAGCAGCACAGGTAAATTTATTAACTGGAAAATGTAAAATGCTCACGTTTCAGCGAAGCGAAAAGTCGAGCACAACGTACCCTTATTCATCCTACCATTTGAGCTAATGCGTTGAACAACTACTGCTACTCTAACTAATGTCTCGACAAACATATGATTACGGCTTAAAAGCCAACTGTCAAAATTATCTTTGAAAGGAAATTCCGGACAAACCGTTACTGGCTAAACACAGTTCATAACAGTTAATGAAAGAGAAAGCTTTTCTCTTTCGTTTACTACCAAGATATGTGATTGGCAAATAACGGTTTGTCCGGAATTTCCTTTCAAAAAGAATTTTGACAGTCGGCTTTTAAGCCGTAATCATATGTTTATCGAGATGTGTTCAAATTGGTGGGATGAACAGAGGAGCTAAGATGAATTAAGGAGCAGTAACCCTATCTTCTATTATGGTGATATTGAGTTTGACGAATAGGATTGATTTTAAATTTTCCGAGCTTAGTTTTGTCTGATCTTTAGTTAGTATTTTCCCAATTCCACTGAATCCTCGCTCAATTGAAACCTGTGTAAAGAAGTGCTCAAGGCCGTTTGACACAGTAAAGTTAAGTCGGGGTGATCCAGCCTCTTGGATTCCCACCACATGATGATATCGGTATTCCACGAAGCACTGATCTACACCACAAAAATTATACTTTATATCCCCATCCTACGCAGCAGACAAAATTCCATTAAAACAAGAGAGGGAAATAATCACTCTCGCGCTCCACACTCTCAGCATTTTGGAAGAGGGATTCCAACCCATCTTCAATCAGTTATGCGCTCTCGCCTTTCCTGTGTGATGCACATAACATCCTCTAATCATTGAACAAGTCATCACCTCTGATGATGAGTTTGCTTGTTGAGTGGGAGAAGAGTTTTTTTTCTGCTATTGGAGAGGTGTGTGAAGTCCTCCTCAGAATGTTGATACCTCACCTCATTTTGGCATCATGAGTGATGCTCCAGCAAGCCTGTTGTACCATCATGGTGTACTGAGGATTGTTTATTTCGTTTTCCTTTCCATATACGATCCATCCGAGTGGGGTTTTTACTGCCATAGGACCATCACCTTTAACTGTTTTTATGGCAAGTAATAACTCACTGTTGTCTAAACCAATTAATAGAGTTGATTGGGCAATATTGTATTCCTTAAATGGTATACTTTTGAGATACGAGTAATCGTCCTGGATTTTGTTGGCATCCAAGGTTTGAGTCGGAAGCCAAATTTTCCAAGTTGGAAAAATTTCCTTGTGACGTCGTTTCTTTAAATACTTGTTTAAATTTTGGCCATTCCTTCGGGGAGCCTAAGAACCTTGGTAGGTTTGTCAAGGCCTGGCGCTTTAGATAAATCGTCCAGTCATTGTTCGCTACTGATACCGTTGCTGCTTCTGATGTTGTAGTCATTCCTTTCATTGAAGCAATCAATTTGTTCATGGTGTCCAGTTGCTCCTGCATCTGGATATCCTTTCTTTTGGTTATTTCTTCCAATGCCGCATATCTACTTACGATGTGTTCACATTTTGGACAGATCCATTTTTCTTCATCCGATTGTGCTATCATCAGGTTTACGCAACCCAGATGAAACCATCTGTCGCACTCGTCACATGCAACCATATCCTATTTGCTATCAGGATCGTAACAAAGACGGCAGCTACCGTTTTTGTTGTTCGTAAATTTTACCATGGTGATGATGTTTGCTTGCACCAAAGTTCGAGATCGTGCACTTTTATGTATCCGTCAATCACTTCCTTCCACAATTTTCTTTATGCTTTCTTGAGATCACACACTCTTATTTATCCGTACAATCACTTCTATCCAGTGACACTTTTTTATTTTCTTCTAGCAGGAGTTTTGCCTTCCAACTGGCCTGCGCACTTGAAAGCTTCTGTTTATCTTTTAATTCACTTGCTCACTCTTATAGCGTTGAGCACGCACTTTCGAGAGACTTCCTCTTATGGAGCCACCAATGTAAATTCGTGGCTTTCGAAAGTCGTGCGAAGGCGGCGACTTTATTAAGTTGGGATTTGCCACTAATTTACGTAAGATTGTCTTACAGTGATAAATCACCGCGAGACTTCTATGAACCTTTACAATCAACTAAATTCGTACAAATTCCCTGAGGAATGAGTATGGAACACTAGTTAATTATAATGTTCGTTTTCAAGCTAAGCGGGAGGATCAACTAGGATGATATATTCTAAACTCCGAGGCTCAAATCAAAAGATTATCACAACGAAAGTTGAGAACTATCAAAACTGAAGATTAGATTAGATTTGAAGAAGTTTTCGGATAAGTGATAAGGCCGCACTGTTTCCAAAGACTACTGTTGCTTTATTCAAAAATATTTACAGAAGTTATCTTAAATCTACGTGTTGTTGCCGCGATTCATATATCGCGGCGAAAATCCTATTCGATTCCTTATCCCTTTTAGTCCTGGAGTTTTGCTCTATTTGCAGGTTTTATAGCTTATATTTCAACTTGCCCTGAACGGGTTTCTCTGCTACCTGCCTATGAGCTGCAGCATTTGTACCGCTTTCTACAGGTACGTTATTATTCTGACTATGAGAGGAAGTAGGAAAGAATGGACTTAGTTGCCTGTGTATGTAAATTTAGGTGTGGGTGAATAAGACGGATAATCCTGTTTAACCTCAATAAGACAGATGATCCTGTTACGCCTGTTCTCTTTATTCTATATTAGTTTGCTTGGTATCAATATCGTCTCCTGATTTGTGAGTTGCGTACGCATTTAGCGCTTAAATAGTTTATCATTTCTAAATGGGGCAAACTAATTTTGACGTAGGACTACGTCTTTGTTTTCGATATGGGGGTGCACTCTGTAAATTCTACAAAAATGGTATGTAACGAAAAGTGGTCCAATTTTAAACGCATATAATTCAGCCATCTCACGATAAATTTTCAATTTTTTTGCGCAAATCGCCCCGAAATACTTCTAGGAATAGATTCCAATAGATAAACCCAAGGATTTTTGATATCATAGCATTAAAAAATTAAATAATATACAACCTTGTCAAAATATCGCGCATTAACACACAGAAGATAGCGCTTCCCAAGCCCTGTACGACGGATTGGTGTACCTAGCGCGCAACGCTTCTATGAATGACGTCATCATCGACTATTTAAAGAACGGACTTGGCCAGACACGCTCAGTTCCCTGTTGAACGGCTGGCGAAGTAGATCACTGCGCTGTGTTTTTTACAGCCAGTGTAGCTGAGCTAGAAGTCCGTTACACTGGCTGTGGAGGGACACTACCCTGTGTCGTCCAACAGGCGACCGCTCCAACTGCTTCCTAAATGCCGCTGTAATGTTGCCAGTACATTTTTGGTTTAACTAACACATGTATTTGCTATTTTCGCTTGAAATTAAGTAATGTAGTGATAGTAATAAGCTTCCCATTTTGGTTTAAACGCAAGGACAGTTTTTAAAACAGGATTTGATTAATTAGTTAAGCTCATCTAAGCAATTTTATCAATTCTGTAATTTAAAAGGAATTTTACGGAACTTGGTGAATTTGGCCCCACTTGCAACTGGTATAATCAACCTGCACAAAGTGTTGCATAACGCAGGGCTGTTTTTTGGAACAAAATCATTCAGCCCTTCGCTATGCAAAATCACGATATTATGACAGATGGGCTAAGCGCGGCCGTTCCTTTCAATCGGGAAAGGCCGCGTGGAATTTTGGTGAAACGCGCTAATATTGTCGTGGTGGTACTAGTAATCTCTTTCGCTCTACCCATCATCATCAGCGTTGACTCATTTTGCATTGTACTTGGGTTCAATGTTTGGGGCGAATGTGTTGGTAGGTAGGGGAACTGGCAAAGTCATTATTTTCTAACTAATAAGTGACTGAGATATTACAATCACCTTATGTTTCTTGTTAGACATGTTTTGTACATATCTGGTAAAAATACTTCGTCATAAACACATTTTTTCAAACATGATTCTTGATTTCTAAACATGTCCAAAAATGAGACATGTTTATAGCGAGTGAGTAAAATGAACGGATTCTGGTGACCTGCAAAATGTCCTGTATGTATGCAATGCGCAGCGTTGGAAAGCATTTTCCGATCAATGCTAATATCCCAACAAATCATGAGCTTTTCATACACACAGGGCATTTTGCAGACAAAAAAATTGTCACGGAAGAATTGAATTTTCATGACGTAATATTAACCATTTTACAATCCTGTGGCATCTACAAACTTGGGGTTATCCATGGGTGTTTGAACTTTTAGGATCTGTTTGAGAGCAACTAGAATGCTTGTGATTATATTGTCTAAAATTTGATTTTTCTTCACCGGTCCGGGTGTTTTTTCCCACACACTAAGTACTAAGAAAATAAATATTTTACATTAAGTAGTATAGTCCTACGTCTACAGTTCGTGCAACCCCATAGGGCTGCCCCTTGTAGTTTTTAATTTTGATATTGAATTATTACATTGAATGCTGGTAATTATTTCGATTTCTTACAAATGAATTCTGATCCGCCTTTGAGTTACAATGGTGGGATCAAGTCTCCCCGGGGATCGTCTCCTCAGTCTCCCCTACCAGCTCTCTACTGTGTGAAGGTCACGCGGGCGACGGACAAAAGAAACGAAGGATCAATTCACCTACCAGCTCATCAGGAACCAACTGGTGAAGTGTTTCGTTTTTTACTTTTCTTATCGATTTTTTTATTATTGTTTTTGATTTTTTATTTTGATTTAAGTTGCGGTCGAGCGTGTTGCTCCCGCAACAAAATGGAACAAACAGAAGGATCACCCTCCGAAGACGAATATTATGGGGAAGAGGAACGTGGAGACAGATGATGTTATGGGCGATCCACTTCCCCCACTTTCCCCCAATGTCTCACAGCCTCCCCCCGAGTCAAGGTTTACCAGGATGGATCCGCTGGTCCTTGGGTGGTATACTTTCGGCCCAAAAATAAACCGTTAAACGGCATTACTGTTGCACGGGACCTGACAAAACGTTACTCAGCCGTAACCGAGATTAAAAAGGTTCAGTCAGATAAACTGCGCATAGTCGTATTCCAAGCGATGCGTAGGTGCCTTGTTTTTAAATTTAAAAAAAAGCTTTCGATACTCTAAATCATGGTATTTTGCTGCAAAAATTGGAATCTTATGGGATTAGAGGAGTTGCAAACGATATTATCCGCAGCTACTTGGAAAGTAGAACACAATTTGTGTCATATGATGGAGAGATTAGGGAACTTAGACAAATAAGCACAGGTGTACCCCAAGGGAGTAATATTGGGCATCTACTCTTTCTCATTTACATAAACGACATTGGTAAAATTCCTCTTACTGGAACTCCAGGGTTATTTGATGATGACACGGCCTTATTTTATCCTAACGTCAACCCAAGATCGATTATTTCAAGCATGAATGATGATCTACAAATTTTCCAGGAATATTTTTCCGACATTCTACTCTCACTTAACTTGCAAAAAACTAAATATATGATCTTTTGATCCCCAAGAAAAATCCTTCCTAGTGTTCCAATTTTAGTGATGGGCGATTACGTTATAGAAAAAGTAGAATCATTTAAATATTTAGGTGTTCATCTAGATCGTACCTTGTTTTGGGATAAACATATCAAGGAAATTGCGAGAAAAATTTCGTCTATGTGTGGAATTTTAAAACGTGTTAGAAGCTTCGTTCCACGAAAGGGTTTGCTTATGTTCTACTTTGCTCACATTCACTCTCAGCTAAACTATCTAATAATTTCATGGGGTCGAGCCTGTAAATCAAAACTTAAAAAACTGCAAATTTTGCAAAACCGATGTATTAAAATAATATATAACTTACCGTTTCTGTTTTCATCGGTATGGTTATTCACAGATTTTCCTCATAAAATCCAACCTATTCAAGGCATGTGTGAAGAGCAGACATTGCTTTTGATGCACAATGTGCTACACAACCCAACAAGTATCCACAACTTAATCATAAACGCAATACCTCGGCTGTACAACACCAGGCAAATTCATTATCTCTCACGACCTCGCACATATTCAAACTTTGGCCAGAAACGATTTTCTTTCATAGGCCCTGCAAAATATAACAACCTACCTAGAGATTTACAGATCATAACTAACCGTTTATCATTTAAATCTAACATTAAAAGTTACTTACAAACCCAAATAGCTCAACTATTAATTTAAATTGTCTTATGTTGTCACTTAACCATTAATTTAAATTTTCTTATGTTGTCATCTAAACATTAATTTGAATTGTCTTATGTTATCATCTAACCATTAATTTAAATTGTCTTATGTCGTCATATAACTTTTTAATTATTAATTTAAATTTAATTATTTCATAGTAAAAGTTAAGTAATTTTTTATATTCATTGTTTTTTCTTATCTGTACTTGTGCTTCATTAAAAGGATACCGTATCCACTAGAAGCACATTATTTGTTTTGTCAGTAATATTCTCTCTCTTTATGTTGATTTAAAATAAAAACTATTCTCAGCCTTCTTATATATAATGTTTAAAAATCAAGTAAGTTTTCGCGTTAACTATGGCTGATAATTGAGTGTCCATTGGTTTTTGGTGTGGGGGAGAGCGGAGGGTCACTCAAAAAAAACTGCGCGTAGTCGTTACTAACTTGGAACAGGCTAATGGTATCGTTAGCAATAGCCCCTTTACGCTGGAGTATCGCGTCTACATTCCTTCTCGTGATGTGGAGATCGACGGTGTGGTAAGTGATGCGGGTCTAACTGTCGATGATCTGATTAATGATGGGGTTGGCCGCTTTAAGGACCCTAACCTTCAATCAGTTAAGATTTTGGAGTGAAAGCAATTGCACTCAAAGTCCATCGAAGATGGGAATTACTATCCATCAGTCGCGTCACCTTCGCCGGATCTGCACTTCCGAGCTACGTTAAAGTGGGAGGAGCTCGTCTACCTGTGCGTCTGTTTGTACCGCGGGTCATGAATTGTTCCAATTGCAAGCAGCTAGGTCACACGGTCACCTACTGTAACAATAAGCAACGGTGCGGTAAATGTGGGGAACGCCATGCGGATGATACTTGCAGTAGGCCCGTTGAGAAGTGTGTTTACTGTGGGGAGAATCCGCATGAACTTTTGACATGCCCAACGTACAAACTTCGCGCGGATAAACTGAAGCGATCCGCCAAAGATCGCTCCAGACGCTCTTACGCAGAAATGCTTAAAAGAGCTGTTCCACTTATCTCGAAAACCCATTCGTTCTCTTGCCAACTGACGATAACGCCTCTAACGACCCTTGCGAGGGGCATTCTTTGGCTCTGCTTGGAAACTCTAGGAAAAGACCTAATCAAAACTCACCTGAACCTCTTCGTAAGGGTCCTAGGTTATCCCAAACAAGGGTACAAAATAAAAATAATTCATCAACTGGAAGTGCTGCCGCAAATCCGAAGATAATATCTGCTGGTTTTGGGAAATTGAAAAATACAACCAGGAGTTCCCAGCACTCCCCGGGGCACCAAAAATCCCAAGTGCTCCCATTTTACAGTCAGAAACTCAACCTAAAACGGGATTCCTTAAATTCTCTGACATTGTGGACTGGATATTCACAGCTTTCAACATTACCGGTCCTCTGAAAAGCTTGCTGGTTGCTATTCTACCAACAGTAAGAACATTTTTCAAACAGTTGACTGAACAATGGCCCCTCCTTGCAGCGATCGTATCCTTCGATGGCTAACTTATTAAACGGAATCACGGATCTGATCACTATTTTACAGTGGAACTGCAGAAGTATTATCCCCAAAATTGATTCATTAAAACACTTGCTAGTTTACAATAATTGTGATGCCTTTTCCCTATGTGAAACATGGCTAGCTTCTAATATAAACCTCAACTTCCACAATTTGAACATTATCCGTTTGGATCGAGAAGACTCATATAGAGGGGTACTTTTAGGGATCAAAAAGTGCTACTCCTTCAATCGAATCAATCTCCCTTCGACGCCAGGCATTGAAGTTGTCGCTTGTCAAACAACAATCAAAGGCAAAGATCTTTGCATTGCTTCTATTTACATTCCTCCTAGGGCCATGATGGTACAGAGTGGGGTTGTCTGTACGACGATAATCGATTCTCGACAATTCAAGACCTTTGTGACAACTTCAATATGACAATTCTGGACACAGGGGAAATGAACCGGATTCCTAAACCACCTGCGCAAGCAAGTGCACTGGACATATCTCTAGGCTCGACATCACTACGGTTAGATTGCAAGTGAAAGGTAATATCTGATCCCCACGGTAGTGACCACCTGCCGATTGTAATTGCAATCACCACTCGTTCAAGACCTTCCGAACCAATCAATTTTTCCTATGACCTCACACGACACATTGATTGGATGAGCTAAGCTGCTGAGATATCCAAAACTATCGATTCAACACAGGTACTTCCTCCGGAGGAAGAGTATAAGTTTTTGTCCAACTCGATTCTCGATATCGCGATTCAAACTCAGACGAAACGAGTACCCGACGGGAACACCCAAAAACGTTCTCCCAACCCGTGGTGGGACAAAGAGTGCTCAGACGTGTACGCGGAGAAGTCTGCCGCATATAAAGCCTTCTGGAATGACGGGTTACCCGCTAGCTATCGACTGTACGCGATATTAGAAAAGCGAATGAAACATTTAATGAAAGCCAAGAAACGCGGTTACTGGCGCCGGTTTGTCGACGGGTTAACAAGAGAAACATCGATGAGCACTCTTTGGGGCACGGCCCGACGTATGCGAAACCGAAACAGTATTAACGAGAGCGTGGAATATTCAAACCGTTGGATATTCGATTTCGCCAAGAAGGTTTGTCCGAATTCCGCCCCGGTACAGAAAATCTACCGCGCCGCGTCGCCTTACAATACCGCGAACGAAACACCGTTTTCGATGGTGGAGTTCTCACTTGCTCTCTTATCATGTAACAATAAAGCTCCAGGGCCAGACAGATTCAAATTCAACTTGTTGAAGAATGTACCAGACTCTGCCAAGAGACACTTGTTGAACTTATTTAAAAAGTTTCTTGAGGGTTACATTGATTGGAGACAAGTGAGTGTCATCGCCATCCAAAAACCAGGAAAACCAGCCTCCGACCACAACTCGTATCGACCGATCGCAATACTGTCCTGTATCCGGAAGTTGTTCGAGAAAATGATCTTGTTTCGCCTCGACAATTGGGTCGAAGCAAATGGTTTACTGTCAGATACACAATTTGGCTTCCGCAAAGGCAAAGGGACGAACGATTGCCTTGCGTTGCTCTCAACAGAAATTCAAATGGCTTATGCTAACAAAGAGCATATGGCATCAGTATTCTTGGATATTAAGGGGGCTTTCGATTCAGTTTCTATCAACATTCTTTATGAGAAGTTGCACCAGCATGGTCTTTCACCAATTTTAAATAACTTTTTGCTAAACCTGTTGTCTGAAAAACAAATGCATTTCTCGCATGGTGATTTATCGACATCACGATTTAGCTACATGGGCCTTCCCTAGGGCTCATGTCTAAGCCCTCTTCTCTACAATTTTTACGTGAATGACATTGACGAATGTCTTGTCAATTCCTGCACGCTAAGGCAACTTGCAGATGACGGTGTGGTCTCTATTACGGGTCTTAAGGCCGTCGACTTGCATGGACCACCGCAAAATACCTTGGACAATTTATCTGCTTGGGCTCTCCAGCTGGGTATCGAGTTCTCTACGGAGAAAACTGAGCTAGTTGTATTTTCATGGAAGCGTGAATCAGCGAAACTACAGCTTCAGTTAATGGATAAAACTATTGCTCAGGTTTCAACTTTCAAATATCTCGGGGTCTGGTTCGACTCTAAAGCTACCTGGGGATGTCACATTAGGTATCTGAAACAGAAGTGCCAACAAAGGATCAACTTTCTCCGTACAATAACTGGAACATGGTGGGGTGCCCATCCAGGAGACCTAATCAGGCTGTACCAAACAACGATATTATCAGTGATGGAGTACGGATGTTTTTGCTTTCGCTCCGTTGCGAGCATACATTTCATCAAACTAGAGAGAATACAGTATCGCTGTTTACGTATAGCCTTGGGTTGCATGCACTCGACCCATACGATGAGTTTAGAAGTGCTTGCGGGCGTCCTTCCACTAAAAAATCGATTTTGGGACCTCTCGTATCGATTGCTCATTCGATGCGATATTTTGAACCCATTGGTAATTGCAAATTTCGAAAGGCTTGTCGAGCTTAATTCTCAGACCCGATTCATGTCCTTGTACTTCGATTACATGGCACAGAACATCAATTCATCTTCGTATAACGTTAACCGTGCTCATCTCTTAAATACTTCTGCTCCAACTGTATTTTTCGACACATCCATGAAGGAAGAGATTTGTGGAATCCCGAATCACATTCGCCCACAAGTGGTCGCAAATATTTTCTATAATAAATACCATCAAGTCGACTGCGGCAAAATGTTCTACACTGCCGGATCAATTCTCGACGGGTCCATAGGCTTCGGTATCTTCAACGAAAATCTTGCTGCCTCATTCAAACTCAATGATCCTGCTTCAATTTACGTTGCAGAATTAGCTGCCATTCAGTATACTTTCGGGATCATTGACACCCTGCCCGCAGACCATTACTTCATCGTTTCGGACAGTCTCAGCTCCATTGAGGCCATCCGTGCGGCGAAGCCTGGAAAGCACTCACCGTATTTCCTGGGGAAAATACGGGAATATCTGAGTGCTTTATTTGAAAATCTTACCAGATTACCTTGGTTTGGGTCCCGCCATATTGTTCTATTGCGGGCAATGAGAAGGCGGATTCTTTAGCTAAGGTGGGTGCAATAGAAGGCGACACTTACGAAACCAATTTGCTTCAATGAATTTTTCAGTATCTCTCGTCAGAGGACGCTCGAAAGTTGGCAAACTTCATGGAGCAATAGGCATCTGGGACGGTGGCTACATTCTATTATCCCGAAGGTACCAACTAATGCTTGGTTTAAGGGCTTGAATGTGAACCGGGACTTTATTCGTACGATGTCAAGGCTCATATCCAACCATTACTCGTTTGATGCGCATCTCCGTCGTATAGGGCTTACTGACAGTAATCATTGTGTTTGTGAGAACGGCTATCACGACATCGAGCATGTTGTTTGGCTGTGCACAGAGTACCGTGTTGCCAGGTCCCAACTAATAGATTCCCTTCGGACCCGAGGTAGACCACCCTATGTACCAGTCCGGGACGTCCTGGCAAGCCGTAACCACACCTACATTTTTCTTATCTACACCTTTTTGAAAACTATTGATGTCCAAGTTTAATACATTTTCCCCTCTCATTCACAGTAGAACCTCGTCAACCTCTCACTGTGTCTACAATATGGCATTTCTTCACGAATGCATACCTTTCTTGATAACCGTCCATCCTAAACATCATGGCACATGTCACAAGAACATCATGACAGCATCGGAGTGCCAATAATCATCCGAAATATCGACCCTCCCCTCGCCCCTGCGATTACATGATGGAAACCACTACAATAAAATGTGCATATCCCCCACAATTATCAACCAGCCAACGAGAATGTCAATATTACAACATTTTACAATATGTATCCAACTTCCTACCTTTTTCCTTTACTAACATAAGAGGGGAGCAAGCCGCCCCTAAATACGGATTTCTCTTCCCCCACTAACACGTGCGATGTACCTTAAAAATGAATTATCGGCCTCATTAAGCTACCGTATTTGGGCCTAAATAAACTTAGTTATAAACAAAAATTACGAGCCAAATTAAAGTCAAATAGGTGTGTCACACGATTGAATGTTCTTTGTAATCCTGTGATGGCCGCATTCGCTGTGTGGTTGGACCGCCGAAGAGGCACTCTCAAAAGAGTATTGCTGCGTAACGCCCTAGTTCTAGTTTGGACGTTTACTCGTTCGATCAAGGCTGGGGAATCGATGTGCGTAGACAACAGATCGGCGACAACTAGAGCTCTTGCTGTGTCTCTGCGATGCTGGAGGGTATCGAGTTGAATTAGTTGGCAGCGGCTCTCGTAGCTAGGTAGTCGAAAACGATCCTGCCAGGGTAGCTGTCTCAGAGCGAATCGTATAAACTTGCGTTGGATACCTTCACAACCGTTCATATAGTGCGGGCTTCAAATCGTCGAACATTACTCGAGAGATGATCTAACTAGGGAGCAGAACAGACTCTTTAAGCAGTAGATATCCGTGAAAGGTTTGGCAGTACGGAATATGAACCCCATGTTTCGTGATGCCCGGCCAATGAAATATGAGACGTGTTGCTTGAAAGTGAGTTTGGAATCTAACATCACTCCAAGATCTTTCACACAGCATTCTCGCGGAATAAGCAGTCCTGAGAGATTGTAGTCGAAATTAATAAATTCTCTTTTGCTCAAGAAGGTGATTGAAAAACATTTTTCGGGATTTACACTACTAGTCAAAAGTTTAGGTTCACCCTACAATGTAAATATGGTAATCAAAAGGCTATTGTTTTCTTCATTTATTATTATAAATAATTGTAACAACTGACTAGCTCAATCGGTGTTACTTCTCAAGGTCGGCTTTCCCACTGCTGCTTTAGGAGGACTCACAACCGATTACTTACCGCAAACCAGACAACAAGGCAGATCGACAAACAGGAAAGACTAAGGCTCAGTAGAAATAGAAAGTTGACTAACATACATTCATTTTACTTATTTATTTAAGGAATTTAACATGTAGGAAAAGGGTATCGATGCGGCCGAACTGGAACCGATGGGGCACGGGCGACAGGAACATGTAGAGAGAGCGGGGGAACAATCATACCTGGTGTGTTGGGATGGTTCCATGATCTTCGTTGGGGAATAGAGCCGTTGGCTATACGGGACCACGCCGGGTTTTATGGGTTCGGTGGGTTGCTTCCGTCACAGTAGCCGATGTTGTTGACTCTATCCCTGGTGCTCATGTGCGGAGGAGGAACTCATCGGTCCAAGTGTCGATGAGCGGGGGCCAGGCTCAACCAGACCTCACCGGACTCAAGCCTCAAAACCGTTCGTTCCCACCAATTAACGCACACGTGTGACTCGGCAATATCGTAAAGGGGCTAACCGGCCACCAGCACCACTCGAGGCAGATGAATGGAGACGTCGCTGCTTGGAGATCCGTCACGTGGTTACGTGAGTCGCTGATGACGTGATAAGTATCGGATGGTTCTGCTTGATGTTGGACGAGCCGTGTGAATTCCGGACGAAGAGGACTGTTTCCGTACGGGTATAACGTGTAGCGTCTACCGAACGGATGGTGCCTTAGTCCGGGCTGACAGTAACGGAGAGTGAATATTCTGTGCGATCCGGACTGGTTCCGAACGGACGGAGCGTATATTGAACGTATGCTGCTTGGATCCGGACTACAGTTGATGTAAAGTTCCGGATGAACGGTGTATATATTCCGGACCGACGGTGCTCACTTCGGACGGGCTGCTTTTGTCGTCGACCCACCGTACTGGGATCCGTGTCTTCCGGGCACTTCACACTTGCGTTCGGTTCGTGGTTGTCACTCCAAAAAAACGTCTATATCTGACAACTGTCTTCTACCAACTGCCTTCGCCTCTTTTTTCTAACTCCTTTTTAACCTCTTCTCGCTCTCTGTTACAGTAAAACGTGTAATTTAAATGTAAAAAGGGAGGAATAAGAGATTAGTGTGTACTGCAAGAGGTGGGCATTTGACAGCCCGCTTGAAAACAAAAGATCGCTGCACAATTTGCTTGAAAACAAATCCCCGGAAGAACGGGTGCCAAAATAAAAATGGGTAGTCGGATAAAAGAGGTTGACCGAGTACGGTCGGTGGCGGTCGGCGACTCCCGCCGAAAAACATTAGTCGGAAAAAAGGGTTGACCGAGCACGGTCGGGAGCGGTTTTTCTCCCCGCAGGGAGTGAAAAATAAATCGAAAACGTGCGCGAAAGGAGTCCGGAAAAAGTCATTCAGTCTATCAACGGTTGGACTCGTGTGAAATTATCACATCGAATAGGGAGCCGAAGCAGTGCCTTTTACGTTCCATTCGAATCTGAAAATCATCATTTAGTGGGCTTTTGTGTGCCATATTTGCCGTTGATTATTGTGGCGATTAAGTGCAGGTGAAAAGTTCCACCTCAACGGGCAAACGTTACGGCGTGCAGTTTGCCAGAAAGGTGATTTTTTGGAGCAAACATCCGCGGGAGTCTGGAAAATTGTCATTCCGTGGGCCATTGTGTGCTCTGGTACCGTTCATCATTGCGGCGATCACGTGCAGGTGCAAAGTTTAACCTCAAAAAAGGCGACCGTGCGGTGTGCTGTTTGCCAGAAAGGTGATTTTTTTGGAGTGAAGATCCGCGAAGTTTACCAAACGCAAAGTACGCTTTCTGCTCGACTGGTTCTGTTTCTTCGACTTCCTCTGGTGGAACAGTGCGGAATGTAAGGGGAATGAGGGAACCTCCCCGTCAAACCAACGGCAGGAATTTCGCTCAGCACCAAAAGCAAATCTTAGAGTGAGCAACAGGAGCAGCAAAAGTTATCGCCGGCTCGTGCTGGTGAACGGTTTAAGGTGAATTCTGAGCGGGACGCTGGCCCAACGCAATCAAGGAAGGAATAAAGCGGCTATCACCGGTGTCGCTATCTTCGGTGAACGAGGAGGCCTGTTAGAAATCTGAGAACACTTCCGATGATGAGCAGCCAACACTGAAGCGGACAAAACTTTTGGGAAGGCTAGAGCACGAGGTTACTTGCAAGAGGAACCGTATCCACAAGAGGGACTGCCAGCCACGAGACGTCAGAGCGATCTGCTTGGTCCCGAGATGACCCATGAGATATGATCGTCAACTACCGGTGAGTCTGCACATTATCTCTTTCCTCTTACAATGACATATTTATATTTGTGGGATTTCGCCTTTTGATTTGCAACACATAAATATATATTTCGTTACAATGGCGCCCAACATAAAATCCCATATGTTTATTTGAGCCAATTAGTAGATTAGTGTAACAAAAGATTTGTGGTAGTAAGTAAGTTTATTTGGTTTGCGATCCATTAAGAAACTTTTAGGATGGAATTCACCCATCTAAATGACGAAGAGATCAACTACGAGTTGGCCTTACGTCACATGGTTAATCTAGGTTCTATGACTCATAGAGTCAAAGTTCAAAAGTTGAGGGCCGCTGTTCAAGATGACCGGACCCGAAACATTTTTCACAACAGTTCAGATCACGTTATGAGTCCAACTATTAATATAGAATCCTGTCAGGTAGCCATTTATGAGCTACAGAAAGCTGTCGGACCTACTCTTCAGAGCACCGACAAGCAAAATTTAAGTCAATTACGGTCGCGACTCGTACATTATAGGAACAGGTTGGCATGTCTCAAGCCGCCGGGTTTCCTAGCAGACGCGCACAGATCGCTCGACGCACTTGTCAGAGTGTTAATCAGTGACGTGAACAGTGCTTTAACCAATCCAGTGAGTGTGGCAGGTTATGGAAGTGCAGGAGGGGCAGTGCCAAAAACCAATCGGCAGCTGCTAGCGGACGAGAACAATCCAACGCAAGACGATAACGGCGCCAGGGCGACTGGACCGGACGCGTCGAGAGAGCATAGCAGAAGAAGCAGTCAACATACAACGCTTCCGGCATCCAGCTCGTTACTATCCGCGAGCCGAGGGCAAGGTGCTCTCGAATTGGACTTCTCCGGCAGACGTTTCTATAGCAATCACTGACGGATTACGACATAGTCACAATACACGCCGCCACCACTGGACATTCCACCGACTCCCAGGAGTTTTCACAATCACGAGCGGTGGGACAATTCGCGCTTAGCGGATCAGCAAGAAGAGGAGAGAGCCGGCTGGAATTCGATCGATAACCAACGCAGGTCGGAACGAAACGACCGAGCAGAAACAGCCAGCGGCACGAGAGGAAACAGGAACGTATGGGAAGAGTACGACCAGCTGCGCGATGATTTACTGCATCATCTACTGCGGCGAGACACCAGAACGGCGAGCGATCGGGGCGACGACAGGCGCACAACGAAAGCAGTACACAACTGGCCATTCAATTTTCGGGGAGAGAAGGACACAACGTCGCTAAACATATTCTTGGACCGAGTTGAAACATTCGCTAGATCGGAAGGGATGAACGACGACACCTTATTGGCATCGATCAAACATCTGTTACAGGAAGATGCTTTGGATTGGTACGCACGAGCCATGGCGCAGCACACATTACTTTCCTGGGAGGCATTCAAACGGGAGATACGGAAGGAATTCCTACCCAGTGTATATGCACAGATTTTGCGCCTTGAGGCTTGCTTCCGATTCCAAGGACCCAACGAGGCATTTTCGAAATATTATAGGGATATCGCAGCATTATTTCGGTTTGTTACGCCACCGATGTGCGAGGAAGAGAAGTTTTTCATCGTAGAGAAAAACATGAATGCCGATTATGCAGCGATCGTGACCGCAGCCAGACCACACACTATACAGGAAATGGTGGAAATCTGCACCAGCTACGATGAAACGAGGATGCTTCTGAACAGGCAACGCAGGGTTCCAATTCCGCACAGTGCGCTTTTAGAGCCTAGTTTCGCAACACCCACTGTTGTACCAAGACCAGCACCGGCAATGCAGCGTCAACCACGGTTCGGCAGGGTACACACAGTAGAGCTGGAGGAAAACTCGGCAGGCGGATTGGTCGACGGGCAAAATTCCTCGCTCGATGAAGAAGGAGCATACTCGCAACATGATGACGGATACTGGCAGCTGAAGATAGACCAGCTCACGGAGCAAGTCAGCGCGCTGAAGATGCAGTTGACGACGAGGAACGCTAGACCAACGTTTACGTCAGCACATAATTTGGAGAAGGCGAACGTCGCACAGCAGCACAGACAATACGCGCCACAACCACTCACGCAGCAGACACAGCGTCAGTACAGCAACCAGGTACAGAGACAGCAACCTCCGCCTGAGCAGCACCACTCTCGGGAGTTGCAAGCTCCGCAGAACTCAGCACGAGGAGAGCAAGACAGAGCTGGGGAAACCAGAGCAGATCCGATAGACCAGAGACGTACGGGGATGATCTGCTGGAACTGCGATGAGGAAGGACATCGTTTCATGGATTGTGCAAAGCCACAGGCAATTCTTTTCTGCTATCGTTGTGGACGAAAGGGATACTCTCTGCGCAGCTGCATCACGTGTCGGACAGATGCGGGAAACGCTACCGCGGGGAATCTGCAATAGAGGGTAAGGAATCTCCGCAACCAATAGAAAACCCCTCCGATACCACCGAACTAGGATTACTAAATACAATCATCATCAATCCCGGACTAGACAATCGCCCACATGCAATCATTAGTATACTGGGAAAAGAAATGACAGCGCTTCTGGATAGCGGGGCGAACTGCTCACTGCTAGGTGGCAACAATGTAAAGATCGTCGAACAGCTAAGTCTGCGCAAAGGAAACGTGATTGGAGGCATCAAAACAGCGGACGGCACGCAACATAAAATTTCACACTTCGTTCGAGTGCCGATAGTTTTTAACAACCGGAACGAGACCATCCCATTGCTGTTGGTTCCGACAATTCCGGATTGCCTGATCCTGGGCATGAACTTTTGGGACAAGTTCGGAGTCAAAGCAACATGCTGCAGTGTGGAAACAGAGCTGGAGGAGACGGAGCTGAACGAGGATGAGCCAATGAAAGTCCTGAGCGCAGCACAACACAGACAGCTTAAGGAAACGCTTGCGAAGTTCCCAACAGCGGAAGGAAGGCTGGGCAGGACAACACTATATGAGCACCGGATAGACGTAGGAGACGCACCACCACGCAAGCAGCGACACTATCCAATGTCTCCGTACGTGCTAGAAGAAGTGAACCGCGAGATCGACAGGATGCTCGCTCTGGATGTTATAGAAGAAGCGCCATTTTCTCCGTGGAACAACCCACTGGTAGCGGTGAAGAAGAAAACTGGGAAATACCGGGTCTGTCTGGACGCCCGCCACTTAAACTCGGTGATGGTGAACGAAGGGTACCCTATTCCGCAAATCTCGTCGATCATCAACAATCTCGGCGGCTGTGAGTACATATCGTCAATCGATCTCAACGATGCGTTCTGGCAGTTACCGTTGCAGGAGGTATCCAGGCCGTTGACAGCATTTACGGTTCCATCACGAGGACACTTCCAGTTCAAGGTAGTTCCCTTCGGACTTTGTACAGCGAGTCAAGCTCTCGCGCGATTAATGACACACTTGTTCGCAGACATGGAACCATACGTATTTCACTACCTGGACGACATCGTAATCTGCTCCAAAACGTTCGACGAACACATCAAGCTGTTGGAAGAAGTAGCGAGGCGTCTACGAAGAGCAAACTTGACGATATCGCCAGAGAAATCCAAGTTCTGTCGTCGAGAAATCAGATATCTGGGGTACATTTTGAATGAGAGCGGATGGAAAGTCGATGAAGAAAAGATCGAGAGCATCGTGAAATTCCCAGCTCCAACGAATCGGAAGGAGGTGCAACGGTTTCTCGGCATGTGCAATTGGTACCGACGTTTTTTTAGCAGACTTCTCTCGACTGGCAGTACCAATAACGGAACTGACGAAGACAAGGAATAAGTTTCGATGGAGTACGCAAGCAGACGAAGCATTCCTTAAGCTCAAAGCAGCGTTGGTATCAGCCCCGGTGTTGGCAATGCCGGACTATACAATGCCATTTGCTATTGCCTGCGATGCCAGCGATGTCGCGATTGGAGCCGTACTGACGCAGGAGACTGACGGAGAAGAACACCCGATTTGCTACTTTTCACAGAAGCTATCGTCTTCGGAACGGAAGTATTCGGTAACGGAACGGGAATGTCTGGCGGTCATCCGCGCCATCGAGAAGTTCCGAGGGTACATAGAAGGAGTGAAGTTTACAGTTTTTTGCGACCATGCCGCACTCAGCTACCTGCGATCGATGAAGAATCCGACAGCCCTCATGAGCCGGTGGTTGTTACGTTTAAACGCATTCGACTTTGAGATCAAGTACCGGAAGGGAAGCATCAACGTAGTTCCGGACGCACTATCACGGATAGTGGCATCGGTGTCCTTCGACGGTGCGAACTCCACTGATTCGTGGTACATGCAGCTAAAGGATAAAGTGCAGAAGGAAGGCGATCGTTTCCCGGACTTCAGGTTAGCAAACAACGAGCTGTACAAGAACTGTTTAAGCAAGGACGAAGATGGAAATGCGATCCACTTGTGGAAAAAGGTGGTACCATTCGAAGAGCGACGCGGGTTAATAGGCAAGTTCCATGACTCACCTACAGCAGCACACTTGGGCTTCCACAGAACTCTTCAGAAACTTCAAGCCCATTTTCACTGGCCGAAGATGCGGGAGGAGGTAAGCAACTACGTCAAGAGCTGCCAAACCTGCAAGGCAAGTAAAGCACCAAACACAAGGATGATGCCACAGATGGGAAACTTGAAGCCAGCCAAAATGCCCTGGAAGTTAATATCAATGGACTTCGTTGGTCCGTTCACACGCTCGAAGCAGGGAAACACAGTCATGCTAGTAGTCGTAGATTGGATCACGAAATACGTCGTCGCACATCCAATGAAAAACGCGGACGCTTCAAAGATGGTTCAGTTTCTGGAGCAGGAAGTCTTCTTGAAGTTTTCACGTCCCAGAATAGTTTTATCGGACAATGGAAAACAGTTCGAGTCGACGGTGTTCAAGTCAATGCTAGCTCGGCACAACATCGTGCATATGAAGACGGCTTACTACTGCCCAATGGTAAACAATGCAGAGCGGGTCAACAGAGTACTAATCACCTGCATTCGAGCATTGCTAGAAGGAGATCATCGAGAGTGGGATTCACAGCTTCCAGCAATCACGGCGGCCATCAACGGTGCGAAATATGATGCGACCGGAGTAAGTCCGCATTTCGCCAACTTTGGAAGGGACCTAATACTTCACACAGATCTCTACGTGCAACAAAGTCTCAACACCCCAGACGACCCCAAGGTAGCACAGGATATGCGACTGTCAACGGTTCGGCGGGTACAGGAATTCGTACTGCGACGCATCAGGAACAATCACGAAAAGGCGAAGCAGAGATACAATCTTCGAACACGAACAGTAGCATTCAAACCGGGAGATTTGGTATGGCGTAGAACCTTCGGACTGTCGTCGAAAGCAAACCACGTGAACCGCAAACTTGATCCCAAGTTCGTTCCAGCGATAGTCAAAGACGTCCTGGGCGTCAACCTGTACACTCTAGAAGACGTAGCCACGGGAAAGAGAGGCAGGTTTCACGCAAAGGACATTAATGCGGATTAGAGAAAATTTACTCAGCTATGTCGGCAGGCTCCAACCTGCTAACCACCAGCATCATACTCCCAAAATACCGTTAGCCGATCGGGACAAATCGTGCCCTGTCATGGTGTGGCGAACAATAACTTTTCAAACTACCTCCCCATCATGGCACACCAGCCAGCGTCATTTGGATTCGAAGAGCTGTCTAGGAAGGCCCATGACAACTCGCAGTCGCAGCAAGGAGCTGTCGTGACGTGAGGGACGGGACAGGACTTCCATCAACGAGGACAGAAGCCTTCAGCAGGCAAGCCGTTAGCGAATCGGGAGAAAACGCACGTCGAGAAGCAAAAGCCTTCAGCAGGCAAGCCGTTAGCGATTCGGGAGAAAACGTGTTTCGAGAAGCAGAAGCCTTCAGCAGGCAAGCCGTTATCGAATCGGGAGAAAACGCACATCGGAAGCAGAAGCCTTCAGCAGGCAAGCCGTTAGCGTATCGGGAGAAAACGCACGTCGAGAAGCAAAAGCCTTCAGCAGGCAAGCCGTTAGCGATTCGGGAGAAAACGTGTTTCGAGAAGCAGAAGCCTTCAGCAGGCAAGCCGTTATCGAATCGGGAGAAAACGCACATCGGAAGCAGAAGCCTTCAGCAGGCAAGCCGTTAGCGATTCGAGAGAAAACGCATGTCAAGAAAGCAGAAGCCTAAAACAGGCGCACCATTTCGGAACGAGAGAAATCGACCAGCATGCACGCGAGCGCAACAGGAAGGAAAGCAGGCAACCGCAAACTAGAGACGGAACTTTCGGAGCGAGTCTCGGGAAAACCTTGAGCCGTTGCACAGGGGTGCAGGTCGACGAAGGCGGACCCCTCTGGACTCCGCAGACATAGCAAAAGTCAATCTCATAGGTAAGCTGCTTCATGGTGACACATCAAACCAAGTGATAGGCCTCAGTCACTAGCGCAAGCGCGCGAGCATTTTTCGGAGCGAGCAAAACCATGCAGTGGATGGAGCAGAGCAAACAAGGACAAAAATTGAGCACAGCAGACCGTTGCGAAGCGGAATCACCAACGGACATACACCGCTCATAGCGGAGGATTCAAGTAGGACGAAGCCAAGCACCCAACCCTCCTCACAACTTGCCAACTCCAGCTGCTTACACAACGTTCCAGCGTTTGCCGTTCTCGATACGGGAGAAATCGAAGCACGAGAGTCCACAACACGCAAGCCTCAGCAGGCCAGCCGTTTGTCAGAGCGAGAGAAACTGATACAGTAAGAATCCAGACGCGGACGGAACATAGATTCGGATAAGTAAGTAAGCTATGAGCAACACCAGCTACAAGCACAGAACGAAGACGTGAAACGGAAGATAATTAATCCTGGATTGGTGTCGACAGCCTGTTAGATCCAGCACAGTCGCGATCCGTATATCGGATCCATCAGACAGTTGTAGTGGGGGTCGGTATGAAATCAACCAAAAGAAACGCGATTCTGGGCGCGGTAAAACCCTAGCACTGGACTCATATCGATTTGGGAGACTAAATACCTCCTTTCCCACGCAGCTGTCAGTCTTAACAAACCAAATAATCTACCACATTATAAGTCCTTAGTTTCAGTATTAGTCTTAAGTGTTAATTCTAACCTATTTAGCCCTAATAATAGGTTAAGAGTTTATTGAATGTTTTGCCGTTGCAAACGATGGTTTCGAGTTTGAGACAAGGACTTACCCGGAGACTTATAGCCAAACTTTAGTTGGCGGATTCGCAATGTTTAGCCAGGATTCGCTGGCGGTATTATGTAGTTTTGTGATTTGTTTTTTGAGATTAATTTGTTCCTTAGCTAGCTGGAGCATGTAGAAGAATGTCGATATATCGAGCATCGCATTCGATTAGCGATTTAATTAGTCTCCGGGAGACTCCTTAAAGGAGTATGGCTCATAAATTTCTCATGAATCGAGCCATTGCCGATTCATGAGAAATTTTTCTGTAACGGCAATGTTGTGTTACAGTAAAATGTGTAATTTAAATGTAAAAAGGGAGGAATAAGAGATTAGTGTGTACTGCAAGAGGTGGGCATTTGACAGCCCGCTTGAAAACAAAAGATCGCTGCACAATTTGCTTGAAAACAAATCCCCGGAAGAACGGGTGCCAAAATAAAAATGGGTAGTCGGATAAAAGAGGTTGACCGAGTACGGTCGGTGGCGGTCGGCGACTCCCGCCGAAAAAAGTTAGTCGGAAAAAAGGGTTCACCGAGCACGGTCGGGAGCGGTTTTTCTCCCCGCAGGGAGTGAAAAATAAATCGAAAACGTGCGCGAAAGGAGTCCGGAAAAAGTCATTCAGTCTATCAACGGTTGGACTCGTGTGAAATTATCACATCGAATAGGGAGCCGAAGCAGTGCCTTTTACGTTCCATTCGAATCTGAAAATCATCATTTAGTGGGCTTTTGTGTGCCATATTTGCCGTTGATTATTGTGGCGATTACGTGCAGGTGAAAAGTTCCACCTCAACGGGCAAACGTTACGGCGTGCAGTTTGCCAGAAAGGTGATTTTTTGGAGCAAACATCCGCGGGAGTCTGGAAAATTGTCATTCCGTGGGCCATTGTGTGCTCTGGTACCGTTCATCATTGCGGCGATCACGTGCAGGTGCAAAGTTTAACCTCAAAAAAGGCGACCGTGCGGTGTGCTGTTTGCCAGAAAGGTGATTTTTTTGGAGTGAAGATCCGCGAAGTTTACCAAACGCAAAGTACGCTTTCTGCTCGACTGGTTCTGTTTCTTCGACTTCCTCTGGTGGAACAGTGCGGAATGTAAGGGGAATGAGGGAACCTCCCCGTCAAACCAACGGCAGGAATTTCGCTCAGCACCAAAAGCAAATCTTAGAGTGAGCAACAGGAGCAGCAAAAGTTATCGCCGGCTCGTGCTGGTGAACGGTTTAAGGTGAATTCTGAGCGAGAGGCTGGCCCGACGCAATCAAGGAAGGAATAAAGCGGCTATCACCGGTGTCACTATCTTCGGTGAACGAGGAGGCCTGTTAGAAATCTGAGAGCACTTCCGATGATGAGCAGCCAACACTGAAGCGGACAAAACTTTTGGGAAGGCTAGAGCACGAGGTTACTTGCAAGAGGAACCGTATCCACAAGAGGGACTGCCAGCCACGAGACGTCAGAGCGATCTGCTTGGTCCCGAGATGACCCATGAGATGTGATCGTCAACTACCGGTGAGTCTGCACATTATCTCTTCCCTCTTACAATGACATATTTATATTTGTGGGATTTCGCCTTTTGATTTGCAACACATATAAATATATATTTCGTTACATCTCTCTTTTCCTCGCGCTCTCTCTCAACCGGATGTAGTGGTGTTGCGTGTCAAAATTATTCGCCGTATTCTGTCAAGTTTGTCACAGTGCCTCATCGACGGGATGCTAAACGTATGGTTTAAGGTAAGGTGTCTTAGGTGGCCTAACTTAATGCTAACGTTGAATCATACTAAATTTTAATTTGGAAAGGAGAACATTTCTAATTTATAGTATTTTTATGAGCCTTAATATACTAATGAGATGAGAAAAACTTGGCATTTATATTAATCTAACTAAAAGTTACAAGTATTTCTTGTCCGTGGATCTGGTGAAATTGTGACCGGTTTATCAACGGTAACATTATTATTATTTATAATAATTTTTCGACCCATTTCTCTACGATAGACACATAAATTATGTAGTTCTTTGTCACTATTCAATAATGAAATGATAATCTTCGAATTAGGTCAATTTGAATAGATATTTTTAGACAGTTACGATTTGCAATATAAAAATCTTTCTACTTACCTTCTAATAAAGAAAATATATATATATATATATATATATATATATATATATATATATATATATATATATATATATATATATATATATATATATATATATATATATATATATATATATATATATATATATATATATATATATATATAACTTACCGAAGTATGGACTTCGGATGGTTTTTTAAAAAGTTAAACTATATGGTTTGACGATCGAACTAAGACTGATTTTATTCCTTCATATCGATTAAACCTGAACCTACATATTATTTGTTGAATACACAAATTGTTGGCGTTGCAGTCTGGGTGCTCAGCTGACGAATCATTCTTGGTGCGGGTGCCATGGACTGGATGGATGTGTCCGATGGTTTCGGCGATGGGAACTGATGACGATGAACTGATGAATTGATGACTGGCCTGTATGTTACTTGTGACTTCGTGATTGGAATCGTTTTGGAGCCAGGCTGGGTTGCACTTGTAACGATTCCCCCTTTGAGATCCGAAAGTCCCGTTTCGGATGCTGGAGGTTGAACATCTATTTTATAAGTTACGTTTCTGGGTTGGAAACAATTGAGTTTACACCTGATCCAAAGTAATGCTAGGAAGACAAAACATAATAATGTCGACGCTGAATAACTTCCGAACAGTGTCCAAAATTTTAGATTAAGTGTATGTTGCTGGAGATAAACATGTTCTAGTTTCTGGCGATTTCCAATGGTAACGTTGTTGATCAATCTCAGGTCACCGATGTCTTGTAAATTCCATTTAATTAGGAGATTATGAAAAGCTCCTTGATATGTTTCAACAGGTGTGATTGATTTGGTATTCTGGAATTGCTGATTATTGATGGTGATTGTGCAGTTGGAGATACTGATAAGGAAATTTCCGTTAAGTGTTCGATTATCTGGTCCACAAGTTGCATGAAACATACTGTCTATTGCGTTTGATAATAGTATTGTGTTCTCGTTTATGAGCTTCTGGATGGTCTGATTGGCGAATGTTGAGTTACATAGTGCGTGTTTCCCTAGAATAATGTGTCGTATGCATTTGTCTTCAAGTTCTCGTATATATGATGACTTTTGAACATAGTCTGATGGGTTTTCAGTGGTGAATATGGTATTTCCGCTTTTCATGACGTGAGTAGGGTAGTTGATGATCATTTGATTATCATTGATCAAAGGGAAGACGTTGTAAACGATTGACGTCGTATTTCCTAACTGGGGGACATGCAAGATAAAGAGAAGTTGTTGATTTTTAACAGCAATTTTTGTGGTTACATATTGTAGAGCTTCATCCGGATAGTTGAGCTCCACTCCTTGGTCTTGTAGTAGCGTTTTTATTGTTGTAATCTCGTGTGTGGATAGAATTTTGTTGTCGGTAAGTGATATTTTGGATAGCGTGATCGTTTCTTGGATGTCTTCTAGCTAAACTGCCTTATGATATCGATGTTAAGCATTAGTATAACTGTTTCCCAGTCTCCAATTATTTGTTTGTTACGGTTTAGATTAACGTAAATTAGATTTATAGATGTTGTCAACTCCTGAATTCTCTGATTTATGTTTTTGTTGATTTTAAATTGTTCGTTCTTTTGGTCTATTAGATCGTTCATGGTTATGTTGGTGATCCTCAGGTCGTCTGCATCAGGTGATCCGGCTACCCATTTCCATACTGTCCCTAGAGTGTCCCAGCGTTTTTGGCGGTGATGGTTGAGTGGTTTCAGGCCGTAGAGGCTGGCGTATGATTTTTTTATTTTAAACTTAATTATTTCTCCTAATGGGTTAGTGGTTGTTAGTTTATTATAAAATGTATTTGTCAAGGTGTCAGCCGTTTCTCCTATTGCTGCTAAATCGATCGGGTGTATAATTTTCGTGGTTCCAGTTTGAATTCTACCTTCGTTTTGTTTGATTAGCAAAACTGGGCTCTTGTGTAAATTTTGTATAACAAGCTGATTTGCGCATAGCGTTGGGATGAGATTTATCAGTAGGCAGAGTATGTTGAAAGTTGTTGGTGACATCCCTGGAAATTTGGATGTATGAATTAGTTAGTATTGTTAGTCATACGTAATAAGAATGATTGACACAATGTGTGGTTTTATAAAAAATAGTTTTTCAGTGCTTCCTCTTCCGTTTTAATTTATTTTTGTGTAGCTTTATGTCTCTGTAATCAATGTAAGTTTTTCGTCTATTCAGTTTTACTTTTTGGAATTTATATCTGTGTTTTATTTTTGTTTCTGATGCCTTGTCTTTTATTGAGAACCATTTCGTCCCTATCTAATGTAGGTTCTTCTGATCTGGATTTATTATGAAATCCTATGGATTTCTGTTGATATTGCTGAAGTCTATTAACGGTTTCATCGAATATTTCATTACGGTTCTCTAAAATCCTTTCTAAATTGAATGGTCGTTCTTCTCCCTCCTTAATTCCGAAAAACAGCTCAACAGGTTTTAATTTAGTTGCAGTATGTATGGTTGAATTGTATAAGGAAGTTGCCACTCTGTATAACTCTTTGTCTGATAGATCATTATATTTTTGTTTGATGCATAAAAAGATTTCAGAAAGAGTGGAATGAAATCGTTCTACGATCCCATTCGACTCGCTACTGTTTGACGGGGTAAAATAAATTTCAACATTTAGTCTTTGCAGAAGGCCTCGGATTTCGACCGATTTAAAAGCAGGTTCATTATCACAGACAATCATGTTGGGAGTACCGTACGTTGTAAAAAGTTTTGTAATGCTTCGTTTTATGTCTAGGATAGATCGAGACTTGGTGGGTATTAGTATCGCGTATCTAGAAAGTTTGTCTACTGCCGAAAGAAATATTTTGGGCATAGAAATGAAAATGTCTACATGCAAAATATCGAGAGGTTTTTTGGGAATGGGTGTCTCGGCAAATTTAATTTTGTACGGATTTCTCTCATATTTGTTCTCTAAACAAATAGCGCAAAGATTAACGAAACATTGTATCTTTTTCTTCATCTGTGGAAAGTAAAAATTATTTATTAGTACTGATTGATTTTCCTCGGCACCCCTGTGCGCTCTGTCGTGTGTTTCTTCCATGGCTGTTTTTTGTTCTTCTGGTGTGCGGAGATCCTGCAAGATAGATTGTGTTAGTTTTACTTTTATGGAATGACTCCGGGAGAAGTATGTCCTGTACGTGTGCTGGAGAATGTTTATCCATTCTTCCGGACACATTATGCAATTTATTCTTGATGGATGTAAGTAATCTCTAAAAAATTTTAATGCGAAAGGAACGCCTATTGTAGTTCTTGTAATAGTTCTGCGATAAATATTAGGGAAGATTTGTTCATAAATATTGTCTTCTTGTCCGTCAGATTTTTTCAGTATGATTTGATTTTTGAAGAAGGTAGCTCGGTCATTTGAATAAATTCTCCTTCGTCAGTATCGGCAGAGTGTACTGTTTGGCTGTCAGATGAATCGTCGTCTTGTTCATTGTTATTTATCTCAGTTTTGTTGGATATGATTCGTGATAAGCCATCTGCTACAACGTTTTGCTTTCCTGGTCTGTGTCGGATTTCATAGTCAAATTCCTCTAACCTTAATTTCCATCTCACGAGCTTACTATGAGGGTCCTTCAAATTGATAGCGTATGTTAACGGTTTGTGATCTGTGAACAAGGTAAATTTAAGACCGAATAGGTACGGTCTAAAATATTTACAAGCCCAATCGATAGCAAGGAGCTCTTTTTCTATAGTAGAGTAGTTCTCCTCACTTTTCGTCAATGTTCTAGAAGCAAAAGAAATCGGTCTATCTTGCCCAATGGAACCTTGCGAAAGAACGGCACCAATCGCATACTTAGATGCGTCTGTAGTTAAAATGAATGTTTTCGAGAAGTCTGGATAGATCAGTACATCACTGCTTGTGAGGATGCTTTTGCATCTTTCGAAAGCTGAAACGAATTCCTTTGTATGTTCGATGGTTTCTCCTTTTCTTAAAGCTTGTGTGTTGTTTTGCTATTTTTGCAAAGTCCCTAATGAATTTCCTATAGTAACCTAGAACACCTAAGAAACCGCGGAGTTCCTTTTCGTTCTTAGGTAATGGCCACTGTTTAATAGCGCCAATTTTGGCTGGATTTGGTTTCACTCCTTCGGGCGTAACAACGTGTCCTAAGAAGGATACTTCCTTCATTCGTTTTCGAGCTCTCCATCGAGTCAGAGGTTGTTTTTTCTAGTCCGTAGTGCTGTGTGAGGCGATAAAGAATAGTTTTAATCCGCATTCAAGGTTATTTTGCCAGTTCGGTTCGGTCCTCAGTCTTTTGTTCGCGTGTGAGGATTAAACAATAGCCAGCTGTATAAGCTGGATCGGTTCGTCGTTGGACACCAGTTTAAAGCTAAGTGGTTTTTGTCTTTTGTAACACATTTATTGCTTTCTTCCGTCTGCGCGGGCGCCGACCCCGTGCGTTGACGTTTTCTATGGTTCCCTCTCCGGATGGTCAAATGGAAGTTGAATCGGGTTCAACTTCTAAGGCTCCCCCCCGACCCAAATGCTATCCAGAACTCTCAACTGGTCCATTTGTGGTCTTCTTTCGGCCCAAGACTAAATCACTGAATCTTCTTCAGATTTCTAGAGACCTGACGGAACGGTTCTCGGCTGTGACCGAAATTTCAAAGGTCCGCTCGGACAAGATAAGGGTGTTGCTAGCCAACTCAAAGCAGGCAAACGATATTGCTTGCTGTGAGCACTTTACGCGGGATTATAACGTGTATATTCCGGCTGTAAGAGTACAATCCGAAGGCGTCGTAACCGATGAGAGTTTGACGTGCGAGGATCTGCTGAAGTACGGGGTTGGCCGATTCAGAGACCGCTTACTTCAGCCAGTTAAAATACTTGAGTGCAAACGTTTGCACTCAGTAGTAGTTGCGGGGGATGGTTCAAAAACGTACCCCCAATCAAACTCTTATCGGGTGACCTTCGCTGGTACTGCTTTGCCAAATTTCGTCCTCTTGCACAAGGTTCGTCTGCCTGTGCGTCTGTTTGTGCCGCGGGTCATGAATTGCACAAAGTGTAAACAATTGGGTCACACAGCCACCCATTGTAGTAATAAGGCCCGCTGTGGAAAATGCGGGGAGAATCATCTGGATGATTCGTGCAGTAGGCAAGCCGAAAAGTGTCCTTACTGTGCGGAGAGTCTGCATGATATCTCGGCATGTCCCGCGTACAAACTACGCGGGGATAAACTGAAACGTTCCCTTGCGGGACGATCCAAACATTCTTTCGCAGAAATGTTAAAGAATGCTACGCCACCATCCTCAGCAAACATCTATACTCACTTGCCTCCTGACGAGGGCGAGGCTGGTAACCCACAAGAGGGAACATCTACTAGGGTGCCCAGAATTTATAGGAAGAGGAGGAACACTTCCTCTCGTAAAGTTCCTTGTAAAGGCCAGAAGGTGTCCCTTGAGGGGACTCAGAAAGTCACATCTATTGGAAGTGTTGCAACCAAACCGAAGCAATTAGCTCCTGGTCTCGGAGGATTAAGCTCAGAGAAGGAGTTCCCAGCACTTCCAGGAACATCAAAAATCCCAAGTGTTCCTTTGTTTCAGTTCGAGAGTAATCACAGCACTGGAATTATAAAACTCTCGGACATAGTGGACTGGATAATAAAAACTTTCAATATTACTGATCCTATTAAAAGTCTTATGTTAGCTTTTCTCCCTACAGTGAGAACATTTTTGAAGCAGTTGACTGCTAAATGGCCCCTCCTCTCAGCGATTGTATCCTTCGATGGCTAACTCATCGAACGAGGTCACGGATTTGATCACTGTTCTACAGTGGAATTGCAGAAGTATCATCCCGAAAATCGATTCCTTCAAAATTTTAATAAATAATTTGAGTTGTGATGCATTTGCATTATGTGAAACTTGGTTAACTTCCGACATAGATCTCAACTTCCACGACTTTAATATTATTCGCCTGGATCGAGACACCCCCTATGGAGGAGTGCTTTTGGGGATCAAAAAGTGCTATTCCTTCTACAGAATTAACCTTCCCTCGATAACAGGTATTGAAGTTGTCGCTTGTCAAGTAACAACCAAAGGCAAAAGCCTTTGCATAGCTTCCATATATATTCCCCCCAACACCGCGGTTGGGCACCGACGGCTACAAGACATCTTAGAATCTCTGCCAGCACCGCGACTAGTTTTAGGAGACTTTAACTCTCACGGTACAGCATGGGGTTGCCTCTATGATGATAACCGGTCTTCCTTAATTCAGGATCTTTGCGATAACTTCAATTTGACAATTTTAAACACGGGTGAAATGACACGGATTCCTGCTCCTCCAGCGCGCCCGAGCGCCTTAGACTTGTCCCTTTGCTCAACATCGCTGCGGTTAAATTGCACGTGGAAGGTAATTCCTGATCCCCACGGCAGCGACCATCTGCCGATTGTAGTCTCAATCAATAACGGTTCAAGGCCATTGAAATCAATCAATATTTCGTATGACCTCACACGAAATATCGATTGGAAGAGCTATGCTGCCGCGATATCCGACAACATCGAATCTACCCAAGAACTTCCTCCGGAGGAAGAGTACAGCTTTTTGGCTGGCTTGATTCTCGACAGCGCGAATCAAGCTCAGACTAGGCCAGTACCCGGCGCGAACATACAAAAACGTTCTCCCAATCCCTGGTGGGATCGTATTTTTTGGGGAAAATACGGGAGCTACTGAGTGCTTTATCTGACAACTCTTTCCAGATTACCTTGGTATGGGTCCCTTCTCATTGCTCCATTCCGGGCAATGAGAAGGCAGACTCCTTAGCTAAGGTGGGTGCCTTAGAAGGAGACGTTTACGAAAGACCAATTTGCTTCAGCGAATTTTTCAGTATTACTCATCAGAGAACCCTCGAAAGTTGGCAAACTTCGTGGAGCAGTGGAGAGCTGGGAAGGTGGCTACATTCGATAATCCCTAAGGTATCGACGAAACCTTGGTTCAAGGGGATGGATGTGGGTCGTGACTTCATTCGTGTGATGTCCCGACTCATGGCAAACCATTACACGCTGGATGCACATCTCCGGCGTATTGGGCTCGTGGATAGTGGTATCTGCGCTTGTGGCGACGGCTATCACGACATCGAGCACATTGTCTGGGCGTGCACCGAGTACAGTTCCGCTAGGTCTCGGCTAATGGATACCCTGCGGGCCCGAGGAAGACCAACCAACGACCCGGTTCGAGATGTGCTGGCAAGCCGCGATGTTCTCTATATGTCCCTTATATACACCTTTGTGAAAACCATCAATATACAAGTCTAACTGCCCCTTGTTATCTCCTTATCATTCTCAGAACGCTCTTCCACCTGTATCAAGCCATCTGTATCGAATGAGCCAACAAACACGGGACCTACGGCACGAACATAACACGCTTAACTCGAAGTGTAGCCGATCCACATCTGAGCCGTACTACGAAATCGTCTGGAAAAACCCCCGCCATCTTGAGGAGGACCACCCGGCGTCCCAGTACATGATTCCCCTGATGAAGGCCACCCGAGTTTGTAATCCATCCGTTGATCTCACGATGCCTGAAACTGAAATAATTTTCTCTCCCTGCCATCTTTGTCTACCCTCCCTCCCCTGACTCTTATACCCAGAAGTAACACCCCTACCCCCCCCCCCCCCCCCCCCAATATCATCACGAAGCATTTAGCTCTTCTTGTCTCTTCTAGTTTTAACTATTATATTATATAATCTCGTTGAAATTGCCCAACTCTACTACCCACAAAAATAACTATAATTACGAATCTTTACAAAATTCAATCATGCCCTCTAGTTATTCCTAGTTTTAAGTTAGTCGTAAAAAATTGTCCCCCTTAATTAAACATTATTTGCTCCAATAATCTCACTGATAAAAATGTCAAACCATATTGCCACAAAAACTAAATGATCCCCCTAATCTTACGAAAACAATATTATCCCCTTGTGTAGATATATAAGATAGCTATAAAATCGCATTAGTTTCATTTTCAAAAAATCAATATGTAATCCCCTAGTTTTAAGCAATTTTAAATGTAAAACAAAACAAAATTGGCACCTTTAAGCTAACGCAACGTGCCTTATCAAATAAACGATTTGAATAAAAAAAAAAAAAAAGGATACTTCCTTATGGAGGAATTCACTTTTGTCTAGTTGGACTTTCATATTGAAAGATTTCAAAGTTTCAAATATTTTTGCAAGGTTTACAAGGTGTTCTTGTAAACTAGTGGAAAAGACGATTATATCGTCCATATAAACCAAACATCTTACGCCGATGTGTTCTCTCAGTATATGGTCCATTACTTTCTGGAATGTCGAGGGAGCATTTTTGAGCCCAAAAGGCATTCTAAGTAATTCATAATGACCGTTGTCTACACTAAAAGCGGTTTTTTGAATGTCTTTTTCGTGAACCTCGATTTGGTGAAATCCTGAAGCCAAATCGATGGTGGAAAAGTACATGCTTCTTTCTAATTTGTCTAGGATTTCGTTTATATTTGGAATTGGATACCGGTCGCTAATAGTTTTTTCGTCCAGGTGCTAGTTGATGGTCTGATTATTCCTTGGCTTAACATTTTGGAAATTTGCCTTTGAACTTTTTCTTTGTGGCAATAGGGATAACGGTATGATTTAATGTGTGTGGGTATATCATCCTTAGTGTTTATTCTATGTTTTACCGCATTGGTGAAGGTAAGAGGTTTCCCTTCTTGATGGAATATTTCTTCATATTGAGAGATTAATTTTTGCAAGCCGCTAAGTTCTTCTGAATTTAAATGATCAGTCCGAATCTGTTCCATTATGCTTGTTTTTTGCTTCTTTTTGATATCGGAGGGGCAGTAAATGATGTGGATTCTATGTTATTTAATTCCAACTTGATGTTGTTTTCCAACTCTAGTTCTTTCGGCTCCGAATTTCTATTTATCGCAAGTACACTGGCATCGATACAGTCCTGGGAGAATGAATATTCCTGGGGCAATTCCTCGATCGTTTGAGATATAAAGGTCACCGTCAGTTTCAAATTTAACACGGACGAATTTGGTCTCATGTGCATTTAGTTGGGTGCGAGATTGCTCTGGGTATTTTCGTAGCATTCGTACGTTAACACCGGAGATTTTTAACTCATTCGATGCTGTCAGGATTTCGGCTTCCAATTGTCTAAGAGTCTCGTAGCCGATAAGTCCGTCAAAAAACGGATGAAAATCGAAAACATAGCAAATTAGTTTATTCGGTTGTATTTTTAGAAAGGGGTTGAATTCAATGAATTTATCTATAGAAGGGGTGCCGTTGATGTTTCTAACTCGTGCTGGCACGGTTTTTCTGCAATTATTTATGTTATGTATTTTTTGTTAGCACCCGTGTCAATTAAAAATTTCAGTTCACCTTTAGAACTGTGTAGAACTATATATGGAATGAAATTGTTCATGTTGCGTTGGGTGTATCGAGATTCAAGTGAAAATTTAGGTCATTGGTTATTGTATGTCGGTGGTCTGAAGGGTTGTTGGTTTGGGTATGACGGTTTCGGTTGAAATGTTCGTGGGTCTCGTGGTACAAATGGTGGGTTATATGGCAATCTAGGGAGCTGACCAGTTTTCTGTGAGTTTTGAATGTTGTAAGGGAAATTTTGTCTCATCGGAACTGGGGGTGGTTTATTGAGCTGAGTCGTTTTCGTTTTGTAGTTAATGTCAAAATCACCTGTTCTTCGTGCAATTTTGTTTGCCTTTTCGATTGCGTATTGGAAGGCTTGATTAAGGTTTTTAGGTTGAAGAATGCCGACATGTGACGTGTATGGTTCTTCGAGTCCGTCAATGAATTTCTCTAGGCATAGTTTATCGACAAATTTGACTAAATCTGCTGGATGGTTCCACTCAGAGCTCATTTGGATCTGTGTGGATATCCCTGTGAAACAATCTTGAATTTGTGTATAAAATTCGTTTACTGAGTTGCGATTTTGGCGTAACGAAGAGCTTCTGAAGGATTCGATTGATTGATAGACATTTATTTATCTAGTAGATATTTCACAAAAAATTACATAATTATGCTCTTATTCCAATTTTAACAAATAACAAACATTTTTATTTAAACACATTCACATTAGTCTCGTCCTTAATATCCCTTGGCAGTGTATTGTAAAGCTTTGACCCTTTATAGAACAAAGAATTTTGCGTGGATGCTAACAGATAAGAAGCTGGCCTTATGTCGTTTGCAGATCGGGTGTCATACTGGTGAAGGTCTCTACCCCGTACAATTCGTGAATGCAGATATTCTGGCGCTAGCCCTCTTACCACTTTATGAATTAGGAGTAGAGTGAGAAATGTAACACGTTGCCTCACCGAAAGCCACTACAGTGCATCTAACATGGTTCGAATTGATACTATTTTGCTGCATCGTAGAATCAGTCTCATCACTTTGTTTTGCAACTTCTGAAGACGGTTCATCTGTTGTTCATTAGCAAGGAATATTATAGAAGGACAAAAATCAAAATGTGGCGATATTAATGTTTTGTACAGATGTATCAAATTCCACTGCGATAATTCTTTGCTTAACCGACACAGCACTCCGTATTTTTTCGCGATCTTTTTGATAGTGTAGTCGATGTGTTTTTTGAAATTTAGATTTTCATCTATAATCACTCCCAGGTATTTAATTTCACTGACACGTTCTAACACATTATTATCCAGCTTAACATTAACACAATCACAGTTCATTGGCTTTTTTCCAATCAATATGTATTTTGTTTTCGTCACGTTCAGTTTCAGTTTTTTAAATTTTAGCCAATAATTCAAACTTTCTAGATCACTATTCAGTTTTTCAGTAGCAGCAATAGCATTGTCGGAGGCAATAAATATCACAGTATCATCAGCAAACAAGTTTATATCACAGTATTTTAGAATTCTCTTCATGTCGTTAATGTATAAAATAAATAACAGGGGACCCAGTACGCTTCCTTGTGGAACACCCACCGTGGTTTTCTTAGCATCTGACAACACAGAATTGTACTTGGTTCTTTGACTTCGAGGATCCAAATAGGACGAAAACCATTGAAGAGCTGAGCTCGTGATTCCATTTTTTGTCAGAGTGCTCACTAATCTCTTCCGTGAAATCGTTTCAAACGCTCGCTTCAAATCTAGGAAAACAGCAAACACGCAAAGTCTTTTCTCTAGGCTTTTCTTCCATTTGTCCAAAACCAGATTTAAAGTCGTTTCACAAAAATGGTTTTTTCTATAACCCGACTGTTCTGGTGTTAGAAGCTTGTGTATTCAAACAAAATTTTGCAGTTGTTCTTTTGCAATTAATTCCAACGATTTTTCGTAAAGAGGGAGCATGTTAATTGGCCTGAATTCTTCTGAGTTATTTGTTCCTTGAGTTTTTTCAATTGGAACTACTATGGACTCCTTCCACGAGCTGGGAAAAACTCCTGTCGTTAACGACTCGTTAATCACGTCTAGTAGGATATTTCCAACGCAGTCGAACGAATCTCTCAACACTCTGGAACTAATGCCATCCGAATCGGTTTTTGCTTCTAATGACCAAATAACTGACCTTAGCTTTTGCAATGTTATGGGTTCAAATTGCTCAAAACGTTGGTTCGTAAACATTCCACTAATCAATCGGGGCTCCTCTGCATCATCGATTGAACTACTGATTTCTTCAACACTGCTAACGAAGTAGTCATTAAACTTTTGTGCTACTATCGATTCCTCCTGCACCTCGATGCCGTCGAATATTATGGACTTGGGACGATTTCCCTCAGGTTTGATCAGTCGTTTCAAAATCCTCCACAATTCTTTGCTGTTGCTGTCGATATGCTATATATGCCTTATCCCGTCGTCGTTTCATCTCCAGTAGTTCGACACTGTACCATTTGCACGATTTCTTCGATTTGATGAACTTCACTAGCACCAATGTGTCCACCGATTTTTTCAAGATCTCGATCAAACAATCAGCCTTCTCATGTAGATCGTCAAGACTAGCTTCGTGGTTTATGTTTTCCCTCAACAACCGAATTAACGCCTCACGCGAGTAATTTTTCCAGCACATTATCTTCACCAGTGTTTCTTCATTCTTCTCACATTCACCCTTGAATGTCAAGCACAACATTTCATGATCTGCAATCTTTAATTCACTCACTGGTTCAACAACAATATCACAATTTGAGAAAACAAGATCGATTGTGGTACGACTAGTACGGGTAATACGGGTGAAGTCGTGTACATGTTGCTTCAATCCAAACGATTCTGCAAGCTGCCGGAAATGACTTGAGTCTGGTTCTTTTGCCCAGTCGATGTTGAAGTCACCCGCTAACACGTTGCGTTTTGCAATATCAAGAAAACTATCCACCCAAGTGTCCTCCAAAATTCTCAAGAACGATGCATTGCTTTCACTAGGGAAATGGTAGACAACTGTTGAAAGCTCCCTCTTGTCTCCATAATGAATGGTTAGCTCACTTTTAATTGCTGTCCAGAGGAGTAGTGTGCCGTTAGAAACCAAAAGGTCACCAGCTTCTCCGATGATTTTATTTCTGATTTCTTGCAACCAGAGGGGGAAAAGTGAAGTATTTTCTAAATGCTTATATAAATTGAGGATCCTTTCGAGGGATTGTATCCACTGGCTCAATTGCTTGGCATTCCCCGAGAATTGCGGAAGGTCTTTGATCAAGTCGGGCACTCTGCCTCTAGAAAATTCATTGTCGATATTGATTATAGTCCCTTGTGAATTGCCTTGTAATTGTTGTTGTAATTGAGCTACCTGCTGTCTCAGTTGGTCTAGCTCCTGATCATTGGAGGGAAAATTAAACTGTCTTATCTCTTCTTCGCGAGCTTCAACCTGCTGCAAAGCCTCGTTGAGTCTACGCTGCAGCTCGGGCACATCGGCCTGCATTCTAGCTAATTCTATTTCTCTTGCATTTAATCTCCCTACGGTCTCGTTTAGCTCTTGCTGCAGAGCGTCTAGTCTAATAGACTCGTTCATCATCTTTAGATTAGTTAATAGGAAATAATAGGTAGGCGTAAAAGCTAGTCAAAATTCTGGAAAACTATGATCACGTTCACTGTTATTTAGTTACAAAATAAGCACTTCTCTTAAAATTATTTTTCGATACGTTCGGATTTAAAGTTTTTATATATTTTATGTTAGTTATCGCGTTGTGATATTTTAGAGGTTTGCTTACCACTGGTGGGGGCTTGCCTCTGTGCTATTAGTAGGGTTTATAGTGCTGGCAAAGTTGTATGAACCTATGCTAGGTTTTATAACTTGCGTTTAAATTAAAATTAGACTTAACGTTTCTCTGCTCAAATCCTTTGGTGTTCTTCCACGGATGAGTTTCCTCGGCAGGGAAAACTGGAGCGTTATTCGTGCGGATAAGTAAAGCTTGGATCCTGATCACTGCAATCGCACTATGAATATTACTTCACTTCACTCTCCGCGAACTAGACTGCGCCACTTACCGAAGTATGGACTTCGGATGGTTTTTAAAAAAGTTAAACTATATGGTTTGACGATCGAACTAAGACTGATTTTATTCCTTCATATCGATTAAACCTGAACCTACATATTATTTGTTGAATACACAAATTGTTGGCGTTGCAGTCTGGGTGCTCAGCTGACGAATCATTCTTGGTGCGGGTGCCATGGACTGGACGGATGTGTCCGATGGTTTCGGCGATGGGAACTGATGACGATGAACTGATGAATTGATGACTGGGCTGTATGTTACTTGTGACTTCGTGATTGGAATCGTTTTGGAGCCAGGAACGTATATATATATATATATATATATATATATATATATATATATATATATATATATATATATATATATATATATATATATATATATATATATATATATATATATATATATATATATATATATATATATATATATACATATATATATATATATATATATATATATATATATATATATATATATATATATATATATATATATATATATATATATATATATATAGCTCGCGCAGCACTAAGATGTTTCACGTATTATGTACTCGACGCATCAAAAGAATACAACCTGTCATAACAAGTTTGTTTGTGATATACGCGTCGCCCAAAGGCGTCGAACTCTGACCAGTAGCGTGCAGCAAAATGATATAGTCAAGACGCACGTGCTTGACAAAGTCTACTTAGATACCAACTCAATTTACATAAATTCAAAAAAAAAACAAGTGAACTTAAACTATTTACTGATAGTGTAGAACCATTGGATTATCGATACCCAGCTAAACCCATCAAATTGTTTCTGCAGGATGTGAGCGTCTGCCAAAGTCTTGATACGATTGAATATCTTCACGCCATTAGCATACCACACGCATGGTCCACTGAGTCTGTAATTCACGTCGTTGAAGTAAAGTAGAAAGATGAGTGGTCCAAAATGGCTTCCCTGTGGGATGTTAAACGTAGCTGCAAGCATTTCAGAATGGTCGTTGCCTATATTCACGCTGAGTTGACGGCCTACCAGATATGACTGAAATCAACAGAGAAGTGATCCATTGAATCCAAGTTTAGCTAATTTAGCGATGGCGATATCGTGATTGATTCTATCTGTCAGTGTAGACAGCATCGGTTTGCAATCCATCCTCAAACCCCTCAGAGATGAGAGAAGTGCATGACAATAAATTCGTCGTAGTCGATCGGCTAAGCGTGAATCCATGTCCAAAGAGATGCTTTGCTTGCAGTGAAAGGACACCGGCTCCATCACAACTAATTCGAAAAGCTTCGATACAGCGCATATTGCAGAAATTCCTCGATAATTTTCTGCGTTCTTCTCGTCCCCTTTCTTATAAACTGGAAACACAAAAACCAATTTTCACAACGATGGAAACGTTACGGTGGCAAGCGACAACTCGAATAATTGATGAAGGGGTTCAGCAAGGCCGGAAATGCATTTTTTCAAAAGCGCGGACGGAATACCGTCCGGGCCAGGAGATGGCGATTATTTTAGCTTGGATGCTGCTGAGATAATATGCAAATTACTCACTTGTAGCACATTAATCGAACGTTCAAGTTGAGGTACACTACTGGTGACCGTGGCAATCTCGTCTGTCGATAAGGTTTCTGCGACAAAAACGGAAGATATTTTTGTGGCAAACAATTTACAAATACCTTGTGAATCACTCATTTTATAGTTTCCATTAAAATCATTTCTTTTGCATTTTGTCATGCATTCTTCAATAATTTACAATAATTACAAAAATAGCATTCTAGTTTAGAGCAGCTAGGATGATAATCGTAGCAATCGAATCAAGTTTTCGTTGCGTTCAAACACGAGTATTTCTCAACTTTCAGAACAATTTTATTTATTGGCCACTGGCCAATATATACGCATTCCATCGATTGTAGGTCGTGTAATCAATGAAATAGTGCCAAAATAGGCTCATCACCCTAACTAAATTTTACCGGCTCTGAGAGATCCGGGTTGCCGTTTAGGGTTAGGATCGTAGTTTGTTTTTACAAGTGTTAAAGTCACGAAAAAAACGCTTTAAAGAGTGGTGTGCAGCTTATTGATTTTTTAACACTGCAATGCAAGAAATTGTTTCAGTTGGATAGTTAGCAAATTTAACAAACAACGTGAAACGATTAAATGGGGCGACTGGTGTAGTGGGCAAACATAATTGACTTAATTGTTAGTATTGAATCTCTTAATTGTTCGAAATGCAAACGCGTTTCTTGTGTGACTTGATAATTAATCAAATTTACTGTTCAAAGTTTATCTAAATTGCTTAAAATGACTAATACACGTAGAAAACATGTTCAATTTTAGGAAAAAAGTGAAGTGAAGTTCAAAAAGTGCAATCGGCTGTTTGTTAATCGTAATTAGTGTTTTGGAAAAAATGGACACCATGCTGAACGACGAGTAAACACATAAAGGGAGTATTTTCATTGATTAATCTTTCAAGGGGCTAGTATTTGGTTTGCTCTAAGTGAAACTGGAAGAGCTCCGGAATGTACAGAAAGAAGGTTCCCTACCCCTCCTTTTCCATCTAGTATCAAGTCGGAGTATACAGGAGCAATAAGTCTTGTTTCTTGCTCCGGGTGGATGGAAGCAAATAGCGTGTATTATATTTATATTTCTTAGTACAGACGAATGGTGATTTTTATTGAAAGTGTGAAATTTATGTGACACGAAGGTAGTCATCGGAGCATTGATTTCTTATTTTATTATAACTGATGCACTCCTATGACATGTTTTCATAAGTAGAGAAACATTCTCCCGATCAGCTTGACAAGGATGATAATTGATAATTGGATTTCAATAGTTGGCTTTTCGGGGATATCAGATATATTATTCAAATGCGTTTATATTTATCAGGGGAACGTTTTAATTTGTCTTCCGGGGCTAGGACTCGGAAGCGGTTATTTCGTGAAGAAAACAAAACAATTTGCACTGCAAAACCCGGTTGAGGATAGGTATTTCGTGAGGCAAACAAACCAAAATCCTTTGGTGATACATTGCATCTGTGGTTGTGAATCAGCTGTCAGAAATCAAAATGAGATGTTTTTTTTTCATCCTCATGTCTGATCGTATTAGTAACAAAGGAAGTGTCGTAGCAGTAAACAATTAATCCTAGAACGTTGCATAGGGTGATCATATCAGACGAGTAAAAAACCAGGCCAGTCGAAAGGGTACTGCTTCCCCCAGTTACCTCTCAATCATGCCCGTCGCGATGAATAAAATATTTGTTTCGTCAGTTTCAGCCAGTTGGAAAGTTAATGAATGAGGGAGGCGGTGAATCTGAAGTTTGGTTTTGGTAAATACAAGCAGAAATAAGTAACTGATTTTGAAATTTCGCAGCACTGGTTTGAGCGTGACATTCCATATCCCCTGTTATGTAGGATGCTAGACTCGGCGGTTAGTCGTTATTCAGCGTCCAGGCGTGAAGATATGATAATCGTCCATTAGCAATTTCATTTATTTGACACGCCTCAATGCACATGAGTCGTGGATCTTTTAACACCTAGAAAAAATTTCTCCGGACTTCAAACTTAAACAATTCCACCGTTACGTATTCCGACATGATGGTTGTAATAAATTTATTAATAGTACCCAGGTGTAGATCGTGGAGACGTATATCAATCTTATCATTGTCAATTAAAACGGGTTGTGCGGTTGGTCCTAACATTATCATGCTCAACGACGTATGTTGTCTTCCATAGCGTAGCTTTCCATTATGGTCAAAGTTTTAAACTTTATCAGTAACGAGTGTGGTGGGCTTGTATAATGACGACTTCAGTTATTCTAAACTGCATTTGCAAAATTGCTGTTGAATTTTTCTGTTAAGTTTCGAACATCTTGAAATGAATGATCGATATCGCACCGATGAAAGTAACGGTACTTTATTGTTCACACTAGCTCGGGACGACTTTTATTTTTCGATTACTTTGCTTGTTTATAGTACTGGTACGCTACATAAAGACAGCAGACTACAGGTAGAAACGTTCGTTTGATTCATTGCACTGTTAACAAGCAGAGCGACTGAATAGGTACTGGTATCGACCCTATAGTAATTCCTTGATCCCCAGCTCGAGGGAGCGCTCAATAAAATGATTCAACTATAGGGTTAGCTCCTCTATTCATCTCGCCTATTTGAACACATTAACTAGAGCAGTCTATCTCTATTCAACGCATTAGCTCAAATGGTAGGATGAATAAGGATACGTTGTACTCGACTTTTCGCTTCGCTCAAACGCGAGCATTTTACGTTTTTCAAGCAAAAAATTTACCTGTACTGCTTCTTCGGAACGAAACAAAGATGATGATACCTATTTAAGCGTAACTCAGTCACTCTAAGTCGAGTTATCAACGAAACAGTGTGACATCCTAACTAATGAGATGAATAAGGGCTCGTTTACCCTAGTTTTTCATTTCATTTTATGGAATGGATTTCCAGTAAGACGAAAAAAGCCACTAGCAAGAGAACGCAAGTAGAAGCAGAAACACCAAAACTTCGATGTGTCTTTTCAGAGGTACCAAAGGGAATTCTTCGGGTCCCGGATTGAAAGACGATATAAGCCGAAAAGAAATGCTGGTAACCATTGTTTCATCGATGTTGACGAGGCACTCTTGAGAGATTAAAAGAAACCATCGGAAGGTACAAGTGGCAGATTCGACTGTATTAAGTTTTGTTTGTCGCATTCCGATTGAGGATGAGTATACGTTGCAGTTATGGTTGCGGTCGGTCGTAACTAGGGTTCGCAGTACCGACCCTTTTTGGCCAGAACCGGTACTACGGTACTGAAGCCCTCAGTACCGGTAGTACCGGTAAAGTACCGGTACTCGATTTTTTTTTAAATATTCGAAATAAGCTTCAAAGTGAAATTGAATGCTCAAATTGATGACCTTATTCCCAGATGACTGATTTGTGCTGATCAAAAAAGTATGTTTATTGTTTTCAATTGATTCGGAATGGCATGACTCATTTCAGCAGAAAATATTTTTCGTATGCGGCACCTTCTTTTATTTCAAAATCTAGGCCACTTTGAAATCAATAACTGCTAAGCGGTGCGACTTTTGTCGACTTCAACAGATGTTAAATGTAAGAAACACTATAAACAACAGTAAATCAAAGCGAGAATGGCAGTAAATCCGAGCAGGTTATTCGCAGTTACTCTCTTGATTTTCTGTAAATTGGTTTCGACCTGCATACCAAGGCTTCTTGCTTTCCTGTAAACTATGGAGTTTTGCTGAATTTCCCGATCACCAATAATTACAAATCGCTCCATTTGGAGTAGTTCGCCAATTCTAAAATTGTTAGCTACTAAATCGCTGTTCGTTATTTTATAAATAAAGGTTAAAGAGCAAACCAAAGACATGACTTAGACCATAGTCTTATTACGCGCCACACAGTGAATAATGAAACCTATCAGAATGTCGCTAATAAAAAAATTCAAGGCAAATTTTTACGTCTCTTACGCTAGATGTGAATATATTGAAATTTAGTACAAAATCGTTAAAATTTAATTTCGACAAAATAAAGCAGGAAAGGAGGTGGGCGTAGCGTAGTTGGTAAATCGATTGCCTTGTACGCAGCGCACTTGGGTTCGAGTCCCGACCCCGCACATAGGGTTAGAAATTTTTCGTAAGAGATTTTTCTAATCCGAAGAGGCGAATGACCTTAAGGTTAAAACCTCTATAATCGAAATAAAAAAAATAAAGCAGGAATTTAAACATACTGTTTAGTACAACGGGAGCTAGTAATGTATAACTTATAGAAGGTAATTAATATAATTATAAGTCATCTTGCAGACCGATATTTTGGGACAGGTCCCCCTAGAGAGTTCACATATTTTTCATAAAAAAATTGTATGGTACCGAAAATACCGGTACTGGCTTTTGTTCAGTACCGGTATTACGGTACCAAAAATGGGTCGGAATTCCCGGGATTTTCGGTACCGGTATTACCGGTACCACAATCCTAGTCGTAACTGCGATCTGGAGCATAGTGAAAAGCGAAGACTCAATAAATAGAAATATATTAGGCTTACAGGAGAAAAACCAGGACGAATAAAGCATTTTCCTCGACTTTCCAGGACACCAGGACAGTCAATGCAAAACCAGGACATGTCCTGGGAAATCAGGATGTATGGTTACCCTAACGTTGCACTGGGGTAGAAATGTACCCCACGCCTTCTTTGGAGCCGAGTAAAGACGATAATTCGCATTTACCGACCTGATACACTAACCATAATTCAATTTAGAATTCGTAGTAAGAGTAGGAAAAGGTGGTATAGCCAGTTTGCTTAAAGCAGGTGTTAAAGTTGGCGTGGGGTACATTTGTACCTTGGTGTACGATTGCCGTTCGCGTTTCGTCAGGTTTTGTGCTGTCAGTGGAAATGTGACTCGTGACAATACCAATTTAAATACTGGTTGTTTTACTACGTAAGTAACAATTAGTATTATATAATCGTTTTTAATCATTTAATTTAATTTAATTGAATTTTGAAGTAGAATAAAAATTGTTCTCATTTTTGGTGATTTTTTTGTTTTATTGTTTATTTTTTTTAAATTTTTCAAAACAATGGTTCGCAAGTACAATTTTCGCACAATAACTGCTATAACAATAACGTTGCGTGTTACCAATGTATTACTTGTCAGAAATATTCTTTTCATTTATTCTCGTGGGATTTTCTAAAACCCGTTGTTTAAACATTCACTTCTAAATAATTGAACTTTTTCAAAAATATCAAAATTCCATTTTATACCGTTTCTAAAACATTCTTTCAACTTTTAGAATCATTTGATTCTTTTTTCAAATCGGTTGAAAATTCGCTGTTTTGGTAATTTTTGTGAAAAAAGTCAAATCAGCGATTTTTTTGTTAAAGCCAATTTATGTGTTATTGATTCAATAAATTCCGTTCTTTTACTTACACAGCTGTTTTCGCAATTAAAAAACGAAGAAAATGATGAATTATACATTTCTTTTGTTTGTATTTTTACCTGTGAAAATTGCGATCCAACGCATGGGGTACGTTTGTACCCCAGTTCAACGTTCTAGGGTGGAAAACGCAAGTGCAACGTTCTAGGGTTAACTCGCTCACTTTCATTGCCTTGGCTGATTTGGAGTATTCCGCAGATGTGCTAGTTTCTCCGGTTTGTTTGTATCTTATGAAAGTTTTAGTGCTTCATTCAGACATAGAGTAGATTTTTTCGCTCCTGGTAGCCGAATGTCGGAATTCGCGTTGAAAAAAAGGATTGATCACAGTCTGACAGTTGTCTGTTAGCCACAGCGACTCGAGACCGTTATTCGATGAAATCTATTCATCTAAAGATCTGCACCACTATGAAATAGTAAAACCTTGTCCATTCCTTACAACCTGTTCATATAATTACATGAAAGCGATAAAAACAATAACAATCCTTGAATCTTTACTAGAGATGCACCGAATATTCGATCGACCGAATATTCGGGCCGAATACCAGCCAATTTTGATTTGAGCCGAATATACGGTACGCCGAATAATAAATAAACCTTTCGGCCGAATATGATAATAGTCTAATATTCATGGTATATTTAAAAGAAACAAATTAAAAGAAAATATATATGCAAAATACTAGAGAAGCACCGAATATTCGGTCGTTCAAGTATTCGGTCGACCGAATATTCGGGCCGAATACCAGCTGATTTTGATTTAAGCCGAATATACGGTACGCCGAATAATTAAACATTAAATATTCGGTATTCGACTGAAAGCCGAATAGTACTATTCGGTGCATCTCTAATCTTTACACAATTTTAGACCACCAGGATATCCCAGATTTCTTAAAAAATATTGTAGATGATTCGGGAATGTTGTCATGAGTTGTATCCCTCTGGAAAAAGGAATGGACAGCATGAGTTTGACATGTGTTATAATGAGCCGAGCTCCCTGATTCTTACGCCTTAAAGATTCATTTCCTTTAAAATAATTCCTATATTTTATATCCTCACTCAGAACTGTTACTGTCAACTATCTCATATTTTTATACTTATCTAGTATTTACTTGACATAACCAGTAGTTGGCAAAACATTAAATATATCGTGCGCGGAAGTGATTGCTTAGAATTGGCATTCTTAGAATCGGCATTCTGTTATATAATTACCACGAAAATAACTTCGTTTTTCATCTCTGTCTCCATACTATTTTTGCATATTAATAAAAGTTCGACTTACTACGAAATCATTATACTTATGCAATTCCAACTATTTATAAAAATAGTACCTAACACGAGAAAAAAATAATCGCACACAAATGCCTGTTGTATAAGATCCCGCATTTTATTGAAACAATCATCGAATAAAATTAGCATCGACACGACAGAAACCCCGAAAAATTCGTCACGTGATAACAAAGTGAACGAAACCGATTTATTAAAATAAAAGCAATGTAATAGTCGGCTATTCGGAGCTTAAGTTTCTTATTTTACCAATCGTATTAATACAACAAATGATAAATTTTCCAAATTCTCGGCTGCCGGCTGCACAGAGCAATTATTACATGATAATGCTATCTTTACTAACAAATCTCCCCTTCCGTGATACATGGAGATGCAGAGGATACCTCGGTCTCTGGCAGCAACATGTATCGAACTAACATTCCGTCCTTTCCCAGAAGATCTGCATTCGGACGTGGCCGGCGTCGGTATTGATCAGCATGCAGGGATCAATATAGATTGCATAATGTGGCTCACCGTGCTATTCCCAAGCATGTTGTTCCAATGAACATTTTGCAATCTCAATTGGTTTTGGTCAATAACGAATTAGCAACCACGGGCGATCTCTTATGCTTATGCCTATTGAATCTCTTAATTGTTAATATTGAATCTCACGCATATTTGCTGCAACACACGCAAATTACAATCTATCGGCAACAATTTTCGAAAAACTGACAGCGATAAAAATACAGTGTAAACAATACACTCTAAACTACTTCCACCCAAATTTCCAAGAGAAAATACCCAATGGGTCATTTTCTACAGCGTTGAACCATAGAAAATTGATCAATTTTTTTCTCTCTATTATTTAAGAAAAAAATTGAGCGAGTTTTACAGTAAAATATGCGATTTTTCGGTTTTCATTATGCTATTTTCCGAAACTCGAACTTTTTTCTATTTTTTGTAGTTCGACTACCTACAAGTCTAAGCTTTACAAAACTTATTGAATTTCTCGCATCAGACAATTATATCAAGAGTTATCGTGTTTGCCGCAGCGCTCATCGACGTGGAAATGGTTGGACGTCTAATCTTGGAAAGCTCGTACGTGCGTGACAAAATATTCTTTTTCGTACACAATGAATGTATAAATAAATCTTAACATTACAAAAAAAGATCCATTGTTATCTTGCCTTCAAAATCGTCAATAGCCTTCGGTTTGAACACTTTACACCAGACGCCCCCCTTAAAATGGTCAACACGCAGAATTTTATTTACGCGTCAATAGCATACTTTTCCATCCTCAATCTCCAATCTCAATGATCTATGTATCAAACTATGTATTGTTCAAATAATGCTTTGGTCATGACTATTCTATGACTAGGTACCAGTTATCACGAAGGTTTCTACTAGAGATTCATAAGCTGTTGTTCATATAACCATTATATGTATATTTGATAGGATCTTATTCAAGACCAACAATATAATCTATAGTGTCCATCTTGATAGGATTTGGGCAGGAAACTTTTGCTAAGAAAAGCGTAGTTACAATCGAACTCTCGCTATGATAGTAATCAGTTTACATTTACATGTTCATATTAGGCATTTGTCATTGTCGGTCTAGATGAAAACATGTCACTTTGAGTGGACATCTTAGAATTCGGACAGGACTATATTCCTCAGTGACAGTCGAGATAGACCGAAGGAAAAGACGAATGCTTTGGTTGAGCGCATATCATAAAAATTGATAACGTCGATTAGATATTTTGAAATCCTATTGATGAATAAATCAAACGAGCGGCAACTGTCAGCGTGTGGAGCAGGCGAGTTTTTTTCTGGGACGCATTCCTTTTGCCTATTTAGACAATTATTTATTGGTGATGAATTGCTTCGCACATGCATTTCAAAATAAATATAGTACAATACGGCACGTTGCGGTGTGGTTGGATCTTATCTAGTCGACCTATACTGCTCACTTGTCAACGCTAGATTACTTGGCAAACAGGTATGTATTACCTGTTTGATAGGTGATGAATTGCTTTAATTGAAATCAGTCACTAACTTTGCTGCTCAATGTTGATTTGCGCATGGAATTCTCTTTTTTTGTCATTGTCGTACACCGGTGTTGTCGGGGTTACGTTCATTGAAGCTTCTATCTCTAAAAATCAACCTCTCAGGCCCTTAGTGAGACGTGGATGAACAATTGTTCTGATGGTGGATATTATCGGTTAAAGTTGTATCGCCGAATCCAGGCACCCTCATTCTAGAGCTGGTGGTGTTGCAATTTATCAAATGATCACATGGTTATCATTTCATCAGATACAACGAGGAAATAAAAACAATTTTTCGTTACGCGTAGTTTATTGCCGTATATGGTATTTCGATTATTGTTTCGGGAAATTTTAACATTGATATTTCAAAGCAAGAAATCTCTTATATCTGATCCTTCACAAGCTACTACGCTTGAACGTACATGCATTGATCTCGTGTTTGCCAGAAACGACAATGCAAAAACCTGAAGATATAAGTATTTCGTGGTTTTCATATCACAGCATAGTGTTCGCTATGTTACCAAAACGTGCGTTTAATTAATGGTGCTCTAGGTGTTGATTTTAACGATTTGGTGTGTTAGAAATACTTTTTCATAATGGAAGCCTCCTTCTTTTTATGTATACTGAATTGTGATTAATCCACCTAAAAGTAAGATAGAAAATTTATTTCCACTAACTTTTAAGATAGAGGCACGATGTCAATGACAAAGTTATAGTAAATTATACTGCGAGAAAACTTGTTGAGCATGCAAACTCTCCAAAATGTAATGGTGTTGAGATGAAGCACGTTGTTTGTGGGAGGCACCCAAAAAATCATTTGTTTATTATAACTTTTTTCTGAGATTTTTGCAATTCTTCAAATGTTCTATAAAGTTATTGAAATTAAAAAATATTTGCAGATATTTGTCGAAGACGCCAACTTTTTTTATTTCAAAACTTAAGAGTTATTAAATAAAGTGGGTTGAAAATACCGCCATTTTGAATGACAATTACTAAGAGATGTGGAAATATGTGGAAGACATTTCGATTCCATGAGAAAGACAGTGATAAGTACTATAAGAAAAAATACTACTCACAACGGGCATTCACCGGCATTCACTTTCCGACAATGCATGTTTTTCATTTTTTAACAAAATAATAACGACATCTTAAGCACTTTTTATAGTAATTGTTTCTATGTGTTATTCTATTCTACGAATATTCTAAAAAATCTTTGCAAATGTCAAAGCACACATATGAATCCAAAACTCTCAGCTCTGTAGTCTCCAACTTACGTATTATTCCTAAACTAGCACAACAACAAAAGTGATCAACTAAAAATGTGCAAAAAATTTTGGCTGTCTTTACAAGAATAAAAACCATTACAAACAGTATTAGGGTTACTGCGCTCTAATTCATCTTAGCTCCTTTATTCATCCCACCCATTGGAACTCATTAGTTAGAGAAGTATTTGCTATCTCTATTCAACGCGTTAGCTCAAAAGGTCTAACTGTACTGAACGAAGGAAAGATGGTGATACTTACTTAAGCGCAATCCAGTCACTCTAAGTCGAGTTATCAACGAAATATTGTGACATCCCGACTAATGAGATGGATAAGGGCTCGTCTACCCTATATGCCGTTTTCATGAAACGATTACGTGGCCGGAATTGTCAAAAATTCTTTTGCAAGCACGAATTGAATGATTAAATATTTGAAATTAACCCTCAAAAAGGCAAGCGAAAATTGTGACTTCATAAAGCATCGCTTCTAAGACCCAATGAAGCCAAGAGCCTCTTTTTTGTCGTTTTACCAGTGAGAGAATTGAAAGCCCGAAAGCGCTCGATCATTTGTATTTCGAATTTTGAATGATTTTTAACACCCCCTCCCCCATCGTAGTATTTCGTCACAAACCATTCCTGGTAATTACGTAGCTAGCCCCCTTTGTCCCCGTAAAATAAAAAAATAAAGAACGATGTTAGTTATTCCCCTTTAAAAAGCTACGTAGCATGACATGACCCCCTACCCCCCTGTAGTCACACATCATCACAAAATACAATACTCCCCCTCTCCCATATAATGCTACGTCATTTATAGATGATTCCTAGGTGAAAATATTTTTCTAAAGATTTTCTAGCAAGTCGGATCCTAAGTAGCAACTCTGACTACATAGCCGTTTCGTGAAAATGATATCTAATACTCTTTGCTATGGTTCATACTCATGAAAATATAGTAATCCTTTTTAGACGTCTCTAGTGTTCACTTTCCAAATCCTGTTAATTTATGAATAGTTTCAGATAACATAAATTCAAAGTTCACGATTTATATGTGTATTTATTACTCTCAATGATTTTTTAGAATATTCGACACATAGAAAAAAAATCGCTAAAAAGTTTATGCTGAAAAAGTCGTACTTATTTTGTTACAAAATGCAAAACATACATTGCCGGAAAGTATTTTTTGTATGTAAGTAGTATTTTTTTCTTATAGTACTTGTCAGTCTTTCTCATGGAATCGAAATGTCTTCCACATATTTCCACATCTCTTAGTAATTGTCGTTCAAAATGGCGGTATTTTTAACCCGTTTTATTTAATAACTCTTAAGTTTGGAAATAAAAAATGTTGACGTCTTCGACAAATATCTGTAATTTCTTAATTTCAACAACTTCATAGAACATTTGAAGAATTGCAAAAATCTCAGAAAAAAATTATAATAAACAAATGATTTTTTGGGTGCCTCCCACAAACAACGTGCTTTATCTCAACACCATTACATTTTGGAGAGTTTGCATGTTCTGCAAGTTTTCTCGCAGTAGAATTTACTATAACTTTGTCATTGACATCGTGCCTCTATCTTAAAAGTTAGTGGAAATAAATTTTCTATCTCACTTTTAGGTGGATTAATCACAATTCAGTATACATAAAAAGAAGGGGGCTTCCATTATGAAAAAGTATTTCTAACACACCAAATCGCTAAAATCAACACCTAGAGCACCATTAATTAAACGCACGAGACACGAGTCGCAGCATGGCAGTATGTACGAGTTGACATCAACCAATCTCCTGTCCTTTCTCCTTAGTGATCCCCGCTGCACGGTAACACCAATGCAAGCTACATGATACTTCTTTGGGCATCGACACGTCCACAGAATCGAAACCGCAGAGGTGTCCAAGGCACAAATTTCGCAGCCCATTTTATTATCGTTCGCACTTTTTTTAAATCGCTCACTTGAAACTAAATTAAAAGAAAACAAACTATAGCGCGCGATATCGCGAGCGAATGCAAAACACGTCCACACTTATTGACGACTAAATTACTCCGTTTTTTTAACTATTTATTTTTAGCTAGCTTGAAAATTGAATAATATTCTTGTACTGAACTTTAGTCTTCGTTCCACGTGTCAACGATTTCATAAAATCATTTCGTCTACAAACTTTCCATACATGACTATCAATTTTGGCAACAACTTGTAAAGTTATTTTTTTTATCTGCGTATAAACTACTTAAAAAATAAAGAAACTTCTCCGAAGACATCAAAGTGCTATAACCAATAGCTTCGTCGTAAATATCGATGTCCGGCTTTTTTTGATTCCGTCCCACTGTGAACCATTAGGAAATCAAGCTAAAACAAGTTGAAAACACACAAGTTTACATGTACACTAGCGCCACGTAGTGACAGAATTCTGATCTAAACTATTCTAATGGATTCCGTTGGTCATTAGATCAACTGTGCTAAAGAGAGTAGTTATGCAGAAAATATGAATTTCAAGAATTAGAATCCTGAATTTCCAACTTTTAGGTGATACTAAACTTTTCGAGGTGTTGCAATATTTCATATGGGATTTACAATACATATTGAAATAATTCCCAAATTTTGTACACTAGCGCTACATGATGGCATTGTTCCGAATCAAACAGATCATGTCCTTCTACACAACTTCGCTTAGGGTGCGAATCTTCTAGGAAATCAAAATCACCAGATAAAACATGTTCAAAATGTATTATTTTACATATACACTAGCCACGTGGTGACAGAGTTTCAAATTAAAACGGTTGTCATGAGCATGGCCAGGACCATTTGAATGAAATTTCAGAAAACACAAACCTTCTAGGTCGTTAGAATGAAATGAAATGAAACAAGTTGAAGGACACAACTTCACATGTATACTAGCGTCATGCAGTGGTATAATTCCAAACTAAAACGTTTACCTGCCGAATCCCCTTGACTTAAAGAACAACTTTCCTGAAGTGAGCAAATATGTAGATAATCAAGATTCCGAGATACAGCCTAATGAATTGACCCTTTCCTAGGTGATGCTAAACTTTTCGAGGTGTTGGAATATTCAATATGGGTGTTGCAATACTTATTGAAGCGATTCCAAACTTATGACGGGTAGTATATGTTTATGAAATGTCTCATCTCACTGCTAGGTGGGTTAAATTGGTTTTTCAAGTTTGTCTTTTACAAGGGGGTCCTTGTTTTGATTTCCATCTTTCATTTTTTGGTTTTGTTCGTTTGGATGCATCATATTTGCGCTATGCGGAAAAGAGCGATAATATAAATTCGATAGTGATTCATGTACAGGTTTAAAATTTGGTGGAAATACAAAATCATTAATAGTGGTGTTAATAAATTCTATGTATCAGAATATATTGGCTCAAATGGCACGTTCTCCGTATGTGGTCGGGGATTTGTGTCTTGCCGTGTCTTTGCATCATTTCCCGAACGGAAGGAAAGGAGAAGGAGGAAGTAGAATTGGAAGGATGGGAAAAATAATAGGACAAAAATAAAAACAAACGGCAGGTAAGTTAAACTACAGCTCGCCTGCGCGTAAGCCTCAAACTTTTTACCACATTGGATAAGCAATTTAGTACGTCTCTGCGCTTCAGTCGTCCAATGGTGTCGTCTAAACAGGGTGGCCAACCCTACGGATTTCCCCGTAGATCTACGGATTTATGTCCTTTCTACGGATTAACGTGAGGAATCTACGGAATTTTCATAACTTCTTCAGAAGTCTACGGAAGTTTAGTAGAAATAATACGTATTCGATTTTTTAATTCGAACACGTTTAATAATTGTTGCACTTGCTTTAATCGAAGCGGAATGTGAAGTAAACAGATCGGAAAACTAGAAGTGGTAGGGTCATTAGAACAGGCTTAATATCGTACGGGCTTAATCTTTGTCTTCTGTTAATGAGGGTCGAGCTTAGGCAGTATAACTAAGAATCACCCGAGTTCACTAACATGTGTCCTGGTAATGATAGACGTGTAGATCTTTGCCGTGACAACCGACAAAAATTAAGCCACGCAAGATCACCACTGAAAACCTGTCGACGATTAGCATCAATCTTAATGATGATTGCTGCTTTTTTTTTTTTTTTTTTTTTTTTTTATTTCAATTATAGAGGTTTTAACCTTAAGGTCATTCGCCTCTTCGGGTTAGAAAAATCTCTTAGGAAAAATTTCTAACCCTATGTGCGGGGTCGGGACTCGAACCCAGGTGCGCTGCGTACAAGGCAATTGATTTACCAATACGCTACGCCCCATGATTGCTGCTGTTCGTCTCTGTTTGCCTTTCGAATGCCGGGATAGATTTTTATTAGACTATTGTCACTGTGCCTAAAGTCGTAGCGGGTTTGCTACATTGTGTAAGGCAATGGCTGTGTCTACAGCGGCTACCCACTGCTGCCGGTGGATTCCCGTCAGTTCCTTTTTCTTTTTTCCTTTTTTATTTCAACTATGTTAGTCACATTTTCTTTTTTACATTTTAACGACATTCAATTAGCTAAAGATTACTAGATTAACAGAAGACAAAGATTAAGCCCGTACGATATTAAGCCTGTTCTAATGACCCTGCCACTTCTAGTTTTCCGATCTGTTTACTTCACATCCTTGCTCTCACTTGAGTACTATGGCTCTAATTTTCATAACTTTCCCTACCCAGTAATTAGCTAGAATTGAATGTCGTTAAAATGTAAAAAAGTTCTGAATAATATTCGACTGGATTTTTTACTTCACATTTAAATTGAACAGTTCGAAGATACTTGTTAATTTGGAGTACAAATCAACGCTAATCCCTAGAATATACGATGTTCAGTTTCACGAAGCAGAAGGGGGAATACCGTTGCGACCTGTTTTGTGCCAATATTATCTTTTGGTTACAAATGTGGATATTTTCAAAAACATTCACCAAATATTATCGAATCCTAAAACTTAACTTTATTGAATTTCTGAGCAACATATTACCTATTATCGGTGGACTCAATAGATTATGCTAATCGGATAAGTCCAAAATATCGGTGACAAAGAATGTGAAACAAATTTTGGGATATTTCCAAAAAATCTTCAAATTGATCTAGAATGTTCAGTTCCAATAAAAGTAAAAAACTGAAAATTCAACAGTGTTGGATTTTCAATAAAGAACTTTTTACAAGGATACGAACCAATACGATGAAGTAATGGCTTTCGATTTCATTAATTGCTTCTTAGAACACAACCCCGGATTTCTGGAACAATTTTAGACTTTTCAAGAAAGGTATATCGTTAGTCCGTTGATATGCAGGGTATTACGCGCAACGTGTCACCGGGAAGCTACCTAAACTAAACTTCATTGAATTTCTGAGCAACATATTACCTAATTGACTTGTATTTATAGATGAATTCCCAGGTGCACTTCTTGCAAAATAATGTTCTTTTCCATAACCCGGGTTAACCAGCTTTCGACCACAATTCGTATCGGCCGATTGAAATGCTATTCTATTACACCTAGACAATTTGGATAAGGCTTGTTATTTTAAACTCAGTTTACATTTTGCCATTGCAAAGGGACGAACAATTGTCTTGCCATATTTTGAACATAAATTCAACTGACATACGCTCTAAGAGCAAATGGCAAATTTATTTTTAACCAATATGTAGCAAGTATTGTTTTCTCGGAACATCTTCATTGTTATGGACTTATACCAACAACTATTCGTATAATAGTAGCGTGGCGATATCTATATCAGATCATCAGATCATCTACATGGGTTTTCCATCAGACTCTTGTTTAAACACCCTCTCTTTACCATTCCTTCGTGTAAAGCATTGATTAATACCTTGCCAGCTCATTCACGCCATAATAAATTGCAAATGATGGTGTGGTTGCTGTCACAGAACTACAGATTTGCAAAAATCGTTGCATCTAGAAAAATCTTTACAATTGAGCTATAAACCCGGGCATCGAGTTCACGAAGAAGTTTTCAAGGAAGTGTGAACCAGCTCAACTTCAGCTTATACCATTGAATAGAAAGATTACTGAAATTTTCGCATTCATGTACTTGAAGGCTGGTTCGACTTTAAAAATTGAAGGGGATACTTTTGGTATCGAAAGACTAAATATCAACAAAGGATTAATTTTCTTCGCACATGAATTTGATCTTGATAGGTATACTTACAAAAGGTTGTATTGAATAACGATACTCTCAGTAATTAAGCATGGGAACTACTGTTTCCGTTATACCGCGAACACTCCCATTATCAACTTGGAACAAATACAGTTCGCGTATTGCCCAAGGTTTCCTTTCCATTTGTGGGATATCTCTTCTCATCTATTCAGCTGGTGCGAGGTAATGAAGCTTTGATGACTTGTCGAGTTTCAATCACAAACCAGACAGTAAACTTTGCGTTTGTGGCAAGGATTTCCGAGACATCGAGCATATTGTTTGGACGTGGACAAAATGTCATAATCCCAAGTGCCGCTCAGAAAATTCGTTACGTTTTCGAGGTAGATCCTTATTCGTGATATCTTGGCAAGGCGGAACCTGTCGTTTATGTCGTTGATCTTTTATTTTTTTTAAATCATAAGTAAGCAACTTTTAGATAATATGGGACTCATATTTGCAATTTATCGCATATACCAGTCATCGAGTTTATGCAACACAGCTCAGTACTTTTCGTATTCAGTGTGGATCAACAGCGACGTAAAGCATAGCAATGCCAGCATGCTTTTCTCTTTCGCGGCCCGATACACTGATCTCTCCGCTCATCGGCCCAGTATAAAACAGAGTCAGTGTTCGTTCTTTTATATGTAAAGAATAATATGCAAATCTAAAAACGACGTGACGCGACGATAACACAAAGAATAGTAACTTAACTCATCAACAGAAGATCTTCTCCATAATTATGTTGTTTCATAAACTGAAAATTCCATTAAAAAAAGAAAACAAAGTCTTAGTCCAAAAAAATAAAAACTATTTCCTGATGTAAAAAGGCAAAGTTTTAAATGAAGTTTCCGAAAAAAACGTTCCAAAGCTTCAACGCAACACGAGAAAGTGAAATTAGTTCCAAGGTATCGAATCGATACAGCAATGAGGATCAAATATAAAAACTCAAAATCCAAATCTACGGATCTGACCTCATGCAAAAGTGGCCACTCTGCGTCTAAACAAGGACGGCCGAAAACTCGAAATTATAATTGCGCTACTGCTGGGCAGTTATATACCCACTGCTAGGTGGGTTAAATTGGTTTTTCAAGTTTGTCTTTTACAAGGGGGTCCTTGTTTTGATTTCCATCTTTCATTTTTTGGTTTTGTTCGTTTGGATGCATCATATTTGCGCTATGCGGAAAAGAGCGATAATATAAATTCGATAGTGATTCATGTACAGGTTTAAAATTTGGTGGAAATACAAAATCATTAATAGTGGTGTTAATAAATTCTATGTATCAGAATATATTGGCTCAAATGGCACGTTCTCCGTATGTGGTCGGGGATTTGTGTCTTGCCGTGTCTTTGCATCATTTCCCGAACGGAAGGAAAGGAGAAGGAGGAAGTAGAATTGGAAGGATGGGAAAAATAATAGGACAAAAATAAAAACAAACGGCAGGTAAGTTAAACTACAGCTCGCCTGCGCGTAAGCCTCAAACTTTTTACCACATTGGATAAGCAATTTAGTACGTCTCTGCGCTTCAGTCGTCCAATGGTGTCGTCTAAACAGGGTGGCCAACCCTACGGATTTCCCCGTAGATCTACGGATTTATGTCCTTTCTACGGATTAACGTGAGGAATCTACGGAATTTTCATAACTTCTTCAGAAGTCTACGGAAGTTTAGTAGAAATAATACGTATTCGATTTTTTAATTCGAACACGTTTAATAATTGTTGCACTTGCTTTAATCGAAGCGGAATGTGAAGTAAACAGATCGGAAAACTAGAAGTGGTAGGGTCATTAGAACAGGCTTAATATCGTACGGGCTTAATCTTTGTCTTCTGTTAATGAGGGTCGAGCTTAGGCAGTATAACTAAGAATCACCCGAGTTCACTAACATGTGTCCTGGTAATGATAGACGTGTAGATCTTTGCCGTGACAACCGACAAAAATTAAGCCACGCAAGATCACCACTGAAAACCTGTCGACGATTAGCATCAATCTTAATGATGATTGCTGCTGTTCGTCTCTGTTTGCCTTTCGAATGCCGGGATAGATTTTTATTAGACTATTGTCACTGTGCCTAAAGTCGTAGCGGGTTTGCTACATTGTGTAAGGCAATGGCTGTGTCTACAGCGGCTACCCACTGCTGCCGGTGGATTCCCGTCAGTTCCTTTTTCTTTTTTCCTTTTTTATTTCAACTATGTTAGTCACATTTTCTTTTTTACATTTTAACGACATTCAATTAGCTAAAGATTACTAGATTAACAGAAGACAAAGATTAAGCCCGTACGATATTAAGCCTGTTCTAATGACCCTGCCACTTCTAGTTTTCCGATCTGTTTACTTCACATCCTTGCTCTCACTTGAGTACTATGGCTCTAATTTTCATAACTTTCCCTACCCAGTAATTAGCTAGAATTGAATGTCGTTAAAATGTAAAAAAGTTCTGAATAATATTCGACTGGATTTTTTACTTCACATTTAAATTGAACAGTTCGAAGATACTTGTTAATTTGGAGTACAAATCAACGCTAATCCCTAGAATATACGATGTTCAGTTTCACGAAGCAGAAGGGGGAATACCGTTGCGACCTGTTTTGTGCCAATATTATCTTTTGGTTACAAATGTGGATATTTTCAAAAACATTCACCAAATATTATCGAATCCTAAAACTTAACTTTATTGAATTTCTGAGCAACATATTACCTATTATCGGTGGACTCAATAGATTATGCTAATCGGATAAGTCCAAAATATCGGTGACAAAGAATGTGAAACAAATTTTGGGATATTTCCAAAAAATCTTCAAATTGATCTAGAATGTTCAGTTCCAATAAAAGTAAAAAACTGAAAATTCAACAGTGTTGGATTTTCAATAAAGAACTTTTTACAAGGATACGAACCAATACGATGAAGTAATGGCTTTCGATTTCATTAATTGCTTCTTAGAACACAACCCCGGATTTCTGGAACAATTTTAGACTTTTCAAGAAAGGTATATCGTTAGTCCGTTGATATGCAGGGTATTACGCGCAACGTGTCACCGGGAAGCTACCTAAACTAAACTTCATTGAATTTCTGAGCAACATATTACCTAATTGACTTGTATTTATAGATGAATTCCCAGGTGCACTTCTTGCAAAATAATGTTCTTTTCCATAACCCGGGTTAACCAGCTTTCGACCACAATTCGTATCGGCCGATTGAAATGCTATTCTATTACACCTAGACAATTTGGATAAGGCTTGTTATTTTAAACTCAGTTTACATTTTGCCATTGCAAAGGGACGAACAATTGTCTTGCCATATTTTGAACATAAATTCAACTGACATACGCTCTAAGAGCAAATGGCAAATTTATTTTTAACCAATATGTAGCAAGTATTGTTTTCTCGGAACATCTTCATTGTTATGGACTTATACCAACAACTATTCGTATAATAGTAGCGTGGCGATATCTATATCAGATCATCAGATCATCTACATGGGTTTTCCATCAGACTCTTGTTTAAACACCCTCTCTTTACCATTCCTTCGTGTAAAGCATTGATTAATACCTTGCCAGCTCATTCACGCCATAATAAATTGCAAATGATGGTGTGGTTGCTGTCACAGAACTACAGATTTGCAAAAATCGTTGCATCTAGAAAAATCTTTACAATTGAGCTATAAACCCGGGCATCGAGTTCACGAAGAAGTTTTCAAGGAAGTGTGAACCAGCTCAACTTCAGCTTATACCATTGAATAGAAAGATTACTGAAATTTTCGCATTCATGTACTTGAAGGCTGGTTCGACTTTAAAAATTGAAGGGGATACTTTTGGTATCGAAAGACTAAATATCAACAAAGGATTAATTTTCTTCGCACATGAATTTGATCTTGATAGGTATACTTACAAAAGGTTGTATTGAATAACGATACTCTCAGTAATTAAGCATGGGAACTACTGTTTCCGTTATACCGCGAACACTCCCATTATCAACTTGGAACAAATACAGTTCGCGTATTGCCCAAGGTTTCCTTTCCATTTGTGGGATATCTCTTCTCATCTATTCAGCTGGTGCGAGGTAATGAAGCTTTGATGACTTGTCGAGTTTCAATCACAAACCAGACAGTAAACTTTGCGTTTGTGGCAAGGATTTCCGAGACATCGAGCATATTGTTTGGACGTGGACAAAATGTCATAATCCCAAGTGCCGCTCAGAAAATTCGTTACGTTTTCGAGATAGATCCTTATTCGTGATATCTTGGCAAGGCGGAACCTGTCGTTTATGTCGTTGATCTTTTATTTTTTTTAAATCATAAGTAAGCAACTTTTAGATAATATGGGACTCATATTTGCAATTTATCGCATATACCAGTCATCGAGTTTATGCAACACAGCTCAGTACTTTTCGTATTCAGTGTGGATCAACAGCGACGTAAAGCATAGCAATGCCAGCATGCTTTTCTCTTTCGCGGCCCGATACACTGATCTCTCCGCTCATCGGCCCAGTATAAAACAGAGTCAGTGTTCGTTCTTTTGTATGTAAAGAATAATATGCAAATCTAAAAACGACGTGACGCGACGATAACACAAAGAATAGTAACTTAACTCATCAACAGAAGATCTTCTCCATAATTATGTTGTTTCATAAACTGAAAATTCCATTAAAAAAAGAAAACAAATTCTTAGTCCAAAAAAATAAAAACTATTTCCTGATGTAAAAAGGCAAAGTTTTAAATGAAGTTTCCGAAAAAAACGTTCCAAAGCTTCAACGCAACACGAGAAAGTGAAATTAGTTCCAAGGTATCGAATCGATACAGCAATGAGGATCAAATATAAAAACTCAAAATCCAAATCTACGGATCTGACCTCATGCAAAAGTGGCCACTCTGCGTCTAAACAAGGACGGCCGAAAACTCGAAATTATAATTGCGCTACTGCTGGGCAGTTACATATCAGATGATATGAGGTTCCGTAGTTGGATTCACAAAGATCATATGAAAAAAACTCAGCGCGCTGAATAATTGCCATGTGATAATTGAGTTTGCAGTGACCGGTTAAAGCCATGGTAAGCATTCCGCAGTGGAGTTTCGAAAAATGTAGGAGATTTTTCTAGAAAGGTCGTGCCAATAATTGCCGTGGTCGGACGAAGCCCAGGACCGTATTTTTTCTTTTATCAAACTTGTCGGCAGGGCGGGCTCAGGACCAACGAAGTCAATTGCAGAACCTGCCCTGGCCAATTTGTCAGCCAATTCATTTCCAGTAATACCGGAATGTCCGGGCATCCAGACAAAGTAGATAGTGTTTGCAATGCTTAGTTCTTCGATTTGGTTTCGGCACGCGATCACTATTGAACCGTGATTTGTCTGAGTTAAGGGCTGACTATCGGAGCAGAAGTTTATAACTTTGCCGGACAAGCTCTGTTGAAGGGCCGATTGTACCTCGCACATAATCGAGAAGATTTCTGCTTAGAATACAGTACAGTGTCTACCTAGTGAGTGAGATTGTTCCAATCTCACTTCACGAGAGTAGACACCACCACCAGCACGTCTCTCCATCAGAGAACCGTCAGTGTAAAATACAACTTGCTTTTGTTGTTGTCTTTCCGTATAGCCAGACAACCACTCCACTCGAGAGGGAATCTTCACTTGGAATGCCCTGTAAGGAAAATTACATGTGAGTGTAATATCGCTGGGAGTAAGAATATCTTCACCCCATGTAACCATTTGTGACTACATTCGTGTATGACATGGTTACTGTTCCAAAGACCAGCAACCTGCAGTCTGTATGCACATGATAGTGCTTCTTGTTTGGGGTGTATGGGTAATGGTTTGATATTTAGAAGTGTCTGAAGAGCAGCATTCGGAGTTGTGATGAAAGCACCATTCAACGCCATGAGCGCCATTCTTTGCAGATGATTTAGCTTTGATTCAACTGTCATCACCTCTCCCCTCTGCCTTGTGTCATCCGTATGAAAGTATTGGACGTACAATTGTCGTGTAAATCGAATAGATGTATTTAGATTTAAGACCCGAGGACTTTCCAAAAGCTAGCGTGCACTGCCCGAAGACCGTGCACGCTTTCTTGACTCTGAATTCAATGTGAGCAGACCAATTCAGTTTGGAATCCAATATAACTCCAACGAATTTGACTTGATCACACGGTAGCTCAGAATCAAAGATGTGCAAGGGACGAACCCCGGTTGTTATTCGCTTCTTCGTAAAAATAACCATTGAAGTTTTGTTTGGGTTAACTAATAATTTAACTTGTCGACACTACTGTTCGACAGCTCTTAATGCTTGTTGCATTAAGTGAAAGATTGTTCCGATGCAAAGTCCAGTAATTAGTATTTGGTAATCGTCAGCAAACCCGTAGGTTGGAAATCCAAGCTCATTGAGTTTCTTCAACAAGCCGTCGGCAACCAAGTTTCATAACAAAGGTGACAGAACGTCACCCTGAGGACAACCGCAAATACTCAACTTCCGTATCTCAACCTGTGACAGTGACAAGCAAAGAATGCGGTTACTAAGCATTTCGTTTATCCAACCCGAGATACATGCAGGTACTTCATGACCGCGCGTCGCTTCCAGAAGAGACTGCAAGGACACATTGTCAAAAGCACCTTCAATATCTAGGAATACACTCAAGCTAGATTGCTTGAGCGAGAAGGCCTTCTCAATGTTGTAAACAACATCGTGAAGCAGAGTGATCGTGGATTTCCCACACAGATATGCCTGTTGCATTTTGTGCAGAAAATTTTCAACTAAACTAACGTTCCTGATGTGATGATCGATTATCCGTTCCAAAGCTGTCAGAAGAAAATAACTTAAGCTGATAGGACTAAAACTCTTGGCTTCTTCATAGCTTGAGCGCCCCCCTTTCTGAATAAATCGAACAGTTATCTCTCGCCATGCTTTCGGGATATAGCCGGTAACAAGACTGGAAAGCATAATCATGTATTAGCTAAAAAAACCCGAGTTTATTTCTGTAGATAATATTTATTGTTTATGAGAATATTGAGATTGTTTCGTTGTTTTACAATCTCACACCTGGCTGGTACGAGGTTTGTTTGGGTATGTCTGTTAAGTAAACGGCCGGAATACTATGTTTTGAAATGTATTACTAAATCGAGTAGCCAAGATTCGTAATCTATTTTGCATTTGTGTTTGATCAGGAAAACTCTTGTAATAATTTTTTATTGCTTCGGCTGTGAACATGCCTCCGCTGTGCCGCTAGCACCAAACAAGGAATAAGCTGAACGCACCAACAAAACAACGACACATCTTCCAACTACTACATTTATTCTTAACCTACTGCATCTTGTTCATTCTCTCTTCTCTCTCCTCTCCTTTTATCCGCTTTCCTCTTTCTCCTGCCTATTGCATGCTTAATTCTATGTACTCACTACACCTGTGCGGGGGCCCCTCACTACACACGTCACGTTACTTCCCTTCGTCCTCCACGCTTGTCTTGCAGCAGTCCCGTGTCTTTTGATCAACCGTTACGAAAATCGGTGGGTTAGTTCGTTGGTCCACCGCGTTTCCAACCGAAGAAGCACGCCCTCTAATCCTGGCCACGCCTGCTATGATGTGCCTCACGTAGTCGACTGAGCGCCCAATGTCCCTCCAGCAACTCTGCCGTTCACGGCTCAGCAGTTTACGTGCTGTATTTACGATGGTGTCGCTCACCTCGTTTGTCACGGATCTCTCACCACGCAATGACCGGAACGACTTCGTTCGATGTATAAAAACGGGGACCCTGACAGGAAACAAGAGTCAGTAATGTCATTTCACCAATATGTTGTGTTACTCACTTTTCGATCCCCGTCGTGTCGTAATGATCCACGTGTTCCCCAACGGACACTCGATCCGTTTGACTTTGTCTCGCTTATTATGATGTGGAACGAGTTGGTGCTGATCAGATCACGCTTTGCGAACCATCCGATAACTAACCTGTCTTTCAGATCTTCCTCTGCGTGTTCGTGGTTTCCACCGCTTCAACAGATTTGCTTCCCCAGATGCCGATTATCGCATGCGGATTGGGTGAATCGAGTGAGCGGTCTTAATAATCTTCCCTGCTAGGTCCGTTTAGCTGTGAGTAGCGGCCTTACTTTAAAGCTTTGCTGCGGAGTGACGGATCTTGTGAGTACACGTTCTTTTAATTTCAATTTTGCGACTAACCTGGTGAAAATATCTTCCCAGTGATGCAGCCTCTTACGAGCGTGCTTTGTTTTCCCGTTGTGCTATAAGGCCGGTCCACCATAACAGTTTTTGCAACCGGCCGAGACGGTTGTGCCTCCAGGTGGAAGGTTTTGTTCTGGAGAGAGTGACGGAGTGTGATACGCTGTATGCGTTTTTGTGGGAGAGAGAGACCAGTTTGTTAAGTGTGAGTCGACAGTTGATACGTCGGAGGCGTGGTCAACAGCATCCTCGACAAGTGGTGTTTTGACAGCAAACCGCGGGTTGACGAATTTGCCTACCACGGTGGCAGAAATCGACAGTGATCGTGTCTGTACACACAGAAAAATATTTTGTATTGGTGTCGTCGAGCAATTCTAATCGACGAGAGGGGAAGCGTCACAGGTAGACCCATTTGCTCTATTTGTCTACCGCAGAAGTGGTACGACGAATAAGGAAAACAAGTGGCACCGAAAAGTGCCGCATCGACAGTGGGATTTTCGCAGCAAGCCACAGGTAGCCACATTTGTCTACCGCGGTGGTGGAAACGGAGAGAGCGCGTTGGTGGTGGTGATACCGACGAGCAGCTTAGCCGGAGAGAGTTTTGAAGTGTTGCAGGTAGGCCTATTTCTCTACTGAAGAAGCAACGCGACGAAGTAGGACAGCAAGTGTCACATTGTCAAACAACGGGCACCGAGTTTACAACGTAACACATGAGGTGTGTTCTACCGGTATAACAGGTATATTTTTCATTCCTTTTTGTGATAGTTTTTCTTGCTAGGTAAAATGGATGAAGAGATGGGAGAACGAGTAACAGACCCTCCCCCTAAGCCTGTTGAAAATGTAAACCCGAGTAGAATTAAAATTTACCCAGAGTCGTCAACGGGACCATGGATTGTGTTTATTAGGCGTAAAGTAAAGGCGCTAAATATCATTCAAATTTCGAAAGATTTGACTTCGCGATTCTCGGATGTAAAAGAGATCGTTAAAGTTAATAAAAATAAAATACGAATTGTCGTTGGTAGTCTCAAACAAGCCAATGCAATTGCTTCTTGCGAGCTTTTTACGCGTGAGTATAGAGCGTATATTCCTTCAAAGGAAATTGAAATTGATGGGGTCATCACAGAATCGAGTTTGACTGTTGATGACATAATTAAGCATGGGGTTGGTCGTTTCAAAGACACCATACTTAAAGACGTAAAGATACTTGAATGCAAGCAATTGCATTCAGTATCACACGAAGGAGATAAAAAAGTTTATCGACTGTCTGACTCGTTTCGAGTGACTTTCGCTGGGTCTGCGCTGCCCAACTATGTCATTATCGATAAGATTCGTCTCCCTGTTCGCCTTTTTATCCCTCGTGTAATGAATTGCCTTAATTTTAAACAGCTTGGCCACACAGATACTTACTGTTCCAATAAGGCACGGTGTGGCAAATGTGGGGGTTCTCATCAAGAGGATACATGCAATGAAAATTCAGAAAAATGTTTAATGTGCGGAAAAAACTCGCATGAGCTCCCTGCATGCCCCATTTATAAATTGCGCGAGGATAAAATTAAACGATTCTTGAAGGAGAGGTCTAAGCGCTCCTATGCAGAAATGTTGAAAAATGCTACCCCTAAACCCATCTTCTTAGAAAACACTTACACATCTCTATTTTCGGAACAGTCTGACTCCGACGGAGCGTGCGAAGGTACATCATTTGTTTTACCCGGAAATTCCAGAAAAAGAAAACAGTCTTCTTTTCCCAAGCTGCCAAGCAAGGGCCTTAAAATTTCTCCACCAATAGATAAACTGCGCCCAAAACCGAAAAATTCCGATTCAAAACCGAAATCAATTCCACCCGGTTTTGGGAACGTACAATCCAAACAGAACACCATTACTGGAAATAATAAAATTTCGACTTCCTCTGAGCCTCAGCCGGGGATAGGATTATTGAAATTTTCTGAAATTGTTGATTGGATTTTTAAAGCATTCAATATTTCTGAACCACTAAAGAGTATACTTTCAGCTTTCCTCCCAACAATTAGAACATTTTTAGAGCAGCTGATTGCTCAATGGCCCATCCTTGCAGCAATTATATCCTTCAATGGTTAATTCAACTCCTAAGGCGAAAGACTCCATCACTGTTTTACAGTGGAATTGCAGAAGTATCATACCAAAAATTGATTCTTTAAAAATTTTACTGCATAATTTAAAATGCGATGCTTTTGCTCTATGTGAAACATGGCTTACCTCAAACATTAATTTCAACTTAAATGATTTCAACATTATTCGCCTAGACCGAGACACCCCATATGGAGGAGTGCTTCTAGGAATTAAAAAGTGCTATTCTTTCTATAGAATTACCATCCCCATGATTGCTGGCATTGAGGCTGTAGCAGTCCAAACGAATATTAAAGGCAAAGACATGTCTATCGCTTCTATATATATACCTCCCAAAGTTCAAATTGGACAACGTCAAATTTTCGAGGTAGTGGAATCCATGGCTGCTCCGCGTCTGATACTGGGAGACTTCAACTCGCACGGAGTATTGTGGGGTTCCCTCTACAATGATAATCGATCCTCTTTGATATACAATGTTTGTGACGAATTTAATATGACAGTTTTAAATACTAGCGAAACAACACGCATCCCCAGACCTCCTGCACGTCCAAGTGCATTAGATCTATCTCTGTGCTCGACATCACTTCGGTTAGATTGCACGTGGAAGGTTGTACCTGATCCTCACGGTAGCGATCATTTGCCAATCGCTGTTTCAATTAACAGTGAATTAGGCCTTACGAATTCAATCAATGTTCCTTATGACTTAACACGAAATATTGATTGGAAAACATACGAAACATTAATTTCCACTTCTCTTGCTTCGACAGAAGAGCTACCCCCTACCGAAGAATATGAATTCCTAGCGGGTTTAATTATTGAAGCAGCAGAACAAGCCCAAACGAAATGCAATCCTGGAATGACAATAAATAGACGGCCCCCTAATCCTTGGTGGGACAAAGAGTGCTCTGATGCATATGAAGCTAAACAAGTTGCCTACAAAGAAGTTATGAAACAGAAAGGGGGTATACGTGAGAACTTTGAAAATTATTTCATTTTGCAAAACAAATTTGACAGTCTCCGTCGTGCCAAAAAGTCTAGTTATTGGAGACGCTTCTTTGATGGCTTGTCAAGAGAAACATCAATGAGTACTCCTTGGAACACAGCCAGAAGAATGAGGAATCGTAACGTGACTAATGAAAGCGAAGATTTTTCGAATCGTTGGATATTTAATTTTGCCAAGAAAATTTGTCCAGATTCTGCTCCTGCGCAGAAAATCATTCGCGATGCTCCCACAAGTAACGATTTCATAGATTCGCCTTTGACAATGATGGAATTTTCAATTGCAAGATTGGTGCACTAGATGGTGAAATATATGAAAGACCCATCGCTTACAATGAATTTTATAACGCTTCTCGACAGAGGACACTTGCTAGTTGGCAAACATCTTGGGACAATGGAGATATGGGACGATGGCTACACTCAATTATCCCTAAAGTATCAACGAAGGCATGGTTCAAAGGATTGGATGTAAGTCGGGACTTTTGCAAATGCCGTGTCAAATAAACGTATGGAAAAAAAAAATAAGGCCGGTCCACCGTTTAGAGAATGACCGTGTGCTTTGTGCAGTCAACTGGACCGGGCTGCTTTTCGAAGTGAATTTCTATAGTGTGGTTTTAGCGGAAACATCACTGACAGCCGAATGTTTGACGTCTTGATTAATTGCGGCGGCGCCTTAGTCGATCGACGCAAAGCGTGCGAGGGGCGTGTGACTTGCTGTGTGTACGCTTAATTGTTTCTTGTTGGAGTGTGTTTCTTAACCCTAATTTCTTAACTGATACCAATGACGCTACACAACATTACCGAAGTGGATGAATTTTTCATGCATCGTAGCTACAGATGCATGAAAAATTCTAAAACAACTTTTACTGCAAAAAGTCGGTCAGAGACGGTGGATCGCTCAGAAGGGGACTTGCTCGAACTACAAGTTCAACAAGTAACATATCACAAACTATGATCCGCAAGCTACTATGCCTGCCAAAGTTCTCTAAACGTATTCTCCATTTACACAAAACAAAATATGCACCAGCGAGTTCTGGTAGAATTTGCGATCACAAACACCAAACAACTTTTGGCAAAATGTCTCCGACTGAGTTTTTATCCCTACTTCCCTCTACAATGATAATCGATCCTCTTTGATATACAATGTTTGTGACGAATTTAATATGACAGTTTTAAATACTAGCGAAACAACACGCATCCCCAGACCTCCTGCACGTCCAAGTGCATTAGATCTATCTCTGTGCTCGACATCACTTCGGTTAGATTGCACGTGGAAGGTTGTACCTGATCCTCACGGTAGCGATCATTTGCCAATCGCTGTTTCAATTAACAGTGAATTAGGCCTTACGAATTCAATCAATGTTCCTTATGACTTAACACGAAATATTGATTGGAAAACATACGAAACATTAATTTCCACTTCTCTTGCTTCGACAGAAGAGCTACCCCCTACCGAAGAATATGAATTCCTAGCGGGTTTAATTATTGAAGCAGCAGAACAAGCCCAAACGAAATGCAATCCTGGAATGACAATAAATAGACGGCCCCCTAATCCTTGGTGGGACAAAGAGTGCTCTGATGCATATGAAGCTAAACAAGTTGCCTACAAAGAAGTTATGAAACAGAAAGGGGGTATACGTGAGAACTTTGAAAATTATTTCATTTTGCAAAACAAATTTGACAGTCTCCGTCGTGCCAAAAAGTCTAGTTATTGGAGACGCTTCTTTGATGGCTTGTCAAGAGAAACATCAATGAGTACTCCTTGGAACACAGCCAGAAGAATGAGGAATCGTAACGTGACTAATGAAAGCGAAGATTTTTCGAATCGTTGGATATTTAATTTTGCCAAGAAAATTTGTCCAGATTCTGCTCCTGCGCAGAAAATCATTCGCGATGCTCCCACAAGTAACGATTTCATAGATTCGCCTTTGACAATGATGGAATTTTCAATTGCACTCCTCTCATGCAACAATAATGCTCCCGGACTAGACAGAATTAAATTCAACTTGGTGAAGAATCTGCCTGACCTAGCAAAAAGACGCTTGTTGAATTTATTCAACAAGTTTCTTGAGCAGAATATTGTCCCGCGTGACTGGAGACAAGTGAGAGTTATCGCCATTCCAAAACCGGGAAAACCAGCCTCCGATCATAACTCGTATCGACCGATTGCAATGCTATCCTGCATCAGGAAATTGTTGGAAAAAATTATCCTACGACGTCTCGACAATTGGGTTGAGGTGAACGGCTTGCTCTCAGATACCCAGTTTGGTTTTCGGAGAGAAAAGGGAACGAATGATTGCCTGGCGCTACTTTCGTCAGAAATCCAACTCGCTTACGCAAAAAAGAACAAATGGCGTCTGTGTTCTTAGACATAAGAGGAGCATTCGACTCAGTCTCCATTGATGTTCTCTCGGAGAAGCTACATCAATGTGGTCTTTCACCGATATTAAATAATTATCTATACAATTTATTGTCAGAAAAGCACATGCATTTTTCATATGGCGACACTCAGAATAAGTTACATGGGCCTCCCACAAGGCTCTTGTCTAAGCCCCCTTCTCTATAATTTTTACTTGAATGACATTGATAATTGTATTGTCAGCCCATGCACTCTAAGACAACTTGCAGATGATGGGGTGGTTTCTGCCACAGGACCAAAAGATATAAATTTACAACAACCATTGCAAAGTAGCTTGGATAATTTATCAATTTGGGCTTTAAAACTGGGCATCGATTTCTCTACGGAGAAAACAGAGTTGGTCGTTTTCTCAAGGAAGCGTGATCCGGCTCAGCTTCAGCTCCAGTTGGTTGGTAGAACGATAGCCCAAGTCCTGACTTTTAAATACCTTGGAATTTGGTTCGATTCTAAAGGCACATGGGGAGGCCACATTAGATATCTAATAACGAAATGCCAACAAAGGATAAATTTTCTGCGAACAATAACTGGATCATGGATCAAACAGCAATACTTTCAGTAATGGAATATGGGTGCTTCTGTTTCCGTTCAGCTGCGAACACTCACATTATTAAACTGGAACGGATACAGTATCGTTGTTTACGAATTGCCCTAGGTTGCATGCAGTCGACCCATACGATGAGTCTTGAAGTACTAGCGGGAGTTCTTCCTTTAAAAGACCGATTCTGGGATCTCTCCTCTCGTTTACTTATTCGATGTGAGGTTATGAACCCACTGGTAATTAAAAATTTTGAAAGACTTGTTGAGCTCCAACCCCAAACCAGATTCATGACAGTGTATTTCAATCACATGTCACAAGAAATAACGCCTGCTAGGTATGTTTCCACATACGTCAATATACTAGATACTCCTGAATCCACTTTATTCTTCGACACGTCCATGCAAGCAGAGATTCGTGGAATTCCGGATCATCTACGCTCGCGGGAGATCCCTAAAATATTCACAAGTAAATATCAACACATAGACTGCCTTAAAATGTTTTACACTGATGGGTCACGAATCAGTGAGGCCACTGGTTTCGGTATTTTCAACAATAATTTTTCAATTTCTCTCAAACTTGCAGAACCCGCCTCTGTTTATATAGCGGAACTAGCAGCAGTTCACTATAGTTTGCAAATAATTAATACTTTACCCCCGAACCATTACTTTATCCTCACTGATAGTCTCAGCACAATTGCAGCTCTACGCTCAAAGAGGATTGATAATCAAGATCCATTCTTTTTGGGGAAGATACGAGAATCTCTGAGTAACCTAACAAGAAAATGTTATAAATTTACCCTAGTGTGGCTCCCCGCCCATTGCTCTATTGCGGGAAATGAGAAAGCTGATAATTTAGCCAAGATTGGTGCACTAGATGGTGAAATATATGAAAGACCCATCGCTTACAATGAATTTTATAACGCTTCTCGACAGAGGACACTTGCTAGTTGGCAAACATCTTGGGACAATGGAGATATGGGACGATGGCTACACTCAATTATCCCTAAAGTATCAACGAAGGCATGGTTCAAAGGATTGGATGTAAGTCGGGACTTTTGCAAATGCCGTGTCAAATAAACGTATGGAAAAAAAAAAATAAGGCCGGTCCACCGTTTAGAGAATGACCGTGTGCTTTGTGCAGTCAACTGGACCGGGCTGCTTTTCGAAGTGAATTTCTATAGTGTGGTTTTAGCGGAAACATCACTGACAGCCGAATGTTTGACGTCTTGATTAATTGCGGCGGCGCCTTAGTCGATCGACGCAAAGCGTGCGAGGGGCGTGTGACTTGCTGTGTGTACGCTTAATTGTTTCTTGTTGGAGTGTGTTTCTTAACCCTAATTTCTTAACTGATACCAATGACGCTACACAACATTACCGAAGCGGATGAATTTTTCATGCATCGTAGCTACAGATGCATGAAAAATTCTAAAACAACTTTTACTGCAAAAAGTCGGTCAGAGACGGTGGATCGCTCAGAAGGGGACTTGCTCGAACTACAAGTTCAACAAGTAACATATCACAAACTATGATCCGCAAGCTACTATGCCTGCCAAAGTTCTCTAAACGTATTCTCCATTTACACAAAACAAAATATGCACCAGCGAGTTCTGGTAGAATTTGCGATCACAAACACCAAACAACTTTTGGCAAAATGTCTCCGACTGAGTTTTTATCCCTACTTCTCTGTACATCCCCCACTACGGCTCAACAGGCTCTAATCAATACTAATTATAGCACTAAACTAGTAAGATTATCATTAAATTACGAGAAGCTACAATTTACAAGTGATAGTTTTATTTGTGTGGGGTTGACAATTGCGCAGGCAAAGGGGTATTTAGTTCCTAGGACGTCATGCGTCCATAGCAAGGGTTTTACCGCGCCCAGAATCGCGTTTCTTTTGATTTTCATGAGGGCCCCTGCTACAATTGAGTTCCCTCCGATCGTATGGATCTTGTTAGCACTGGATCTGACCAAAGTCCGACACCAATCCAGGAAGTGGTTAATTTGATTCCGCGAAGCATATTGTTTTGAGTGGCTTTTCTATTTTATCGTCGCTGGTGTTGCTCATAGCTGGTTAACTTGTCCGAATTTCTCGTTCCGTCATCGTTTTGATTCGTGAACTGTGTCAGTTTCTCTCGCTCTGACAAACAGCTTGCCCGTGGAGGCTTGCGTGTCGTAAACACTCGTACTTCGATTTCTCCCGTATCGAGAACGGTAAACGCTGGAACGTTGTGTAGGCAGCAGGAGTTGGCAGGTTGTGAGGAGAGTATTGTGCTTGGCTTCGTCATGCTCGAAATCCCCGCTATGAGCGGTGTGTGTCCGTTGGTGATTCCGCTTCGCCACGGTCTGCTGTGTTCAATTGTTGTCCTGGTTTGCTCTGCTCCATCCGCTGTATGGTTTTGCTCGCTCCGAACAATGCTCGCGCGCTTGCGCCAGTGACTGAGGTCTATAACTTGGTTTGATGTGTCACCATGAAGCAGCTTACCTATGAGATTGACTTTTGCTATGTCTGAGGAGTCCAGAGGGGTCCGCCTTCGTCGACCTGTACCCCTGTGCAACGGCTCAAGGTTTTCCCGAGATTCGCTCCGAAAGTTCCGTCTCTAGTTTGCGGTTGCCTGCTTTCCTTCCTGTTGCGCTCGCGTGCTCGCTGATCGATTTCTCTCGTTCGGAAATGGCGCGCCTGTTGTGGGCTTCTGCTTTCTCGAAATGCGTTTTCTCTCGAATCGCTAACGGCGTGCCTGCTGAAGGCTTCTGCTTCCGACGTGCGTTTTCTCCCGAATCGCTAACGGCGTGCCTGCTGGAGGCTTCTGCTTCCGACGTGCGTTTTCTCCCGATTCGCTAACGGCATGCCTGCTGGAGGCTTCTGCTTCCGACGTGCGTTTTCTCCCGATTCGCTAACGGCGTGCCTGCTGGAGGCTTCTGCTTCTCGACGTGCGTTTTCTCCCGATTCGCTAACGGCATGTTGTCATGGGACTTCCTAGACAGCTCTTCGAATCCCTTTGACGCTGGCTGGTGTGCCATGGTGGGGAGGTAGTTTGAAAGAAGTTATTGCTCACCACACCATGACAGGGCACGATTTGTCCCGATCGGCTAACGGTATTTTTGGAGCACATTGCTCATGGTTAGCAGGCTGAAGCCCGCCGACATAGATGAGTATTTTTTCTCTAATCTGCCTTGATGTTCTTCGCATGGTATCTGCCCTTCCTTCCGGTTAGCACATCCTCCAGCAAATATAGGTTGGCTCCGAGGGTTTCCTTTATGATGGCCGGTGTGAACTTCGGATCCAGTTTTTGGTTGACATGGTCCGCCTTTGAGGACAGGCCGAATGTTCTTCGCCACACAAGGTCCCCCACCTTGAATGATGCTGCTCGCTTACGGAGATCGTAACGCTGCTTTGTCTTTTCGTGATTGTTTCGTATGCGTTGTGCGATGAACTGCTGAATTCGCCTAATCTTCGATAACCGCATGTCCTGTGCCACCTTCGGGTCATCCTGATCGTTTAGTTCTTGTTGCTTGTACAGATCCGTGTGGAGAATCAGGTCTCTGCCAAAATTTGCAGCGTGTGGACTTACGCCGGTCGCATCATGTTTGGCACTGTTGATAGCTGCGGTGATTGCTGGGAGCTGCTCGTCCCATTCTCGGTGATCTCCATCTAACAGGGAACGTATACATGTTACTAAGACTCTGTTGACCCTTTCGGTGTTGTTGACCATTGGACAATAGAACGCCGTCTGCACATGGATGATGTTGTGTCGTGACAGCAGTGATTTTAATGCTAATGACTGAAACTGCTTTCCGTTATCGGACAGGACTATCCGAGGGCGTGAAAATTTCAGAAATACCTCCCTCTCCAGGAATTCCGTCATCTTCACTGAATCTGCGCTGCGCATTGGGTGCACAATAATGTATTTCGTAATCCAATCCACGATAACCAGTATCACTGTATTCCCTCGCTTCGATCGGGGTAGTGGGCCTACGAAGTCCATCGAAATCAGTTCCCATGGCAGTCTGGCCGGTTTCAGCTTCCCCATCGTTGGCATCATCTGTACGTTCGGAGCCTTGCTGGCCTTACACGCATCGCAGTTTCGTATGTACTTGCTGATTTCCAGTTGCATTTTTGGCCAGTAGAAGTGAGACTGTATCTTCTGCCCGGTTTTGTGAAATCCCAGATGCGCAGCCGTCGGAGAATCATGGAACCCTTTTATGATCTCGATTCGTTCTTCGTTCGGAACGACTTTCTTCCATCTGTGGATCGTGTTTCCCATCTCGTCCTTGCACAAACAGTTTTTGTACAGCTCACCTCCAGTCAGACGAAAGTCCGGAAAGCTATCGCCGTTTTCTGCAATGCGCTCTTGAAGGCTCTTATACCAACTGTCTTTGATTTCTTCTGTCGCGAACACCATATTGGCAACAATCCTTGACAACGCATCCGGTACAACGTTGACACTTCCTTTCCTGTATTTGATCTCAAAGTCGTAAGCGTTCAGTCTCAACAGCCATCTACTCATTAGCGCCGTCGGGTTTTTCATCGACCTTAGATAACTCAACGCTGCGTGATCACAGTACACCGTAAACCGTATGCCTTCAATATATCCTCGGAATTTCTCAATCGCGCGGATTACAGCTAAGCATTCCCTCTCCGTGACGGAGTACTTCTTCTCGGACGATGACAGCTTTTGAGAAAAATAGCAGATGGGGTGCTCTTCTCCCTCTATCTCCTGTGTCAGCACTGCACCAATCGCTACGTCGCTGGCATCACACGCAATCGAAAACGGTTTCGTATAATCTGGCATGGCCAATACCGGTGCAGATACCAACGCTGCTTTCAGTTTCAGGAAGGCCTGTTCTGCTTGCGAGTTCCATTGGAACTTGGCTTTCGTCTTTGTTAGCTCCGTGATTGGCGCAGCAATTTTTGAGAAGTCCACAATGAATCAGCGATACCAGTTGCATAGACCCAGAAACCTTTGAACTTCCTTTCTGTTTGACGGAATCGGGAACCTAACCATGCCTTCTATTTTGTCCTCATCTACTTTCCATCCGCTTTCGTTTAGGATGTATCCGAGGTACTTGATTTCGCGCCGGCAGAACTTCGATTTTGCTGTCGATATAGTCAAGTTCGCGTGTCGTAACCTGTTTGCTACCTCCTCTAGCGTCTTAATGTGTTCCTCAAAAGTCCTAGAACAGATGATTATGTCATCCAGATAGTGGAATACTTCAGGCTCCATGTCAGCAAATAATCGTGTCATTAAACGTGCCAGAGCTTGGCTGGCCGTGCACAAGCCGAATGGAACAACCTTAAATTGGAAGTGTCCCCTTGAAGGAACCGTGAAAGCTGTCAACGGTCTCGAATCCGGATGTAGTGGTAATTGCCAGAACGCATCCTTCAAATCTATTGACGAGATATAAGTGCAACCGCCGAGATTGTTCAGAATCGAGGATATTTGAGGTATCGGATAGCCTTCATTCACCATTACTGAGTTGAGGTGTCTCGCATCCAAGCAGACGCGGTGCTGTCCTGTCTTCTTCTTCACCGCTACTAAAGGGTTGTTCCACGGTGAATAAAGTGCATCCTCGATTATGTCCAACGAAATCATTCTGTCGATCTCTTTGTTCACCTCCTCCAGTACATACGGAGACATTGGATAGTAGCGTTGCTTGCGCGGTGTAGCCTGTCCGACATCAATACGATGCTCATACATGGTGGTCCTTCCTATCCTCCCGTTTTTCGCCTTTGGGAACATTGAAATCGTACGTTGAAGTTGCTGTTGTTGTTCGACGGTCAGCTCCTTCATTGTCTCGTCTTCTTTCAGATCAGTGTCCTGTACTTCGGTCTCCATTGCACAACAGACCGCCTTTACTCCGAATTTGTCCCAGAAGTTCATTCCTAGGATCACACAGTCTGGAATCGTGGGTACCAAAAGTGCTGGAATCGTGTCATTGCGATTGTTGTATACTATGGGTAATCGGGTAAAAGTGCTGATCCTGTGCCGCGTCCCATCAGCTGTTTTAATGACTCCTTCGACAATACCTTTTCGCAACGATAGGTCGTCGACCAACTTTGCATATATTCCTCCTAGAATCGAGCAATTCGCGCCGCTGTCCAGCAATGCCGTTATTTTTCTTCCCATTACACTAATTACTGCATGTGGTCGGTTGTCCTGTCCGGGATTGATGATAATTGAGTTAATATTTTGAAACTCTGGAATGGTTGAGGGATTCTCGAGCTGCTGCGGAAAATCATTTCCCTCTACTGTCTGTTCTCCGCTGTTCCGTTTCCCGCATCAGTTCTGCAAGAGAAACAGCTGCGCAGTGAATATCCTTTCCTCCCGCATCTGTAGCAGAATAATATCGCCTGTGGCTTAGGACAGTCCATGAACCGATGTCCTTCCTCGTCACAGTTCCAGCAAATCATCACTAAGCGCCGGTGATCAGAAGTGCTTTCGCCCTGTGCTTGCAGTGAAGGCTCCTCGCTTCGCGGTTGGTGTGCCTTTGTCTGCGCGAAGGGCCCATGATGTGGCTGGTGCTGTTGCAATACCTGTTGCTGAAGCTGCCCGTGTCGTGTTTGCATTTCTTGTTGTTGCATATACTGCCGATGCTGCACCGGTGGGTTTGTTTTTTGCGATGGTGGAAAGGTTGGTCTTGGTTCTCTTGCTGATAATTGCAATTTCATTTCACTGACCTGGTCCATTAGCTGATCTAGTTTCAGTTGCCAGGGATCTTCCCATCCATGTGACTGATCCACCTCGTAACTTGCTGCCAGATTTTCCGGTATCCTGTTAACGTCTCCCAGGGTTTCCTCCATCTCAACCGCGTGAACTCGATTGAATCGTGGTTGATATTGTGGGGTGTGCGTTGGCTTTGGTGTAACCGTCGGCGTTGCAAAGTTTGGTTCCAACAATCCGCCGTGCGGTATAGGAAGACGTCGCTGCCTGCTCAACAGCAGTCTAGTTTCGTCGTAGCTGGTGCAGACCTCAACCATCTCCTGCAGTGTTTTTGGTCTTGCTGCTGTGACGATCGCCGCGTAGTCCGCGTTCATGTTTTTCTTGACGATGAAAAACTTTTCCTCTTCTTGCATAGGTGGTTCTACAAAACGAAAGAGAGCTGCGATGTCCCTATAATATTTGGCGAATGACTCATTGAGTCCCTGGAATCGAAAACATGCCTCCAGTCGTAATATCTGCGCGTACCCGCTGGGTAAAAACTCCTTGCGAATTTCCCGTTTGAATGCCTCCCACGAGTTTAATCTGTGCTGCGTCATAGCTCGAGCGTACCAATCAAGAGCGTCCTCCTGCAACAAATGCTTGATTTATGCTAGCAGTGTGTCATCGTTCATTCCTTCCGATCTGGCGAAAGTTTCCACCCTGTCCAGAAAAACGTTCAGTGATGTGGTGTCCTTCTCTCCTCTAAACTTGAACGGCCAGTTGTGCACTGCCTTCAGCATGCGCCTGTCCTCATTCAGGTGCGACTGGTCTTGAAGTTCGCTCGTCGCTCCTCTCATGTTGCTGTTGTTTGTCCGATTCCCGGATGGGAATGGGGTAGTGCGAGCTCCCATCGAAACGTGCTCCGGTGAAGTCCGGCCATGCCAAACCGCTACCATGTCCTGGTATTAGTGGAGAGCTGGTTGGAGGTAACGAGGTGTGTTGTCTGCTATCGTTTGCTCTTGAGACGTTGTTTCGGCCTATCGGTATGTCCAATTGTTCTCTTCCTCCACCACTTCCGTCCACCACTCGGGTGACTGCTCTGTTTAGAACACTATTCACATCACATTCCATCACTTTAACTAGCGTTCGAAGCGAACTGTGCGCTTCCGCGAACCCATCCGGAGGTTTCAAAATTGCTAACCGGAATCGATAGTGTGCGATACGCGACCGAAGCTGCGCGAGTATTTCTATATTTACGTCTCTAAGAGCGACACTAACCAGCTTATGTAATTCATAAATTTGGATTTGACACCTTTCCATGTTTACTGTGGGACTTATAGCGTGTTCTGCGCTGTCCCGTGTCACATTCCGTGCTGCATCCTCTCGGATTGCTTTTTGCAAAAGTTGCACTTTCGTGCGATGAGTTTTTGGTCCTAAGTTAACCACATGTCTCAAAGCCAACTCGTACTCAATTTCCTCATCGATTAAGTGCGTATAATCCATAATCAAAATCGGTTTCACTAATCGAATGCAACATAAAAAATTCGAGTGAAAATTCACAAAACTATCACTAAACTAAACAAAACTCAATGCTAACGATAATGTGTGTCTAATGTGGGGTTTTTAGTTGGGCGCCAGTGTAATAATTTTTTATTGCTTCGGCTGTGAACATGCCTCCGCTGTGCCGCTAGCACCAAACAAGGAATAAGCTGAACGCACCAACAAAACAACGACACATCTTCCAACTACTACATTTATTCTTAACCTACTGCATCTTGTTCATTCTCTCTTCTCTCTCCTCTCCTTTTATCCACTTTCCTCTTTCTCCTGCCTATTGCATGCTTAATTCTATGTACTCACTACACCTGTGCGGGGGCCCCTCACTACACACGTCACGTTACTTCCCTTCGTCCTCCACGCTTGTCTTGCAGCAGTCCCGTGTCTTTTGATCAACCGTTACGAAAATCGGTGGGTTAGTTTGTTGGTCCACCGCGTTTCCAACCGAAGAAGCACGCCCTCTAATCCTGGCCACGCCTGCTATGATGTGCCTCACGTAGTCGACTGAGCGCCCAATGTCCCTCCAGCAACTCTGCCGTTCACGGCTCAGCAGTTTACGTGCTGTATTTACGATGGTGTCGCTCACCTCGTTTGTCACGGATCTCTCACCACGCAATTACCGGAACGACTTCGTTCGATGTATAAAAACGGGGACCCTGACAGGAAACAAGAGTCAGTAATGTCATTTCACCAATATGTTGTGTTACTCACTTTTCGATCCCCGTCGTGTCGTAATGATCCACGTGTTCCCCAACGGGCACTCGATCCGTTTTACTTTGTCTCGCTTATTATGCTGTGGAACGAGTTGGTGCTGATTAGATCACGCTTTGCGAACCATCCGATAACTAACCTGTCTTTCAGATCTTCCTCTGCGTGTTCGTGGTTTCCACCGCTTCGACAGATTTGATTCCCCAGATGCCGATTATCGCATGCGGATTGGGTGAATCGAGTGAGCGGTCTTAATAATCTTCCCTGCTAGGTCCGTTTAGCTGTGAGTAGCGGCCTTACTTTAAAGCTTTGCTGCGAAGTGACGGATCTTGTGAGTACACGTTCTTTTAATTTCAATTTTGCGACTAACCTGGTGAAAATATCTTCCCAGTGATGCAGCCTCTTACGAGCGTGCTTTGTCTTCCCGTTGTGCTATAAGGCCGGTCCACCGTTTAGAGAATGACCGTGTGCTTTGTGCAGTCAACTGGACCGGGCAGCTTTTCGAAGTGAATTTCTATAGTGTGGTTTTAGCGGAAACATCACTGACAGCCGAATGGTTGACGTCTTGATTAATTGCGGCGGCGCCTTAGTCGATCGACGCAAAGCGTGCGAGGGGCGTGTGACTTGCTGTGTGTACGCTTAATTGTTTCTTGTTGGAGTGTGTTTCTTAACCCTAATTTCTTAACTGATACCAATGACGCTACACTCTTCCTAAAATTCCATCAGTTTAAATCGGAAAATCTTTTCCTACAATGTGAAACATTTAGGGTATTTTTATATTGTTCAATAGGATTTCTGAATGTATTGTATCTGAGGTACTGATATTTTCGTGATCATATTTAGTTTTGTCGCATTTTTCATTTGGATTATAAATTTAGTTGTTTTTGCTTTATTTGCTCTAACGAACGATATGCCCGAGCCGTAGTCTAGAATAAATGACAATTGCGTATCGGCCATATCAACAATCAGCTAGACATAGTACGGTTCTTCAGCCATCGTCGGACGCCTACAAATATTTATTTGGCATTAACATTAACATCAAAGTCATGGGTGCGTTTCGACTTCGTCTCATCAGAAACCGACAGTAGCTTTTTGTTGCCTCTGTTTACACAGTCGAACTAGCAACAGTTCACTAGTCTGGAAATCATTGATACTTTACTCCCGAGCCATTATTTCATCCTCACAGATAGCCTCAGCACAATTAATCACGCTCTGTTTTTTTAAGAAGATACGAGAATAACAAAATTAACAAATAAATCTTATCAATTTACCTTAGTGTGGATTCCCGCTCATTGCTCCATACCGGGAAATGAGAGTGCGGATACTTTAGCCAAAATAGGGGCGCTAGACGGTGACATCTATGAAAGGCATATTGCTTTTAATGCAATTAATAGCACTTTTCGTAAGAGGACGCTTACTAGTTGGCAAACATCATGGGACAATGGAGATCTGGGATTATCTCTAAACTATGAACGAAGGTATGGTTCAAAGGGTTGGATGTAAGTCGAAACATCATTTGTGTGATGTCTAGGCTCATGTCCAACCACTATACGTTGAATGCGCATATCCGCCGTATTGGGCTCGCGGAAGATAATCAATGTGATTGCGGAGAAGGTTACCATGACATTGAACATGTTGTTTGGTCTTGCACTGAATATCGTGAGGCCAGATCCCAATTAATAAACTCCTTACGAGCCCGAAGAAAAGCGCCATATGTTCCTGTTCGTGATATCCTCGCTTTACGAGATATTACATACATGGGCCATATTTATCATTTCCTGAAAACAATAAATATTCAGATATAATTATCCCCACTATATTCCTAGTTTTTATCCCTTGCTACCCACAAATAGTTTAGATTTCTTCGCAGTTAGTTAAGTTAGATTAAACAATATAAATAAAGGAAGGAATATAAACAAAGACTACATCAATAGGTTTACAATGAAATAGAAGAAAATAGAATATAAATAAAAATATTCAAAAATGATGATTATCCTCAGTGTTACTAATAACGTATGCGGAATAAAATTTGGACAAAATCCAAAAGGCATTTTTTGTACAAAACTCTTTATTGAATGTTCTCTCTATATGAAAACATTTGTCAGCTTATTAACTTAATGTAGAAAAAAATTTGAGCCCATTCGAAAAGGTTTATGACAGTTTGCAGGATCTTTTTGCAAAGGAGTTGAAAAAATTGATGTTGGCATATTCTTAATTTCTTTCTTAATTTTGACTATCATGTTTGTTAGTTTTATGTCGAAAATTATTGGCATATACTCTCTGCTTCAAATTATTCCACAAATCCTCATTTGGACGCAGTTGTGGTACATTTGGAGGGTTATCAGCCTTTTGTACAAAAAGTATGCCATAATCCTCCAATGCGCCAAAACTTCTTTTTGGCATAATAGCTAGGTGCCAGATTAGACGTTCGCTGCCATTTTGGTCACGTGGTATCTACTAGCGGGTCGAAATTAACACTGGATGTTTAAAATAAGTGTGCCTAGAGTATGACGTTTAGTATGGTGCCTTGCACAGGGTTGCATTTTTGTTTTAATGCTGGAAGCGTTGTCCAAATTTCATTCCGCATACGTTAGGAATTGATTTTTTATTATTATAACGTGATAGTCTTAAGAACTTTTGTAACATGTTATGTAAAAAAGAAACCCCGGCGTAAAAAAAACTTTTGCAAATGCCTTGTCAAATAAGCGTTTTATGAAAGAAAAAAACTACACCCAAAACGGCAGACTCAGATTTTCTGTTTTTGGGCTCACAATGTCATTCCCAAAAGCAATCCTTTTTGAACATTGAACTGTTCGTGTACAATTCGAGATGAGCGCAACGCTCACGAAAAAAAAACGATGACACACACTCACACACAAAGAAACTTTGTTAGTATTTGGTTTCGTATCTTTCTTCTACACCTCATATTCCCCCCCCACCCAACCACCACAAGCAATCTCATCATTGCTGCTGCATTGCATTTTGTTTTGTTTCGTTCTTTTCTACGCTGCTATAAATAGCTCGTGACCTGAAACTTCTAGTAAAAAAAATCTCATATCAGATTCTAGATTAGAACCCAGAAACTTCTATTCGGTGAAAACACATCTTTACTACCCGTACCATGACGACACACTGGTGCAGTAGTAAAATGACATATAAGCCTCACACTAATGATGACTGAGATAATATCGTTTACCTCCACGCCACCACGTCGCACAGTGGCGGATCTTCAAACAAAAGTCGAACAAAACCTCTAATGTTACCTAATTTGGCTGAAAATCAAAATTTAAGCTAATTTTAAGGTGCTGAGCTCATTTTGATGTCAAAAGTCGTAAAATATCAAATGCATTTTTCCATACAGTGTCATTGAACCTTTCTTATAACTATGATCCCGTTTTCATGATAAATTTTCTGTTACTGTTCACCAATGTCAGCAATATCATAAAAAATGAAGAACACTACTTTAAATCCATTGTATAACGTGTTGGTTTACTGTAGATTGTCTATCTGTTTTACACAAAACACCATGCGCCTCCACATCAACAACAAAGCTTCAAAATCTCCTTAAACCTTTTTGCGCACCTAGGCACAGAACGAGACCATGATATTCGAAAAATAGAGGTTATTTCCCATAGAATGTATACTATGTGACCGTTCTGAAATGATTCCAAAATTTGTACAGAATACATTAGTGAAAAAAGTATTTTTGATCTGACCACCTCAAACATATTTAACCGAAAAAGTCATAGTTTCAAGCAAATTTACCGAATGTATTTTTTTCGCTAAGCAAGCTCTTTCATTTCTCTACACAATGAAACTAGTTGTACTAAAATTGGACCAAAATGAAAAGAGCAACATGCATTTGAAGTGAGCAGAGCAATTGTGGCTTCGGCAATGAAAATAATTTAAAGTCCGGACATTGCAACATTTAAACTTATGATTAAAACCGTATTCTTATCCAATGATCATAAAATTTTGAATATACATCATTCAATACATGGGAAATTTAGGAAAAATATAAAATATCAATATTGAGGTTTTAGCCAGCCTCCAGCCACTGTGCGTCGGTATTTCAGCATCGTCATTGACGCATTATGCTTTGTACCATTTCTCCGCTGTTATTAATATTTGGTTTGTATGTATGTGTTGGGAACTAAACCTTACTAGAAAAAAAATTAACGGGTAGCATCAGGGGCCTGGAACCGACAAACATCTACTCGCTAAAACGCCTACTTTACACCTTAGGCCATAACGACACATAATGAGTAGTCGTTCGAATGAGCTTTATAAACTTCTCATCATTGCAGCAGCTATCACAAATGGGACAGCATGAAGACGATGGTATGCGTTATTCAAGTTATCCCTGCACTGCATGAGCCAACAGCGTGTAGCTATGGGGTATGAGGTTGGTTGAACACTAACGCATCGTTTGGGAGCTTTTCACTGACAGTTCGAGAGCGGAAAAAAAATCAATTCCGCTCTCAAAGATTCGTTTTGGGTGTAACTTTTCGTTGGAATAGATTAGCGCGGGCTTGGCGCTAAATCCCTAAAACTAAAACACACTTTCTGTTTCAATCGAACCACTGGTCTAACTAGATGTCCCGTCCGAGCAGAAGTTCTGTTTATGCCGATAAGACACAGTGAAGCCGTAACTTGTCTTGGCTTAGCAGGTCTGTGCGAAAGCACTATGCTATATTTCGCACCAAGGAGAAACATTGGGTCAACACCAACATTTCTCACTAGGGCGAAAATTGTTGGTTAAAACCAATCTTTGTACATGAATGGCCATGGTACAAAGTAAGTTTTTAAGTGTATTTAAGTTTTAGGGATTTAGCGCTAAGCCGGCGCTAATCTTTTCCGACAAAAAGTTAGTGTCGGTTTCTGATGAGACGAAGTTGAAACGCACTCATGACTTTGTGCCCTTCGTGTACAAAGACTGTTTTTTACCCAAAATGTTCGTTCTGGTGAGAAATTTTGGTGTTTACCCAATTTTTCTCCTTGGGGTGAAATATAGCATGGCATTAACATCAATTTGTTCACAAAAAATTACAAAGCTAGCATTCGCAAAACAATGACAAATTACAATCAACTCACATCATCTTATATAACACATCCTCCATGCACTGGTACTCTCGTTCACTCTCCACCGCTAGGCGGGTGATCACTCCTCGAATGTCTGCGTTCCTCGCTATTCGAACACTGACGAAGCTTGGTGACCAAACCATAATACGCTGTGCAGAACGTTCCACATTCTTTCTGTAAGTTCACTGTTTTTCTTCGCCGAGAATTTTGATGTGAAACATTTCTACAGTTACGGCCAATTTCCTCACTTGGATGAAAATCGGTTTTCGTTGAAAACCGATTTTCGGCTAATTGGCCACCAGCAATCCGAAAACTGGTTTTCAGCGAAAGTCGGTTTTCATCCAGTGAAGAAATTGGCCGTTAGTTTGTTCTCCTGGTTTTCGATTCTTTCCAGTATCCGGATGTTGGCAAAATCGAAGAGCGTTCCCATTTTTTTCGCTGACTTTGTTTTGCTCTTTTTGCTATAACTGTCGGTAGACAACTCTATTCTTCTATTTTTTTTTCTTTTTTATTAACGACTTATAGTGAGTCAATCTTTTTCCTTTTTTATATTGTAACGACATATAATTAGCAAGGGACTGGAAGGTGAAGTATTTTTCAAATATCAAGAGCCATAGTACTCAAGGAAGAGCAAGGATTTGAAGTAAGAAAGTTTAGAAAAGCGTGAAGTAGGGTCAATGAACAAGCTTAGAGTTTCCCGGCTACTTAGCTCTTTGTCTTCTGCAATGCAGGAGTCAGGATCTTTTGGCATTAAATGCGAATCACCTCAGTCTGCGACATGTCCGGACAAGCGTAAAGTCAATTTAATGACTTATGCTGTCGGAACCGTCTATTTTTATTGCGACGTATTAACAAAAGACATACTATTCCAGTGGTGTAGACGATTAAGTAAAAGCTGAGATATGACCGGTCAAAGTAAGCATTCCAATTTTTTTGATCAACTTGGCAGTCCGCATTACTTTTTACCCCCTTGGTATTCCGAGTGTTCAAATCAGATAAATTATTGCACACATGAAGATCACTAATGTTTACTGTCATGAATTTTCATGGCACTTTTATTAAATTGTACCTTAAATACACTGCCCATAATCGTAAGTCAGTCCCATGTTCTATGGGACTGACTTCCGATTATGGGCAGAGATAATTAATATGAAAGCAAAATATAGGCTTGGTGCTATTTTATGTCCGCTACTGTAATTTGAATTTCTACTACAAAATCAAAAGAAGTAATTAATAAATTACATGTATACCCGATCAGAAAACCATATCAAAAATATATCAAAATTATTGCTCGATTTGATATTTATATCATATGATCATATAATTTTGATATATGTCGCTTAGAACAAATTATAAAAAAAAAATTATATCATGTTTTAATTTGTCAATAATGATATCATATAATATATCATATTTATATCAACCATATTGTCTTTTCAACATAGTAAGAACAACAAAATGATATCTTTCCAAGACAGTTTTACGAAGCTATAATGATGCCATCAGAGATGAATCCTCCCAAGTACTGGCTCCAAATCGCATTACTGGTAGTCTTTTCTTGTCATAGGTTGGAATGTAAATACATAAGAGAATGTACGTTTTGTAAAGTTACTCTCTCATTACAGAACACAACAGAAAAATGTTCCGCTGCAGGCCCACGAAGCAGCAAGTAGCTTTAGAGATTTGATTAGACCGGTTTCGGCATACGACAAGCCAAAAGAGCAGCACTCTGTAAACCCTGAAGAGGAATGGAAGCTAAACGGATATAAATTGCAGGCAAGCTATTAAAGAAGAGTATAAAAGAGTAGAACATGCGAAAGAATAGGAATAAGCATTTTGAATGTACTAAGGATGTAAAGCGCAAAACAGGAACGCCCTAGAAAAAAATGAACAAATTATAAAAGTACGCTGAACTAACAGCGAATTCAAAGTTAGAACAACTTCTAACAAGTAGCTGCGAAGGTAATAATAATAATAAAATTAGTAACACAGCGAAATTAAATTCAAATTGTACTATTGAGAATTATCTTTAACAAGAAATTCTTTGATTTATTAATTAAAAACCTGTTTTAATCCACCTAGCGGTGCAATTGTGCATTTCTCAATCATGAACACGAGAATTTCTGCGTTGTTTATATTCATTAAAAGCTTTTAAATGCATATATTACATTTTATTATTATACATCACATGACAACTATATACAGGAAAATAAATCATTATTCGAGTTCTAAAATTTTGAAAAAGAAAAAACAGCCACGGTAATATTGAACTGAAAAAAAGGTGCAAAATCGGCAAAGTCCCAAAAAGTCGATTTTTATAAAAAAATTTTTTTTCGAGATAACATAAAATCTCGACGTTTCATGCATTTTAAAGATGTTTGGCATCAAAAATACGAATTCGATTTCTGAAATTTCATGAGGTCCCCCCCTTTGAAAAAAAATTTGAGCTCCGGCTTATATGGGAATTTCATATGTGACCGGACGGTTTAGTCTATATTTCCGGAACCATATAAGCGATCCGTACGAAATTTTATAGACATCTATGGGGATATTATAGCTATCATTTGGGACTAAGTTTGTGAAAATTGGCCCAACCATTTCCGGGAAACTGATGTGAGTTCGTAAATTTTGAAAGATGGCCGCTTTTCCCGGGCACTTCCGGAACCGTCTATGGTGGTTAATGTAGTCAACGAAAGTTTGGTTGGCCGTCGGTGACCTAGAACAGCAAATTTAAGTTGTTTGAGAGACATTTTAGCGAAATTTTTACCTTTTTTGCTTTCATCGGAGTATCGGTTTGAATCACAATTTGCTATGTGATCGCACGCCACAACCTGTAACTCCGGAACCAGAAGTCGGATCGGGATGAAATTAAATAGCCATTTACGAGGACGCAATACCTTTCATTTGAGGCCAAGTTTAGTCGAATCGGTCTAGCCATCTCCGAGAAACCGATGTGACTGTTATTCTGAATTTAGATACTTCCGCCGGGGCTTCCGGAACCGAGGATGGTGGCCAATGTGGCCAAATAGACTTTGAATGGATGTTAGTGACCTAATACTACAAATCGAAGCAGTTGTGGTCATATTTTGGAAAAATTTTCACCTTTATACATTCATTGCAGAATTTATTAAAATCGACATTTTCTGCGTGTTCGTACTTATCACCCTGTAATTCCGGAACCGGAAGTCGGATCCATTAGAAATTCAATAGCAGCCTATGGGAACGTTGCACCTTTCATTTGAGACTAAGTTTGTCAAAATCGGTTCAGCCATCTCTGAGAAAAATGAGTGACATTTTTGGTCACATACACACACACATACACACACACACACATACATAACTCCGCTAGCGAATGACGGATCTCAATAGTAGCACGTCTGTAATAACATACGTACATGGAACTATTGAGAACCAGAGCTACAGGTCCAAAGCCCTGGTAAAGGAGGATGGTTGTGATGATCCGGGCCGAGATCACCACGTAAAGCAAGGTAGGGCATAACCCCAATTCCAAGGCGTGAAGCGACCCGTGCCGAGGGATGAGTGATCGAGGGGGTGAAAAAGATGCTCGATCGTTAACGGAGCCTGTGGGGTACCTGGGCAACCCCCACAGTAAGCGTCCCTTACCACGCTAATGCGGAGCTCTGGCGTGGCGGACATATATTTCTCGCGCTACTCGTGGGACTATACATGGAGGCAAATAAAAATAAAAACAAACAGACGGAGGTGCCAAACCCCTTCGCAAGAGGTGGTTTGGCGAGGTCTCCCCCCCGTGGGGAGAGTAGTGGAGCGATGAGTGCTGCACCCGAAAGCACCAGTGACCCCCCAGCAGCGGTAGGCAATACCCCTACCAATGCATCGGAGGGGCCAATAGCTGCGATGCGCAAAGTAGCGAAGCAACTCGATTCTATAATCGACTTCGCTAGCGCAAAGCAGAACATAGCCAAGGAGTTGAAGTTGAGCCTTCTGGAGCTCCGGAAAGCTGTTTGTGTCGCAAGACAGGAACAGCAGGCATATGTTGAGAGGGTGGAATGTCGGGAGAGGCCCGACAGAGAAACCCAGACAGTGGCCTCCAATAGGGAGGAAAGAGAGAAGGTCAATAGAGGTTCACAGACAGTGGCCTTTACCTTCTACGGAGCAGCCACGTCGATCGGAGCGGCGACCGAGTTCCCCTCGAAGGGAAAAGGAAAGGGCAATCGCAAGACGGCATCGAATGCGAAGCGCCCTAGGAAGTCGCCAGGAGAGGGTGCCAAAACCGACACCACTCGGCGTGCAACCGTCAAGGTCAAACGCCGCCTGGGTGAGGTAAGCGAGGGCGAGAGTGACCTCGCTGTGGAGAGCGATGGTACCAGCAACCCGGCACGACCGGGGCAGGGGGGCTCAAACCCCTGGACGCTGGTCACCAAGAAAAAGCCGGCACCGAAACCGGAGGTACCGCGGCCTGCGAGGAAGGCCAAGGACAGAGGCGAAGCCTTGTGGTTAAAAACCGACAAGGACAAATACGCCGATGTCCTTAAATCGATGAAGGCGGCCGAAAGTCTCTCGGCCCTTGGGCAGGATGTGCGTAGCGTAAGACGCACCAATACGGGAGAGATGCTCCTGGTGCTGAAGCGAGGCGCACAATCAAGTGCAGTATATAAGGCCTTGGCCCAAGAGGTCCTTGGTGAGGGCGCCCAAATCAGGTCGCTAGGTGCGGAAACAACTCTCCAGTGCAAGCACTTGGACGAGTTCACGACCGCAGAAGACGTCGTCGCAGCCGTCAAGGAGCAATGCGGCGTCACAATCGAGCGGGCCTCTGTGCGATTGAGGGACGGACCCTCTGGCACCCAAGTAGCCTACCTCAGGCTACTGAATGCGGATGCCAAAAAGGTAACCGAGAAAGGGAAGCTGAAGATCGGCTGGTCGGTATGCCCTATTAGTATACCCCAGCCGCCTTCAGTGGACAGGTGCTATCGGTGCCTAGAATCCGGCCATAAAGCTTACGAATGCAAAGGCATAGACAGGAGCAAGCTATGTCGTCGATGCGGCGAGGAGGGGCATAAAGAGCGGGGGTGCACTAAGGCATATAAGTGCCTTATCTGCACCGCTAAGAAGCAAGCCCATAAACATGCTATGGGCGGACCTTCGTGTCCCTTCGGCGAGTTAAATAAGAAGAAGCCGTGAGAGTCACACAGCTAAATCTTAACCATTGTGCAGCAGCCCAACAGCTGCTGTGGCAGTCGGTCTCGGAGTCGAGGACAGATGTCGCCCTCTTATCAGACCCGTACAGCATCCCTGCCGGCAACGGCAATTGGGTGTCGGACGGGTCTGGAATGGTGGCAATCTGCACAACGGGAAGGTTCCCGGTTCAAGAGGTAATACACCCCTCCGCCGAGGGTGTGGCGATTGCCAAGATCAATGGTGTGTTCTATTGCAGCTGCTACGCCCCACCAAGGTGGCCAATAGAACAGTTCTACCAGATGATCGACAGGCTCTCGTTGGACCTCGTGGGCCGGAAACCGGTAGTAATAGCGGGAGACTTCAACGCTTGGGCAGTGGAGTGGGGCAGCCGCTGTACAAATAGCAGGGGTCAAGCGCTAATGGAAGCGTTTGCGTAACTCGATACTGTGCTAGCTAATGATGGCTCCGCTAGTACATTCCGTAGAAACGGAGTGGAGGCGTGGATTGATTTGACCTTTGCCAGCCCGAGTCTGGCTCCAGGCATGGAATGGAGGGTAGACGAAGGCTACACCCATAGTGATCATTTAGCAATCCGCTTTAAGATCAACTATGGTGTGCAGCATCCGAGGGCGGGAGATCCCTGTCAGGTACGCGGGTGGAAGTCCAATCACTTCGACAGCGAAACTTTCACCGCGGCCCTGGGACTGGAGGCCAACACCGACAGTCTAAGCGGGGATGCGCTGGTAGCTGTTCTATCACGCGCGTGCGACGCCACTATGCCGAGAAAAACACTGCCAAGAAACGGTAGATGCCCGGTATACTGGTGGAGTGCCGAGATTGCAGCTCTACGGTCAGCCTGTCTCAGAGCTAGACGTAGGATGCAAAGAGCTCGCACCGAGGATGCAAGAGAGAACCGCCGTGAAGTGTTTCGAGCTGCGAAATTAGCCCTTAACAAGGCTATTAAAAGCAGCAAGAGAGCGTGTTTCGACAACCTGTGTGAGAGTGCCAACGCGAATCCGTGGGGTGACGCCTACCGGATTGTGATGGCCAAGACCAAAGGGGGCTCCTCACCCCCAGAACGGTCTCCGGACCGGTTGGCAACGATTATCGAAGTACTCTTCCCGTCTCGAGCCACAAGCCCCTGGCCACCTGCACTACGAGACAGTGCGGGCACGGTCGAAATGGTGGCTCCAGTGACGAATGAAGAACTACTCGCAGTGGCTAAATCCCTAGCAATGAACAAAGCTCCAGGGCCGGATGGAGTTCCAAACAACGCTCTCAAGGCAACGATCATAGCGAACCCGAACATGTTCAGGCTAGCTATGCAGAGATGCCTTGACGAGTGCCGTTTCCCCGATAGATGGAAAAGGCAGAAACTGGTGCTGTTGCCGAAGCCCGGGAAGCCGCCAGGCGACCCATCGGCGTACAGACCAATCTGTCTGATAGACACGACTGGCAAACTGCTTGAGAGGATCATCCTCAACAGGCTCACCCCGTACGCGGAAGGTACGGACGGTCTGTCAAGCAACCAGTTTGGCTTTCGGAAGGGTAAGTCCACAGTGGACGCTCTCAACTCAGTGATAAATACTGCCGAGATAGCGATCCAACGAAAAAGGCGAGGTATTCGATACTGCGCGTTAGTGACACTTGACGTGAAGAACCCATTAAACAGCGCAAGCTGGGATGCCATCGCGCTCTCGTTACACCGGCTTAGCCTACCGGTGGGTCTGTACCGGATCCTGGAAAGTTACTTCCAAAACCGCGTACTGATATACGAGACCGATGCCGGTCAGAAAAGGGTTCCGATTACCGCCGGAGTCCCGCAGGGCTCGATCCTAGGCCCGGTGCTATGGAACCTCATGTATGACGGGGTTCTGAGACTGAAGTTCCCTCCTGGGGTCGACGACGTAACCTTGGAGGTCTACGGGGAGTCAATTCCTGAGGTAGAACTAACCGCAGAACACGCGATTAGCACGGTGGAGGAATGGATGAGCGCGAGAGGCCTGGAGCTCGCTCATCATAAGACGGAGGTAGTTATCGTCAACAACCGCAAGTCGGCACAACATTCAGTTATCCATGTGGGAGAAGTCGCGATCACTTCACAGCGAAGTCTGAAGTCTCTCGAAGTCATTATAGACGACAAGCTGACCTTCGGCAGCCATGTCGACTATACGTGCAAGAGAGCGTCGACTGCTGTTGCGGCACTATCGAGAATGATGTCCAACAGCTCAAAGGTGTGCGCCAGTAGACGTAGGTTACTGGCAGGCGTTGCCGTATCTATCCTCAGGTACGGCGGCCCGTCATGGTCAAGAGCACTGAGGGTAACCAGTTACCTACAGAAACTGGAGAGCACCTACCGCGTGATGTGCCTCAGAGTGATATCTGCCTACCGCACGGTATCACACGATGCATCCTGCGTGATAGCGAGCATGATGCCAGTCGGGCTGGTCATTCGGGAAGATGAGGAGTGCTTTGAGCTACGTGGAAATAGGGGAGCCCGCGAGCGCACCAGGGTGACCTCGGTCGCCAGATGGCAGCGTGAGTGGGACAACTCCTCGAAAGGTAGGTGGACCCACCGGCTGATACCTAGCATATCGAGCTGGGTGGGAAGACCCCATGGGGAAGTTCACTTCCACCTGACACAATTCCTGTCAGGCCATGGCTGTTTCCGTCAGTACCTCCACAGGTTCGGGCACGCGGAGGTCCCAGTCTGCCCGGACTGCCCAGGTATAGATGAATCTGCCGAACACATACTGTTCGTATGTCATCGGTTCGACGTCGAAAGAAGAGCAATGCTTGACGTCTGTGGCTGGGACACAACCCCGGATACCCTTATTCAGCGGATGTGTCAAACGGTGGAGAAGTGGAACGCAGTCTCGGCTGCTACCATCCAGATTGCCAGTAGGCTACAGGTAATCTGGCGAACCGAGCAACAGACGGCGGGCACGGCTAACTAGTGATTGGTTAGCTGGAGCGAAAAAGGCCAAGCGCAAAATAAGAGAGTGAATGGTCTGTTCATGCCGAGGTAGGTTGGCGCAGCGAATGGCAACCGCGTAAGGGGTAAACCCAGCCACCCCGAAGCAAGACAGAAGAGTGAGTGTATAGGCGTATAAGTGCGACGCCACTATGCCGAGAAAAACACTGCCAAGAAACGGTAGATGCCCGGTATACTGGTGGAGTGCCGAGATTGCAGCTCTACGGTCAGCCTGTCTCAGAGCTAGACGTAGGATGCAAAGAGCTCGCACCGAGGATGCAAGAGAGAACCGCCGTGAAGTGTTTCGAGCTGCGAAATTAGCCCTTAACAAGGCTATTAAAAGCAGCAAGAGAGCGTGTTTCGACAACCTGTGTGAGAGTGCTAACGCGAATCCGTGGGGTGACGCCTACCGGATTGTGATGGCCAAGACCAAAGGGGGCTCCTCACCCCCAGAACGGTCTCCGGACCGGTTGGCAACGATTATCGAAGTACTCTTCCCGTCTCGAGCCACAAGCCCCTGGCCACCTGCACTACGAGACAGTGCGGGCACGGTCGAAATGGTGGCTCCAGTGACGAACGAAGAACTACTCGCAGTGGCTAAATCCCTAGCAATGAACAAAGCTCCAGGGCCGGATGGAGTCCCGAACAACGCTCTCAAGGCAGCGATCATAGCGAACCCGAACATGTTCAGGCTAGCTATGCAGAGATGCCTTGACGAGTGCCGTTTCCCCGATAGATGGAAAAGGCAGAAACTGGTGCTGTTGCCGAAGCCCGGGAAGCCGCCAGGCGACCCATCGGCGTACAGACCAATCTGTCTGATAGACACGACTGGCAAACTGCTTGAGAGGATTATCCTCAACAGGCTCACCCCGTATGCGGAAGGTACGGACGGTCTGTCAAGCAACCAGTTTGGCTTTCGGAAGGGTAAGTCCACAGTGGACGCTCTCAACTCAGTGATAAATACTGCCGAGATAGCGATCCAACGAAAAAGGCGAGGTATTCGATACTGTGCGTTAGTGACACTTGACGTGAAGAATGCATTCAACAGCGCAAGCTGGGATGCCATCGCGCTCTCGTTACACCGGCTTAGCCTACCGGTGGGTCTGTACCGGATCCTGGAAAGTTACTTCCAAAACCGCGTACTGCTATACGAGACCGATGCCGGTCAGAAAAGGGTTCCGATTACCGCCGGAGTCCCGCAGGGCTCGATCCTAGGCCCGGTGCTATGGAACCTCATGTATGACGGGGTTCTGAGACTGAAGTTCCCTCCTGGGGTCAAGATCGTCGGCTTTGCCGACGACGTAACCTTGGAGGTCTACGGGGAGTCAATTCCTGAGGTAGAACTAACCGCAGAACACGCGATTAGCACGGTGGAGGAATGGATGAGCGCGAGAGGCCTGGAGCTCGCTCATCATAAGACGGAGGTAGTTATCGTCAACAACCGCAAGTCGGCACAACATGCAGTTATCCATGTGGGAGAAGTCGCGATCACTTCACAGCGAAGTCTGAAGTCTCTCGGAGTCATTATAGACGACAAGCTGACCTTCGGCAGCCATGTCGACTATACGTGCAAGAGAGCGTCGACTGCTGTTGCGGCACTATCGAGAATGATGTCCAACAGCTCAAAGGTGTGCGCCAGTAGACGTAGGTTACTGGCAGGCGTTGCCGTATCTATCCTCAGGTACGGCGGCCCGTCATGGTCAAGAGCACTGAGGGTAACCAGTTACCTACAGAAACTGGAGAGCACCTACCGCGTGATGTGCCTCAGAGTGATATCTGCCTACCGCACGGTATCACACGATGCATCCTGCGTGATAGCGAGCATGATGCCAGTCGGGCTGGTCATTCGGGAAGATGAGGAGTGCTTTGAGCTACGTGGAAATAGGGGAGCCCGCGAGCGCACCAGGGTGACCTCGGTCGCCAGATGGCAGCGTGAGTGGGACAACTCCTCGAAAGGTAGGTGGACCCACCGGCTGATACCTAGCATATCGAGCTGGGTGGGAAGACCCCATGGGGAAGTTCACTTCCACCTGACACAATTCCTGTCAGGCCATGGCTGTTTCCGTCAGTACCTCCACAGGTTCGGGCACGCGGAGGTCCCAGTCTGCCCGGACTGCCCAGGTGTAGATGAAACTGCCGAACACATACTGTTCGTATGTCATCGGTTCGACGTCGAAAGAAGAGCAATGCTTGACGTCTGTGGCTGGGACACAACCCCGGATACCCTTATCCAGCGGATGTGTCAAACGGTGGAGAAGTGGAACGCAGTCTCGGCTGCTACCATCCAGATTGCCAGTAGGCTACAGGTAATCTGGCGAACCGAGCAACAGACGGCGGGCACGGCTAACTAGTGATTGGTTAGCTGGAGCGAAAAAGGCCAAGCGCAAAATAAGAGAGTGAATGGTCTGTTCATGCCGAGGTAGGTTGGCGCAGCGAATGGCAACCGCGTAAGGGATAAACCCAGCCACCCCGAAGCAAGACAGAAGAGTGAGTGTATAGGCGTATAAGTGGACTGCCTCATGCCAAGACGGGAGGGTCGTAGCGTAGTATGTTGGAACTAAGCTATCGATGCCTCATGGCGTGGCAGAGGAGTGAAAGGGTGAGCATCCAAGTCAGTCTCACACTGCATGTTAAGGGTGAGCATAAAAGTCAGCCTCACAGGTTGGTAGCAAGCAAGGAATGAAAAAGGTGAGCACAAAAGTCAGCCTCGCATGGTATGTCAGAAGTGGGGCCTAAGAAAAATGTCCCACATGGGATGCCAGAGGGAGTGACAAAGGTACAATAGAGTGGCACGATTGAGAGTGAATCAGGTGATAGGGTGAGCACCCAAGTCAGCCTCACATGTATGGGTAGGGCGAGCACAAAAGTAAGCCTAGCAAGGAATGAGTAAGGTGAGCACACAAGTCAGCCTCGCATGGAACGTAAAAGGTGAGCACAAAAGTCAGCCTCATGTGGGAGTGTTTGAGAGTGAATCAAAGTGTGATTTAGAGAGCACCCAAGTAAGCCTCATACAGGATGTATGATCGCGTGAGTGAGAGTGAATGAGTACATTCAGTACAGCCATCCCCCCAGAAGTAATACCGAGAGGTAGTTCCTGGGAGGAATGATGGCGGAGCCCAATGGAGTTTAGTCGGTATTAATGGCTGGTCACCATTCGAGTCCGACACGCCCCCAGTGCACCCCGTGTGGTAGATTGGACCCTACCGTTAGCACGTGTACTGGGCTAGGACATAAAGGTCTTCTCCATTGTAAAAAAAAAAAAAAAAAAAAAAAAAAATAGGCGTATAAGTGGACTGCCTCATGCCAAGACGGGAGGGTCGTAGCGTAGTATGTTGGAACTAAGCTATCGATGCCTCATGGCGTGGCAGAGGAGTGAAAGGGTGAGCATCCAAGTCAGTCTCACATTGCATGTTAAGGGTGAGCATAAAAGTCAGCCTCACAGGTTGGTAGAGGCTAGCACAAAAGTCAGCCTAGCAAGGAATGAAAAAGGTGAGCACAAAAGTCAGCCTCGCATGGTATGTCAGAAGTGGGGCCTAAGAAAAATGTCCCACATGGGATGCCAGAGGGAGTGACAAAGGTACAATAGAGTGGCACGATTGAGAGTGAACCAGGTGATAGGGTGAGCACCCAAGTCAGCCTCACATGGATGGGTAGGGCGAGCACAAAAGTAAGCCTAGCAAGGAATGAGTAAGGTGAGCACACAAGTCAGCCTCGCATGGAACGTAAAAGGTGAGCACAAAAGTCAGCCTCATATGGGAGTGTTTGAGAGTGAATCAAAGTGTGATTGAGAGAGCACCCAAGTAAGCCTCATACAGGATGTATGATCGCGTGAGTGAGAGTGAATGAGTACATTCAGTACAGCCATCCCCCCAGAAGTAATACCGAGAGGTAGTTCCTGGGAGGAATGATGGCGGAGCCCAATGGAGTTTAGTCGGTATTAATGGCTGGTCACCATTTGAGTCCGACACGCCCCCAGTGCACCCCGTGTGGTAGATTGGACCCTACCGTTAGCACGTGTACTGGGCTAGGACATAAAGGTCTTCTCCATTGTAAAAAAAAAACACATACATACATACACACATACATACACACACACAGACATTTGCCGAACTCGACGAACTGAATCGAATGGTATATGTCACTCGGCCCTCCGGGCCTCCGTTAAAAAGTCGGTTTTCAGAGCAATTGCAATACCTTTCTATTGAGAAAGGCAAAAAGGTGCGAAATCGGCAAAGTCCCAAAAAGTCGATTTTTACAAAAAAAAATTTTTTCGAGATAACACAAAATCTCGACGTTTCATGCATTTTAAAGATGTTTGGCATCAAAAATACGAATTCGATTTCTGAAATTTCATGGGGTCCCCCCGGCCTTCAGTGGTGTGGTAAAACGTTTAAGCTAGAGCAATCAAACACGAACGAGCGAGCGAGCGCAGGCGTGCCACCCCCTTTGAAAAAAAATTTGAGTTCCGGCTTATATGGGAATTTCATATGTGACCGGACGATTTAGTCTATATTTCCGGACCCATATAAGCGATCCGTACGAAATGTTATAGACATCTGTGGGGATATTATAGCTATCATTTGGAACTAAGTTTGTGAAAATCGGCCCAACCATTTCAGGGAAACTGATGTGAGTTCGTAAATTTTGAAAGATGGCCGCTTTTCCCGGGCACTTCCGGAACCGTCTATGGTGGTCAATGTAGTCAACGAAAGTTTGGTTGGCCGTCGGTGACCTAGAACAGCAAATTTAAGTTGTTTGAGAGACATTTTAGCGAAATTTTTACCTTTTTTGCTTTCATCGGAGTATCGGTTTGAATCACAATTTGCTATGTGATCGCACGCCACAACCTGTAACTCCGGAACCGGAAGTCGGATCGGGATGAAATTAAATAGCCATTTACGGGGACGCAATACCTTTCATTTGAGGCCAAGTTTAGTCGAATCGGTCTAGCCATCTCCGAGAAACCGATGTGACTGTTATTCTGAATTTAGATACTTCCGCCGGGGCTTCCGGAACCGAGGATGGTGGCCAATGTGGCCAAATAGACTTTGAATGGATGTTAGTGACCTAATACTACATATCGAAGCAGTTGTGGTCATATTTTGGAAAATTTTTCACCTTTATACATTCATTGCAGAATTTATTAAAATCGACATTTTCTGCGTGTTCGTACTTATCACCCTGTAATTCCGGAACCGGAAGTCGGATCCATTAGAAATTCAATAGCAGCCTATGGGAACGTTGCACCTTTCATTTGAGACTAAGTTTGTCAAAATCGGTTCAGCCATCTCTGAGAAAAATGAGTGACATTTTTGGTCACATACACACACACATACACACACACATACATACATACACACATACATACACACACAGACATTTTCCGAACTCGACGAACTGAATCGAATGGTATATGTCACTCGGCCCTCCGGGCCTCCGTTAAAAAGTCGGTTTTCAGAGCAATTGCAATACCTTTCTATTGAGAAAGGCAAAAATATTACAAAATGAGCTTAAAACCTTCTTACCTTTATTATGCGTAGTCCGGACATTGAAAATCCATCTTGGTTTGCACCTTTCTCTCTTATACGTAGTTGAACTTGGTGTAAAAAAATTAAAATTCTTCAATAACTCTAAAACGAATGAGTATTTTTACAAGAGATGTGCGACGCCGATTTCAGGTGAAATTTTTATATGCAGTGTTCAACAATATTTTTACATGCAGTCTTCAACAATATTTTAATTTTTACATGCAGTCTTCAACAATATTATGTGATTTGAATACCTCAACATTTGTCTGGAACATCGTTTGCACGAAAAGTCACAGCGAAAAAAGCTATATTAAAAAGCTAAATTTAAGGGGTTTGCCTTAGAAAATGCTTTATAAATCGAAAACATTAAGTCCTACAAGCTCAAGTTGTTCAACAAATTTCTTCATTATGAGCATTCCTAAAACTTTGTCGATAATACCAACTTTCTACCTCGTCAGTATAAAAAGTTAATTTTTCTAGTTCAATCATAGTAAGCCATACCTCAACTTAATTTTTATCAGATTGTGGGGAACATTCATACGAACAATTCCTCCAAAGATACCCTATGAATAAATTCAATGGTTTGGCCTCTAGTGACGTTTTTGGCATTTCCGACCACTGTGATTGTGTTCTTGCTTATTTTGTTTTGTGTTAATCGTCATGTTGTTGTCCATAGCTACTTTTCCTTACTTGCTGTCAAACTTTCGCGATTTATCTCACGAGCTCACGAGCTGCAAATATCGTACCCTGTTGAGACATGAATCGATCTGGGGGTGTCGACCATAATAATTTACATCTGTTTACAACCACCTTTGCCGGGTTTCTTATCCTTCCTGGTGCTAGTCGTTCCTATTTATCTGCTAGCTGGTGCTGAGAACTTCTTGGCGGCAGTATTTCACCCTATACCGATGCCATTTTCGCGATTCATTTCGCTGTCACTCTAACGTTATCCCGATTTTCTTCAACTTCGTGTTTTTCTTCCATAACTGCCGTTGCTAGCCCGCTGACCGACATCTGCTCTCTACTCACTACTTTTGCCAATATCGAAGCTTGTCGAAACGTTAACCGATCCTTCGGAGAAGCCGTCCAACTTGATATACATCCCTTTCCAGCCACCCTCGCAAAGTTTCGTCCTTGGTTTCTTCATTGACTTGTTTCCAGAGTGACCGAACTCAAATGACATTTTATGTGTCCAAACGGTTTGCAGTATATTTTTTCCTGGACAGGAAGATAATAAATTTTTGAAAGTAATTCAAAACGCTCACGGGGGGAGGGGGTTTGAACCTCCAAACCCACCTCCCCCCCCCCCGTGTGCACGGGCCTGTAAGTTGGCGGGTTTTCCACGTCATATATTTGTCTATAAAATCAGAAGCAATGCAACAAACACTTTGATAAAATTCAGGTATGTCAACAGTCTGCCCTTTTATGCAACGTGTTTTATTTTGCAAGATCTACCCAAATCAAAACGGTAAAATATGTAAATTGAAAACACCGCCCACTAGCCCCGGTCTTCCCTAGTTTAAACGTAGCTATGTCAGAATAATCTTATGATATTTATTTCCGAAACCACAAGTTCAACGTTCACTTGAAATACTTGTTCCTCTTTTGATTTTGTTCCGATTTTGGCACAACTTTTGAAGGAAAATAAAAGAAACCTTGTTTGATATATTGATAAATTCGCCAAGTTTGTTTCGAATAATGACTTTTTTATTCAACCCTTCCATGCCCAACTTTTTTATAGTGCTTACAGGGTTCCAAACATATTTTTCCTTAAAATTGTTGGATCAAAAAATCTTAAACTTTTTCTCATAAAGATAGGTGCTTCTCTCCCAGTGCTAGAAGCTGTTCAATTTTTATTTCCCAATGCACAATAAAATCCTCCTGGAATGTGTACAATAGTCCAATTACGTGATAAATGTCAAAGACAATCGAAATTGATAGGTTTTATCAGCGTTTAATAATATTACAAAATAAGGAAGTTATATCCAAATTTCATTTTCCATCTCCAACGTGAACTATCGTTTGCAGCACTGCTCCATCGGAATTCAATAAAACCAGGAGCGGATCCAGAAAAAAATTTCGAACGGGGTTCAAAATTTCGACTTTGAATTGTTCATTGTACACTACGTAATTTGTAATACCCTCATTTAATTAAAATCAGTTTTGGTAATCGAATCTGGTTTGGAATGATTTTGAACTTAGAATGAATTTAAAATAGAAACTGTTTTAAAATTTCTCAGGAAGTTTAAAATTTTTTGGGGGGGGGGTCCGGACCCCCAAGACCCAAAACCAAAAGCTATAGCTGTTTAAAAACTGTTTATAATATAAACAACATGGACATGAAGGGGTTAAATGTATCTGAAGTGGTTTTTTCACAAATGTATTCTGTGCATTTTGGCGAAACATTTCGGAATGATCAAATATTATTCATTCTATGGGAAATTATCTCTACTTTGCGAATATTAAGGTCTCGTTCTGCGCTTCGTTGCGACAAGGATTTCATAAGGACTACTAATATGGAGACGCATGGTGATTTGGGCAAAATCTAAAGTAAATGAACACATTGTACAAAGGGTTTAACGTAATTTTATCCAATTTTCTTTGTATTATTGATATAATTGATATAATAGATCAAATCAAATGCATCATTTAAATAGCATTATAATCATAAGAAAGGTCCGATAACACTGCATGGAACAACGAATCTAATTTTAATGGCTTTTAACATAAAAAATAAACTCAGCAGCAGCAGTTTAAGGTGTGAATTCGGACGGTTTTGTAAAAATTACTTAATTATGACATGACTTAGATGTGTCTCAAATCAAAAATCGTGCATTGTTCCCGTAGTATTTACATGAGTACACTTACACACATATAAAAAAGTCTTATATCGTCATAAATCAAAGGAAGTTGTTCCTTGAGGATACCCTGACAAGTTTTTTCAGAAGAATAAAATGATTTTATTTAATTCTTGTAGGAAAACCCTAAAATCCACCTAGCAATGAGATGAGACATTTTTTAAGCTTATCAACTTATCACTCACTTATTAGTTTACCGAGCTCTTGCGAAGTACAGTGACACAATGTCATATTCGTACACCTCTAGTGCATATGTTTAATATTGTTTCCTAAATGTTTGCGCTATTTAATATACGTATTGTTTTGTAAATGTGGTAGTAGAATTATCATTTTCTTATCATTTGTAATCTAAAGTGTGCAAGTTTCCGTACACTATACATAAAAAAATCATTACTTGGTGTGACGATGGCACAATTTCATATTCGTACCCTTATGAAAAGTCAATTAATTTATAATTTAAGACCTGTTATTTCTTTATTTTTTTAATTTTAAACTACAGAAAAGTGTTCATTGGATCAGTTTTCTCCACACTAGTTTAAGAAATTCCCTCAAATTAGCGTAATGGTTAAAAAAAGTAAACTAACTGCCATTATGGGACGAAAACTAATTATTACTCTCCAAAATGAAGGGAAATCACTTCATGAAATCTTTGAAACTGTTCAAAGGTTACGTCCGACTAATTGAAATGTCAAAAAATGTCATGGCGAAACGTAGAGCAGATATTGCGAAAAGCTTGAACTGTACACAATTTACGATGAGGGATAAACGATTTTTAATTAGAAAAATTTGGGAAAATCGAGTAATTAATGTTATATACCTAGTAAAAAAATTGAATCATAGCATTTAAGTATAAGTCTGCTCTGGTACGGTTCGTAATGTATGGAGAACGGACAATTGCAATGTCTGTGTTCTGAGCAAGAAGCTGTTTATCAATGAGAAGTATAAAGAATTGATTTTTTATTTACTAAACAACATTGAAAAATTTTATTGGAATATTGGAAAGATGGTAAACTTTGTCTACGAGTCCAAATTCAACATCTTTGACTCAAATGGCTGTTGTTTCGAGTGGAGAAAATCGAACTCAGACATGGACGTAAAAGCCTTATAACAGCAGCCAAGCGTAGAGATAGTGGAGTAATTGTATGGAGTATTATATGCCCACTAGAAGTGCTAGAAATTTGGTCTTTATTGATGGAATGATGGATCAGAATGTGTGTTTTAATATGAATATCTTAAAATAAATTTTAAAGCGAAGCTTCCATAAAATGGTACTTTTACTACGAAATGGTGGATATTGGAAATTGGATCAAGAGAAGGAGGATCAAAAAACGTTTAGAGTAAATTTATAATTGTTTGAATGTTATGGATTCTCTACTGCGGACCCCGTTTATTAACTGATTAGAAAAATAAATGGGAGTATTTGTATAAAAAGTGCGAAACTATCCGGATTATAATCAGAATGATCTTAGAAACTACTATTTAGAAGAATGGGATAAAATTTAAGTTGAATACACACAAAAACTAGTGGTCAGCATTCCAACACGATTGAAAACTGTAATTACAAACAAAAGCTACCACATTGAATATTTATTATAGAAATTTTAATTGATTTTTGAAAAAATATGTATACTGTACGAATATGAGATTGCGTGTATATTTGACTATCTTTAGAATTATGATTATTCTTAAAAAACGAGCATTTGTAGTGCAAAGATAATTATTGTATCTTCCCTATGCTGTCTAGTAAACTATTTCTACATAAATAAAATGTCTCGTAAACTTATTTTTTACTTGTAAAATGCATATCAGCATTCCGCATAGCAGTGTACGAAAATGAGATTGTGTCACTCAAATAGAGATGAGATGAACGCAGTTCCGAGTTCTGCACAAATAATACTTTGAATAAAATATATAAATTATAGATCACCAATACAATGAATAAAACTTAAAAACTTGCAAGATGTAAAACGACTGAAAGTGATGTAAATATTGAATTCAACGATCGTTTTGAATTAATGTAATGAATGCACGAAATGTATAAAGATAATGTAAAACAAAAAATGAATTAAATCATGAAAATTTTTAAAATGATAAAAAATGAACAATGTTAATGCATTTAACAATAATAAGGAAATTAATGCAATGAATAGAAAATTTACTTGATTATTACAGCCTCAAAATATTGTATTTGTATTTGTTTATTTGGGTTTTAAGCATTACGTCATTCGCCCGCACTTAAAATAATAAAATAAGTAAAATATATGGAATGTGTAGCATGGATAATATTTAAACACTTTCTGTAATATAACTGAAGTTACGTAATTAACCCATTCATGTCCTTGTTGTTTGTGGACAACAACGTTTTTGCTGCCAGGGACAGTTTACGTTGACGACGGAAAATGATTTTTTCATATATCTTCGTTATGGTGCAATATTATTGAAAACTGATAAAACTTATCAATTTAGACTGTCGTTGGCTAAGGTTTCCGCGTAATTGGACTATTGTAATTATTCTAGGAGAATTGTATTGAGCATTAGAAGGTAAAAGTTTACCAGCTTCTAGCACTGCCATGGAAGCACCTATCGTTATGAAAATAGGCTTTTCGTGTTTCTTGACCCAACCGTTTTCGAGGAAAAATAGTTTTGAAACCCTAAATGCACTAGAAAAAAGTTGGACATGAAAGGGTTAAAAACGCCGCCTTCTTTTTAACCCTTTCAACTTTTTTCTAGTGTATATTTTTCCATCAAACCGGTGGGGACAAGGAACACGAAAAGCCTTTTTCATAAAGATAGGTGCTTCCTTCGCAGTGCTAAAAGCTGCTCAATTTTTACCTTACAATACTCAATTCAATTCTCCTAGAATATTTACAATAGTCCGCTTGCGTGGTAAACGTAGCCAAAGACAGTCTAAATTGCTGGGTTTCATCAGTTTTCAATAATGTTGCGAAATAACGAAGATATATGAAAATTTTAATTTCCGTCGTCAACGTAAGCTGTCCTTGGCAGCACTGCACTATGGGGTACTATCCAATATCCGTGCTAGTGAAATATTTCACAAAATCATGAAATATTATTCATTCACAACTTACCATTTGCTTTCGCGAAAAAGTTCACGAAATCATGAAAGATCATTCATGTATTCGTGAACTGGTGTACATGATTTACAATCTATTTTGCGTGCGTGGCAATGAGATTTTTACGTGAACTATTTCCCAAAATTTAGAATAATATTCGTGGAATCATTTTTGTTCCATGTACTGTTTCATGAAATTCCCACCTTTTAGCAACCAGTAATGAATACGAGCCGCAGATAGAAAAAAACCTATTTTAATCCACCTAGCGGTGCAATTGTGCCTTTCTCAATCATGAATCACGAGAATGTGTGCGTTGTTTATATTCATTAAAAGCTTTTAAATGCATATATTACATTTTATTATTATACATCACATGACAACTATATACAGGAAAATAAATCATTATTCGAGTTCTAAAATTTTGAAAAAGAAAAAACAGCCACGGTAATATTGAACTGAAAAAAGGTGCAAAATCGGCAAAGTCCCAAAAAGTCGATTTTTATAAAAAAAAATTTTTTTCGAGATAACATAAAATCTCGACGTTTCATGCATTTTAAAGATGTTTGGCATCAAAAATACGAATTCGATTTCTGAAATTTCATGAGGTCCCCCCCTTTGAAAAAAATTTGAGTTCCGGCTTATATGGGAATTTCATATGTGACCGGACGGTTTAGTCTATATTTCCGGAACCATATAAGCGATCCGTACGAAATTTTATAGACATCTATGGGGATATTATAGCTATCATTTGGGACTAAGTTTGTGAAAATTGGCCCAACCATTTCCGGGAAACTGATGTGAGTTCGTAAATTTTGAAAGATGGCCGCTTTTCCCGGGCACTTCCGGAACCGTCTATGGTGGTTAATGTAGTCAACGAAAGTTTGGTTGGCCGTCGGTGACCTAGAACAGCAAATTTAAGTTGTTTGAGAGACATTTTAGCGAAATTTTTACCTTTTTTGCTTTCATCGGAGTATCGGTTTGAATCACAATTTGCTATGTGATCGCACGCCACAACCTGTAACTCCGGAACCAGAAGTCGGATCGGGATGAAATTAAATAGCCATTTACGAGGACGCAATACCTTTCATTTGAGGCCAAGTTTAGTCGAATCGGTCTAGCCATCTCCGAGAAACCGATGTGACTGTTATTCTGAATTTAGATACTTCCGCCGGGGCTTCCGGAACCGAGGATGGTGGCCAATGTGGCCAAATAGACTTTGAATGGATGTTAGTGACCTAATACTACAAATCGAAGCAGTTGTGGTCATATTTTGGAAAAATTTTCACCTTTATACATTCATTGCAGAATTTATTAAAATCGACATTTTCTGCGTGTTCGTACTTATCACCCTGTAATTCCGGAACCGGAAGTCGGATCCATTAGAAATTCAATAGCAGCCTATGGGAACGTTGCACCTTTCATTTGAGACTAAGTTTGTCAAAATCGGTTCAGCCATCTCTGAGAAAAATGAGTGACATTTTTGGTCACATACACACACACATACACACACACATACATAACTCCGCTAGCGAATGACGGATCTCAATAGTAGCACGTCTGTAATAACATACGTACATGGAACTATTGAGAACCAGAGCTACAGGTCCAAAGCCCTGGTAAAGGAGGATGGTTGTGATGATCCGGGCCGAGATCACCACGTAAAGCAAGGTAGGGCATAACCCCAATTCCAAGGCGTGAAGCGACCCGTGCCGAGGGATGAGTGATCGAGGGGGTGAAAAAGATGCTCGATCGTTAACGGAGCCTGTGGGGTACCTGGGCAACCCCCACAGTAAGCGTCCCTTACCACGCTAATGCGGAGCTCTGGCGTGGCGGACATATATTTCTCGCGCTACTCGTGGGACTATACATGGAGGCAAATAAAAATAAAAACAAACAGACGGAGGTGCCAAACCCCTTCGCAAGAGGTGGTTTGGCGAGGTCTCCCCCCCGTGGGGAGAGTAGTGGAGCGATGAGTGCTGCACCCGAAAGCACCAGTGACCCCCCAGCAGCGGTAGGCAATACCCCTACCAATGCATCGGAGGGGCCAATAGCTGCGATGCGCAAAGTAGCGAAGCAACTCGATTCTATAATCGACTTCGCTAGCGCAAAGCAGAACATAGCCAAGGAGTTGAAGTTGAGCCTTCTGGAGCTCCGGAAAGCTGTTTGTGTCGCAAGACAGGAACAGCAGGCATATGTTGAGAGGGTGGAATGTCGGGAGAGGCCCGACAGAGAAACCCAGACAGTGGCCTCCAATAGGGAGGAAAGAGAGAAGGTCAATAGAGGTTCACAGACAGTGGCCTTTACCTTCTACGGAGCAGCCACGTCGATCGGAGCGGCGACCGAGTTCCCCTCGAAGGGAAAAGGAAAGGGCAATCGCAAGACGGCATCGAATGCGAAGCGCCCTAGGAAGTCGCCAGGAGAGGGTGCCAAAACCGACACCACTCGGCGTGCAACCGTCAAGGTCAAACGCCGCCTGGGTGAGGTAAGCAAGGGCGAGAGTGACCTCGCTGTGGAGAGCGATGGTACCAGCAACCCGGCACGACCGGGGCAGGGGGGCTCAAACCCCTGGACGCTGGTCACCAAGAAAAAGCCGGCACCGAAACCGGAGGTACCGCGGCCTGCGAGGAAGGCCAAGGACAGAGGCGAAGCCTTGTGGTTAAAAACCGACAAGGACAAATACGCCGATGTCCTTAAATCGATGAAGGCGGCCGAAAGTCTCTCGGCCCTTGGGCAGGATGTGCGTAGCGTAAGACGCACCAATACGGGAGAGATGCTCCTGGTGCTGAAGCGAGGCGCACAATCAAGTGCAGTATATAAGGCCTTGGCCCAAGAGGTCCTTGGTGAGGGCGCCCAAATCAGGTCGCTAGGTGCGGAAACAACTCTCCAGTGCAAGCACTTGGACGAGTTCACGACCGCAGAAGACGTCGTCGCAGCCGTCAAGGAGCAATGCGGCGTCACAATCGAGCGGGCCTCTGTGCGATTGAGGGACGGACCCTCTGGCACCCAAGTAGCCTACCTCAGGCTACTGAATGCGGATGCCAAAAAGGTAACCGAGAAAGGGAAGCTGAAGATCGGCTGGTCGGTATGCCCTATTAGTATACCCCAGCCGCCTTCAGTGGACAGGTGCTATCGGTGCCTAGAATCCGGCCATAAAGCTTACGAATGCAAAGGCATAGACAGGAGCAAGCTATGTCGTCGATGCGGCGAGGAGGGGCATAAAGAGCGGGGGTGCACTAAGGCATATAAGTGCCTTATCTGCACCGCTAAGAAGCAAGCCCATAAACATGCTATGGGCGGACCTTCGTGTCCCTTCGGCGAGTTAAATAAGAAGAAGCCGTGAGAGTCACACAGCTAAATCTTAACCATTGTGCAGCAGCCCAACAGCTGCTGTGGCAGTCGGTCTCGGAGTCGAGGACAGATGTCGCCCTCTTATCAGACCCGTACAGCATCCCTGCCGGCAACGGCAATTGGGTGTCGGACGGGTCTGGAATGGTGGCAATCTGCACAACGGGAAGGTTCCCGGTTCAAGAGGTAATACACCCCTCCGCCGAGGGTGTGGCGATTGCCAAGATCAATGGTGTGTTCTATTGCAGCTGCTACGCCCCACCAAGGTGGCCAATAGAACAGTTCTACCAGATGATCGACAGGCTCTCGTTGGACCTCGTGGGCCGGAAACCGGTAGTAATAGCGGGAGACTTCAACGCTTGGGCAGTGGAGTGGGGCAGCCGCTGTACAAATAGCAGGGGTCAAGCGCTAATGGAAGCGTTTGCGTAACTCGATACTGTGCTAGCTAATGATGGCTCCGCTAGTACATTCCGTAGAAACGGAGTGGAGGCGTGGATTGATTTGACCTTTGCCAGCCCGAGTCTGGCTCCAGGCATGGAATGGAGGGTAGACGAAGGCTACACCCATAGTGATCATTTAGCAATCCGCTTTAAGATCAACTATGGTGTGCAGCATCCGAGGGCGGGAGATCCCTGTCAGGTACGCGGGTGGAAGTCCAATCACTTCGACAGCGAAACTTTCACCGCGGCCCTGGGACTGGAGGCCAACACCGACAGTCTAAGCGGGGATGCGCTGGTAGCTGTTCTATCACGCGCGTGCGACGCCACAATGCCGAGAAAAACACTGCCAAGAAACGGTAGATGCCCGGTATACTGGTGGAGTGCCGAGATTGCAGCTCTACGGTCAGCCTGTCTCAGAGCTAGACGTAGGATGCAAAGAGCTCGCACCGAGGATGCAAGAGAGAACCGCCGTGAAGTGTTTCGAGCTGCGAAATTAGCCCTTAACAAGGCTATTAAAAGCAGCAAGAGAGCGTGTTTCGACAACCTGTGTGAGAGTGCCAACGCGAATCCGTGGGGTGACGCCTACCGGATTGTGATGGCCAAGACCAAAGGGGGCTCCTCACCCCCAGAACGGTCTCCGGACCGGTTGGCAACGATTATCGAAGTACTCTTCCCGTCTCGAGCCACAAGCCCCTGGCCACCTGCACTACGAGACAGTGCGGGCACGGTCGAAATGGTGGCTCCAGTGACGAATGAAGAACTACTCGCAGTGGCTAAATCCCTAGCAATGAACAAAGCTCCAGGGCCGGATGGAGTTCCAAACAACGCTCTCAAGGCAACGATCATAGCGAACCCGAACATGTTCAGGCTAGCTATGCAGAGATGCCTTGACGAGTGCCGTTTCCCCGATAGATGGAAAAGGCAGAAACTGGTGCTGTTGCCGAAGCCCGGGAAGCCGCCAGGCGACCCATCGGCGTACAGACCAATCTGTCTGATAGACACGACTGGCAAACTGCTTGAGAGGATCATCCTCAACAGGCTCACCCCGTACGCGGAAGGTACGGACGGTCTGTCAAGCAACCAGTTTGGCTTTCGGAAGGGTAAGTCCACAGTGGACGCTCTCAACTCAGTGATAAATACTGCCGAGATAGCGATCCAACGAAAAAGGCGAGGTATTCGATACTGCGCGTTAGTGACACTTGACGTGAAGAACGCATTTAACAGCGCAAGCTGGGATGCCATCGCGCTCTCGTTACACCGGCTTAGCCTACCGGTGGGTCTGTACCGGATCCTGGAAAGTTACTTCCAAAACCGCGTACTGATATACGAGACCGATGCCGGTCAGAAAAGGGTTCCGATTACCGCCGGAGTCCCGCAGGGCTCGATCCTAGGCCCGGTGCTATGGAACCTCATGTATGACGGGGTTCTGAGACTGAAGTTCCCTCCTGGGGTCGACGACGTAACCTTGGAGGTCTACGGGGAGTCAATTCCTGAGGTAGAACTAACCGCAGAACACGCGATTAGCACGGTGGAGGAATGGATGAGCGCGAGAGGCCTGGAGCTCGCTCATCATAAGACGGAGGTAGTTATCGTCAACAACCGCAAGTCGGCACAACATTCAGTTATCCATGTGGGAGAAGTCGCGATCACTTCACAGCGAAGTCTGAAGTCTCTCGAAGTCATTATAGACGACAAGCTGACCTTCGGCAGCCATGTCGACTATACGTGCAAGAGAGCGTCGACTGCTGTTGCGGCACTATCGAGAATGATGTCCAACAGCTCAAAGGTGTGCGCCAGTAGACGTAGGTTACTGGCAGGCGTTGCCGTATCTATCCTCAGGTACGGCGGCCCGTCATGGTCAAGAGCACTGAGGGTAACCAGTTACCTACAGAAACTGGAGAGCACCTACCGCGTGATGTGCCTCAGAGTGATATCTGCCTACCGCACGGTATCACACGATGCATCCTGCGTGATAGCGAGCATGATGCCAGTCGGGCTGGTCATTCGGGAAGATGAGGAGTGCTTTGAGCTACGTGGAAATAGGGGAGCCCGCGAGCGCACCAGGGTGACCTCGGTCGCCAGATGGCAGCGTGAGTGGGACAACTCCTCGAAAGGTAGGTGGACCCACCGGCTGATACCTAGCATATCGAGCTGGGTGGGAAGACCCCATGGGGAAGTTCACTTCCACCTGACACAATTCCTGTCAGGCCATGGCTGTTTCCGTCAGTACCTCCACAGGTTCGGGCACGCGGAGGTCCCAGTCTGCCCGGACTGCCCAGGTATAGATGAATCTGCCGAACACATACTGTTCGTATGTCATCGGTTCGACGTCGAAAGAAGAGCAATGCTTGACGTCTGTGGCTGGGACACAACCCCGGATACCCTTATTCAGCGGATGTGTCAAACGGTGGAGAAGTGGAACGCAGTCTCGGCTGCTACCATCCAGATTGCCAGTAGGCTACAGGTAATCTGGCGAACCGAGCAACAGACGGCGGGCACGGCTAACTAGTGATTGGTTAGCTGGAGCGAAAAAGGCCAAGCGCAAAATAAGAGAGTGAATGGTCTATTCATGCCGAGGTAGGTTGGCGCAGCGAATGGCAACCGCGTAAGGGGTAAACCCAGCCACCCCGAAGCAAGACAGAAGAGTGAGTGTATAGGCGTATAAGTGGACTGCCTCATGCCAAGACGGGAGGGTCGTAGCGTAGTATGTTGGAACTAAGCTATCGATGCCTCATGGCGTGGCAGAGGAGTGAAAGGGTGAGCATCCAAGTCAGTCTCACATTGCATGTTAAGGGTGAGCATAAAAGTCAGCCTCACAGGTTGGTAGAGGCTAGCACAAAAGTCAGCCTAGCAAGGAATGAAAAAGGTGAGCACAAAAGTCAGCCTCGCATGGTATGTCAGAAGTGGGGCCTAAGAAAAATGTCCCACATGGGATGCCAGAGGGAGTGACAAAGGTACAATAGAGTGGCACGATTGAGAGTGAACCAGGTGATAGGGTGAGCACCCAAGTCAGCCTCACATGGATGGGTAGGGCGAGCACAAAAGTAAGCCTAGCAAGGAATGAGTAAGGTGAGCACACAAGTCAGCCTCGCATGGAACGTAAAAGGTGAGCACAAAAGTCAGCCTCATATGGGAGTGTTTGAGAGTGAATCAAAGTGTGATTGAGAGAGCACCCAAGTAAGCCTCATACAGGATGTATGATCGCGTGAGTGAGAGTGAATGAGTACATTCAGTACAGCCATCCCCCCAGAAGTAATACCGAGAGGTAGTTCCTGGGAGGAATGATGGCGGAGCCCAATGGAGTTTAGTCGGTATTAATGGCTGGTCACCATTTGAGTCCGACACGCCCCCAGTGACCCCCGTGTGGTAGATTGGACCCTACCGTTAGCACGTGTACTGGGCTAGGACATAAAGGTCTTCTCCATTGTAAAAAAAAACACATACATACATACACACATACATACACACACAGACATTTGCCGAACTCGACGAACTGAATCGAATGGTATATGTCACTCGGCCCTCCGGGCCTCCGTTAAAAAGTCGGTTTTCAGAGCAATTGCAATACCTTTCTATTGAGAAAGGCAAAAAGGTGCGAAATCGGCAAAGTCCCAAAAAGTCGATTTTTACAAAAAAAAATTTTTTTCGAGATAACACAAAATCTCGACGTTTCATGCATTTTAAAGATGTTTGGCATCAAAAATACGAATTCGATTTCTGAAATTTCATGGGGTCCCCCCGGCCTTCAGTGGTGTGGTAAAACGTTTAAGCTAGAGCAATCAAACACGAACGAGCGAGCGAGCGCAGGCGTGCCACCCCCTTTGAAAAAAAAATTTGAGTTCCGGCTTATATGGGAATTTCATATGTGACCGGACGATTTAGTCTATATTTCCGGACCCATATAAGCGATCCGTACGAAATTTTATAGACATCTGTGGGGATATTATAGCTATCATTTGGAACTAAGTTTGTGAAAATCGGCCCAACCATTTCAGGGAAACTGATGTGAGTTCGTAAATTTTGAAAGATGGCCGCTTTTCCCGGGCACTTCCGGAACCGTCTATGGTGGTCAATGTAGTCAACGAAAGTTTGGTTGGCCGTCGGTGACCTAGAACAGCAAATTTAAGTTGTTTGAGAGACATTTTAGCGAAATTTTTACCTTTTTTGCTTTCATCGGAGTATCGGTTTGAATCACAATTTGCTATGTGATCGCACGCCACAACCTGTAACTCCGGAACCGGAAGTCGGATCGGGATGAAATTAAATAGCCATTTACGGGGACGCAATACCTTTCATTTGAGGTCAAGTTTAGTCGAATCGGTCTAGCCATCTCCGAGAAACCGATGTGACTGTTATTCTGAATTTAGATACTTCCGCCGGGGCTTCCGGAACCGAGGATGGTGGCCAATGTGGCCAAATAGACTTTGAATGGATGTTAGTGACCTAATACTACAAATCGAAGCAGTTGTGGTCATATTTTGGAAAATTTTTCACCTTTATACATTCATTGCAGAATTTATTAAAATCGACATTTTCTGCGTGTTCGTACTTATCACCCTGTAATTCCGGAACCGGAAGTCGGATCCATTAGAAATTCAATAGCAGCCTATGGGAACGTTGCACCTTTCATTTGAGACTAAGTTTGTCAAAATCGGTTCAGCCATCTCTGAGAAAAATGAGTGACATTTTTGGTCACATACACACACACATACACACACACATACATACATACACACATACATACACACACACAGACATTTTCCGAACTCGACGAACTGAATCGAATGGTATATGTCACTCGGCCCTCCGGGCCTCCGTTAAAAAGTCGGTTTTCAGAGCAATTGCAATACCTTTCTATTGAGAAAGGCAAAAAGGTGCAAAATCGGTGCAAGTCCCAAAAAGTCGATTTTTATACAAAATTTTTTTTCGAGATATCATAAAATCTCGACGTTTCATGCATTTTAAAGATGTTTGGCATCAAAAATACGAATTCGATTTCCCCTTGAAAAAAAAAAATAAGATCCGGCTTACATGGAAATTTCGTATGTGACCGGACGGTTTAGTCTATATTTCCGGAACCATATAAGCGATTCGTACAATTTTATAGGCATCTGTGGGGATATTGTAGCTATCATTTGGGACTAAGTTTGTGAAATTCGGCCCAACCATTTCCGGAAAACTGATGTGATTTCGTTAATTTTGAAAGATGGCCGTTTTTCCCGGGTACCTACGGAACCGTCTATGGTGGTCAATGTAGTCAAGGAAAGTTTGGTTGGCCGTCGGTGACCTAGAACTGCAAATTTAAGTTATTTGAGAGACATTTTAGCTAATTTTTTACCTTTTTTGCTTTCATCGGAGTATCGGTTTGAATCGCAATTTGCTATTTGATCGCACGCCACAACCGTAACTCCAGAACCGGAAGTCGGATCGAGATGAAATTTATTAGAAATTTACGGGGGCGCAATACCTTTCATTTGAGACTAAGTTTGGTTGAGTCGGTCTAGCCATCTTCGAGAAACCGATGTGACTGTTACTCTGAATTTAGACACTTCCGCCGGGGCTTTCGGAACCGATGATGGTGGCCAATGTGGCCAAAGAGACTTTGAATGGACGTTAGTGACCTAATACTACAAATCGAAGCAGTTGTGGTCATATTTTCGAAAAATTTTCACCTTTATACATTCATTGCACGATTTATTAAAACCGACATTTTCTGCGTGATCGTGCTCACCACCCTGTAATTCCGGAATCGGAAGTCGGATCCATTAAAAATTCAATGGCAGCCTATGGGAACGTTGCACCTTTCATTTGAGACTAAGTTTGTCAAAATCGGTTCAGCCATCTCTGAGAAAAATGAGTGACATTTTTGGTCACATACACACACAGACGCACATACACACATACATACATACATACACACATCCATACACACGCACAGCCATTTGCCGAACTCGACGAACGAGTGGTATATGTCACTCGGCCCTCCGGGCCTACGTTAAAAGGTCGGTTTTCAGAGCAATTGCAATACCTTTCTATTGAGAAAGGCAAAACAGAAAAAAAATATTTGGATTTATGTGATACAATTCTGATACTTTCAGATATATTTACTGCCCTCAATTAAATATAAACTATCTTAAATAACCGTCTGTGTGATATAATTATTGTATCAAACCAAGACTCTATATCAAAATAGACTGAGATATACAGTAATGTTTCGATTATATCACTATGCGTTTATATCAATACTCGTTTATATCACCTTCGATTATATCACGGTTTTATCTCGATTATATCACGCTTTTTGAAAAACAGACAAGGCACACTACGTTTTGATCCAATTAAGCCACATGTTGTGTCCTGGCACTTTAAAGATATTTTTACAATTGATTTGCTTATTTGCATGTAGGGTAATTAGCCTATTATTGGGTTTCGGACTATTGCGATAAGGGTTTATATATGATGAGGTCGGTCAAAAAGTCGAACTTTTTATTCTTTTACCTTAAAGTATAGATTCTTAAGAATATATCTGAAATTTTTATAGAGGTCTAAGCAGTAGACGCAAAGTTATGGCGCTGTTCACCGTGGGCGGAGGGCGTGGCGCGAAGCTTTAAACGTGAATCTCTTAATCTACTTAAAGTCTTGTTTTTCCAAAAACTTTGTTGCGATGGCTAGGATTGCCGGAATATCTTTCGGCTGATTCCAATTTTTGTTTTAATTTCTTCGTAACTTATTTGCCGTGTCCTTAAGGGGGCGTCTGGAGCAGCGGGTAAAAAATAGACTTCTTTTTTATTCGCCTAATTGTTAGTTATCCGCAGGAAAATCTAACAAAATAATGAGAAAAAACAAGATACGCAAGATATGGTAGGTATGCAGAGATATGCATTTTTTCTTGAATTCATGTGAATACTTTTGTTTTGGAAGGACAACACCAACGATTGGATATGGGACTATTTCTATGGATGCTGACACAACGAGAACTGAATCGTAGGCCCTTCGAATAGACTGATTTTAATAATCAAGATATTTGCCCAAAACCCTAACGTGCCAGATTTCTTCAAGTTTAGTTTTGGGGATTCAACAATTTTAAGAAACAGTACGGGATACGTAAAGTGAAGCTGTGTGGGGAAAAATTATCCGATACAATACCATTTGACCTAATGCGTTGAACAAAGATGTCGGACGCTGCTCTAACCAACGGCTTCAAATGGGTAGTATGATAATAGAAACATGGCAAAAATAGTCACATTACCCTACTATGATTTATTCTTTTTGACTAACTTTAACTTTTTAATACTTTTTGTTAATAGAAATATATGGAATATTGTTCAGTTGTGTGGAACCCTCATTATTTTAACTGTGTCCATCGAATTGAGACAGTACATCGCAGATTTGTTCGGTTCGGACCAGCTGCCAAGTTACGAAAGCCGTGGTTTGCCTATTGGACTCGATACATTGCAAGTGCGGCGGGATCTATTCCGTGCTACGACGATTTCGGATATTTTGCAAGATCGAATTGACTGCCCCGAGCTTCTCAGTGCGATAAATATGAACGATTACCCAATGCTTCAATGTAATTTTTTGTTTTGTTTTGAATATATCACACTTCAAATATATCACGCTAAAATACAGACCGACCGTAATATAATCGAAACATTACTGTAATAAGATATAACCGATGCATTTTCTTGGTATAAAAACTTGATATTTTAACAACTATCCAGCTATATTTTATAGCAAACAGAGATATATATTTTTCCATGATATAATATCTTATTTTGATATAATGTTGATGTTAATTTCTGATCGGGTATTGAATAAGTAATTAAAATCGATTCGAGATGACTATGATTATCAATAAAACGTTCATAGATTATCATGCACCACTGCTTCTCTGTTATGACCAGAGATGCCAGATTTGCAAACATGTCTGCAAATTCGCAGACTTTTAATTTTAGCAGCAGATTTTGTCGATGACGCAGATATTTGCAGATTTTTTAGTTTAGTTGCAGACATTTACAGATTTTTATATACAAAAATCTTTGCTTTTGGTTACACTTGTTTTTCGGACATTTTTTGTTCTTCCCAGACTTTAAAATTATTATTATTATTTATTTTATTTATTTATTTATAATTGATATCAACAGACACAGTGTGGTCCTAATGATAATTTCTTAATCTATTTAAAAAGTCAAATTGTAATCTGCTACGTGAAATGTGAACATCGAACTCGGATGACACTCTGTTGCAGGTCCGCTGCAAACCAATGATGGCACCGTTTACTCCATAGTTAGTCCGGCGAAGAGGTAATCGGAAAAATAAATTATTGCGAAGAGCGCGGGGGCGAACGTTCATATTTATCGCACTGAGAAGCTCGAGGCAGTCAATTCGATCTTGCAAAATATCCGAAATCGTCGTAGCACGGAATAGATCCCGCCGCACTTGCAATGTATCGAGTCCAATAAGCAAACCCCGGCTTTCGTAACTTGGCAGCTGGTGAGGGTTGCTCCAAGGCAATCGACGAAGGGCAAACCGAACAAATCTGCGCTGTACTGTCTCAATTCGATGGACACAGTTAAGATAATGAGGGTTCCACACAACTGAACAATATTCCAGAGTTGATCGACCGAGTGAGCAGTAGAGAGATTTCAAGCAGTAAATATCTGAAAAGTGCTTAGATATTCTTATTATGAACCCCAAACAGCGTGATGCCGTTTAAACGTCAGTTGTTCATCGAGAAAAACTCCGAGATCTTTGACGCAATTCGCTCTGTCAATTGTGGATTCAGCTAGACAGTAATCGAATCGAATTGGCGTTTTTTTTTCCTCGAGAACGTAATGACCGTACATTTATTGGGGTTTAGGGTCATTCGGTTGATCTCGCACCATTCCGCAAAGGTTTCCAGTTGGCGTTGAAGGAAAGCTGCATCATCAGTATTCCGGATTCTATGGTATAACTTGAGGTCGTCGGCGATAGACAACCGTGGTCCTTCTAAACAAAAGTTGACGTCGTTGAAATACAGAAGAAAAATCAATGGACCGAGATGGCTGCCTTGTGGAATACCAGATGAAGCAAAGAACTCTTCGGATACACAATCACCTATCTTGACTGCTAGACGACGATCACTGAGATACAATTGCATCCAACGGAGAATATTAGTACCAAAGCCAAGTCTATCCAACTTTGCCACTGCAATAGCGTGATTAATCTTGTCAAAGGCAGCTGAAAGGTCCGTGTAGATAGCGTCAGTTTGAAGTCCGTTCGACATGGCATCTGTAACATATGTTGTGAACGACAGAAGATTCGTAGATGTTAAACGTTTCGGCATAAATCCATGCTGAGTCTCGGAGATATACTGTTTGCAGTGGCTCCAACACAGCCATTTCAAACAGCTTAGGAACTGCGCTAAGCGTTGTAATACCACGGTAGTTGTCAACTACCTTTTTATCACCTTTTTTGTGAACTGGAAACATGAAGGAGGATTTCCAGAGTTCGGGAAATACTCCGGTTGTTAGCGACAATTGAAACAGATGACAAAGAGGTTCAATTAGACCGGAGGAGCATTTTTTTAGAATAATAGTTGGTATACCATCTGGGCCTGCCGAAGTTGAAGCCTTCATTTTGCCAATCGCCAGTTGTACCATATTATTGTCGATATTGATGGAGTTCAAAGACTGGTATGATTGAGGTATATTAAGAGCCGCGCGTGAAACCTAGGTCGGTGTCAGTTTCTTGTTGGTGAAAACACTCGCGAACTTTTCAGAAAATAGTTGGCAAATCTTCTGTAAACTAGAGCTCATACGTCCTCCATAGCTCATCGTTGAAGGCAACCCGGATTCCTTTCTTTGCTCGTTTACATGCTTCCAGAATGTTTTAGGTTCGGACTTCAACTTACGTTGCACGTTTCGCAAGTAATCGGCATGGCAACGCTTGGATGTCTTTTTGTAGACTTGGTTAACATGAACGTAGTGTTGTCGCAGCACGTGGCCCCCAAACTTGGAGTACTTCTTCAGAGCGGCTCTTTTAGTGCTGGGTGCTTAGATTGAAGGCCACTTCTTTTGGGTACATAGCGATCGATAGCATAGCTCATAACATTGGAGAAGGTCTGCACTGCAACGTTGACATAATCATTGTCGAGAATTTCAGTCCAGTGGATATTCGACAGGAAGTCAATAATCCTATTATAGTCGGCTTTTCTAAAATTATAGCTGACGGTGTCAGAAGCATTGCAGTCATGCTTCACTCGAATCGCTTCAAGCACTATATGCAGGGGAGGGTGGTGTCTAACAGTCTTTACCAGGGGGAATGGTGCTGCGGTAACATTTGGTGCGTAGTCAGATTTGCTCGAAAAACAGAGATCAAGGATTCTGATGTGCTCGTTCACCACATTATTCGTTTGGCGGAGCAGATTTAGACTGTAGCAGTCAAGCAAACTGGTGATACCATCATGAAAAGATGACAGTTCGGGATCAGCGAACATAAATCCGTCAGAAGCAGAGCGCCATTTTAATCCGGAGAAATTGAAATCACCAACAATCAGGATCTCATCAACCGGGCTTGCTTGAGCGGAAATCCGTTCCAGTGATTCAGTATGTGAATCAATCAATGTCGAATCGCGAGTGCGGTCCGGTGGAAGATAAACCACGCGAAGAAAAAATGCGTAGCCAGCCAGTTTGATTCGCACCCACACCTGCTCGACACAGACCCCCAATGTATCGTCAATCAGTTGTGCTTTCAATCGACGATGGATAGCCACAAGTATCCCGCCGCCGGTAGCCTTGAGACTGTTGCGTGAACTGCGATCAGTACGGAAAACATCGTAGTTGGCACCAAATGCTTGCACTGACAGAGTACTATCGCTAAGCCACGTTTCCGTGAGGGCGATTATGTCGAAGCATTCATCCGAACTTGCTATCAAATAATCGTCGATTCCTGAATTCATACCGCCGGCATTCTGATAATATATATGTAGGTTCGAATGCCGCGATTGACTGGAAGCGAGGAGCTGATCAATGCTTGCATTAACCAAATCAGGTTCGTACTTGCCGTTGGTATCGATTTGGAAGACCCCTTCACCACTCCTGCACACAGGACCGGGACGACTGGTGAACGCTGGCTGCAATGGCTCGACTGTGGCAGGGGGCTCAAGGGGTTTCCATAGTGCTAGCTGCAGTGCGTCCCAGGGTGCGATGAGTCATACCAGCATAGCATAGAGTGCTTAGTCCTTCTGTGATCGTTGTAGAGCCGAATGTGCTATGAAGAGACCTGCTCGTTGCGATGGGATCAAAATTTTGTTTTTACGAAATATTTATTTTATTTTATAATTAATATCAACAGACACAGTGTGGTCCTAATGATAATTTCTTAATCTATTTAAAAAGTCAAATTGTAATCTGCTACGTGGAATGTGAAGATCGAACTCGGATGAAACTCTGTTGAAAGTCCGCTGCAAACCAATGATGGCACCGTTCACTCCATAGTTAGTCCGGCGAAGAGGTAATCGGAGGAATAAATTATTGCGAAGGGCGCGAGGGCGAACGTTCATGTTTATCGCACTGAGAAGCTCGGGGCAGTCAATTCGATCTTGCAAAATATCCGAAATCGTCATAGCACGGAATAGATCCCGTCGCACTTGCAATGTATCGAGTCCAATAAGCAAACCCCGGCTTTCATAACTTGGCAGCTGGTGAGGGTTGCTCCAAGGCAATCGACGAAGGGCAAACCGAACAAATCTGCGCTGTACTGCCTCAATTCGATGGACGCCGTTGAGATAATGAGGGTTCCACACAACTGAACAATATTCCAGAGTTGATCGAACGAGTGAGCAGTAGAGAGATTTCAAGCAGTAAATATCTGAAAAGTGCTTAGATATTCTCATTATGAACCCCAAACAGCGTGATGCCTTTGCGACAATATAGCTGATATGCTGTTTAAACGTCAGTTGTTCATCGAGAAAAACTCCGAGATCTTTGACGCAATTCGCTCTGTCAATTGTGGATTCAGCTAGACAGTAATCGAATCGAATTGGCGTTTTTTTCCTCGAGAACGTAATGACCGTACATTTCTTGGGGTTTAGGGTCATTCGGTTGATCTCGCACCATTCCGCAAAGGTTTCCAGTTGGCGTTGAAGGAAAGCTGCATCATGAGTATTCCGGATTCTATGGTATAACTTGAGGTCGTCGGCGAAAGACAACCGTGGTCCTTCTAAACAAAAGTTAACGTCGTTGAAATACAGAAGAAAAATCAATGGACCGAGATGGCTGCCTTGCGGAATACCAGATGAAGCACAGAACTCTTCGGATACACAATCACCTATCTTGACTGCTAGACGACGATCACTGAGATACGATTGCATCCAACGGAGAATATTAGTACCAAAGCCGAGTCTATCCAATTTTGCCACTGCAATAGCGTGATTTATCTTGTCAAAAGCAGCTGAAAGGTCCGTGTAGATAACGTCAGTTTGAAGGCCGTCCGACATAGCATCTGTAACATATGTTGTGAACGACAGAAGATTCGTAGATGTTGAACGTTTCGGCATAAATCCATGCTGAGTCTCGGAGATATACTGTTTGCAGTGGCTGGAGATGGGTTCCAACACAGCCATTTCAAACAGCTTAGGAACTGCGCTTAGCGTTGTAATACCACGGTAGTTGTCAACTACCTTTTTATCACCTTTTTTGTGAACTGGAAACATGAAGGAGGATTTCCAGAGTTCGGGAAATACTCCGGTTGTTAGCGACAATTGAAACAGATGACAAAGAGGTTCAATTAGACCGGCAGAGCATTTTTTTAGAATAATAGTTGGTATACCATCTGGGCCTGCCGAGGTTGAAGCCTTCATTTTCCTAACCGCCAGTTGTACCATATTATTGTCGATATTGATAGAGTTCAAAGACTGGTATGATTGAGGTATATTGAGAGCCGCGCGTGAAGCCTGGGTCGGTGTCAACTTCTCGTTGGAGAAAACACTCGCGAACTTTTCAGAGAATAGTTGGCAGATCTCCTGTAAACTAGAGCTCATACGTCCTCCATAGCTCATCGTTGAAGGCAACGATTTGTTTTTGACATTGAAGATTCACAGCGGCGGTAGAGGTGTGTTCATCAGCAGACTGTAAGCGAAATTTACATTGAGGGCGTGCAGCATCTTGTATTGCTTCGGAAGGACATATACCCTTCTTGGCTTTACCTGACACAGAAGAAGTCGCCGATTCGTCAGGTAGACCGAGATCGCTCGCCGGGGTACAAGAAGTTGGACAGACGAGTTTATCCAGAATAGCTTGGTGCTACTGTCCACCACCAGATGGATTATTCTCCGCCGCAATCCTGATGATAGGTCGTTGGATTTTTGAATTGGTCACAAATTCACGGAAGTAGATGTTCTCCGGCCAAGAGTCTTTGGACAGAGCCTTATCCCTGTATGACTTGCTAACGCCAACTTTGAAAGTAATAAACCTCAGAGATGAGAGATCCTTGTCCTTAGGAACTAGACGAACTATTCTCGGTTGCAGATTAAACACCAGACAATCTTTCACAAGGGTAGAAACTTCATCATCCGTCGTGCTGGGATCGAATGCTGACAAGTAAACCCATAACAGCTCCTCAGGGGGTGAAATTGTTTTTATTATTTCAAACGCAGCTTTGGATCCACGAATATTAGTAATTTTTGTTTTGAGCGAATCATCTTCGCGTTTGCGCTTAGGTGTATTTGAAACTGGATTATATTCAGCAATTCGTTTCGAAGGCCTTATAGTTGGGGATAGCGGTTTTGAGTCAACTTTAACCGAGAGAGCTTTGACGACATCTTTCAAATCGGCTATGTCATTCTTTATAGATTTCAGAGAATTGTCGTCAGGCACTATGTCGCAACAACGCGAAGCCATTCTACGGAAATTATCATTTGAGAATAAGTCAGCACAGCCGTTGCACATCCAGAATATATTCCGTGGGTGGGTTCCCAGGACGTCACGAACATCATAATCCATCTTGACGCATATCATGTGGAACGAATTTCCGCAGTATCCACGACATGTGATTCGATCGGAATTATTAACCACTTTCGAGCAGTTGTTACAAGCCATGCTTTTGATGTAGAAATAACGCTATGCAATATGCGCAGGAAAACGCAGCAGATGTCGCTTTTGGCGAAAAAATTGAGCGTAACGTACTGTGCAGTGATAATGTCAAGTGAAAACAAAAATCACAAACAAAAACTATCACTTTCACGAATCAACACTAGCAGATATAATCGTGCTTGAAGTCATGAAATTTCAATGCACACGTACTACCGAATTACACGATAAACGGATAAAACAAGAATAAAAAGAATCGCGAGTGTAAAACACTAAAACGATGCCAATTATTTATTGTAGACATTTGAAAAAAGTATCTGGCATCTATGGTTATGACACATTGGCGCTATAAAAATTAAATTCCCCATTTCTCTTTCAAGTTTTGCATAACTTCTTTGTTATAAATTTATTAGTTAAACAAATAATTAACAATATATAAGAAAATGCTATGCAGATCGCTTTACCCGGTTCTGTAAAACATCGTTGCACGTGGTGATTCTATCCAGATGTAATATGGAATAACCTGATTTGAGGCTCTACACAAAGCACAAAAATTACCAACTTCCAATAGTTACATAATGCGCTTCTAATTATAGGGGAAAGTGGTCGGTTGCGGGCACCCCTATGTAACTTTTGACAGAACGCAACCATGGACATTCTGATAAATACTATTTATCACAATTTTAGTAACCTTTTTGAAAACTGAGCAAAGCATTTTGGTGCCATCAGTGTTGAATCACAAAATAGAATAAATTCATTTCGTAAATATTCATTGCGCATACTTTTTAGATCGATTTACTTCTTTCTATAGACGGATTTCCCGCCAACTCGAACAAATGTTGGCAGCACCCTCTCAGATCTCCATGAAACTTTCTGTACATGAGAACTTTGTCACAAAAAGCCACTTTGCATACTTTGTTTTTCCAAAAATGATCTAGACTGTCTTTTGAAAAGGGCCAAACTTTTTTTTTATCAATTTTTTTCAAATGGTTATAGTCTAAAAATGACAAATCCTACAAAAAATGTTGTAGTAGTGATTTTCACAAAATTAGTCAAATGTTTGAAAAAAAATATTGCAAGAATTCTTCATTGACTCCTACACTGAAAAAAATCGATTTTAAAAATTTAAAGTCGATTTACAAAAAAAAACATTTTTGATTTGGATGAAATTTTGTTCCAAGATAGATATGTTCCCTATCTACCGTCAAAATTTCAAGTTGGGCACTTTCAAGGAAAAAAAGTTATTTGAAAAAAACTTTTTCTTGATCAAGCTGAATTTTTTTCTTCAGTGTATTTTTATCGAAAATTAAACCAATGAAAGTCATAATCATCTCAGAATCCATTTTCCCAACTGCTAGTTGCCTGATCCATGCAAAAAGTATCAGTAACGTATTTGGTATATATTCATAACAAACTTGAATGAAGACTGATAGACTGGGAGACTGCCGTTCATTTGTTGATCTCAAAAATGATAAATTTTATGAAACAATTGACAAACATTTCTAAAATTTATTTTATGTCTGATGTAGCAGCAGCAAAATACAAAAATAAGAAAAGCTTCGCAAGATTGTGTAGATTCCAGTCAAAGTACGAATTAAGTGCAGAATGGAATTTTTTGCAACATCCCTTGGAAAAGGACCCTGTGATGCTATTGGTGACACTCTCAAGCGAATAGCAAAAGGAGCCAGTCTTGCTCGCGACTATGAAAATACCACAACAACTCCCTGAAAGTTACTGGGTAATTGAACAAACTGATAAAAATATCAAAAAATATTTTTCTGTTACATATTCATTGAACAGTCAAAATGTCAGAAGAACTCTAAGAACTGTATAATAACGCCAAAACAATATCTGATACTCAGAAATTCCACAGTTTTGTGCATATTCCCGGTGGCAAAGTAGAGGCGAAAAGGTATTCTAATTCAGAAGATGAACCAAAAATATTTTCCTTGTATGGAAATAATACAAAATAGCATGCATGAAGATAGTTTTAAGACAAATGTTATATATAAAAATAAATAAATAGTTATGTAAAATTGAATACATAATGTTGTGGTGGTTATTTCTTTCCCTGATCTTTCCTCAGCGTTAAACAAGAAAATAAAGAAGTAATAATGAAATATTTGTTTAATGACATAAACTCTTTTCAATGGGATTCTTGATTAAGGGGTTACATACCTTTTTGGGATAAAAATGTCAAGAAAGTTTAAATTTCATTACATCAAACTTATAGTATTTTGGTAGTACATTTTTCAGTGAAATTACCAAGAATAAGTATATAAAATATATTGATATTTGGCGGAGTTATGGCTTTTTATCCGAAACCCTTTTTTATTTAAGAGATTTGCGGTGATCACGATTGAAGTACAATAGATCATCGAAAATCCCAAAACTCAAAAAATTTCATTAGTATATGAGTATTTCTCGTAGCTTAACGATTAGTTGAATAAATAATAGTTTTTTTTCCTATATTCGAGAACGCTTTTAGTAAAAAAATCGCAGTTTTAAGTTCTAAAAACGCTTTTAATCCACCTAACTGTGTGATGATACATTTCTTATAACTCTTATCGCTTTCTTCGGGTATCATATCGATTGAGAACATACAGAACTTGATGCTTCGCGATGTTTTTGATAACACATACTACATGGGATAGTGGCAGGACCCAGAGAACTGCTCAAATTAGCATAGGACAATATCAGTGCAAGAAATCTCAAAGGTTAAACTAATTTAATTGAAAAGCGGAAATAGAAGTACAAACGAATTATTGCTAATGCTCCGTTAATAACATATATAAATTCTTCAATAAATGCATTGTGTAGGGAAAACTGAATTTTCCTAAAGGGGTTATATATGTTGTGGTAAGTCAAAAAATTCGAAAAACCAATTTTCGAATGGATTTTAATTTCATACTCAATAGCGTTTACTCAAATTCCTAACGCGGCTGAGAACTTAGCATTGAAATTTCGGCTCTTGATATCTCGCTGCCTCTGAAGTACATGCGTGCATAGTTCAAACTTTACTTCGATATCGACTTTTTCTAAAAATGACTTCCCAGTAGTATCTTTGATCTGAATTATTATCCCTAATCCTAATGCCAAAGAACAATGAAAAACTCTCTAAACCCGTTAGGGAAAATCATTATCATTGCTGGAATTTTCTTGCACTGGAATATATGAATGGGGGTTTTTCAGCTATGCAGTCTATGGTAGCAGCAAAAACGATGTATCGCTTCAACTGCGACGTATCGGTGGTTTATTCCGCCTTTTTCAAGGAATCTAAAATTAATTTCATTTTTATATAATTTCCGGTTTTTGTTTCATTTTGCGTTAGGGAGAGTTTACTGTGTGTTAGACTTACAGAGGCTATTTGGTTTTGTTGTTAAGTGTGTGTGTGCATCTCAAACATCAAATCGTCTTGGTAAAAATGTAATGGTGTCTGAAAAATTTGCGAGTGTGTCGTTATTTTTGCGGTCGATTGTATTTTCTCTTTTTGCATCGAATTACTAGTCTGCTGGTACGGTTAGAAAAATTTCCTGTCTATCTGTTTGCCTGATCTCTTTCTGCTAGGTTTGTCACATTGGTGTTTGTGTTTCAAGTTTTTATAGAAACTATGACATTTCTCAGGTTGTCATTTTCTTGTCTATCGGGATTGTGTTTGTGTTGATTTGAGTTTTTTAATGTGTGTATAATTCCTGCGTAGGGTGATGTGCCTATTATGGCAGTAGAGCCTATTGTGACCCTATTTCGTACCCCTTGGTTTCGAATCAAGCATATGAGATAATGACACTATCGATTTGGCTAAAACAGGTGAGAAAAAATAAGCTCAAGTTTTATTCTTTATTTGTTGTGCACATATGTATTTAGAACTATCCTCTAAATCCAACTTTTAATTAAAACAAAATCACCTTATTGAAATATCTACTAATCCGGCTCACTCACGTAGTGAACCGAAACTGGATGCAACGGCGCTTAGCAAAATAAACGTTTACGAGCCAGCATTTGCCGCCTCATATCTCGTTGTTCCAGCACAAATATACTAAACATTGCACTGATACATACCTTTATTTTAGCTGGAAAACCTTTTTACGATAATTTCACTTTAAAATCACTCGTCAAACACTAGAATAGGCCTAGTGTTATAATAGGATAAAACTAAATACGGGGGTTCCTAATATTGGCATGTTTTGCTGATACACTACCACAAGCAAAACCAACTTTTTGTATCCATCATACAGAAAAGAATCACCAGTGCGGCCAAACCAAAACATGAACTTGTAAATATAATGTAATGCAATTTCAGGTGTAAGTAATCAATTACTTCAAATTATTCAACTAATTGTTGATTGCAGATATTTTATTTTCATCTGCACATACAATTCGGATCGGGAGAAATCAATGTGTGATGTGAAACTTGTCATTCCAGTTGCTAACCTTCGAATGGTTTTTTTCTGCGTGCGCAATTCTGGGCGCTCTTCTACTAACAGTTGATGAGTTTTATTGATGTGCGTGATGTTTACGTTTGTTTTGAACGGCTGAAAAAAGCAGAATGATTCGTTTTACAAATCACACGTTGGCGTCCATGATCTGGATACCTAGTGAGAATCGACGCAAATGGAATATGAGGCATTGCGTTTCAACTAGATTGTTTTTCGATGAGGTGGAAATTGGCACACCCATTAGGCGATAATTGGATCGTTGAGGTGGGAATAGATGCACAGAATGGAACATTTATTTTCATTTATGCTGAAATTTGAGGCAATTCTGCTAAATAAGCATTATATAGATGTTTAAGAAACAGTACACTGATACTTTATTCTGAGAAAGGTTATAGATAATATGGCTTCTTTCAAAGTTGTTCAAAAAATAGTGCGACCCTCTCCCTAATGGTGCCAAAATAGGCTCATCACCCTATATAGTACTTAGTCCCTGTGTGTCGGTTCGTTTGTTTATGCTATTTTCGGTGGACATTATGTGGCAAACTTCAAGATATGCTAGTGACTGTTTTCTGTTGTGTCTGTCTACAATCTTTTTTTTTCAATTTGTTTATTTGATAAGGCACGTATGCGTTAGCTTAAAGGTGCCATTTTTCATTGTTTTACATTTTGAATTTATTAAAACTAGGGGGTTACACATTTCAATATTATTTTGTTTTATATAATGAAACTAAAAAAAAAAACTTTACAGCTAACTTATGCATATCCCTCTTTTATATGCATAAGTTAGCTGTAAAGTTTTTTTTTGTTTCATTATATAAAACAAAATAATATTTGAGATAATATAATATTCGTAAGATCAGGGGGACGGGTCATTTTGTGTGTTCTTTGTATAGCAATTCACTTTATGATTTTTAGAAGGGAGATTGTTGGAGAAATTAATTATTAACTAGGCGGAACATTTTACAAGCTTATTAACTAGAAATAACTAGAGAGAGTGGTTCAAGGTTAGGGGGAATGAATTAGGGCTATTTTAAAGTAGTGGTACTTTTGGGCATTTCTTAACGAGATTAAATATTGATCAACTAAAACTAGAAGATAGGGGGGCACATAAGTGTTGGGAAGATATTCAAGGGGAGAAGGGGGTGAAGTCATACATCTGTGTATCAGAGACATGGGAGAGACGGTGGACAAGGCTGACAGGGGGAGGGGGGGGGGGGGGGTGAGATATAAACTTTCAGTTTCCGGCATCAGGAATCAACGGCCAGGATTACAGATTCGAACGGATGCATCAAGTATTGGGACGCCGGGCGGTTTTCCTCGAGCCGGCAGGGGTTCCTCCAGACGATTTCGTAATACGGCTCAGATACGGATCGGAAACACACCGCGGTGCACGTGTGATGTTGTACTGTAGATCTCGTGTTGTTGGTTCATTCGACAGATCTTTTGTCTCGTCTTGGAGTCATATCAAACCATCGTTGGGGTACGGTAGGCGGAAGAGGGCACTTCTGGGAATGATAAGAGAAAAGATAGGGGCATTTAAATTTGGATATTTATGGTTTTGAGGAACGTGTGTATAAGGGACATGTATAGAATATCGCGGCTTGCTAGTACATCTCGAACCGGGACATTGGGTGATCTTCCTCGGGCCCGAAGGGAATCGAATAGTTGAGATCTGGCAGAACAGTACTCGGCGCATGCCCAGACAACATGTTCGATTTCGTGATAACCGTTGCCACAAGCGCAGATACCGCTATCCACGAGCCCAATACGCCGGAGATGTGCGTGCAGCGTGTAGTGATTGAACATGAGCCGAGACATCACGCGAATGAAATCCCGACCCACATCCATCCCCCTGAACCAAGGTTTCGTCGATACCTTAGGGATTATCGAATGTAGCCACCTTCCCAGTTCACCATTGCTCCATGAAGTTTGTCAACTTTCGAGGGTTCTCTGATGAGTAATCCTGAAAAATTCTCTGAAGCTAATTGGTCTTTCATATATGTCACCTTGTAAAGCGCCCGCCTTAGCTAAAAATTCCGCTTCTTCATTACCTGGAATGGAGCAATGCGAGGGAACCCAAACTAAGGTAATCTTGTACGATCTTACAGACAAAGCACGCAGGCGCTCCCAGATTTTCCCCAGAAAATATGGAATGTGCTTTCTAGGTTTCATTGAACGGAGAGCCTCGATTGAGCTGAGGCTATCCGAGACAATAAAGTAATGATCGGTGGGCAAAGTATCAATGATCCCAAGGGTATACTGAATAGCAGCAAGTTCTGCGACGTAAACTGAAGCAGGATCATTGAGTTTGAATGAGGCGGTGAGGTTTTGATTGAATATACCGAAGCCAGTGGAGCCGTCGAGGCTTGATCCGTCGGTGTAAAACATCTTGTTGCAGTCGACTTCTCGAAATTTACTATGAAAGATGCTTGGGATCACTTGCGCACGTATGTGATCCGGGATTCCACGAATCCCGTCTTTCATGGATGTGTCGAAGAATACAGTTGAATCAGAAGCATGAAAGAGATTGACACGGTTGGGATAGTATGAAGAAGGATTGATATTTTGTGCCATGTAATCGAAGTACAAGGACATAAATCGGGTTTGAGAATTGAGCTCGACAAGCCTTTCGAAATTTGCAATTACTAACGGATTCAAGATATAGCATCGGATGAGCAATCGATATGAGAGGTCCCAAAATCGATTTTTCAGCGGAAGGACGCCCACCAGCACTTCTAAACTCATCGTATGTGTCGAGTGCATGCAACCCAAAGCAATACGCAAACAACAATATTGGATTCGCTCTAGTTTGATGAAATATATGTTCGCAGCGGAGCGGAAACAGAAACTCCATCACCGAAAATTGTTGTTTGGTACAGCCTGATCAGGTCTCCTGGGTGGGCACCCCACCATGTTCCGGTTATTGTACGGAGAAAATTGATCCTTTGTTGGCACTTCTGTTTCAGATACCTAATGTGACATCCCCAGGTACCTTTAGAGTCGAACCAGACCCCGAGATATTTGAAAGTTGAAACCTGGGCAATAGTTTGACCCATTAATTAAAGCTGTAGTTGCGCTGATTCACGCTTCCTTGAAAAGCTAGCTCAGTTTTCTCCGTAGAGAACTCGATACCTAGCTGGAGGGCCCAAGCAGACAAATTGTCCAAGGAATCTTGCAATGGTCCTTGCAGATCGACGGCTTTGGGACCTGTAATAGAGACCACACCGTCATCTGCAAGCTGCCTTAGCGTGCAGGAATTGACAAAACATTCGTCAATGTCATTCACGTAAAAGTTATAGAGAAGGGGGCTTAGACATGAGCCCTGGGGAAGACCCATGTAGCTAATTCGTGATGTCGATAAATCACCATGCGAAAAATGCATGTTTTTTCAGACAGCAAGTTTAGCAAAAAATTGTTTAGAATCGGTGAAAGACCATGCTGCTGCAGCTTCTCAGAAAGAATTTTGATAGAAACTGAATCAAAAGCCCCCTTAATATCTAGGAAAACTGATGCCATCTGCTCTTTGCTAGCATAAGCCATTTGAATTTCTGTTGAGAGCAACGCAAGACAATCGTTCGTCCCTTTGCCTTTGCGGAAACCAAATTGTGTATCTGACAGTAAGCCATTTGCTTCAACCCAATTATCGAGGCGAAACAAGATCATTTTCTCGAACAACTTTCGGATACAGGACAGCATCGCAATCGGTCGATACGATTTGTGGTCGGAGGCTGGTTTTCCTGGTTGTTGAATGGCGATGACCTTCACTTGCCTCCAGTCATGAGGGACAATATTACCCTCAAGAAACTTATTAAATAATTTCAACAAGCGTCTCTTGGCAGAGTCTGGCAGATTCTTTAACAAGTTGAATTTAATTCTGTCTTGCCCTGGGGCTTTATTGTTACATGATAAGAGAGCAAGTGAGAACTCCACCATCGAAAACGGTATTTCATTCGCGTTATTGTGAGGGGACGCGGCGCGGTAGATCTTCTGTGCCGGGGCGGAATCCGGACAAACCTTCTTGGCAAAATCGAATATCCAACGGTTTGAATATTCCACGCTCTCATCAGTACTGTTTCGGTTTCGTAAGCGCCGGGCCGTACTCCAAAGAGTGCTCATCGATGTGTCTCTCGTTAGTCCGTCGACGAACCGGCGCCAGTAGCTACGTTTTTTGGCTTTTATCAAACTCTTCATGCGCGTTTCCGCCATCGCGTACTGTCGGTAGCTAGCTGGCAGCCCGTCGTCCCAGAAGGTCTTATACGCAGCGGCCTTCTCCGCGTACACGTCTGAGCACTCTTTGTCCCATCATGGATTGGGAGGACGCCCGCGTGAGTTCGCGTCTGGTACGCGTTTAGTCTGAGCTTGAATCGCGGTATCGAGAATCAAGCCAGCCAGGAACCCGTACTCTTCCTCCGGAGGAAGCTCTTGAGTGCACTCGATTTTGTCGGATATCGCGGACGCGTAGCTCTTCCAATCAATATTTCGTGTGAGGTCATACGAAACATTGATTGTATTCGGTGGCCCTGAACCGTTAGCAATATTAATTACGATTGGCAGATGGTCGCTGCCGTGGGGATCAGAGACTACCTTCCACATGCAATCTAACCGCAGCGATGTCGAGCAGAGGGACAGATCTAAGGCGCTTGGTCATATTGAAGTTGTCGCAAAGCTCATGGAGTAGGGTAGATCGATTATCGTCATGAAGGCAACCGCATGCCGTGCCGTGGGAGTTGAAGTCACCTAAAACTAGCCTCGGTGCGGGGAGGAGTTCCGCAATATCGCAAAGCCGTCGGTGGCTAACTGAGGCTCTAGGGGAGATGTAGGTGGAAGCAATACAAAGGTCTTTGCCTTTAATTCTGGTTTGGCAAGCGACAACTTCAATGCCTAGTGTCGAGGGGAGGTCGATTCGATTGAAAGAATAGCACTTTTTGATCCCCAAAAGTACTCCTCCGTAAGAGTTTTCTCGATCCAAGCGAATAATATTAAAATTGTGGAAGTGTAGGTTTATTTCTGAAGTGAGCCATGTCTCGCATAAGGCAAATGCATCGTATTTCAAATTATTTAGTAAAATTTTAAACGAATCGATTTTCGGCATAATGCTTCTGCAATTCCACTGTAGAACAGTGATTAAATCCTTGACCTCGTTCGATGAATTAGCCATCGAAGGATACAATCGCTGAAAGGAGGGGCCATTTCGCAGTGAACTGCATCAAAAATGTTTTTACTGCGGGGAGAAAGCTTATCAAGATACTTTTAAGGGGGTCAGAAATATTTAACGTTGTAAGAATACGGTCCACAATGTCAGAGAAATTTATTAAGCCAGCACTGTTTTCTTTCTCTGGCTGAGATATGGGAACACTTGGAGTTTTTGATGTTCCTGGAAGTGCTGAGAACTCCTTTTCTGAGCTCAGGTTACTGAGACCGGGAGCGACTTGCTTCGGTTTTGCACCAGTACTTCCTTGAGTAGTTATTTTAGGGGGACCATGAAGAGACACCTTCTGGCCTTTACGACGAAGCTTGGGGGAGGATATGTTCTTCCTTTTTTATTACTTCTAGGCACAGCAGAAAATGTTCCCTCCTGGGGTTCATCACAGTCGCCTTCGTCAGTAGACAAGCTGGTAAAGATGTTCGTAGAGACAGGTGGCGTAGCTATCTTAAGCATTTCTGCAAAAGATCGCTTAGAGCGTCCCTGAAGGGAACGCTTAAGATTTTCCTCGCGCTGTTTGTACGCGGGACATGAAGGGAGATCATGTGGGTTTCCCCCACAGTAGAGACACTTTTCGACATCTCTACCACAGGAATCATCCGCATGATTCCCACCGCATTTCCCACAGCGGGCTTTATTGCTACAATGGGAGGCTGTGTGTTCCAATTGTTTGCAATTAGTACAGTTCATGACCCGCGGCACAAAGAGGCGAACAGGTAGACGAACCTTGTCAAAGAGAAGGTAGTTGGGTAGGGCAGAGCCGGCGAAGGTCACCCGATAAGAGTCTGAGTTGACGTATATTTTCTTGCCGTCAGCTGCGACTGATGCTGAATGCAAACGTTTGCATTCCAGTATCTTCACTGACTTAAGCATGGAGTCTTTGAAACAGCCAGTCTCATATTTTAGCAGGTCCTCGCAATTCAGACTCGAATCGGAAACGACCCCACTGACTTCAACCCAGCTAGCTGGAATATACACCCCGTACTCCTTCGTAAAGGGCTCGTAGCCAGCAATATCGTTTGCCTGAGTCATACTGTTACCAACCACCCGCTTATCAAGGCGAATTTTTGATATTTCTGTCACGGCCGAATACCGATCCGTCAGAACTCGAGAAATCTGCAACAGATTCAAACACTTTTTTTCTTTGGTCCGAAAGAAGATCACGAATGGCCCGGTGGCCGAGCTTGGATATACTTTGAGCCGGGGAGCCGATTTTGTTTCGACGTCCATCTCACCTTGAGATGAACCGCCCTCAGGGGAAGTCATTTTTGCACGGGCCTATTGCCCGGTGCACGTTGGTAAGAGAACCAAGAAGGGGAAACGTAAACTAATACTTAGCTTGTGTATGTAACGGTATCCAGACGGCTTACTAGAAGAACGCTGCTTCACTGGTCACTAACTGGTTAACGGTATTCAGAAACAGAAACACTAAAGAAGGGATAAATACTGAAACCTCGACTAGGCGTAGAGTGTGCGAATAACCTTGAACGCGGATTAACACTATTTGTCGCTATAGAGTGTACGGACCGACAACAAAAGACTTCTATCTCGACTGAGTGCTCGATAACGAATGAATGTCTACAATCTTGCTTCGTTTTAAATCGAACCTGTGATCAAATGCTATGCTGTGGTCCATAAGTGCTGTACGTTCTCTTAGTGCTATGATTTGTGGATCGGTGTTGCTAGTGCCTTGAGAAAGAAGTTTGTCCCACACATTGTAGAGTTTTTTGTGTCCGTTGATTCTTCTTTTTAACCTGTTTGTTGTCATTCCTGAGTAGCATGCGTTGCAATTTGAACAGGGTATGATGACGTTGTATTGGTTTTCCTCGGAGATGGTGTCTTTGATTTTGGAGAATAAATGTCCTACTGTATTAATGTTGTATGTTGCTAGTCGTATGTTCGGTTATTCTTTGTTCAGGTGTTTATCGATTTTGCTTGTCAGCTGTGTTATGTATGCAATAGAACAATAAGTATGCTGCGGAATATCGGATAGTTGGTTTGCTGGTGTAACGCTGTGTTCATTCATGCGATTTATGAGTCTGCGGCGTATACTCTTAGGGTAGTCGATAAGGCTTAGTTATTGTTTAATTATGACAGCTTTTTGTGATGTGTTTAGGTTGATCGATAATCGGTTTACACGGCTAACATAGCTTTTGGCCACATTTAGCTTTTGATGTCGTGGATGTTGAGAATGATAATTTAGAAACCTACCGCTGGCGATGGGTTTCATGTACCATTCCGTTTTTATTTGTTGATCTTCTTGCCGAACGAGCATCATATCTAAGAACGGTAATCGTTTGTTTGTTTCCAATTCAGAGGTGAACTGGACAATTTTTTTGAGAAATGGTGGTTTGAAGTCTAGTAACCGGATGACTGAATTAAGAAGATTTTCCATAATAAGTTCAGCTAAGATTAGCGATAGAGGATTGCCCATAGTTGTACCGAAAACTTGTTGGTAGTGTTGGTTGTTGAATTTGAAATAGCTACAATCCATGCAAAATTCTACTATTTCAAGAAAAAGGTCCAAATTTATATCCGTTTGTTCTTTGATCTCGTTCCTATTATTGATGATAACGTGAATGACTAGGTGCTTTGGAATAGAGGTGAAAAGTGAGGTAACGTCTAATGAGATTAAGATGAACTCTGGGGATAGTTTTACAGAATTGATGATTCTGCAGAATGTGAACGAGTCCTTTATGTTGCACTGGCTGTTGATGGAGTTTTGGATGATTTTCCCGATGAATTTCGAGAGTTTATATGAGGGGGTGGTGATGTTGGGCAGAACGGGCCGTAATGGAAGTCCTGGTTTGTGTGCCTTTGGTTGTCCGTAGATTCTAGGACAAACTGCGTTGCATGTTGATAAGTGTCTTGCTGTTTTTCTGTCAATGAATTCTAGGTTTTGGAGGCGTTGTACTAGGTTATTGTTTTGTTTGTTTTGTTTCTCACAGCGAGATTTTTGATCACGGGAAATTGGTTGGTAGGTATTTCTGTCATTTGTTAAAATATTCTTTACTTCCCTTGATGTAGTGTAATACCTATTTCTGATGATTTAATATAGTCTTCTAGCGCAAAAATTTAAAAAATGGATTTTTTTTATTTTTGCATATTTGCATCTTTAAGATAAGGAATATGGTCTAGAAAAGATTTAATAGATAGGCAGTATTCGAAGAAGTTTCTTGTGAACGAGTATAGAACAACATTGTTTCTACTTATTTACGAAACCGCCATCTTTGAAGTTTTAAAATTATGGAGAATCAGTTTTTCCAAAAATTGTAAGAGTTCCTGTCTTTAGCGAATTTGTTGAGACTTTCATTTAAAACAACTTTATTGTTGGCATGAATACTACGTACATGGAGTATATCAAGTTCTAAAATGATATTTACGAAGTGTTCCTTAATCTAGTTATTTTTCTAAACTAACTTTCTATTGTGAGCTTCTCCGTTATTACCACTATCGCAGCAATAACCGAACTTAACTCTATTGTCGAGCAAAGTCAACACAACTCCATCATCAAATCAGACCCTGATCATAACAAAAGTCTAAAAGCTTCGATTCAACCCGATGAGCTTTTAGTGCTGGTCACCATGTTCGATTTCAAGTTAGTCTCTATCTGCTTAGCGCGCGCGTGGCTCAGACTTTTGTAGACATCTCATTATTTTTTAATAACTTTAATAAACAAGTAACAAAAATCCATCATCATCATAGCGAATATAATAACTTAGTGTGACTAAATGCAAATAATAGAAGAGAAAAAAAAAATACAATCTTCGTGGTATTACATAGTTATTCAAATAACTCAAAAATATAAAAATTCAAAAAATCTGTCTACAAAGCAGATTTTACGTGTGAAATACATAGTGTTTTGAATTCCGCTAATGTTGCTGCACGTTTAATATGCCTAGGCATCGAATTGAAAAAACTTATTCCTTTGTACAACAAGGAGTTCTGTGATCTACTAAATAAAAAGTTTGGTGTTCTTGGATCCGACGCGTTTCTAGTGTTGTACCTATGCACATCACTTCCTCTTTCAATTCGATCACACAAATATCGAGGCAGCATTCCATTGATAATTTTAAAAATGAACACCATTGTTAAGTAATAAATTCTTTGCTTCACAGAGAGCCATTGTAATGCGCTTAGCATGAAACTAGAGGAAGTGTATCTGTTACATTTTAAAATTAAACGCATGATTCTATTTTGCAATCGCTGTAACCTCAATATTTGTGTTTGATTGGCAAGAAACAAAATGGATGGGCAGAAGTCAATATGTGGTGAAACAATAGATTTATATAATAAAATTTTACTATTAATTGTTAAATCATTTTTCAGACGACACAATATACCATATTTTTTAGCAATCTTTTTGATGACATTGTCGATGTGAGACTTAAAGGTTAACTTGTCATCAATGATTATTCCAAGATATTTTAATTCACTAACGCGATCAATAGTCTCACCATTTATTTCAACGTTAACGTCAGGCCTAGTATTAGCCGAAGAGATGATCATATATTTAGTTTTAGCAACATTTAACTTTAATTGTTTAAATTTTAACCAACGAGCAAGGGAATGCAAATCTTCGTTCAAATGCGCCACGGCTTCATCTATATCCTTAGCTGCAATGAACAGAACAGTGTCGTCAGCAAACAAATTTAAGTCACAAAATCGTAAAACTCATGTCATTTATATACATAATAAATAAAATAGGACCTAAGACACTACCTTGCGGCACTCCAAGAGGATTGCCGAGAGGACTAGATACAAAATCGTTAAAACTAGTTTTCTGAGTTCTATCACATAAATAGTTTTCAAACCACTTATGCGCTATCCCTCCGATACCAAATCGCTCTAAAGTTTTCAAAAGTAATGGTCTCGAAATTGTCTCAAAAGCGCGTTTCAGATCCAAAAATACAGCAAAAATAGTCTCTTTAACCTCGATTTTCTCTTTCCATTTTGCTAACACTAGATTCAAAGCGGTTTCGCAAGAGTGTCCCTCTCGGTATCCCGATTGCTCCGGAATTAGCAAATTATTATTATTCAAATAACTCATCAGCTGGCCCTTAACAACAAGTTCTAAAATTTTCTCTAATGTGTGCAACATGTTAATGGGGCGGTACTCTTCGGCTTTATCCGTTCCAGTAACTTTGGGAATAGGAATCACAAGTGATTCCTTCCAAACTGTCGGCACGTGCCCAGTTTGTAGCGATTCATTTACAAGGTCCAGCAGATCGTGTCCGATGACATGAAAGCAATCCTGTATCACTTTTGCATTGACATTATCGATACCAGCCGATTTTCCCAAAGAAAAACAAATATCTTTCAATTGTTCAAAAGTGATTGGGTGAAATCGATCAAATCTACAGTTAATATTAATCGGCTGTGTTATTTTCGCAGGTTCACTGACCAGCTCAATACTTTGATTGATCAGTTGCACACTGTTAACGAAATAACTGTTCAATTTTTCAGCTATTATTTGCTCAGATTGTTCTTCTACCCCGTTAAAAGTTATGGACTGCGAGGAACTAGGTTTAGGTTTAATTAAATTCTTTAGGATTTTCCATAACTCTTTGCTGTTGTTTTGATGTTGATCGATCTTCCTTTGAATGTACTCACATTTGGTCTTTTTCAAAGCTCGTGAATAAATATTTCGCGCGTGTGTGTACCGATTCCAAAGACGTTCACTATTAGTTCTGCAAAATTTCTTGTACTTTTTATCCCTTTTACGTTTCAGGCGCAAAAGATCTAAAGAGTACCAGCTGTTCGAGTTATTTAAATTAATATACTTTTGAGAAACTAAACTATTTGTACACTCTTTTAACACATTAGTTAGAACAGCTGCCTTGTTATCCAAATTTCCATTTAATTCCGTAAAATCCAGGCTTCTCGAAACCAGTTGAGACATGGCTTGTTTCGAATATCTTTTCCAGCACTTAATTTTAACTTTATCCTCCTCACGGTTTGGTTCACTCTCCAGCAAAATTGAAATTGTCTCATGATCTGAAATTTTACAATCGGCCTCTACATACGAATGAACCCCATCAAAATTGGAATACACGTGATCTATCAATGTTCTACTGTGTCTGGAAATTCTTGTAAACTCACTAACCGTTTGCTTGAAATTGAAAAACTCAGCCAACTGCTTCAACTGATTCGAATTTTGATCGTTGAGCCAATCAATATTGAAATCGCCCGAAATTACATTAAGTTTGCTTAAATCAACGAAATTCTCCCACCAGTTTTCTAAAATTTCTAAAAATCGTCGATCGCTAGAACTAGGAGAATGGTATACTACTGCAAAGTTTCCCATCTGCATGCCTCTTTTAACTGATATACCCAAGAACCAATGATTATCAACTGCTTCGTTTAACCGAACGTTGAATTTAATCGATTCTTTGGCGTAAATAGCAACTCCACCGGTATGTCTGGAATGAGATAGGCAAAAAGCAACTTTATAACCCGGAATGCTATACTGATCAAATGCATCAGCATTAACAATATGTGTTTCTGATAGAAAAACCAACAATGGACGTTTGTTTTCTACAAGATGTCGCATGTTTAAATATAGCTGGGTTGTCTACAAACTTTGTTGCAGTTTGTAGACAACCCAGCTATATTTAAACATAATATTTCAGACAGCCTCCCGTTTGTTAGCTGCTATTCACTCAACAAAACGTTGCTTTTTTTCGATTCTAGCAGTCTCCGATATACTGAACACTGCTTACTAAATGCCGCATGGTTTACGTCCAAATTCATTTTGCGTTCACTATTCTTTTTTATACAATTTACACATTTAAAATCAGTTGACGAGCATTCAGATGTTCTATGTGCTCCATTACATCTGGAGCATGTTTCTTTATTAACGCATCCCGTACTCTTATGACCAAATTCTCCACAGTTGAAGCAGCGCAGCACGTTAAAGGCCTCTAAAACAGAACACCTATCCCAACCAATGTTCACCGTACGGGCTGACATCAGGCCGCTATAAGTGTGCTTATCAACTTCAATTATAACATTGTATTTGTTATACTTGAAGCGTGGATTTTCAAAATTGGCAACAACTTTAACATAATCGACCGGAATGCCCTCATTCTGATTCTTTAATAAGTCAACGAAAACTTCCTCAGAATATCGATCACTCATCCCCATTATTTTCAACTTCGGTTTACCGGGTATCGGTATAACAGCATTATACTTTTCACCCAGATTGCTTACAATGTTTTCTTTCACCGATTCAATATTATCCCGAGTTGCACACTCCACAATAATCGAGCCATCTTTACCGTTTTTAAAGTTGCTAATTTTGTGCACCTTTGGATCTAATTTATTTTTTAATCCATTCCTCGTGTCGTCACTCGATTGCAACGGCTCGACTGGTTTAATCACAATGACCGGGCGAGCCTTACGTTTCGTTTGACTTCTAGTTCTAATTTTATTCGTCCCAGTAGCTCCTGACAAAACATTCGCGTAAGTAATTCTACTATTTTTATCAAAAACCTCGTCATTATTTCCATCATCGTCTATTTCAATTAACATCGGTTCATCTTCTTTATTCGTCAAAATTTTTCGTTTTCTACTGGGATTCCCGTCAGATTCAGAATGAACCTTCCTATTACTAAAATTCCTCTTTCTGTTCATTCCAACTAATTCAATTTCACGCTTAACATTTTCATTTAAACAACTTTTCAAATCTTCCAACTTTTTGGCAACACTGTTTTCCAAGCTAGCCAATTTACTCTCGAGAGAGTTGTTGAAAGACCTGATCAGTTTTTCTATTCCGTTTTCTACTGCGATGTTTATCTGTGCATCGATGTTTTTTCGGGCATCAGTGAGAGACTCAAAAATGGAAGCGAATTGTTCCATCTTCTTATTCAACTCAATGGATATCGAACTAACATCCTGCACACCAGAAGACTGATCTGATAAACACTTCGCACACTTGTAGCAAAGACTTGCATTATCAGCCACCCAATTTACCATGGCCTTTGTTAGCCCGGAACATTTTTGATGATATTTATCACCGCAAAAAAGACATACAACCAGGCCTTCGGCGAGACTCACCGTGCTCGTACACTTTGCACACCAGAGATGCCAGGTACTTTTTTCAAATGTCTGCAATAAAAATTTTAAAAGTCTATGAAGAACAAAAATGTCAGGAAAGCTAGTGTAATCAAAGGCCTCTACATTCAAAAATCTGTAAATATCTGCAACAAAACTAAAAAATCTGCAAATATCTGCAACCAAACTAAAAAATCTGCAAATATCTGCGTCATCGAAGAAATCTGCAGCTTAAATTAAAAATCTGCGAATTTGCAGACTTGTCTGCAAATCTGGCATCTCTGTTGCACACAGGCCGCTCATTATAGGCAAATTAAACTACAGCTGGAGAAGCGGGACAATACCAAAGAACAATATAACACTGCGTCTTCCACTGCGGGCAAGCTTATAAAGCCAGCCGCAGCGAAATGAAATCTGAAAATCACAGAGCAATAATAGTCTGTATGACTACACACTATACTTATCTGAATGATATTTCGATTAGCAATAGGCGCCCACAAAGTTTTCAACGAAAAGTAGAGTATTTCACACGATTTAACCGATTGATGTTTACGCACTCTTTCACACAAGTTACCATATTCACTTTCACAAAAGCAGATTAGAGTGTTTGCTGCGCTCAAACAGAAGATTTTCACCATTCCCAAGACAATTTTGTTATTATATTGGCTCTTAATAAGTGGCGAATGACCTTAGGGCTAAAACTTCTATAATCGAAATAAAAAATGGCTCCTTATAACAAAGCAAAGAAGCTGAAATAATAAAATTAATAATGAAACAATGTGGTACCCTCCCTAATAGGACAAAAATAGGTTCCTAACCCCATTCAATGTTATAAATGTATTGTGGTATTGATTAAATTGTTGTGATTACATATTACTATTTTTGTTACTACATATTACGCATCTCTCACAAGATTTTTTTACGATTTCCCCAAATCTCTGTGCAATTATTTGAAAGCTGTCGTTATTATGGTTGAGGAACGTCAAATGTGGGATGCATGGTTGGTACGTATACTGTAGTAAACAATTACAGTTAAGTTTCTGTACGATGAAGCGTTCATTTTTGACAGTATTTTTTGTTATTTTATGGTAACAATGACTTCAATTGTTCTGGTGTAAATTTAGTTATTTTTAGTGGCGTGTATGAAACATGGCGAAGGGGATCAAATCTCCACGAATTTGAAAGGATCAAATGAACCCATAGCATCTATTTCAGCAAACTTTAGTACAAGTATAGTTGAACAAAAAATCAGCTCAATCATAACTTATTCATATAATTGACATTCTCCTGTAATTCTGTATGCAAAAGTATAGTATGTAGTGGGTGACTTCATCAATTGTATAAAAGTTTAAAAATTTGGAAAATAAATCTTCTTCAGTTCTTCTGAGATTTTTTTCTTTGAATCAGTAAAAATTCGGTAACACATATCCAATTTATTTTTTTTGTTAAAGAAACTTATGTTTAGATAAAACTGCGCAACTTTCTAGGATATTAGATTAATGTGTTCTGATCCGCCTTTGAGTTACAATGATGGGATCAAGTCTTCCCGGGGATCAAGTCTCCTCAGTCTCCCCTAATGTTTCAAAGGTTTTCTTCCATTTAATTCCACTATGTTTTTATAGTTAGATGCACTTGCACTTCACTATTTAACAGATACCGGTATTTCGATTACTACTTGTAATCTTCTTCAGTGTTTGTATCAGTCCTTATCAACATTAAAAGAAAGATGATTGTAAGAGAAAAAAGCTCTTCGAGCTTTGGATTGATGTTTGTTATCTATTGGGGTAGACTCAATTCATCAGAATTTATAGATGTAGAGTTTTGCTTGTCCTCAAATTTTATTTCCAAACAGTGATGGTGATCAATGAAAATATTGTTGATCTAAAATGATACGTATCAACGTTGAATGTTGTATACTGATCCAATTGTCTTTGCTCATCAGGTCTACCTATTTGTAGTAGGCGATAAAATCCTGTTCATAACGCGCCAAATAGAACTTGTCATTCGTCAATAAATGCTGTGCTACGTGTTGTCAGAGGCAACTCAGCATTGCGTGAAAATCGGCCCAATAGGGATATTTTCTCATCGTAATCGACAACTATCGATACTTGATGAATGAATCAAATAGCATTCGTTGCAATTTTTTGGGCATGACAATGAGGATATTTTGGCATCAATAGTACTATCCGAGGCTCTAGTACCATAAAGGCCCGTAACTATAGGTTTCAAATGCTTTTCTTATGCATAAGAGCGCCAAAACTGTCTCAATCACTTCGATTAAATTCGAAAAATATTATGGATCTCATGCAGGGTTGTTATCGGTGATGATTTTTACGTTAATTTCATCGTCATCGTCAATGCATTTCGTTCAATTCAACATTAGCGTTATCGGAAATTTTGGCGTTGAATTCTGTTGAAAGTATTTTTCATCGAAAAACTGTATAATTTATTCACATGAAGTTTAAATTTATATTTAAAAATATTTCTGTAAGAAGGTATATTTTTAATTTTATTTAAAGTACAGATTCTGAGGTTGTTGTAGAGTTGTAGGAGCATTCTTAACGTAGGCATAGACCCAATGAAACAAATCCAAATCCCGCGATCTTGGTGGCCAGTAGATGTCTCCTTTGTGCAAGTTCACATGCAATGGCAATCGATCATGGAACCTTCATGTCCCATGTATCATCAGCTGAATAGCAGGTGGCGTCATAGTATTGAAATTATACATCGGCCAGAGCCGTATTTAAACTACTCAGCGCCCCTGGGTACTATTAAACTGAGGGGCCGCCATAACTGAACAGGTGTGAAACTACTCAATACATTCAATTGAAAAAAGGCAGGCTAAAATTGTGACTTCAAGAAGAATCGCTGCTAAGACCCAATGAAATCGAAAGCTTCTTTTTTTTCGCGTTATCAGTGAGAGAATCGAAAGCCCGAAAACGCTCGATCATTTGTATTTCAAATTACAAGTTCATTAAAAGAAGAGAACTGTAACTAGCCGGGCTTCTCAGACTGCTTGCCTCTTTTAGGGTTAACCAAATGTTTATAAAATAAAACTTATTTTAATGGCAATTGAGATGGTAACAAAACATTTGAAGGTTAGAAATATCGGAGCGAATTTCTCTTAGCTACATCCGCATAATATAATTCACCTTTATTTTTTAACCTTCCGGCAGTTGCGCTAGTGCACTGAGTGCACGCTGCTCTGAAAATCTAGCGAAATCGTCTTAGGGCACCAGCGGCTGCTCGCGCCATGGGCCATAAGCGCGACTTCTGGGGGGATTAAGAGATTTTTTTTCCAATCCTCGCATTTCTTGTGCAGGATACAAATAATGATTCTTTGTTGTATTGTATCCTTTTGTACGAATTATGGTAGCGTAGCAAAAACGACCGCACTAATCATGGGTTTCATTTCTTTCAAAGTGAAACATGAACATTTCGCGAATCTATAAATATTAACGGCACAGCTTATTTCAAGACCAGTCGTGTATGAAAGATAATCGAATATAAAATTCTGTGGCCCATAATTTGCCTTAGCGATTGTCGTTATCTGTAAATTGAGGTTATGAATTGAATATGGGTGAATTGAGTACTATTTTTAATTTTTTTTGAGGTTTTAAATTGAATATGGTTGAATTGAATACTATGTTTAATTCTTTTAACGACATTCAATTATCAAGGTACTGGATAGCTTAGCATATTTTTCAATATTAAGAGCCATAGTACGCAAGAGAGAGCAAAGAGGTGAAGGAAGAAAGTTTAGAAAAGCGTCCTTGCTCTCCCTTGAGTACTATGGCTCTTAATTTTGAAAAATATACTCCAATTTCCAGTCCCTTGCTAATTGAATGTCGTTGAAACATAAAAAAGAAAATTGACTCACTCTTAGTCATTAATAAAAAAAAAAGAAATTCTTTATTTCGCCACATAAAAACGTTATTCATGGTAAATTTCCCATAATTCAAAAAGAAGAGCCTATCTTGGGAAGAGCTGTCAATATGCAGCATAATTTGAAATTCAAAGTTTTGTTCATTTCTAATATACTTAATTAATAAAATTATTAAATATTTGCCACTACCAAAATTCTCAACAATCTGTTTAAATGCGACGAAGATACTGCTTCAGGAGTACAAGCTAGATTGATTGATGTTAAAATGTTGATTTCAACACCTTTGTATCGTTCCGTGACTATGGCAGACCACATATGTAATGCATTTTCTTTCCAATTTAAAAAAAAATCAGACAGAAGTGACGCTATTTTTAGGTGACAATACGAATGGCATAGAGGAGTTTAGGTCTACTTGATAAAATTATTTCGTCGTGCAAGCCTGACCCATATTCATTTCGTTACTTATATGGCGTCTTTGATTAGATTTCTTTAGAAATATTTTAGTTGTACTTATGTTTGGATCCTTTTGGTAGTCTGGTTGTCCAATGAAAATCAAATATCAATTATTTTATATCTAACATAAGTGTGCCCCGGTGTGTCTATGCGTTAAGGCGGTTCACCTTTTCGACTTTAATATAAGTAGAGAAATGTTCAAATTAAAATAGGTTTAAGTTGGCGTAGCATTTTAGTCAGTACGAAACATCATTTATTCAAAGACCATATGTATTATACATAAATAAAAAATACATCTACTAGATAGCATAAGCACCATTCTATACGTGCTCAAAACAGAAATCAACGCAAAATTTTCGTTAACGTTAACGTTACATTCCTCGAAGTGCGTTGACGATGAACGATGAAATTAACGCCAAAATCAACGCCGTTGATTTCAACGGAAAAATTATCGATTCAACGATATTGCGTTGAAACGATAACGTTGAATCCATCGCATTAACAACCCTGATCTCGTGTCTCATTTCTGAATGGATAAGAATCGAACATAGTGAAGCATGCTCAGATTGAAAAATGATCACGCGGAATTAATGAATGGAGGGAATGCAAACAAGCGAACTTATGGCGTTTTCGTTTTTTCTTGGTGCTACACCGGTGTAGTGCAAAGAAAGAGATAGACTGATTACACCCAAGTTTGAATGAGTGTAGCACCGACTACACCGGTGTAGTGCAGTGTCAAAAACGAATATGCCATTAGTTACGCATTTCATCGATACTGATTTGTTTGCAATTTGAAAATAGGTTACCATGGAAGGTTTTCGTCTGTACACATATTCGTGCATCGAAACCATGGATTACTATTAGGTTTGATTTGGTGATGAGTGTTAATTTTGATGAAAATTGGCTTCACTGTTTCCAAATTGAACACACTTCACACAATCTTAGAAAAAAGAACAAAACCAAATTTAATAATTTCGTTTAAGAAGAAATTCCGGACTCGTTAAATGTTGAACACGGATCACAAAAGAAAACTAACAAGAAAATCCCAACAAACAACGAAAGCTGAAAAAGCCTTTGATCCGATAGAATACGCTGAACAAGAGCTGTTTAAGCCAATATCCAGCTAAATTGTTACTTGGGATATCAGGCTGGACCATACATTCAGTAAATTCTCAAAGTAGTACAAGTCTGTTTATTGACGATTTCCCTCATAATATGGGATAAGAGCAAAGACAACATATCATGAAGACAGAGTTGCCAGTTCAGTTCTGAATCTGGAGACATTAACAGCTACACGTCTCTCGGGTAAAGGTGATACTTTCTATATCTACTTTTATATTGAGATCGCTATCTTCGTACAATAGATAAAACCTTTATTTCTCATTTACTATTGCGATTTCTGTTCAATGTAGAGCGATTCCCAAAAGTTAACATACTTGAACATAAATCACATCGAATTATTTTTCTATCATTCATGAAACTGTCAATCAGGATTCTCAATCGAAATCAAATCACATCACTAAATATCTAATCGAGTTGATCAAATATAAAGTTAAAATTTAGGCCAAATATATCCCACAAGATGCTAACGAGCAAAAAGGTTGATTCAAAATTATATCAAGCATACTCCAGAATAAGTGAAGAAATAAAAAAGAAGAAACACACATATATATATATATATATATATATATATATATATATATATATATATATATATATATATATATATATATATATATATATATATATATATATATATATATATATATATATATATATATATATATATATATATATATATATATATATATATATATATATATATATATATATATATATATATATATATATATATATATATATATATATATATAAGATAAGCGCAAATCCGCCCTAACGACCATAAATGACAACTCAACCAAAAGCATCGTAGCAACACCCGAAATAGCTGAGCCAGCGTCGCGTACGTGGAACACGCGCGAACGACCAAACATCAGACCATCATGGGAGCCACCGTTACCAGGTGCAAGATCAGCAGTTCTAGGAATCAAGCTAGGGACTCAGGTGTTCGATAAACATTGAATAAATCAGTCTTTAGTGTGCTGTCGAGTAGGCTAGTTCGGTTTTACTTTTTAAAAAGAAACTTTCCAAAGCAGAGGCTTTCACTGGCGCAGTCGGGTGCGGATTTTTTCAGTATTAACTCCCGGATAGATCCTTCCGCGAACACACCTTGCGAACGGATATCGCAAAAAAAATACTGTAAGTAGTTTTAATTTTTCATAATAACGCTAAAGAGAACGGCTAAGTGAAACAAAAAAGCCCTATCTTTAGATAAACACCTAATACAATTACTAATTCAGAGACCCGAGCCCCGACCCACGGTAAGCGGAGGTCTGAATATCACAAAACTAAAATAAGGAAACTAACCCTAAACAAAGAAAACAATAAATAATTTGCGATAAAGTGTATAAGTTTTTATAAGTTTTTATAAGTTTTTATAAGTTTTTATAAATAAATTCAACAATGGAAGCTCATCTCCAGGCACGCATAGCTTAATTACAGCAGCTGCTCGCCGAAAAGGAGGAGCACATCGAGCAAATGCAGCTCGAATCCATTGGTGCAGCAGAAGCAGTGCAGGCTGCACAAGCCGCTGCTAATGCCGCGCGGTTGCAATTACAAACAACTAATATTGCGGACCAAACTCCACGGGTGGAAGACATTTTAAAATCACTTCAAACACCCCAAATAATCAAAGAGTTGCCGTCTTTCGATGGCAACCCAATAAAGCTGCATAGCTTTATTAAAAGCATTGATAACCTCATGCCACTTATAGAAAGTGCAAGAGGTACAACTGTATTTAATGTCTGGTTACAGGCAATTAGAGCAAAGGTTACTGGCGAAGCTGATAATGCACTGGAGCTCTACGGGACCATTCTAGAATGGGAAGAAATAAAGACCAATTTAATCACCCATTATAGTGACAGACGTGACGAAGTCTGCCTCACTAGAGACCTGTTCAAACTAGAACAGACCACAAGTATCGAAGATTTCTACGGAAAAGTGTCCCATATAATATCTCTGCTTGTTAATCTATTAAATTTAAACCACGACAGCGAACAAATTAAACATGCTAAGAAAAAATTGTATGCTGAAATGGGCTTAAAGGTTTTCCTGGGAGGATTAAAAGATCCTCTTGGCCCGATAATTAGAGCGCAAACTCCAACTACTATCAGAGAAGCCTTGAGACTATGTCTCGAGGAAAACAACTACAATCACGGGAGAAACTGCCCAAAAACACCAGTTTTTCCACCTGCTCTTCCTCCGAGACCATCTGCTAATCTGCAGAGAATTCCTATGCGACCTCCTCCAGGCTTCCTACAACCTCCAACCTTCCAATTTCGACCCCCTCAGATATTTTCACAGTATCACCCCCCTCAAAACGCCCAACAATACAGGCCATCTCCACCTATTCAACAATTCCGACCTCCTCCACCTTTCCGACAAGGTCAACCCCCACAATTTCGACAACCTCAGTACAATCAGCAATTTCCCAAACCAGTCCCTATGGAAGTCGATCCTTCCATCAGGAGCCGACAAATTAATAATATGAACCGCTCACACCCGACAAGAGCTAATCATGGTCCACATTATCAACTACAAGTCGACAACGAACCCTATGAGTATTTCTATGACGAATATAATATTCCTGACCCTCAGGCACAATATGAAATGCCGAACTCATATCAGCAACCTGAGAATTCACTACCCGCAGACGAATATGCAGGGCAAACTTCTCAAACACAAAACGATTACACTAATAATAATGAAGAGGGAGACGATTTAAATTTTCTGATGGCTCAAGGTCACCATCCGATGACCTAGAGAATTTCATTCCTTACATTACGATACAAACATCAAAAGTTTTACTAAAATTTCTCATTGACACCGGCGCTAATAAAAATTATATTAGCCCGCGACACGTCAACCTCGAAAGGTGTCGTTTTACGGAACCCATCAAAGTCCGTAATATTAGTGGTTCACACTGTTTAAATCAGTACGTCGAATTTTGTCCGTTCCCACAAAACGAAAAATTAAGATTTTACGTCTTCGAATTTCACGACTTTTTCGATGGATTGATTGGTTACCAATCCTTACAAAAGTTAAAGGCTGATATTCTGACCACCTCTAATGAACTTAAATTGCCAAACAATACAATCAAAATGCATCGCAAATATCCGAACACAACCCAGGTAACGCTCAATGCTCACGAGAGCAAAACAATTAACCTTCCCGTGAGTTCCACAGAAGGAGATTTTCTTCTAGAAGATGATTTAAAAATTAATCCCAACATAGTTATCGGATCCGGCATATACCAAGCAAATGACAATAGAGCATTCTTCCGAATTTCAAATCTTTCAGATACTCCTACAAAATTCTTGATTACGGATCCTCTAAACATTGAAATTTATAATTTCGAAACAAGTACACCCAACCTTAATCAACCCGATATAAAACAATCGCTTTTAAAACAGCTGCGGACCACACATCTGAATAAAGAAGAAGAATCCAAACTTCTGCAGCTCATATCGAAATATGAAGACGTATTTTTTATTGAAGGTGAAAAACTTACATTCACTAGCGCTATTAAGCACAAAATTAATACGAAAGATGACCTACCAGTACATGCTAAATCATACCGTTACCCTTTCTGTCATAGAGAAGAGGTACAACGCCAAATTATGAAAATGCTTGACCAAGGCATCATTCGGCATTCGAATAGTCCATGGACATCACCAGTCTGGATCGTCGAAAAAAAATTAGACGCTTCTGGAAAGAAAAAGTGGCGACTTGTAATAGACTACAGAAAACTTAATGAAAAAACGGTCGACGACCGTTACCCCATACCCAATATTACAGACATCCTCGACAAATTAGGTCGTTGTATGTATTTTACAACCTTAGACCTCGCCTCTGGTTTCCACCAAGTCGAAGTTGAAAAAGTAGACATTCCAAAAACTGCATTTAGTGTAGAAAATGGACACTATGAGTTTTTGCGAATGCCTTTTGGGTTGAAAAATGCACCTTCAACGTTTCAGCGCGTGATGGACAACGTGCTGAGGGAACACATCGGAGTCATATGTTTAGTGTACATGGATGACATCATTGTCTTTTCTACCAGTCTAACTGAGCATCTTGACAATTTGTCAAAAATCTTCGCGACATTGAAAAAACGCAATCTGAAGGTACAATTGGACAAGAGTGAATTCCTACAAAAGGAGGTTGCCTTCCTGGGCCATATTGTGACTTCGGAAGGTGTCAAACCCAATCCCGACAAAACTAAAAATGATAAAAGAATGGCCATTGCCGTCAAATGAAAAAGAACTGCGTGGTTTTCTAGGTATTTTAGGATACTACCGCAAATTCATTAAAGACTTCGATAAAATAGCCAAGCCACTGACTAATGCCCTTAGAAAAGGTGAAGGCATTTCTCACTCGAGAGACTTCGTTGAAGCATTCGAAAAATGTAAAAATATTCTATCAGGGAGCAATATTCTGCAATATCCTGACTTTTCCAAACAATTCATACTTACCACAGATGCCTCCAACTTCGCAATCGGCGCTGTGTTATCTCAAGGAATTATAGGAAGTGATAAGCCGATAGCCTTCGCTTCCAGAACTTTGAATAAGTCAGAGGAAAAATATTCAGCTATAGAGAAAGAACTATTGGCTGTTGTATGGGCTTGCAAATATTTTCGCCCTTACTTATATGGCCGGAAGTTTATTCTTTATACTGATCATAAACCTCTCACATATGGGCTTAATCTGAAAGACACTAATAATAGGCTTGTCCATTGGCGTCTTTCACTTAGCGAATTTGATTACGAAATACGTTACCGTCCTGGTAAACAAAACATAGTCGCAGACAGTTTATCAAGGATTCGAAACGAAATTAATATAAATGAGGAGGCAATCTCATCCGATAATGCCACGGTGCATTCTGCGGATACAGACGACTCCGAATTTATCCCGTGTACTGAGCTCCCGGTGAACACCTTTAGTAACCAAATAATTTTGAAAGTCGGGCCTGACGAGCCAGACAATTACGAACAAATATTCCCCAGAGTATATCGAAGAACGATAACAAAATCTGTCTTCGGCGTACCAGTTATGATCCGTATATTCAAAGATTACATGGACCTTAGACGGACTAATTGTATCTACTGTCCGGAAAGTATTATGAACATCATACAGATCACCTACAAAAACTACTTTAGCAGGGCCAAACCGTTTAAAGTTGTCATTTCACAAAAACTTTTGATAGATTTACAAACACCAGAAGAACAGAACCTCGTGATAGAACAAACGCACGAATGTGCACACAGAGGAATCTGGGAAAATAATCAGCAAATAATAAAGAGGTATTATTTTCCGAAGATGAAAATAAAAATCAGAGAGTTCATAAAACTTTGCGACATATGTAACAAAAATAAATACGACCGACATCCCTACAAAATTATATTAGGATCAACACCAAATCCGAACAGACCGCTTGACATAGTTCACGTCGACATCTTCGTAGCAGAAAAGGAACACTTTCTGTCATTCTTAGACAAATTTTCCAGATACGGTACTCTAGTACACATCAAATCCCGAAACATTTTAGATATAAGAAAAGGGTTAACTAAATTTTTCAAAATCTACGGGACACCACGCTTAATCGTATGCGATAACGAGCCAGCCCTTAAGTCTATAGAAGTTCGTGGCCTCTTGCAGGACTTAAATATCGAAATATTTTTCACACCACCTAACCACAGCGAAAGCAACGGTACGGTTGAACGATTTCATTCAACCATAGCAGAAATATTTCGCTGTAACAAACCAAATTACGAAGATCTAAACATTAAAGAAATATTTAACATTGCGTGTACATTGTATAACAACACAATTCACTCTGCAATAAAACTCAAACCTAGGGAAGTTTTCTACGGGTTGAAAGATCAACAAGAAAGACCCCTCAATATAGAATTAATAGTAAAGGCCCGCAACGAACTCTATGACGAGGTTATGCTCGCACACAATAGATCAAAACTAAGAAATTTGGAATATCATAATAAACACAGAGAACCAGAACCGGAAATAGAACCAAATGCCATAGCTTGCAAAAAAAATCAAGGCATCAAAAAGAAAACAAAACCAAAGTATTTACCAGTCCGAGCATCAGAAAACAAGGGTAGAATACTTGTAGATGACTCTGGCCGGGAAATACACAAAGATAATGTCAAAAGAATTTAATAGATTTTGTACTTTCAGAAAACGAGATGATCAACGCCTGCAGAATCCTCCTGATTTGCCTCCTACTCACTCTTCCCATCACACCCTATTCACAGTCCATCCAGATACATGACATAACAAACAACGCAGGTGCGTTGCTTCTTCAAAGAGGGGAGGGAAGAATAATAGCGGGGTATGATAGACTTTTACACATAATCGACTTCACAAAATTCGACGTGTCTGTCGCAATAATTGAGAACATAATAAGTCAGATAAATTCTACAGATTTTTCAGAAATAATTGTAACTAAATTAACTGAAATAAAGTTCATCCTTAGTACCTTGCACGATAGACCAAGAAATAAACGATCAATTAACATATTAGGAAGCATAATAAAAACGGTGACAGGGAATCTAGATGCTGAAGATATGAACATAATTAATTCTAATTTAGATAACCTCAGGAGAACAGAAAATGTATTAATCCAACAGAACAATAGACAAATAAAAATAAATTCCAAATTCGAAAATAGACTCAATATGATTACCGATGGTTTCAGAAACCAACAAAATGTACTTAATAAAATCATTGACAACGAAGATTATGTTATAACAGAAAATCATAAAATTTCAATTATTTTTCAACTAGACTCCCTTCTGAACACGCTAAAATCAATTGAATATTGTATAATGTTAGCGAAACTAAATATTGTCAGTAAAACCATTTTCACACCAAAAGAAGTAGAAATAATAGCGCAGGAAATTAAAAACCAAGGCCTAGAAATCCACGATGCAGACGAAGCATTCAACTATCTGACAACAACCATCTTCTACAAGGGACCAACACTCATCATCAGCATCAACGCTCCACGCCTACTTTCTGAAAGATATAGAAAAGTCATCATCGAACCCCTACCACTCCTGAACCAAACCGTTAAGCTAACGCACAACACAGTTTTCATCAACCCGACACAAATACTTGCAGTAATTTCCAGATGTCAAGAATACAACAGAGTGACAATCTGCGAGAGGAAACAATTGATTGAAATCAGCGATGATCCTTGTGAAGCTCCACTTCTAAGAGGCCAACACGGAAAGTGCCATTTATCAGAAAAACCTCCGTCATCAGAAACAAGACCACTAACCCCAGGAACACTGTTGGTGATATCCGTTCACCAAGACGTACGCATCAACAGCACCTGCGGCATCAGCAATAGGACGTTAACCGGAATCCACTTGGTAACGTTTCATAATTGCTCACTCCACATTAGGAACGAGCTGTTCGAAAATTTTGAACTACGGTTCTATCAACCAACAATTTTGCCACTGCAATCAGGCAAAATACAAACTATGCAAATAGAGCGGCACGTAAACATATCAGAGCTACACCAACTCAACATAGCAAACAGAAACCGCCTCGAAATAGTTAACGTGGAACACCGACTTGGATTTTTATCGCTTAGCACAGCAGTTGTCCTCATTTTCGCATTGTTGATTTTTATACTTGTTAAATATTACCAGTTTACAAAAATAGAAAATTGCTCGGGACGAGCAATACTTGAAGGGGAAGCAGTTAAGCGCAAATCCGCCCTAACGACCATAAATGACAACTCAACCAAAAGCATCGTAGCAACACCCGAAATAGCTGAGCCAGCGTCTCGTACGTGGAACACGCGCGACGACCAAACATCAGACCATCATGGGAGCCACCGTTACCAGGTGCAAGATCAGCAGTTCTAGGAATCAAGCTAGGGACTCAGGTGTTCGATAAACATTGAATAAATCAGTCTTTAGTGTGCTGTCGAGTAGGTTAGTTCGGTTTTACTTTTTAAAAAGAAACTTTCCAAAGCAGAGGCTTTCACTTATATATATATATATATATATATATATATATATATATATATATATATATATATATATATATATATATATATATATATATATATATATATATATACATATTAGTAAGAAAAATTCGTAATTCTTCAACGAACTCCTACGCTAAATTTGAATCAAATCTGTTGGAGCATGTTTTAGCACAAATGATTCTAAGGTTTGTATGGAGTTTACTATGAGAAAATAATACATTTTCAATAAATTCATAAAAATGCCGCTGCATTCTATAGATTCAGTCAAGTAGAACAACTTCTTCTAAAGACAGTTCATAGCTATGGCAACTGGTTCATGAGTTATTGCAAAATTAAACTTTCGTTGCCCTGAAAGTTATGAAAATAGTACTGTCTCTGGCTACACGGCGAGCTGAACCTTCAATCAAGTGAACCTTGACATATTTATTGTGGTCACTAGTTATACCATTGGTGTAAAGCGGAAATATAGTCCAGATGGTATCGTCCGAAACATGTGATCTAAAGGACTTGGGATCGAATTGTAACAGAATTATTTTTATGTATTTTTTTTGTGTACAATAATATACGTTGAGCAAATTAAAATTGAAACGAGATGATCCTTGTGAAGCTCCACTTCTAAGAGGCCAACACGGAAAGTGCCATTTATCAGAAAAACCTCCGTCATCAGAAACAAGACCACTAACCCCAGGAACACTGTTGGTGATATCCGTTCACCAAGACGTACGCATCAACAGCACCTGCGGCATCAGCAATAGGACGTTAACCGGAATCCACTTGGTAACGTTTCATAATTGCTCACTCCACATTAGGAACGAGCTGTTCGAAAATTTTGAACTACGGTTCTATCAACCAACAATTTTGCCACTGCAATCAGGCAAAATACAAACTATGCAAATAGAGCGGCACGTAAACATATCAGAGCTACACCAACTCAACATAGCAAACAGAAACCGCCTCGAAATAGTTAACGTGGAACACCGACTTGGATTTTTATCGCTTAGCACAGCAGTTGTCCTCATTTTCGCATTGTTGATTTTTATACTTGTTAAATATTACCAGTTTACAAAAATATAAAATTGCTCGGGACGAGCAATACTTGAAGGGGAAGCAGTTAAGCGCAAATCCGCCCTAACGACCATAAATGACAACTCAACCAAAAGCATCGTAGCAACACCCGAAATAGCTGAGCCAGCGTCGCGTACGTGGAACACGCGCGACGACCAAACATCAGACCATCATGGGAGCCACCGTTACCAGGTGCAAGATCAGCAGTTCTAGGAATCAAGCTAGGGACTCAGGTGTTCGATAAACATTGAATAAATCAGTCTTTAGTGTGCTGTCGAGTAGGTTAGTTCGGTTTTACTTTTTAAAAAGAAACTTTCCAAAGCAGAGGCTTTCACTTATATATATATATATATATATATATATATATATATATATATATATATATATATATATATATATATATATATATATATATATATATATATATATATATATATATATATATATATATATATATATATATATATATATATATATATATATATATATATATATATATATATATATAAATATATATATATATATATATATATATATATATATATATATATATATATATATATATATATATATATATATATATATATATATATATATATATATATATATATATATATATATATATATATATATATTAGTAAGAAAAATTCGTAATTCTTCAACGAACTCCTACGCTAAATTTGAATCAAATCTGTTGGAGCATGTTTTAGCACAAATGATTCTAAGGTTTGTATGGAGTTTACTATGAGAAAATAATACATTTTCAATAAATTCATAAAAATGCCGCCTGGTGCCCCTGAAAAATATATTGTATGCTGCATTCTATAGATTCAGTCAAGTAGAACAACTTCTTCTAAAGACAGTTCATAGCTATGGCAACTGGTTCATGAGTTATTGCAAAATTAAACTTTCGTTGCCCTGAAAGTTATGAAAATAGTACTGTCTCTGGCTACACGGCGAGCTGAACCTTCAATCAAGTGAACCTTGACATATTTATTGTGGTCACTAGTTATACCATTGGTGTAAAGCGGAAATATAGTCCAGATGGTATCGTCCGAAACATGTGATCTAAAGGACTTGGGATCGAATTGTAACAGAATTATTTTTATGTATTTTTTTGTGTACAATAATATACGTTGAGCAAATTAAAATTGAAACGAGACTGAAGCCGGCAAGATTCCCGTTATTTTGAAGCTCAACTGATGTTCACCACATCCCTGTGGAGCTGAAACTGCTATAGAGTGCCCTGTAAACTGAAGGTAGGTTAATTGGGTAAGTCGGGCAATATCAATCGCTATACGCCAGCAAGAGTGTCTCCGGCCATGAAGCACGATTTGATTTTAACCAAAACATTTGGACAAATCTTCCAGGAATTAAGATTGGAGTAGCATCGTGAATATAACGTTAGAATATAAATTAGCTGAAATAAAATAACACGTCAGAAATAACGGTGTTGATCTTCCTTATTACTTTATTGGAAACTAACAATTCTACATAATAATGTTACCGCTTTACAGGCAGCAAAAAAACATTAACAATAAATTAATTAATAATAAATTAGAACCGAACTCATGTCCTCCAGATTGTCTATTTATGACGCTCGCATCTGAACCATAAAACCGCCTATGTTGATAGCTGCCTAATTCGGTTCATGGCTAGCATATCACGGTTAACTTGATTGAAGTATCAGCCAGAGTAACCAGATAAATTCAATTTCCACCAACGATGTAGACATTTAAGCATTGTAGCCTATTACACTCTTCGGGGAAGTTGTACACGGTACTCGTATTTACCGAAATCAGCATAGCATATATTATTAGAATACATAGGAACGTGTCTGCGAAATATTAAATAATGTGGATCGTTTATCCATGTTAAATCACATACAAACTTTAAACCATTTGTGCTAAAATATAGTGTAACCTATCAAATCAATATTTTGCATGGTTGAATGAGGTCGTATAGCAAGTAGTTTTAGATCGGTTCTACTGAATTTTAAAATTTGTGCCACCCTAATATATATATATATATATATATATATATATATATATATATATATATATATATATATATATATATATATATATATATATATATATATATATATATATATATATATATATATATATATATATATATATATATATATATATATATATATATATATATATATATATATATATATATATATATATATATATATATATATATCTGTGACATAACAAAACAGTTTTATTTTGCTGCATCTCCAGCATCTTTCAAAAGAGTCTTAATTTCGTTAAACTTTTATCTACTCTTCTCTATATCTCCTTGCTCCTAAAATATCATTGGTGCGCATAAAACGGTGGAATCTGAAATTATATTTTTTCCGCTTAAAGGTGGAACTTTACTAGCATTCAGGTTCTTCTGAGCATACTGTTAAAATAAGGCAATCCATTTTTTTACAAATGAAAATGTTTTTGGAATAAAGCTTCTTTACCAATAGGCCCCGTGCAAATCTAGAAACTTTGATAAAAATGTAATAGCTTTCTCTGGCCATTTTAGATCGCGAAGTAGTTTTCTACAAATACACAATGAAATTGTCCATCAGATTCTCACTTTTGATAATATTTGAATGTCAAAAGTACTACCTATGGGCAAAAATGTGAAAAAGTTTCATTGAAAAACCTAAGTTTTCAAATAAAAAAAACTTTAAAACAAAAAGTTGTTCTGGAGCCCCCGACAGAATATTTTAATTTTACTTTCAAATGAAAGAGAAAAGCCGATTCTATCACATACTGAAGTTTCAGCGATGCCGATTTTTTCGAATAAAATTGTTCTACCAAACACACCGTGATACTCTCGCATTGGATAAAATGTAAATTTTATCGTTTATAAAAAAATTTGCTAAAGACATTAAGTCTGGAACTAAATTTGTTTGAAGAGTAAATTCGCCATAAATACTTCTTGGGGGATATAACGCCAAAATTATTTTATCAAATAATGTGCTGTTTAACGTTTGTAAAATTCATCGAAGATACTAAACCTGCGAAATTGGAGAAACGAAAAACGCCATTTTTCATAAATTCCCCTACTTTTGGAAGGTGGTTTTCTCGTTATTAATTCTATAATGTTTTCGTCTCAACTCGACGCATTCCCAAAATAAAAACATTTTCAGCAAATGTTGGAAGTTATGCAATCTTTCAGTGAGCGCTCAACTTCCGAGCTGAACAGACGCTATTACGCTATTGTCTCGCGGAAGTCGAACACAAGCTAATTTAACAGCAGCAGTGACTTATTTCTTCTGTTCATCGCCGAGCCGTTTCGCACGACTTCGCGATGGGCCGTCGAGAAAACACATTTCGCATAGATTTTGCGAATGTGCCGAAAAAACCGGACATTGCCAAAGTGCATAAATTTTGTGCGACAATACTGGGACTAAAACAAGGTGAAGTGCTACGAATTCAAAACAGCAGAGCTCTAGGAGTGACTTTCGTGAAAGTAGTGAGTTTGGAGCTGGCGCAACGAATTTGTGAAGAACACGATAATCGGCATGAAATTACAGTTGACGGGAAGAAATACCCGTTAAGAATCACACTGGAGGATGGAGCTGTGGAAATAAGGCTCTATGACCTATCGGAAGATGTCTCGGATCAAAAAATCACCGACTTTCTCGGAAGATACGGCGATATATACTCAATACGGGAACAATACTGTGGAACTGAAGTTGATTTCCCAGGTATTCCGACTGGCGTTCGAATCGTTAAAATGGTTGTAGAGCGCAATATCGAATCATGGATAACCATAGATGGCGAGACGACACAAGTAGCGTATTTTGGACAACGTCAAACTTGTCGTCATTGCCGCGAATATATTCACATCGGGGCTACCTGTGTGCAGAACAAAAAGCTACTAGTGCAAAAATCATACGCGGACGCTGCAAAGCAGATGAGCTCGATACCAATGCAACAAAAAGTAACAAAACAAATCACTCCCAATGTGAACAATAATGACCACAACTCGGCTAAGCTTATGCTACCGCCGAAACAAATTCCGAAGCGGCAGCAAAAAACGTTACTACCACCACCGATCTCGGACGAACAAAATTTTCCCAATTTACTCTCCACTTTGGGAACAAATGATTCACCAAGCAGCGGGTTGATGACCGGGGCTACAGGTCAACCACCGCTTGCGAATGCTGGCACAGACCACAGAACTATAAGCGATGGCAACGAAACAGACTCATCTATAGACCTATCCAATTCCAAAAGACAGCTTCGCATTCGCCCTCCAGGCAAAAAGCAGCGTGTCGAGGAAGAGAACGCCAAGCGAGACGGGAGCAACAACACGTCCTAATGGCTGAGTTCTCTAGTTATAACATCGCCACCGTCAATATTAACAATATCACGAACGCAACGAAGATCGACGCACTTCGATCCTTCATTCGAACGCTAGAGCTGGACATCGTGTTTATTCAGGAGATAGAGAACGAACAACTCTCTCTCCCTGGTTTCAACGTGATCTGCAACGTGGGTCAAATGAGGCGGGGAACGGCAATTGCACTTAAGGATTATATACAGTTTTCGCATGTCGAAAAAAGCCTGGATGGTCGCCTCATTGCTCTAAGAGTGCAAAACACTACTCTATGCAACATCTACGCCCCATCAGGGAGCGCACTTAGAGCCGAAAGGGAAAGGTTTTTTAACGGCACACTAGCCTACTATCTTCGCTATAATACGCAACACATCATTCTCGCTGGTGATTTCAACTGCGTTCTCCGTGCAAGTGATTCCACAGGTGTCAACTCGAGCCCAGCACTCCAGGCCACCGTGCAGCAACTTCAACTTCAAGACGTTTGGCTGAAACTACACCCCGCAACCCCCGCACCAACATATATTACGCACAATGCGGCATCCAGGCTCGACCGTATTTATATAAGCACAGGACTTTGTGAACATTTACGAAGTGCAACAACGCACGTATGTGCTTTTTCAGACCACAAAGCGCTAACAGCACGTATTTGTCTTCCTCATCTCGGCCGTGCCCAAGGTCGTGGCTTTTGGTCCCTTCGTCCGCATCTTTTAACCACTGAAAATATCGACGAATTTCAACTCCGTTGGCAGTTTTGGAGCAGACAGAGAAAAAACTACCCCAATTGGCTGACATGGTGGATATCTTTTGCGAAACCAAAAATTAAATCGTTTTTTCGCTGGAAATCGAGCGAAGCATATCAAATTTTCAACGCTGAATACCAACGCCTTTATACTGAGCTACGGCTCGCCTATGACGGATATTTTCAAAACCCTGCTATGCTAATCACAATTAATCGAGTTAAAGCGCAAATGCTCACGCTGCAACGTCGTTTTGCGCAAAACTTTATACGCATCAACGAGACCTTCCTGGCAGGAGAGAGCCTCTCGACCTTTCAGCTGGGCGACAGACGACGCAGAAAAACAACTATTTCACAGCTGCAAAACGAACAAGGAGAACAAATACGTAGTTCCCTGGAGATAGAACAGTACATGTTCCGATACTTCCAGAATCTGTATGCGAGCGAAGAAACGAGACTGGAGAATATGGGAGAAAACCTCGCAAGCGAGAGAATTGTACCGGAGAATGACGAGATGAACGTTGCAGCAATGGCAGAAATTTCAATCGACGAACTGAAAAACGCCATCCGAGCATCGCAGAAACGAAAGTCGCCTGGTATCGATGGGATACCAGTAGAATTCTACCAACGAACCTTCGACACGATATACAGAGAGCTCTACTTTGTCATCAATGAAGCGATGACGAATGAGCTTCCGCCCGAATTCACCGATGGCACGATCGTGCTTGTTAAAAAGAGAGGAGGCGATGCCACTCCGAGAGCATATCGTCCGATTAGCCTTCTGAACACCGACTATAAAATTCTCAGCCGTGTGATGAAGGCACGGCTGGAGCGAATACTGCGGACCCACCGTGTTCTGTGCGACGCTCAAAAATGCTCCAACGATGATCGCTCAATTTTTCAAGCTACACTCTCGCTGAAAGATCGAGTGTCCAAACTAATAACGAGGAAACAGAAAGGGAAGTTGATATCGTTCGACCTCGATCACGCTTTCGATCGAGTCTCGCATGAGTTTCTGCACCGGACCCTTCTCTCTATTGGAATCAACCAGGAATTTGTCGGGTGGCTCGCTCGGGTTGCCGCCATCTCTTCTTCACGACTGCTAGTTAATGGGCACCTCTCACAGTCGTTCCGTATAGAACGATCAGTAAGACAAGGAGATCCGATCTCGATGCTGCTCTTTGTGGTCTATCTCCATCCTCTTCTCACAAGACTGGAACGTATATGTGATGGTGATCTGTGTGTCGCCTACGCTGACGACATCACTGTGATTGTAACTTCAACACAAACGATCGGTCGTATATTTCAGCTTTTCGACCGTTTCGAGACTGTGTCGGGAGCCAAACTAAATCGACTGAAAACAATTGCCATTGATGTTGGTTTCATTAATGGGGACCCGCTGGTAGTGGATGGTATACAAAATAAAGAGGAAGTTAAGGTACTGGGTGTTGTTTTCGCCAATTCGGTGCGACGAATGGTAAAATTAAATTGGGATGCTTTAATCGCAAAAACTTCACAGATGATATGGATGCACAACATGCGCTCCCTAAATCTTCAACAGAAAGTGATATTACTTAATACCTTTATCACAGCGAAGGTGTGGTATCTAGCATCTGTCCTCCCGCCACAATGTGCCCACACGGCAAAATTGACCGCAACTATGGGAAACTTTCTGTTTCGTGGGCTCTCAGCTCGTATCCCAATGCAGCAACTAGCGCGCAGTATAGAGCAGGGTGGGCTCAAACTGCAGCTACCGGCAATAAAATGCAAAGCCCTTTTCATTAATCGCCATCTACAGGAAATCGATTCTCTTCCATTCTATCAATCCTACCTCGATCAAAATATTCCTGCCCCCGCCGAAATCCCATGTCTCAAACTCCTTTCGCAACAAGTTCCTCTGCTTCCACACCATCTCCAACAATCCCCCTCTAGCGATCAAATTCATCGTTTCTATCTGGAACAAATTGCGCCACCAAGAGTGAAACAAAATCAACCCGGCATCGCGTGGAGGAAAATATGGACGAATATCGCATCCACAAGGTTATTGTCGAGTGAGCGCAGCGATCTCTACCAGCTGGTTAATGAGAAAACAGAACATCGCAGACTAATGCACATCATCGGCCGAGCAAACAACGCAAACTGCCAATACTGTCAGGCGAACGTCGAAACAATGCAGCATAAATTCAGCGAATGTCCTAGAGTAGTGGCAGCATGGGCATACTTTCAGCGACACATTACTATGGTGCTCGACGGGTGGCGAAGACTGTCATTCAGTGAACTGACTAGACCAGTTTTGGACAATATTTCAACAGCCAAAAGAACCGAAATACTTAAAAAGTTCATAAAATTTATAAGATTTATAAATGCCAATGTAAATAATAGATTAAGTGTTGATGAACTAATGTTTATGATTAATTTAGATGACTGAATATTATTTTAAAATAAGCTAAACACGAAATAAACTATATAATAAAAAATAAAAAAAAAAAAAAATCTTTCGGTGAGCAGATCTAAGTTTCATAGACATTAAAGCAATTCCAGTTTCGCTTCTGAATAAAAAAGACCCTAATCCATATTACAGTACACTCCTTCAAGACTGAACTCAATATGATAGGAAATTATGATTATGATTTATTTTGAACTCTGGAATGAGTTTGTATTGGAATGTTTTAGGCAAGTATTTGATATTGATGTTATTAAAGAACTGTGAGATAAAGACCAATAGATCAGTTACAGATCAGGATCGCATTCCCACTTTTTTCAAAGGTCCTCATGATGTTTCAAACAATGTACTGATCAGACAATTATCATTGTAATATTGAATTACATCAGTTTGCGTCAATAATTTTTTAACTTCAATCCAATTATTTTTTTTAGTGTGGGGGGGTGTTGTATAAACCGCAAAGTATCCTCTTGGCTACACCACTGCTTGGAGTTATTCTTTTAGCTTTTCATTTTCCGAGATATGTTTCAGATCGATCCGATGCTTATAAGTCAGAAGGTTCGCACAAATGAAAATTTTTGCACCGATAAGTGATCATGTTCCATCTAGACAACTTGGAATAGTTCGGTGGTTATTCTAGCGGTTGTAGATACAAAAATGAAATACGAAATTCGTTTTATCGAAATAATATTTGGCTCATTTATATGGATTATTACTATATTGAACAATAAATAGACGACAAAGGGAAATCCACAAACAACAAGCCATAACTTTAAAGTATTCGAAATATGCATTTGATGTCTTCAGTAAAGTTATTCGCAAGAATAAGAGCTACAAATTTGCTGTAGGCATTATTTCAATACAATCACTTCCAGGAAAATTGATGAAAATATCTCACTCTTAGAGGGATTAATCAGCAAAAGCACAATACCAAAAGAAAGAGCATATTACCTCCATTAAAATCTCCGAAGATACTATTGACCTAAAATTAGCCGTTTTGGCGTTAAAATTAGATTACCTGTTTTAGTCATAATTCTGGCAATGGGAAATGATAAAAAATCGTCCGCATTTAATGTTAAATATCTCTTTTGATAATAGTTCGATTTCAACAATCTATAGCTTCTTCGAAAGGTATTTGTATAAGCCACCTAAAAATATATAAAGTGTTAATCTATCTTGTCAATTTCGGCAGATAATTTTAAAAAAACTACAAAGAACGCCATTTTTATACATTTAAATATTCATATCTTTAAAACTAAACATCACAACCAAAAACAAATTAATAGCGTTCTTACTGTTTGATAGGTCTTTCATTTAAAATTGGTTTGGATAAGATCGGTTCAGCCATTCCTGAGAAACACGAATGAGAGTTTGTCCGTTACATACACACACAGACACACAGACAGCCATTGTCCCAAATCGTCGAGCTGAGTCGATTGGTATATAAGACTCGGCGCTCCGGGCCTCGAAAAAAATCTTGAAAGTTTGAGCGAATTCTATACATTTCTTTTATAAGAAATGTAAAATTGTATTAAATTCTTATCCATGAAATAAAAATATATGCATAAAAAGCAATAGTTAAAGTACGAGAAAAATTAATTACGATCAATTGAAAAAAAAAAACCTGTTTTAATCCACCTAACGGTGCAATTGTGCCTTTCTCATTTCTTCAAACTATGACTCCATGACCGATTATGTTCAATATAATTGTGGAAATGTCTATTACATTCTTAACCCTAGAACGTTGCTCTTGCGTTTTCCACCCTAGAACGTTGCACTGGGGTATAAATGTACCCCACGCGTTTGATCGCATTTTTCGCAGGTAAAAATGCAAACAAAAGAAATGTATAATACATCACTTTCTTCGTTTTTAAATTTCGAAAACAGCTGTGTAAGTGAAAGTAAGGAATTTATTGAATCAATGATACATAAATTGGTTTGAAATCAGCATAGCATATATTATTAGAATACATAGGAACGTGTCTGCGAAATATTAAATAATGTGGATCGTTTATCCATGTTAAATCACATACAAACTTTAAACCATTTGTGCTAAAATATAGTGTAACCTATCAAATCAATATTTTGCATGGTTGAATGAGGTCGTATAGCAAGTAGTTTTAGATCGGTTCTACTGAATTTTAAAATTTGTGCCACCCTAATATATATATCTGTGACATAACAAAACAGTTTTATTTTGCTGCATCTCCAGCATCTTTCAAAAGAGTCTTAATTTCGTTAAACTTTTATCTACTCTTCTCTATATCTCCTTGCTCCTAAAATATCATTGGTGCGCATAAAACGGTGGAATCTGAAATTATATTTTTTCCGCTTAAAGGTGGAACTTTACTAGCATTCAGGTTCTTCTGAGCATACTGTTAAAATAAGGCAATCCATTTTTTTACAAATGAAAATGTTTTTGGAATAAAGCTTCTTTACCAATAGGCCCCGTGCAAATCTAGAAACTGTAAATGTAATAGCTTTCTCTGGCCATTTTAGATCGCGATGTAGTTTTCTACAAATACACAATGAAATTGTCCATCAGATTCTCACTTTTGATAATATTTGAATATCAAAAGTACTACCTATGGGAAAAATGTGAAAAAGTTTCATTGAAAAACCTAAGTTTTCAAATAAAAAAAAGCTTTAAAACAAAAAGTTGTTCTGGAGCCCCCGACAGAATATTTTAATTTTACTTTCAAATGAAAGAGAAAAGCCGATTCTATCACATACTGAAGTTTCAGCGATGCCGATTTTTTTCGAATAAAATTGTTCTGCCAAACACACCGTGATACTCTCGCATTGGATAAAATGAAAATTTTATCGTTTATAAAAAATTTTGCTAAAGACATTAAGTCTGGAACTAAATTTGTTTGAAGAGTAAATTCGCCATAAATACTTCTTGGGGGATATAACGCCAAAATTATTTTATCAAATAATGTGCTGTTTAACGTTTGTAAAATTCATCGAAGATACTAAACCTGCGAAATTGGAGAAACGAAAAACGCCATTTTTCATAAATTCCCCTACTTTTGGAAGGTGGTTTTCTCGTTATTAATTCTATAATGTTTTCGTCTCAACTCGACGCATTCCCAAAATAAAAACATTTTCAGCAAATGTTGGAAGTTATGCAATCTTTCGGTGAGCAGATCTAAGTTTCATAGACATTAAAGCAATTCCAGTTTCGCTTCTGAATAAAAAAGACCCTAATCCATATTACAGTACACTCCTTCAAAACTGAACTCAATATGATAGGAAATTATGATTATGATTTATTTTGAACTCTGGAATGAGTTTGTATTGGAATGTTTTAGGCAAGTATTTGATATTGATGTTATTAAAGAACTGTGAGATCAAGACCAATAGATCAGTTACAGATCAGGATCGCATTCCCACTTTTTCAAAAGTCCTCATGATGTTTCAAACAATAGTTTATAAATGTACTGATCAGACAATTATCATTGTAATATTGAATTAAATCAGTTTGCGTCAATAATTTTTTAACTTCAATCCAATTATTTTTTTTTTAGTGTGTGTAGAAACCTCAAAGTATCCTCTTGGCTACACCACTGCTTGGAGTTATTCTTTTAGCTTTCCATTTTCCGAGATATGTTTCAGATCGATCCGATGCTTATAAGTCAGAAGGTTCGCGCAAATGAAAATTTTTGCACCGATAAGTGATCAAGTTCCATCTAGACAACTTGGAATAGTTCGGTGGTTATTCTAGCGGTTGTAGATACAAAAATGAAATACGAAATTCGTTTCATCGAAATAATATTTGGATCATTTAAATGGATTATTACTATATTGAACAATAAATAGACGACAAAGGGAAATCCACAAACAACAAGCCATAACTTTAAAGTATTCGAAATATGCATTTGATGTCTTCAGTAAAGTTATTCGCAAGAGTAAGAGCTACAAATTTGCTGTAGGCATTATTTCAATACAATCACTTCCAGGAAAATTGATGAAAATATCTCACTCTTAGAGGGATTAATCAGCAAAAGCACAATACCAAAAGAAAGATCATATTACCTCCATTAAAATCTCCGAAGATACTATTGACCTAAAATTAGCCGTTTTGGCGTTAAAATTAGATTACCTGTTTTTAGTCATAATTCTGGCAATGGGAAATGATAAAAAAAAATCGTCCGCATTTAATGTTAAATATCTCTTTTGATAATAGTTCGATTTCAACAATCTATAGCTTCTTCGAAAGGTATTTGTATAAGCTACCTAAAAATATATAAAGTGTTAATCTATCTTGTCAATTTCGGCAGATAATTTAAAAAAACTACAAAGAACGCCATTTTTATGCATTTAAATATTCATATCTTTAAAACTAAACATCACAACCAAAAACAAATTAATAGCGATCTTACTGTTTGATAGGTCTTTCATTTAAAATTAGTTTGGATAAGATCGGTTCAGCCATTGCTGAGAAACACGAATGAGAGTTTGTCCGTTACATACACACACAGACACACAGACAGCCATTGTCCCAAATCGTCGAGCTGAGTCGATTGGTATATAAGACTCGGCGCTCCGGGCCTCGAAAAAAATCTTGAAAGTTTGAGCGAATTCTATACATTTCTTTTATAAGAAATGTAAAATTGTATTAAATTCTTATCCATGAAACAAAAATATATGCATAAAAAGCAATAGTTAAAGTACGAGAAAAATTAATTACGATCAATTGAAAAAAAACCCTGTTTTAATCCACCTAACGGTGCAATTGTGCCTTTCTCATTTCTTCAAACTTTGACTCCATGACCGATTATGTTCAATATAATTGTGGAAATGTCTATTACATTCTTAACCCTAGAACGTTGCTCTTGCGTTTTCCACCCTAGAACGTTGCACTGGGGTATAAATGTACCCCACGCGTTTGATCGCATTTTTCGCAGGTAAAAATGCAAACAAAAGAAATGTATAATACATCACTTTCTTCGTTTTTAAATTTCGAAAACAGCTGTGTAAGTGAAAGTAAGGAATTTATTGAATCAATGATACATAAATTGGTTTGAACAAAATAAAAAGTGAAAAAATCGCTTACTATAATTTTGCGAATTTGAAAAAAATCAAATTATTCTAAAAGTTCAAAGAATGGTCTTGAAATGATAAAAAATGGAATTTCGATGTATTTGAAAAAGTGCAATTATTTTGAAGAGTGAAAGTTTAAAAATCGTGTTTTGGAAAATACCACGAAATGGGGTGGAAATTGAGTCATTAAGCTATATATAGTTTTTCGTTCCATTCGATAAATTTTAGGTCCAATATACATAATATAACAGTATTTCAAAAAAAATTCGTTGTAATACGTAAAAACGATTATTTTGTTTTTTAAAATAAATCTTATCTAAACTTGGCAACCATACATAGGAAAACTGCGATTGTTTACATTTGGTCTATCAAGACAACACCCAAATCGAAAAAAAATATATGCATTGTATGGTGTTTATGTCAAATAAAAATAACCCTGCGGGAAAACCGGGTAAACATGTATTAATTTTTTCTGACAGGGCATCATTTGTCGTGAAATTCGATATGTCAAATGCTTCTGATAGTGTCAAATCCAGACTGTCAACATATTTATTTTAAATTTTAATATTATTTTCACGTTTCCTGAAATGGAAAAAAAACATTGTTGCAATCACTAAAATCAGCTTTATCGATGTATGTAATAAATTTTTTTTCTCATTTAATGACCCAATTGGAATGAAAAAAATATTTCTGACCAGTAATACATTGGTAACACGCAACGTTACTGTTACTGCAGTTACTGTGCGCAAATGGTAGTTGTGAACCATTGCTTTGCAAAACTGTAAAATATAAACAATAAAAATCAGCAAAAATGAGAACAATTTTTTGATCCGCTTCAAAATTAAATCAAATAAATTAAATAAATGATTAAAAACGATCATATAATACTAGTTGTTATTTACGCAATAAAACAACCAGTATTTAAACTGGTATTGTCACGAATCACATTTCCACTGACAGCACGAAATCTGACGAAACACTAACGGCAACCGTACACTGGGGTACAAATGTACCCCACGCCAACTTAGACACCTGCTTCCACAAAGGCTATAAGCAAACCACCTTTTTCTACTCTTACTAGGAACTCAAAATTGAATTATGGTGAGGGTCCCAGGTCGATAAATGGCTCCAAAGAAGGCGTGGGGTACATTTCCCTAGCTCTAATTCATCAAATTTTGACGTTTCATGTATTTTAAGGACATTTGGCATCAAAAATATAAATTCGATTTTTAAATTTTCTTGTTTAGTTCCTAGTTTTGTGAACTCAGGAACCGTCGTAGATGCATATCAAAAAAATATGAATTTTATCGTTGACGTAATTTCAAGCATGACAGAATTTAACACACCGTAATTCACGAAATGACGAAATATAACCGTGCTCCGTTTAATTTCACATGAAACAAATACATTACATGCGTAATGATATAAAATTACACTTACGGCCATTCAGAACAAACGCTATATGTGGAGTAAAATCACGTGATTTACGTTTGGTTCATGGTTAAGAATCTCTCGGGGGGTGATAAACTGCCATATTTGGAGAAAAAAATTGTTCTACACATACCATCAAATCTCAACCGTTACAGAGTTATTGAACTTTTTGTGTAAAAAACTTATTTGTCTTAAAATACAAAATACCTCTAACTTTAAAAGTATACTTTATATTTTAAATGTTTCAGTTCCATTCGAAAGGTGAGAAAATTTCGCATTGAGTGATGCCCTCACATGTTTCAGCTAATGAGTTTAAGTAGCCTTTTCAAAGTAATTTATTGAAAATTAAACAATTTTAAACGATTTTTCGTTAATTTCTTGAAAATCCTAATAGTTAACCGCATCATTTTAATAATTCAGATTGTTAGTCTGATCTTGATCCAGCTGCTTAATTCGTTCTTTGACATGATACACTTACCTTTTCTTATTTTCATGATATTGGGTTATTCAACTTGGATATTTTTATCTCATTTTCACTAGTACCAGCTCTAATTGGAAAATTATGGCACTTATTGTACTTTTTTTTTCTTTTTATTCGAAAGCCAGGAAAATTTTACAGTGAAAAATGTATTAATACCTTTCAGTTAAGTGAATTTAGTATTCTTTTAAAAGTAAATTAGTTTAAAGTTAGTGCTATTATTAGCATTTTTGTTAATTTTCTTAAAATAGTAAATAATAAACATCACCATTATTATCATGGAAATAATGCATTTCAGCAAGTTCTACAGTTCTTTCTTTGACTCCATTCAATTATCTCTTTTGGTTTCGACGCAAAATTGTTTTTATCACATCGTTTCATATGCAAAAATAACGATTTCGAACCCACTACATTTGTGGCGAGCTCTTGCTGTGTTAACTATTAAATAGCAGCAAAATGAAAAGAGATATAGACAAAGTGTCTAATAAAAAGTTATAGAGAACATTAAGGGGCATCAAATGAACAATAGTAACGATAAATTTTGTTGATTAATAATTAGAATAATAAAAAAAAACTCTCCAAAAACACAAATTTTGAGTTATTTCGTTAGTAAAAAATCATTTAGTACACTTAACTAAAAGATATTTATACATACACTGATAGGACATTTTCTCAGCTTTCCAATGAAATCTTGTAAATAACGATATAAATCATATTTTTTAGATTAGAGTCTTTTAAGCACTTGCAAGTCGGTTACAGGAAAAGTATAGTAATGAAATTACAAAGAAATGAGAAGAGATAGAAATATGACGTCCAACAACAAATTATGTATTGTTCTAAAACTTAACTTTTGGATAATAGATATTGCTATAATCATACTTCATTATTTCGAGAAAATAAGCAAAAACCTCCTCAAAAACACTAACTTTTAACTACTTTACAGCTAAAAGGTAATTAAAACTAATTACTTAAAAGATATGAGAACACCATTCAATAGGCAATTTTCTCTCCTTTCGAATGGAACTGAAACATTCAAAATACAAAGTATACTTTTAAAGTTAGAGGTATTCTAAGACAAATAAGTTTTTTACACAAAAAGTTCAATAACTCTGTAACGGTTGAGATTTGATGGTATGTGTAGAACATTTTTTTTTTCTCCAAATATGGCAGTCTATCACCCCCCGAGAGATTCTTAACCATGAACCAAACACCCTGTATAGCCGGGGTCAAGATACGTAAATTTACACGATTTTTTCTAGGTGTATGGCCAATGTCAAAGCGACTTTGGGGTGTCATTAGTGATTTAGACTGTTATAGTGGTATCAGTTTATATGTGTGGTCGCACTCTTATAATTGTGACTTCAAGAAGCATCACTCCTAAGACCCAACGAAATCGTAAGCCTCTTTTTTGTCGTTTTATCAGTGAGAGAATCGAAGACCCGAAAACATTCGATCATTTGTATTTCAAATTACAAGTTAATTGAAACTAGAGAACAGTAACTAGCCGGACCTTGATCCCTTGTCTTTTTGTGGGTTAAAGCTGTAACTCCGGAAACGGATTCAAATCGACATAAAATTCAATAGCAACCAAAAAAATTTTCGACAAACCACAATATCTAGTCATTTCATGCATTTTGGAGATATTTGGCATCGAAAGTACGATGCTTCGATTTCTCAAACTTCATGTAGTCCCCTTAAGAAATCAAATTGTTCCGGCTTATGTGAGAATTTCATATGTGACCGGAGGGTTCGATCTATATTCCCGGAACCATATAACCGAACCGTACGAAATTTTATAGACATGTATGGCGACTATATACCTTTCATTTGGGACTAAGTTGTGAAGATCGTCCCAACCATCCCCGATAAACTGATGTGAGTTTGTTAATTTTTATAGGTGGCGATTCTTCCGGGGCACTTCCGAAACTGTCTATGTCGACGAGACTTCGGTTGGCCGTCAGTGACCTAGAACGGCTAATGCAAGTTGTTTGACACAAATATATATTCATTTTAGCGAAATTTTTACCTTTTTGCCTTCATCAAGGTATCATTTTGAGTCGTGTGACCGCATGCCACAACCCGCAACACCGGAACCATAAGTCGGATCAGAATTAAGTTTAATAGCAGTTTACGGGGTAGTAAAAGCTTTCATTTAAGTTTGGTTTAATCGGTCTAGCCATCTCCGAAAAACCGATGTAATTATTATTCTTGGATACTTCCGGCTGGGCTTCCGGATCCGTCGATGGTGGTCAATGTGGCCAAAGAGACTTTTAATGACTGTTAGTGACATAGAACTACAAATCCAAGCAGTTGTGGTCACATTTTTGAAAAAAAAAAATTCACCAGAATCCGCTGAAATCGGGTTTTCTGCGTGATCGTACTCATCATCCTGTAATTCAGGAACTAAAAGTCCAATCCACACAAAATTCAATAGCAGCCGATGGCAACGTTGTACCTTTCATTTAAGATTAAGTTTGTGATAATCGGTTCAGAAAATTCCGAGAAACCGATGTGGACCAATTATAACAAGATTTTCTATGTAACCGTACTCCGGAACCGGAAATCAGAATGACATGAAATGCAATAGCAGCCGATGGGAGCCTTGTACCTTCCATTCGTGAGTAAGTTTGTGAAAATCGGTTCAGCCATCTCCGAGAAAGCGATGTGGACATTTTGTTAATATATCCGTACATACACACACAGACATACACACATGCATACACACACGGACATTTTCCGATCTCGACGAACTGAGTCGAAAAGTATATGACACTCGACCCTCCATTAGAAAGCCGGTTTTTGGAGCAATTGCATAACCTTTCTATATGAGAAAGGCAAAAAGTTTGGCCCTTTTCAAAAGACAGGCTAGATAATTTTTGGATAAACAAAGCATGCAAAGTGGCTTTTTGTGACAAAGTCTTCATGTACGGAAAGTTTCATTAAAATCTGAGAGGGTGCAGCCAACATTTGTTCGAGTTGACGCGAAATTCGTCTATGTCCGAATTTGAACAGTTTCCTTTAAACATAAAAATCTAATTCTGGCTAAGATTGAGACATCATATATTGCTAGTATCACATACCATCTAATCTGTGTCGAGCACATGATTAGGTCGTCGCTGTTGTGCTATCTTATAACAAGCGCCATTTTGCACATTTCGAGAAAAACGATTTTTAAAGTTTGATATTGAATATGTTGAAACTTATAAATGGTATAAACAATTCAAAGAAGACAATTGATACCTCTATCTATTCTGTATTCATTTCCCAAATATTACGAGGATCAGTTGACTATGTTGCGAATTTTCACTATAAATGTAAACAAAAGTCGCACTCACACATGTCATAGGTGTGTATTGATGACAAAATTTGTATGGCGTGTCATAATCGCGCATGGAAAATTTTCCATAGAAAAAAATCATCAATTATTAACTTTTATTCATAACTTTGGCTTCATTTGGTCTATAAACAATCGGTGAGATGCATTTTGAAGGAAATGAGTCAGGGAATCTAGAAAAAATAGTTATTTTTGGTTACAGTGTTGCCAAATATGACATATTTCCAGTTTAAAACTTAAATTGCATTTTTCTCACAATTCGTGCATTTTTGTTTTGAAAATGATTATGCCATTGTATTTCTCAGATAGTTTTACATATAGAAACATCTTATACATCAAGGTAATTTGAGCCAATCCCCAGTCATTTAAAAAAAAAAAAATTAGAAAATTCTCAGCGCGTTTCTAGCTATATCTCAATAACCAAGCAGAATGTCAAAATTCTGTAAACGCCTCTTTGTAGAGATTATTTAGTTAAGTAATGTGGCATATCTAACTCAGTTTACCCCAAAATGGCGTTTGTCATAAGATAGCACAACAGCGACGAGGTAGGATCGTTTTATACGTTGTTCGTTAACCATGTCAATCACTAGTGAGAGAGAAAGCACTGCCTTGTGGAGTTTTAATGATCAGTCTTTTATCAAATTTATTCTACATAATTTTCACATCAATTTGTGTGAACATTTTCTAGGCTATCCACGATACATAAAACTTTCGCCGAGATACAGGCTTCTTTGGAATTTTTCGAATTTTTTTGATTCGTGATTATTTATAATTTTTTCAGAAATTTGGTGGGAGAGGGGGTTTACTCCTTAAGTCACCCCCGTCGGTGCGTTAGCAGTGCGTAATATTCGCACCAGTTTTTCACATATATATGCTGTGCTTCTGATGAAGAAAAATGTTCAAAATGTTTTTGATGGTAATTGAAATGAATAAATTTCTTTTTCCCTTAGAATCTTGACGATTTTAATTTATATTTTTCAATTTTTAGTAAATTTTCTTATGGTGCCGACAACCGTCCACATTCTTGCAAATGGCAAAAAATTATCATTTTACTAATTTGTCAGTAAAATTCTTCATGTTGACAGAATAAAATAAAATCTTTCACCAATTATTAGCTAAGGCTTCTAGCTTTCCATTGGTATGCTTATGTCTTATATTGTGCAATTGGAATAATGTTGTGAGCAAAAAACAAAGGTGTGCCGACAACCGACCACATTCCCCTACTTTGATTGTTTTCAGAAGTTGTAAATGGCCATACACTACCTTTGCAAGACAGATTAAAAATCTATGTATGCAGAACCATATCGTGTGAACCAATATTGTACCAAAATACCACGTAGATACCAACTCGTGATCGCAAAATGCGGCGCAACTCATCCGCGGGAGTTTCCACAATTGTACATATTCTCATTCTCTGGTGAAGTACCAGCTCGTCATTGTCTGGAGCCAACAGTATGTACCCAGATCAGTAAGCTATTAGAGTTCAACCAGTGATGTTGGTTCGCCGTGATATACATCGCATGTGCTTTCTTTCTACACGTAAAATATGTTGAGTAGTAGTGGGCCGCATTCGCTTATAAATGACAGCAGTCTTCTATTAGTGCATTTTACAATATTGGCCTTTATTGTAGCTTTCACTATCCCTGTAGCGCAATCCCAGACTTTCATCAGACGTAAGTGTCCAAGCGTAAAAACGGAAACTTTCACGAATCTGTTTCGGAAGCCAAATACAAAATGTTCGCGATGGGAGAAATGGCATATTTTGCCAGTTTTAGGAAGAGTTGTGAACTATTTCAATAATTCCTTGATCTACAATCAATGTAATGTGTATGGATATCTTATTCCTACCAAACAGTATGTAATCATTATTATCAAAGTGTTGTGCAGTAACAAATCAGTGGTTCGAGCACCACAATTTGCCCTCTACCTTTTCTGCCAATGCAGATGCTACTCGAAACAACAATTTCAAATGGGTAATGTAAAAAAATAAAGAAAAGACGGGCTCCACACCCAACATTATTTCAAATTTCTAGATCTGCAAATCAACGTGAAAAAATATTCTGTCTGCTTTTGTTCAACTGCACATAATGGACAAATTAAGGGGGTTAGGTTAATCCGGTATAAAACAATATTTTTAAATTTTATTTATTTTTTTTTTTATTTCGACTATGTTAGTCACATTTTCTTTTTTTTTACATTTTAACGACATTCAATTAGAGATTGCTGGGTAGGGAAAGTTATGAAAATTAGAGCCATAGTACTCAAGTGAGAGCAAGGATGTGAAGTAAACAGATCGGAAAACTTGAAGTGGCAGGGTCATTAGTACAAGCTTAATATCGTGCGGGCTTAATCTTTGTCTTCTGTTAATGAGGGTCGAGCTTAGGCAGTATAACTACGAATCACCCGAGTTCACTAACATGTGTCCTGGTAATGATAGACGTGTCCATCTTTACCTTTAATGATAGACTATCTTTTTCCACCAAAAATACCCTCAATTGATACAGTGCAGTGCGGTTATGCTGTGGTTGAAGCAACTTGACCAAAATAAACGGATAAATCTTCCTGCTTTTGCTATGAATTAGAAGCATAAAAAATTAAAGCCAATCTAGAATTTATCTGGCCTAGATGTACAGTAACCAGCATTGTACGAAGCAAACCGAGTCAAAAACGAAGTACATAACAAAGGAAACCCAACTAGAATAACGAGAAATAGGTGAAACAAACTAACCACGGTATGTGTGGCGATATATTTTTTTCGGTGGCTGTATGGTCGTATTTTTTAACCAGTTGCGCCGGCGTTGCATAGCGGTCGGAAATTGAAAAACCTGGTGCGATTGTACTTTTCCCAATCATGAACACTAGGATTACATTGTTGGTTACGACCGTTGAATATCTTGAAACTTATAAATGGTATAAACAATTCAAAGAAGACAATTCATTCTTCTATCCAGGGGAAGATGGGGTAAAACGCACCCCCAAAGAAATATGATCATAACTCAGCTATAGAAAATTAATTGGAAGAATTTAATTAATGATATCGTTTAGCCAACATTTCCCTCAGTAATCACAATCATAACACTTTGCAAAATATTCAAAAACATGAAAAATATTCAATTATTTAAAATCATTCAAAAATACATTTTGAAAAATAAGCGGAGCAAAGTGCGCCTGTGCGGGGGTAAAATGCACCACAACAACGGGGCATAATGCACTACAACGACGGGGTAGGATGCACCGCAACAACGGGGCAGAATGCTCGGTGAACAAGCAAAAAGTTTTGTTTTTTGACGGGATTTCACAGAAGTGTGCCATCAAATAGCCTTATATTATGCAATTAGTAGGTTTTCAAAAGGATGTTTTTGTTTCCGTTTAAAAAATCGCCAAATTCAAAGAAGAGGGCATTTTGCCCCGATAGAGCAGAAATATAGTAAAAAGTGAACTATTTAGTAGATTTTTCATATATAGTGCGACAGAATAATGAGCTACGGTATAAATGGAACTGCAATGCACTGATATAATAGTAAAACAGCATTCATAAGAGCTGAGAATCCTTATTGCATGAGCTACAATAATTACATGAGAAGAGCACGTTATTACTTATTGTTTAGCTGCTATTGATGTACGGTTATCAAACTTTGGCAGTGTATGCTTACTATGACGGACTTCCGACTGGTGTTACCTTTTTCTAGAAATTTTCAGCAGTTTTCGATATAAGCAAGGGGTGCATTTTGCGCCGGGGGTACGTTTTACCCCATTTTCCCCTATTCTGTATTAATCTCTCAAATACTACGAAGATCGGTGGACTATGTTGCGAGTTTTACTAAGAATGGAAACAAAAGTCGTACTCATAGGTCGTCGCTGTTGCGCTATCTTATGACAAGCGCCATTTAGCACATTTCGAGAAAAACGATTTTTAAAGTTTGAGATTGAATATTTTAAAACTTATAAATGGTATAAACAATCCAAAGAAGACAATTGATGCTTCTATCTATTCTGCATTAATCTCTCAAATATAACGAAGATCGGTTGACTATGTTGCGAGTTTTTACTATGAATGTAAACAAAAGTCGCACTCACACGTGTCATAGGCGTGTATTGATGACAAAATTTGTATGACGTGTCATAATCGTGCGTGGAAAATTTTCCATAGAAAAAAAATAACCATTTTTTACTTTTATTCATATCTTTGCGTTCATATGGTCTATAAACAATCGGTGAAATGCATTTTGAAGGAAATGAGTCAGGGAATCTAGAAAAAATGTTATTTTTGATTACAGTGTTGCCAAATATGGCTTATTCCAGTTTAAAACTAAAACTGTGTTTTTCTCACAACTCGTGTAATTCTCCTTGGAAAATGTTTATGCCATTGTGTTCCTCAGACATTTTCACACATAAAAACATCTAAAACTTGAATATAACTTGAGCCAATCCCTAGATATAGTGATTTGAAGCAAAAAACTCACAATTTCTCATCATGTTTCTCGCTATATCTAAGTAACCACGTAGAATTTCAAAATTCTGAAAACGCCACTTTGTAGAGATTTTTCAAACAAGTAATGTGGCATATCTAACTCAGTTTACCCCAAAATGGCGTTTGTCATAACATAGCACAACAGCGACGAGGTGTCATAGGTGTGTATTGATGACAAAATTTGTATGGTGTGTCATAATCGTGCATGGAAAATTTTCCAAAGAAAAAAGTATCAATCATCAACTTTTATTCATATCGTTGGCTTCATTTTGTCTATAAAGAATCGGTGAGGTGCATTTTGAAGGAAATGAGTCAGGGAATCTAGAAAAAATAGTTATTTTGGTTACAGTGTTGCCAAATATACTCTACTGTATAGTTAAGTAATGTGGCATATCTAGCTCAGTTTACCGAAAAATGGCGTTTGTCATAAGATAGCACAACAGCGACAATATTAAATTACTTTATATATGACAACTATAATATACACAAGCATCAAAATCAATATTGATCTAATATGTTCTACAAAATTAAGGTAAAATCTTAAGCTCAAACCATCACAACCAGTTTTTATATTTAATTTTGTATTCGATTATATTGCTTAGTTTACATTACATTTCAAATTCAAAATTTTGGATGCTCAGCCACAAGTAGTGACTTTTCATCCTAATTACTTACATGATTCCGTTACTATTAAGATATATGCTTTCTCAGTTAAGTGACTTTTTCAGTATGAATTTTTAAGATTACTTGTCATGTGAATAAAAAAAATAAGCAAATTTTAAAAACAAACTTTTAAACTGGAAAGAAGGCTAAGCGTTACAATTGACGTTTGTGGCAATTTTCGTCGGAAATTGCTTATGTTCCTATGTTTGCGAGTTGGTGCAACTCCTGCTAGCATAACAACATGTCCAAATATTTGTTTATAAATTCAATATTAATTCTTCAAAAGGGCTAATGAGATTTTTGTAAACAAACTTATTTCGCTCATTATTCCGCTGCCAAGTTGAATTTCATACAAAATGCACATGAATCAACATATTTACCCTTTGTAGAATCAATTTCAAATGTTTTCTGTGTTGAAATTATAACCAGTCAAGCGAAATTAGCAAAACAAAAGTTTGTTTACAAATCTTATTAGCCCTATTCAAAAGTTGATATGGAATTAATGGTTTGTCTTTTAGGCAAGGCTTAAAAGTCCTGTTTAAAAGAGGGCATAAACTTTTTTATATTTGTTGCATTTAGCTTGGATTCCTTCAATGTGATCCTTGAAAGTAGGCTTTTTATCGTAAATCAAACTAAGGTATTTAACTTGCTCGACTACGTTAAATTGAATTTAATAAAACAATTAATAGTGTTTTTCGCCGTGTTAGTGGAAATTTTCATTTATTCAGATAATTATTGAAAATATTCAAGCTTCGTTGCAGTTAAATGCAAATGACTTTAAGGCTCATACCTGATGCCGAGGTACCTGTATCATCACAGGAAAGTGCCCCTTTTCAGTCTACACGGGTAGATTTGGAAAATTTCTAGACCAACATGAGAAACAGCGGAAGTCGAAATGAGAGTCTCTTTTTGTTTACTCTCTCTTCCGTCAATAACTCGGCCGCTTCTACGTTTGCTACTTAACTCTTAGCATAATATGCTAGACGACAGCAGAGTCTTTCAATATTTATTGAAACAATGTTGGAAAGTTTTATGTTGATGCCATAACAATCGAAGAAAGTAAACACAGAGAGACTCTCATTTGGCCTTCCGCCCATTTCACATGTTGGTCTAGATTTCAGGTAAAAATATTATTGGACACTTCCCACTAACCTGCACTTTCAAAGTAGAAATCAAACTGCTACTGAAAACTGCGAGCTGTCAAAACACATACATTTTAAGTGATAAAGATCACTTAAAATGTATGTATGCCAGACCAGTCGAACTAACCAGTCCATGAATAAAGTTTATTAGTAGAATGTCGGAATCCAATTTTTATTGCAAGTAATATACCGTCGTGCGGGGTATCTTTGCGCACTTTTTATCAATTTTTCAATTTTGACGAATTATAACTCTTTTAATAATCGATGGATTTGTATCATATCAGCACAGATTTATCGTCATCGTGTATGCATTGTTTATGCCAAATATGAACAGAATTGGTTCACACATAAAAAGTTGTTCATACAGCGTTTACAAATATGTTATGTGGGTTAGCTGGGGGCTACTTTGCACACTTCTTGAATTCGATATAAAATAAAAATTAACCAATTTTATTTACTTATATTGAAATATAATTAATTTATTCTGATATCAGAGGTTTTTCAACAATAAAACAGCACCCATTTATCGTATTTTCTAAATTGAGGGATAAATTTTGATTTAACATTTACAACGTTACTTGTCAAAAAAAAATTTGAGTGGGTTGAGACCGCATATTGTTTTTCGTAGAGATAAAAAAGGAAAATGATGAAAAATGGCGATATCAGTTTATCTCTAGTATGTCAGAATAGGAGCATTTAAAGATTTTTGTATTATCAATTATAAAAATAGCCACCCGGTGGGATTGAAAATTTTGAAAAATAAAAACAGTGAAATAAGGGGCTATTTATAACGTACATTTGAGTGCTAAATTGATGGCGTAACACAGTACACAAGGCCACGTTCTCAAGTTATGCACTTCTTATGTAAAGAGTTCTGAAATAAAGGTTCGAAACCAATTTTATTCACGGTCAAGATCACATTATTTCGCAACCACCAACTTTGGAGGTTCAATGTCTTCAAAGAAATTAGGGTGATGTGCCTATTATGGCAATAGAGCCTATTGTGACCCTATTTCGTACCCCTTGGTTTTTAACCAAGCATATGAGATAATGACAATATCGATTTGGTTAAAGCGGGTGTGCAAAACTAAGCTCAAGTTGTGTTCTTTATTTGTTGTGCACATATGTATTTAGAACTATCCTCTAAATCCAACTTTTAATTAAAACAAAATCACATTATGGAAATATCTGCTAATCCGCCTCACTCACGTAGTGAACCGAAACAGGATGCAACGGCGCTTAGCAAAATAGACACGATCCAGCATTTACCGCCTCATATCTCGTTATTCCGGCATAAATATATTAAACCTTGCACTGATACATACCTTTATTTTAGCCGGAGAACCTTTTTACGATTATTTCACTTTAAATTCACTCATCAAACACTAGGATAGACTTAGTGTTATAATAGGACAATATTAAATACGAGGGTTTACATTATTGCCATGTTTTGCCGACACACTACCACTACCAATGTGAGAAGAATGAAGAAACACTGGTGAAGATAAAGTGCTGGAAAAATTACTCGCGTGAGGCGTTAATTCGGTTGTTGAGGGAAAACATAAACCACGAAGCTAGTCTTGGCGATCTACATGAAAAGGCTGATTGTTTGATCGAGATCTTGAAAAAATCGGTGGACACATTGGTGCTAGTGAAGTTCATCAAATCGAAGAAATCGTGCAAATGGTACAGTGTGGAACTACTGGAGATGAAACGACGACGGGATAAGGCATATAGAGCATATCGACAGCAGAACTCGAACTATGCGTGGACTGTGTACAAAGTGTACCGCAATGAATATTCGTGTACCTTGCGTCAAAGTAAAAAGGAATATGTGCAGCGCAGTATTGATGAGCATAAAAGCAACAGCAAAGAATTGTGGAGGATTTTGAAACGACTGATCAAACCTGAGGGAAATCATCCCAAGTCCATAATATTCGACGGCATCGAGGTGCAGGAGGAATCGATAGTAGCACAAAAGTTTAATGACTACTTCGTTAGCAGTGTTGAAGAAATCAGTAGTTCAATCGATGATGTAGAGGAGCCCCGATTGATTAGTGGAATGTTTACGAACCAACGTTTTGAGCAATTTGAACCCATAACATTGCAAAAGCTAAGATCAGTTATTTGGTCATTGGAAGCAAAAACCGATTCGGATGGCATTAGTTCCAGAGTGTTGAGAGATTCGTTCGACTGCGTTGGAAATATGCTACTAGACGTGATTAACGAGTCGTTAACGACAGAAGTTTTTCCCAGCTCGTGGAAGGAGTCCATAGTAGTTCCAATTGAAAAAACTCAAGGAACAAATAACTCAGAAGAATTCAGGCCAATTAACATGCTCCCTCTTTACGAAAAATCGTTGGAATTAATTGCTAAAGAACAACTGCTAAATTTTGTTTCAATACACAAGCTTCTAACACCAGAACCACCAGAAAAAAACCATTCTTGTGAAACGGCTTTAAATCTGGTTTTGGACAAATGGAAGAAAAGCCTAGAGAAAAGACTTTGCGTGTTTGCTGTTTTCCTAGATTTGAAGCGAGCGTTTGAAACGATTTCACGGAAGAGATCAGTGAGCACTCTGACAAAATATGGAATCACGGGCCCAGCTCTTCAATGGTTCTCGTCCTATTTGGATCCTCGAAGTCAAAGAACCAAGTACAATTCTGTGTTGTCAGACGCTAAGAAAACCACGGTGGATGTTCCACAAGGAAGCGTGCTGGGTCCCCTGTTATTTATTTTATACATTAATGACTTGAAGAGAATTCTAAAATACTGTGATATAAACTTGTTTGCTGATGATACTGTGATATTTATTGCCTCCGACAATGCTATTGCTGCTACTGAAAAACTGAATAGTGATCTAGAAAGTTTGAATTATTGACTAAAATTTAAAAAACTGAAACTGAACGTGACGAAAACAAAATACATATTGATTGGAAAAAAGCCAATGAACTGTGATTGTGTTAATGTTAAGCTGTATAATAATGTGTTAGAACGTGTCAGTGAAATTAAATACCTGTGAAAATTAAATTAAGTGATTATAGATGAAAATCTAAATTTCAAAAAACACATCGACTACACTATCAAAAAGATCGCGAAAAAATACTGAGTTCTGTGTCGGTTAAGCAAAGAGTTATCGCAGTGGAATTTGATTCATCTGTACAAAACATTAATATCGCCACATTTTGATTTTTGTCCTTCTATAATATTCCTTGCTAATGAACAACAGATGAACCGTCTTCAGAAGTTGCAAAACAAAGTGATGAGACTGATTCTACGATGCAGCAGAAGAGTATCAATTCGATCCATGTTAGATGCACTGCAGTGGCTTTCGGTGAGGCAACGTGTTACATTTCTCACTCTACTCCTAATTCATAAAGTGGTAAGAGGGCTAGCGCCAGAATATCTGCATTCACGAATTGTACGGGGTGGAGACCTTCACCAGTATGACACCCGATCTGCAAAAGACATAAGGCCAGCTTCTTATCTGTTAGAATCCACGCAAAATTCTTTGTTTTACAAAGGGTAAAAGCTTTACAATACACTGCCAAGGGATATTAAGGACGAGACTAATGTGAATGTGTTTAAAAGAAAATGTTTGTTATTTGTTAAAAATGGAATAAGAGTATAATTATGTAATTTTTTGTGAAATATCTATTAGATAAATAAATGTCAATCAATCATAAATGTCAATCATGACACACTACCACAATCAAAACAAACTTTTGTCATCCATCATACAGAAAAGAATCACCAGTTCGGCCAAACCAAAACATGAACTTGAAAATATATTGTTATGCAATTTCAGGTATAAGTTATCAATTATTTCAAGTTATTCAACTAATTGTAGATATTGCAGATATTTTATTTTCATTTGCACATACAATTCGGATCGGGAGGAAGCAATGCGTGATGTGAAACTTGAGATTCCAGTTATTAACCTTCGTATGGTTATTTCCCGCGTGCACAATTCTGTGCGCTCTTCTACTAACAGCTGATGAGTTTCTTTCATGTGCGTGATGTTTACGTTTGTTTCGATCTGCTGAAAAAAGCAGAATGATTCGTTTCACAAATCACGCGTTGGCGTTTATGATTTGGATACCTAGTGAGAATCGACGCAAATGGAATATGAGGCATGGCGTTTCAAGTAGATTGTTTTTCGATGAGGTGGAAATCGGCACACCCATGAGGCGAAAACTGGATCGTTGAGGTGGGAATAGATGCACAGAATAGAACATTTATTTTCATTTGTGCTGAAAATTGAGACAATTCTGCTAAATAAGCATTATATAGATGTTTAAGAAACAGTACACTGATACTTTATTCTGAGAAAGGTTATAGGTAATATGGCTTTTTTAAGTTGTTCAAAAAATAGTGCGACCTTCTTCCTAATGGTGCCAAAATAGGATCATCACCCTATACAATATAATACAGAGCATCTCTTGAAAAAAAACAATTTTAGTAATTAATTCTCTTGCAAATAATTACGCAGAATAAACTCAAAACATTATTTAAAGGCTTGGTATCTTCGGTAAAGTTGTTGATGATATTAAAAACAACTTTTTTCAGGACACAAAAATCTTCAAATGCTCATAAAAACCGATCCTGACATACTAGAAACAAACGGAAAACGCCATTTTTCATCACAAAAAAAACCTTCAAATGCTCATGAAAACCGATCCTGACGTACTAGAAATAAACGGAAAACGCCATTTTCCATCATTTCTTCTTTCCGAAAATCAGTATGTGGTCTCAGTACACTTAAGATTTTCTATTTTGCTGAGCAGTCTCATTTTACGAGCCTCCAATCACTTTTATCGACCCTTGAAGTGTTTTGTTTGTTTCGGTAAACAGCGTTTAGACAAATGAAAAAAGGCATATGCAACATGGTTAAAAGACTCTACAAATGCCAAAAGTATAATAAGACTAATAAAAGCGCGTCTGTTAGTAAAAATTAAAAAAACTAAAGTGTCCAAATAGCCCCACATATCCAAAGTAGCCCCGCACGACGGTATAGGTAATTCCGCGCGAAGTGATCAAAAAAATTGGACCTCTGCTTTGTAAATTCCCGAGACTACGCTCCGTACTGCTGCACTGCACCGACTCCTTTAGTCAAGCAGATGCGTCATCATCCCCCACTACATCTTGTATTCGCTGGTAACCTAGGAGTGAATTTTGAAGACGTCTCAAGATTTTAAAAACACTGACTACGACAGCATCGTTAGCACGCTGTTGGATATAAACTAGGACGAAATGTTAACAATGACGACGCAAACGATGCAGCGAAGTTAGACAAACTCGGCATTCATGGACAACTTTTGCGCTTATTTCGTTCCTACCTCGATGGAAGGCAACTCCAAATCAGCATTAAGGATTGTCTATCTGCACCATTCTTCGTTACATCCGGCATGCCACAAGGAAGCCATCTCGGTCCAGTAATATTCCTTCTCTACTTTAATGACGTGAATATCACATTACAAGGACCCCGCCTTTCTTTCGCCAACGACATCAAAATTTTTCGACAAATGCGGGATAAACCGATGCCGAGCTTCTTCAGAGGGAACTTTAGTACGTGGTGTGATCTAAACAGAATGGTTTTAAACCCGAGTAAATGCTCAATCGTTGCGTTCACGCGGAAACGTCATCCGACTCAGTTTAACTACCATTTCTTCGGTTCGAGCATTCTAAGACACTCTCACATCAAGGATCACGGAGTGATCATGGACTAACGTTCAAATCACATACTTCTTGGATAAGGCATCACGGCAGCTTGGGTTCATCCTCCGAATAGCGAAAAACTTCAGGGGAAACTATCTTAAACCGCTTTACTGCGCGTTGGTCCGCTCAACGTTAGAATATTGTTCTGCTGTTTGGAATCCGTACTACCAGAACGGGATTGACAGAATCGAGGCTGTCCAACGCCGGTTCATACGCTTCGCCCTTCAGCATCTTCCATGGCGAAACAGATTTCAGCTGCCGAGCTATGAAAACCTTTGCCAGCTAGTACACCTCGATACACTCAGCATTCGGAGGGACTGCTGTCGAGCCCTGTTCGTCTCGGACTTACTCTCTGCCAGAGTGGATTGCCCTACAATCCTCGGACGTTTGGATCTTCAAGCCCGCGTTGGAGCTCTACATAATAACTCTCTTCTGCGAGTTCCGTTCAGGAGAACCAACTATGGTTGCCAGAGCGCTGTTACCGGACTCCAGCGAATTTTTAACAGTGTGGCGACGGCCTTTGACTTCAACCGGACGCGGAATGCGATAAAAGCGAAAATATTGGCAATTTTAAAACGTAATTAGTTTAAGCAACTACCATTGGCGCCAAAGGGGCCTGTTGGTGAAGGTAATAAACATAAACAATCGACCTTCACGGATTTGAACCAAATTTGGAGAACTTGTTGATCTAGTGCCAATATATAAAATCCCAAATTTGTATGTCAATTGAACCACCCCCCGGGCCATGGGAGAACCCCCCGTTTCAACAAATTGCCAAAATTAAATTTAATTTCAACAATTTTTGTAAAAAAGTTCGAAAAAAGTCAGCTGTATCCTTCTACGCAATTTTGTTTTCTTTCGAGACGTCATAATATCGGACCATAAAATTGCCTGCGGATATGCAATTTATCCAACATTTTGAGCGTTATTTCTCTTTTCGATACAGATATTTTGCTGATCAAAGTTACCCCGAAAACAACGAATAAAAATTTACTGCATTTTTTTTTAATTTTTATAGTAAAAAGAAATAAATTACCCAACAATTTGGACGTTTTTGATCTATACGTAAAAGTACAGTTACGTCTACCTGAAATGAAGAAAGTTATTCGAAAAACTTGAGAAAAAGTGATCAATGTTCCCCCGTTTTACGGTATATGTATTGAAAGAAAATTTAACATTCAAAATTTAACTGAAAAAATCGCATAGTTGGCAGCACTGCCGCCAAAAATTAATACTTGTTCTAGACTCCTTGAACAATTTTCTTCAAAAACCATCTTGTGGTTTGATTCTGAAGTAAATAGAACCGGAGATATGATCAAAGGAAAATCAAGGGTTTTGGCAATTTGTCAAAACGGGAGGTGCTCTCATGGCTCGAGTGGTGGTTCAATTGACACAAAACTTTGGATCTTTATATATTGGCTCTAGATGAACAATTCCTCCAAATTTGGTTCAAATCCGTAAAGGTCGATTACACGTGCCTTGATCTCTTCGCATTGAGGCATTGGAGCAGCGCTTAACCCTTGTGGGACGCATGCTTTCACGGGTAGCATAATTGATTTATAGTTATGATAATTTAACTGTAAGGTACACTGGGTTGGATAATTTTGAATCATCGTTACTAGGTAAAGTGGAAAATTGAAATCCCACATTAGTAGAGCAAATCTATTGGAATGGCCTTCTGAGATATTGGCCTTTAACATATTAGTTACTCTCACAAGTTGATGAGTAGTTGAATGTCCAATATGTAAACGAAACTGCTCAGGAAAAATGGATATGTGACATCGTTTTAGTTACAACATTTTTTCAAATAATTTACTAATAAAATAGAGCAAACGAATCTGTCGATAACTAGATGTTTCCGCTTTATTTTTCCTTCAAAATAGAAATAACTTAGGCATTCAGGAAGCATGCTAATTCAAAACATTGGTTGAACATTTTGACCAAGTATCTCATGGTGATTTCAGGAAGGTTGTTAAAAATAATGTTGAAAATTCCATCGTAACCTGGAGCTTTGATGTATTTAAATTTTTTTATGGCAGATTTGATCTCCTCATATTTTGTTTCAACAATTTCGTGTGAAGACAATTCTTGATTTGAAATATTTTCACATGTTTGCAGGACTTCGTTTTCAATAATACTCACAACGTTGAGATTAAAATTATTGCTCAAACTAGTTCCAGAAAAGTTTAGAATATGGTTTAATTTGATCAACTTCTTTCGCAAATTTTTCATTTCTTCAGAATGTGAATCTAGGCCTCACATCGTTTTGTAGATTATAATAGATAAATTTCATTGCAGGATCACGAGAAAGTTGATATTGACGTTTTTAAATCAGCGAATCAGAAGTTGAAGATTGTCGTTAATAATAGTATTAAATTTAGTCTGTGTTATTGGTACTGATAAATTTCTAGTATCAACTATAGAATTTTGTAATACGGTTTCAATGTCAGCTTTATTTTGTATGATGACGATGAAAGTTTTTCTCGATTCAAACTTTGTACCTTTCCCAGTTTAATTTGTGATAATTAAGCACCGAGGTAATGGGATTGGCAACTGCTTCTTGAGAAAGCGAGAAAGTTACTGGAAAGTGATCAGAATCAAAGTCAGCATTTGTAATCAATTCGCTACAAATGTGACTGTGATCTGACAACACCGAATTAATCGTTAATGGATTCTTTACATTCGAATAGCAACAGGTTGATTGGAAAATAAAACTGTATAAAAAACCAGCAGACTAATTATTAAGAAGTAGTTTACGTTGGGTGTTCAGTGTCAAAATGACCGATTATAAAGAATTTCAACAGCTTTCTTGTAAGTTTGTATAAGTCTCGCTTCAAGGAATTAGTTTGCTCGCTAGCGCAATAAAAAGGCAGCTGCCCACAGAGGCGGATCTAGGAAAAAATTTCGGAGGGAGTCTGAAATTTCGATTTTAAAATGTTCATTGCACAACTCGTAAAATAAAAACAGTTTTGGTGGTCGAATCCGGTTTGGAATCATTTTCAGTTTAGAACGAATTTAAAATAAAAACCGATTTAATCCACCTATCAGTGAGATGAGACATTTCTTACACATATCACTGTTGTATTATTCATTAGCTTGCCGATCACACGCTAAATTTACAAGCAACTATATGTGAGATGTGCACAAATACCGCTTCGAATAAACTGAATAAATTAAAGAAAAATAATAAAACAAAACAAAATTTAAAATAAAAAAGTTATTCATAAAATGGATAGAATGATTAACATAAATCAAATTAATAGAATAAATAAATCAAATTAGCTCAAATTAAAATTAGACGACATTAAAACGTAATGAAATTAAGAGAGAAAATTAAATTGTTTCAGGATAACAATAACATAAAGGACTGGCAAAACCGAATTGATAAAATTAAGAAACTAAATAAAATATGTGAACTGTGAAAAACTAACCATTTAATAAAATGATTGAAATAAATAATATGAATAAAACCATAAAAAATTGGAATAATAAAATAAATAGGGTAAGGTGTGGCAAATCCGACCTAGTAAATGGTTTTGGCTGTAAAATGCTCATTTTACATCGGATCAAGTCGTTTTATATACCAAATTAAAGGTTAGACTTCTGGACAACGTTCAATGTATAGTATTTTATTCCTATCTTGGGAAAACTTTGAGATACCAGTGTTTTACGAAAACGTTCATTCTTGCAGTTTTCAAAAATGGTGGGGTGAACCCGACCGCCTATTTTTTTTTTCATTTCGTTTATTTGATAGGCACAAATGCGTTAGCTTGGCGGTGCCGAATTCTTTTGTTTTTACATTTTGAATATCTTAAAACTAGGAGGTTACAATGTTGAAATATTTTTTTTTATAAAAGAGAAAAAATTTACAGCTATCTTAAGACTAGAAAAAAAAATTCTATATATAAGAGAGGGGGCAAAAGATTTTTTTTTATGAAAAATTTTAAAACGAGGAATTCAATAGTAATAGTTTTTTAGGAAATATTTACAGTTATCTTAAAACTAACAATACAGTTTGGTACACAAAAGGGGGAACAAATATTTATGAAAAATTTCACAGATGTTTTAAAACTAGGGATACAATTCTATTTACAAGATGGGGGACAATAGTTTTAACAATGAGTAGAAATTACAACTATCTTAAAACTAGGAATACGGAATACAAATTTGATTTTTTATCGGATACTTATGCTTGGTCATTTCAAAAATCGGTGTAGAAGTAGTTGTATCAAGGACAGGGGAGAGAAGGCGTAGATGGTGACCGGTAGAGAAGAGCAAAACTTGCAACTTTCAGGCAAACGGGAGATCAGCGAAACAAATTTGCGCCTCAGTCTAGTAGGTCGGATTGGCGGATGGTATTCTTCGGACCCGCGGGGGATCCTTCAAAGGGAATCCTTCGGACCTCGAGTCGCTCTCGCTTCAGATTCCGTAGTGATAAGGGCGACGGCGGTTACATAGTGGCAGTCTGAAGCATATCGGTTCCACACGGCAAGAGGAAACTTCTAAAAACGAGAAATAAAAAGAGAGGGGCTAAATTGGTATATTTATCGTTTTTATGAAAGTATAAATAAGGGATATATAGGGGAAATCACGATTTGCCAGCATATCTCCGACTGGGACATTGGGTGGTCTACCTCGGGCCCGAAGGGAATCCTTTAACTGAGACCTGGCGTCCAAATACCCGGCGCATACCCAGACAACGTGCTCGATGTCATGATAGCCCTCGTCACAAGCGCACAGACTACTCTCCGCAAGCCCAATACGCCGCAAATGTGCATCTAAGGTGTAGTGGTTGGACATAAGTCGGGACATTACACGAATAAAATCCCGACCCACATCCATCCCCCTGAACCAAGGCTTCGTTGATACCTTTGGGATAATCGAATGTAGCCATCGTCCAAGTTCACCATTGCTCCACGAGGTTTGCCAACTGTAGAGTGTCCTCTGACGACAAATACTAAAAAATTCGTTGAAGCAGATTGGTCTTTCGTATATGTCACCATTTAATGCGCCCACCTTTGCTAATGAGTCGGCCTTTTCATTGCCCGGGATAGAACAATGAGAGGGGACCCAAACAAAGGTAATCTGATAAGATTTTTCAGATAACGTACACAAGGACTCCTGTATCTTCCCCAGAAAATACGGGAATTGCTTTTTAGGCTTCACCGCACGAAGAGCCTCGATAGAGCTGAGGCTGTCCGAAATGATGAAGTAGTGATCTGTGGGCAGAGTGTCGATGATCCCAAGGGTGTACTGAATTGCAGCTAACTCTGCGACGTAAACTGAAGCAGGATCATTGAGCTTGAATGAAGCGGTGATAGTATTGTTGAAGATACCGAAGCCAGTGGACCCATCGAGATTTGATCCGTCAGTGTAGAACATTTTGTCACAGTCGACTTCTCGGAATTTATTATAAAATATATTGGGGATCACTTGAGGGCGTATATGGTCCGGGATTCCACGAATCTCTTCCTTCATGGATGTGTCGAAGAATACAGTAGAATCACAAGTATCTAGGAAACGAACATGGTTGGGAGTATACGTAGAAGGATTAATGCTCTGTGCCATGTAATCGAAGTACAAGGACATAAATCGGGTTTGAGAATTAAGCTCGACGAGCCTCTCGAAGTTTTCAATCACCAACGGGTTCAGAATGTTGCATCGGATGAGCAATCGATATGAGAGTTCCCAAAATCGATTTTTTAGCGGAAGAAGGCCCGCCAGCACTTCGAGACTCATCGTATGGGTCGAATGCATGCAACCCAAGGCAATGCGCAAGCAACGATACTGGATTCTCTCCAGTTTGATGAAGTGTATGTTCGCAGCGGAGCGGAAACAGAAACACCCGTACTCCATCACCGACAATATCGTTGTTTTGTACAGCCTGATCAGGTCTCCTGGGTGAGCACCCCACCATGTTCCAGTTATTGTTCGGAGAAAATTGATCCTTTGTTGGCATTTCTGTTTCAGGTACCTTTAGAGTCGAACCAGACCCCGAGATATTTAAATGTGAAAACCTGGTTGATCGTTGCACCCATTAATAGAAGCTGGAGTTGCGCCGGCTCACGCTTCCTAGAAAAAACAACCAACTCAGTTTTCTCCGTGGAGAACTCAATACCCAGCTGAAGAGCCCAAGCAGACAAATTGTCCAAGGTATTTTGTAATGGTCCTTGCAAGTCGGCAGCTTTGGGCCCTGTAACAGAGACCACCCCGTCGTCTGCAAGTTGCCTTAGCGTGCATGAATTGGCAAGACAATCGTCAATGTCATTCACGTAAAAATTGTAGAGCAGGGGACTTAGACATGAGCCCTGGGGAAGACCCATGTAGCTAAATCGCGATGTTGTTAAATCGCCATGCGAAAAGTGCATGTGCTTTTCAGACAACAGGTTTAGCAAAAAGTTATTAAAAAATGGTGAAAGACCATGCTGGTGCAGCTTCTCTGACAGAATGTTGATAGAAACTGAGTCAAAAGCCCCCTTAATATCCAAGAAGACTGATGCCATCTGCTCTTTGTTAGCATAGGCCATTTGGATTTCTGTAGAAAGCAACGCAAGGCAATCGTTCGTCCCTTTGCCTTTGCGGAAGCCAAATTGTGTATCTGACAGTAAGCCATTTGCTTCAACCCAATTGTCGAGGCGAAACAAGATCATTTTCTCGAACAACTTCCGAATACAGGACAGCATTGCAATCGGCCGATACGAGTTGTGGTCGGAGGCTGGTTTTCCTGGTTTTTGAATGGCAATGACCTTCACTTGCCTCCAGTCATGAGGGACAATGTTACCCTCAAGAAACTTGTTAAATAAGTTCAGCAAGCGCCTTTTTGCAGTGTCAGGCAGATTCTTCAGCAAGTTGAATTTGATTCTGTCTAACCCTGGGGCGTTATTGTTGCATGATAAGAGAGCAAGTGAAAACTCCACCATCGAAAACGGTGTTTCGTTCGCGGTATCGGGAGGAGACGCGGCGCGGCACGTTTTCTGTACCGGGACAGAGTCCGGACAGATCTTCTTGGCGAAAGCGAATATCCAACGGTTTGAATATTCCACGTTCTCGTTGGTACTATTACGGTTACGCATACGTCGAGCCGTACCCCAAAGAGTGCTCATCGCTGTTTCTCTCGTTAACCCATCGACGAACCGGCGCCAATAACTGCGTTTTTTGGCTTTTATTAAACTCTTCATTCGCCTTTCTAGCGACGCGTACTGTTGATAGCTAGCGGGTAACCCGTCTTCCCGGAAGGCCTTATATGCAGTGGACTTCTCCGCGTACAGCTCTGAGCACTCTTTATCCCACCACAGTGTGGGAGACCGTCCATGGGTATTCGCGCTGGGTACTGGTTTAGTCTGAGCTTGATTCGCACTGTCGAGAATCAAGCCAGCCAAAAACCTGTACTCTTCCTCCGGAGGAAGTTCTTGAGTGGATTCGATTTTAACGGATATCGCGGTCGCGTAACTCTTCCAATCAATGTTCCGTGTGAGGTCGTACGAGGCGTTGATTGTTTTCGATGGTCTTGAACCGTTAGCAATTGAAATCACGATAGGCAAATGATCGCTACCGTGGGGATCAGAGATCACCTTCCACATGCAATCTAACTGTAGCGATGTCGAGCAAAGCGATAAATCCAACGCGCTTGCGCGTGCTGGTGGTGTAGGAATCCGCGTCATTTCTCCCGTGTTTAAGATGGTCATGTTGAAATTGTCGCAAAGATCTTGGATTAATGTTGATCTATTATCATCATGAAGACAACCCCATACCGTACCGTGCGAGTTAAAGTCTCCCAGAACTAGCCGCGGTGCCGGTAAGGATTCCGTGATATTACAAAGCGTTCGGTGCCCTACCGAGGCTCTAGGAGGAATGTAGATGGAAGCAATGCAAAGGTCTTTACCTTTGATTAAAACTTGACAAGCGACAATTTCAATGCCTGGTGTCGAAGGGAGGTTAATTCGGTTGAAAGAATAGCACTTTTGAATCCCCAAAAGTACTCCTCCATAAGGGTTTTCTCGATCCAGACGGATTATATTAAAGTCGTGGAAGTTGAGATTTATATCAGAAGTTAACCAGGTTTCACATAATGCGAAAGCATCACATTTTAAACTATTTAGTAAGAATTTGAAGGAATCGATTTTCGGGAGGATACTTCTGCAATTCCACTGTAGAACAGTGATCGAATCGGTGACCTCGTTCGATGACTTAGCCATCGAAGGATACGGGAAGGATCGCTGCAAGGAGGGGCCATTTAGTAGTCAACTGCTTCAAAAATGTTTGCACTATAGGGAGAAAACGTATCAGAAGGCTTTTAAGAGGATCAGTAACATTGAAAGCTGTGAAAATTAAGTCCACTATGTCAGAAAATTTCATTAGTCCGTTACTGGACTGAGTATCTGTTTGAAAAACGGGGACACTTGGGGTTTTTGGTGTCCCTGGAAGTGGTGGGTACTCCTTGTTAGAATTAATATTTCCAAGTCCTGGAGCAAATTGCTTCGGCTTTTGTGCATCACTTCCGTTGGATTTATTGGTTGTAGATGGCGCACTCTGAGTGGACGACACCTTGGCACCCTTACGAGGCAATGTAGGGGAGGCTAGATTTCTCCTCTTCCTGGATTCCCCTAGGTTAACCAATGATGTTCCCTCTTGTGGGTCGTCAAATTCTTGCTCAACGCCAGCCAAAAGAGCAAAGGAATTTTGGGAAGGGACAGATGACGAAGCATTCTTTAGCATTTCTGCATAAGAGTGCCTCGAGCGATCCTTAAGGGAGCGCTTAATTTTATCCCCGCGCTGCTTGTACACCGGGCATGACTTAAGAGCATGCGGAGGGCCCCCGCAGTAAATACACTTCTCAGTTTCTCCACCGCAAGCGTCATCCTCATGCTCTCCCTCGCATTTGCCGCACCGTTTTTTATTGCCACAATAAGTGGCTGTGTGGCCCAGTTGCTTGCAATTGCTGCAGTTCATTACCCGCGGTACGAACAGGCGAACGGGTAAGCGAACCCTATCCAGGAGGACATAGTTGGGAAGAGCAGACCCGGAGAAAGTCACCCGAATCGAGTCTGACGGAGAATAAGTTGTCTTATCATTTTCTGTTTTTGCGGAATACAATTGCTTGCATTCCAGAATCTTCACCTTTTGAAGTGAAGGGTACTTAAAGCAGCCAACCCCGTACTTCAACAGGTCTTCGCACTTTAGACCCGGTTCGGCGACTATTCCATCGATCTCCAATGCCCTACAAGGCACATACACTCTGAATTGCTTCGTAAAACGCTCGCTGCGAGCAATCTGGTTCGCCTGATCGAGGTCATCTACTATAACGCGTATCTTATTAGCTCGAACACGTGTTATCTGAACTACGGCCGGGTAGTTAGCAGTCAGCTCCCGTGATATTTCTAGAATATTGGGCGATTTCGTGTTGGGCCGGAAATACACCACCCAGGGTCCATTTGAATTGGCTGGGTATGTTTTAATACGGGGAGGACTGGGGGAATCAGGGGAGGGAGTAATATCGGGTTTATCCGGTAAATCCATGGGAATATCATTCCCATCCAATGTTCCTTCGCCCTCGGCCATTTAGGCACGAGGATAGCACGTGGTGTAAACGAGAGATGAAACTTGTATTCAGGGGAAAGGGAAAAGTAGACGGATCGGGGAAAGGGAAACGAAAGAAAGAAAAATAATACTTAGCTTACATAGCGGCGTGTCCGGCAATTCTGGTATTCACTTCACCAGCCTGGGCACCGGCGAACAAAGACTGCCTCAAACAATAGTTGACCTTCACTGTCAATATATATTCTTGTTCACTTTATGCACAGCACCAGAAAACGAACTGCTTCGATCGAGAGCTCGGAGAGTTATGAATCCGACCGCCTATGTTTTTGGTTGATTTAGTATAGATACTACCCAAATTATATGGATTTATCATTGAAAATAAATCAAAGAATGTTATGTTATTGAATTGTAGCATGAAGAAAATGGAATTCAATATCAATCTTGGAATGTCCAAATCACGAGCAGTAGTACGTAAAGATATTCCCATTTTTCTCGGAGCAATTACTAGACGAATACTATATTCATCACGTTTTTGTATCTTCCGTTTGTAATTATGAACCATTGTGAAAAAATAATAAAAAATAACAATAAAAATATATTCCAATTTTATAAATAATCATTTTCTTAGCAAAAAAGCGGTCGGATTTACCCTACTATTTAGAGATCGGATTTGCCCCACCGCGTCATTTTTCATTACGATGCAATTAAAAAAATGATGAGAAAGTTGGACTAAATTCATCTATGCACTTTGTAGGCCTTTAATCAAAGAATTTAAATCCGCTTACACTTTTTATGCTTTCACTTTAACAATAAGAAATATCCTGTAGTCAATGATACACAAATAATCAAATCAAAAGTTGTAAAAACAACAATAAGGTTTGAGCATCTCAATGTAGACTAGTAAAATGCTGTCATACCACCATTATAATTATTTTCGATGCTCTACACGACAACATTGATATTAGTTCGCTTAGTGCTTTCGATTTTCGATAACAGAGGGGGTCGGGTTTACCCAACGGTCGGATATGAATATATGAATAATATGGATTAAATTAACTCTTTCATACCTAATTATTTTGTCGCATATATAGGGTACCAAAGCCGGTTTTCTTAAAAGTGTTAGAGTAAAGAAACACGAAAAACCTGTTTTGATCAAGATAGATGCTTCTCTAGCAGTGTTAGAAGCTGCTGATTTTTTACATACTAATCCTTAATACACATCTCCTGCAAAGTTTTGAATAGTTTCGGCAGAAAAGGTAGCCGTCCAAATTAATAAGATTTATCAGTTTTCAAAAATATTTGAAGAAAACGAAGATATATAAAAATATAATTTTTCACCGATAACTGAAAATGTCTCTGGCAGCACTGCTCTAGTGAAATCCAATCAAAACAATTGCAATAACTTGAGTTCTACGGATCTTTCTTGCAACTATTAGCGCTCAAATAAACGGTGATTGTCACAATTATTAGTTTTACTTTTTTGTGAAGAAACCTTGTCCAAGCCCAAAGTTATATTGCCCATGAACGCATATTTGTCCCGTTTTCTATCTTTAAAGCTTTAAAGTAAAGCTATATGAAAATGTTGTTCATAAATAACAGGATAAACAGAGAGTTAATAAAATCAATAAAATGAATGGAATGAATAATAAAAACAAAATAAAGAATTTTTATCACAATAAAAATGTTTTCTATCTTTTTATCATTTTTTCATTTTGTTTGTTTTTAAGCAGTTAAATTATTAAAATGAAAAAATCAGCGATATTAAAAAGTAATAGAATTAATAGAAGAAATTATATTGTATCTAATTAATGTTCTAGATGAAATGAATAAAGTGAATGACTGAACAAAATTAGTCTGATTATTAAAATGAATAAAAGTGTGAACCGGAAAAATATCAGAAAAAAAATATTAGAAAAAAGTGAATAAAATAAATTAAATGAATAATTCGAATAAGATACATAAGATAATAAACTGATCGGAATGCATACAAAGAATTGAATGAATACAATAAATAAAATTAGGTCACATAAACAAAATAAATAAAACAATGCAAAATGAAAAAAATCTTTAAAATGAAATGATCATATATTTATTATTAGTCAAATATTTAAAATGCAATCGAATATAATACATTAAAGGAATGAGCTGGATAAAATGAGAATATATAATAATATTTTAAGAAAGTTGTTGAAATGAAGTAAATGAATAAAACGAATTTCACGAATTCCAAAACCATTGTTTCAGAATATTCTGAAATGTTTGTGAAAATCCCATTGCAAAGAGCACGTTTTCGTTCTTCTTTTCTTGACGGAATTTTTAGGATTATCTGGTGTTTCTACTATATTGATGGTCCTTAATTAGTCATCAGAAAATCTAGGAATCAGGAATTTGTTTTGGAATTAAAAGATATCTTTTTGGTTACAGGCATCTGAAAAATGATTTTGTATAGAATGGAATTTTCAGGTCCAGTATTTTAACGCGTAATTAGAAATAGTAAACTGAGAAAAGGCCACCTGTAAATAGTATTCATTCGCATTATTGTTTTATTGTTTTATTTGGGAGCAGGGAAAAGCCCGAGCTGGAGCTGAAATCCTTTCAATCTCGCTCTCCAGCAGGCATAAAACCTCCTCATCTTTTGCATCAACAGATTACAAACATCCAAATAATACATATAAACGATTCACTATAACTAATACTACGAGTACAATATTTACGCTTACAAACTAACACTGAGATTATTATTGATATGACAGGGTATTATGGAACAATCGCTTTACAACATCTCGGGACAAGTGAAAATCAAAGACATTAGAACAACGATTGAATAGACGACACATACTAGCAAATGGCTCATTATACCCGTAATTGGTCCTGGCATAAGGTATTCTTAAAAAGGGATGAAATCGAAGACTACGAGGTTGAATATTGAAATCCACATATTGTAGGAGATTAGAGCAATCAATTCGTGATTGTAGCAGATCAGCAATGAAAACAGTTTTAGAGACATCTCGTCGAACGGACAGCAGGTCGAGATTAATAATTTGACAGCGGTCCTGGTAACTCGGGAGGTTTAGTGGATCTCTCCATGGAAGTCGACGAAGAGCGAAACAAATAAATTTGCGTTGAATAGCTTCGATGCGCTGGATATCGATTTGGTAATATGGTGCCCAAATAACAGCACCATATTCAAGCGTTGAACGAACCAGAGCACAGTAAAGTGCCTTTAAGCAGTATATATCGTCGAAGTTCTTCGAAACACGAAAAATAAACCCCAGTTACTTAGAGGCCTTGGAAATTGTATATTCTATGTGATCCTTAAAATTCATTTTAGAGTCTAGTAGAATCCCCAAGTCTTTTACGGACGACTCCCTTGAGAATGGTTTGCGAAATCTTGTAGTCATATTTAATTATCGTGCGTTTGCGGGAGAAAGAAACAACGGAACATTTTGAAGGATTCAATACCATCCTATTTACGCTGCACCAACTTGAAAAAATATCCAACTGTGTCTGCAGAAAATCGGTATCTTCAGAATCTTTGATTAGATGAAATAGTTTGAAGTCGTCGGCGAATGACAACTTAAAGCATTCGAATGAAAAGTTTAAATCATTTAGATAGAGTAAAAATATGAAGGGTCCAAGATTACTTCCCTGTGGGACCCCAGAGGTCACTTCGAATGGCATGGTTGTGCAGTCTCCAATTTTCACAGTCATGTCACGACCAGCCAGATATGACTGGATCCAAGCCCGAAAGGAACCATTGAACCCAAGCCTATCGAACTTGGCCATGGCTATCTGGTGATTTATCTTATCGAAAGCAGCAGAGAAATCGGTATATATGCTGTCAACCTGAAGTCGTGCTTGTAAGGACTTGATGATGAAAGATGCATAGCAAACAAGGTTTATTGAAGTTGACCGTTTGGGCATAAAACCATGCTGGGTATCAGATATGTATCTAGAGCAGTTGTGAGTGATGAATTGGAGCACAATAATTTCAAATAGCTTAGATACTGCACATAAGGCAGCTATCCCGCGATAGTTTGATATAGGAAATTTGTTCCCTTTTTTAAACACAGGAAAAATGTAAGAATGTTTTCATGAATCGCATTGAAATATCTAGAAAAGAGTGTCAAATGTCCAGGCTATGTTGGCAATTATATTATTGTCGATGGCATAAAACTCATACATGCAGTCGATTACAATGCAGTCTTTTTCCACCCATCCTTATTACTTGCGAATTGTTTCGTTCGGAACTCTCGTTCTGGATATATGGGTTAATGAGTCCTATACAAAGCAATACCATTGCAAAGAAATGGTTCAAACTACCAGAATAAGCACTTAAATTCATCGAAAAGCCAGTAAGTATTGAAAGTGCCCCTGGACTGCTTTGATACACGAACATTCTTCAAATTACATGTCGTATTTTTTCGCAAATAAATATGCTTTTAGTCACATTGATCATGAAAAATGTATATTGGGGTTTTCAGTACAACTAGGGACCGTTCATAAACCACGTAGACCGAAATTTGAGAATTTTTAACCCCCCCTCCCCCCAAGTAGACCTTAGTAGACTTTTACCAAACCCCCCCCCCCCCACGCCAAAAGTCTACGTAGACTTTTATTTTTTTATTCGCGGGAAATGTAGAATTAGCAAGAAGCACATAATGTTCAATTAAAAATTAGCGTTCCGATTTATTTCAAACTTTTTAAATATTAAAGAAAGGTTTTTCACATTGGTTTTTTGTCTATGACTGATCAAATCAATTAATAACAAATCAAAGTGCTTGTCAACGTTTGTGTAGCGGAATACTTCTTTTCAAGGTTAGTCACTCAAGTATATGTAAATAGATTTATTGCCATAACTAGTTCAAGTTTTGGCCGAAGTGTAACCTACGGCAACAATGCAGAATTGCTAAACACTTTTTGAGCCTTACTGGTGCATTCAAAATTGTTAAATTAAAGGAAACAATTACAAAATAATACTGTCGACGTGTACTATTATCTAGACTAAAATAATACACCAACTATGCTCACAAACTTCACTTTTCGTGAACAAATATTTAAATCTTCCCAAACATATTTATTTTTCTTATGTAATTAATAGCCATATCACCTGAGAGTATTATCGCAAAGTATCAAAGCTTAACTCCGAATATTTTCGAAGATAAATGTAGTAGAACCGGTTTGCACGGAGTTGCGTAGGGTCAAGACATAAAATTTAACGGGTGTTTAAATATTTTGAAATCAGTGTAAATGATTGCAAGAGAAACTGATTAACTCGATTCAACACTTTGTTGTAGAAGTTTCACTACACTACTGCTTTAACCACCGAAATCAACAAATAAAAAAAATTAATCCACCTATTAATATAAATCGGGTGTTTTGTTGTTACAATGGTGGTTTTATTGCTTAACTTTGACCATTTTTCAACTTTTTATGGTTCATGCATTTAATGGTCCATGCATGTCTGCTAACCAGTGGTGTCTCAGATGATTTCAAAGTCAAAATCTTCCGTCGAGAGGAATTTTGGCCAAACATCTTTAGAACTGTCATTTTGTATTATTCCTAGATCAAAACTATATCAAAATATACGCAAGAAACAACAATGTGTGAGGTTGCCCAAACAAAATCGTGGGTTCTGGGTTGAGTGGTCGCTTAACGAGTAGTTACCTCAATAGTGTACTAGCTTTGAAGTGCCTGCATAAATACACCTAGCTGAACAGACCGATATTTTAAATACAACTCTCTTTAAATCCCATTTATAATTAGTAATACGAGAATAACAAAAAAATAAGAGTCTACGTAGACTTTTTCAAAGAGCCCCCCTCCCCCCTCGTAGACAAACGTAGACTTTTGCTAGACCCCCCCGTCCCCCCTATGAGTCTACGTGGTTTATGAACGGCCCCCTAAGTGTCAGTTGTGAGGAATGGTAAATGATGGTTAGAGCTGTGACATTATTTTTGTTTATAGTGCGAAATTTTGATTCTTTAAATCTTTATTTTCAATAATGCAACTGATAAATTTTCACTACAATTTTGTTATTCAAAAATACAGTTGCTCTTGGTGATGCTACGAGTATAATATGAATATGAATTATATTAGAAATCTATTTTCTCACTACTAGGAGAATTACTTGATGTATTCATATACCACCCAACGTTTATCTCACGAGTGAACGCATTGCTCAATCCAACGGGTAAATTCATCAACTCTGGACAATGAGGGTGGATGTAGCGTAGTTGGTAAATCGATTGCCTTGTACGCAGCGCACCTGGGTTCGAGTCCCGACCCCGCACATATGGTTAGAAATTTTTCATAAGAGATTTTTCTAACCCGAAGAGGCGAATGACCTTAAGGTTAAAACCTCTATAATCGAAATTGAAAAACTCTGGACAAATTTGCACAGTGAAGTGAATTTACACATTATTTTGTCTTTGAAATGAACTTGCTTATTAATTTTTGAGAAATAGGTAATTGATTATTAAGTAAATTCACAAAATGTTTTTGGAATCAAAATCCTTGAATCACGCAGATGTGTTTGCATACCCGGATATTCAAAATCGGTTTAGTTTTGACCCTAAAAAACCAGCAAAGCAATACTCTGTATGGAACGGTCTTGGCTTTAGTTAGTGGAAATTGGTAAGCGAAGAATGAAAATACAAAATGTTTAATATCTCCGCCGCTCGTGAACGGATTTTGACAATCTATAGCTTGTTAGAAAGGTATTTTCATAAACTTTTTGTTTCACGTGATATAGTTGCCTTGTTCGAATGTTATTCGCTCCAAACCAGCCCTGTTTTGACAAAATTACCCATATCTCAGAAAGTAAACAACATATCGAAAAACAAAAATAATAGTGTCAAATGGGAGCGTTAGGCCTTTCATTTGAAACTAGTTTCATTAAGATCGGTTCAGCCATTGCTGAGATAATTACATGACATTTTGTACATACATACATACACACATACAGACATTGTCTCAATTTGTCGAGCTGAGTCGATTGGTATATGGTATATCTTTTGTAAGAAATGTATAACTATTTAAAAATTTCTCAACCAGTTAGAAATTTTCGGGAGGGGTCCGAACCCCCAGGACCCTCCCCCTGGATCCGCCACTGGCTACTGCAGAAGACATGAGTGACTTCTGCAGTAGTCAGCACAGCACATTCTGCATGATAATTATCTTCACAAAATCCATCACAAGAAATCATTACCTCTCCGGGCGTGATAGGCAAGGCACATTCACAGCAAAACATCTTCAATCAGACTTTCTCTTGTTTAGTACTGCTAGTATGATGAAGAGTAACGTTCTATTTTATTCGACTGTATAGAAGCGGTAGTGTCGAATAGTAGCAAAAATGGATTGTTCGTTTGAGCGGGCGAAAAATCGGCTTTTTATCTTTAATATAGCCACCGATGTGAAATATACTATCCGAACACGATGCACTATAACTTGCATAGGCGAATGGCAACCAAATACGTAATGTAATTCGATCACGCGACAATTTTACACGAAAAATCGATAGCAGCTCAGCAGACAAACAACCGATCGGAGGGAATACACACAATTTCCGAAACCATATAAGCGATTCGTACGAAATTTTAGATATCTGTGGAGATATTATAGCTATCATTTGGGACTACGTTTGTGAAAATCGGCCCAACCAATTCCGGGAAACTAATGTGAGTTCGTTAATTTTGAAAGATGGCCGCTTTCCCGGGCACTTCCGGAACCGTCTATGGTGGTCAATGTAGTCAACGATAGTTTGGTTGGCCGTCGGTGACCTAGAACTGCAAATTTAAGTTGTTTGAGAGACATTTTAGCGAATTTTTTTACCTTTTTTGCTTTCATCGGGGTATCGGTTTGAATCGCAATTTGCTATGTGATCGCACGCCACAACCCGTAACTCCAGAACCGGAAGTCGGATTGGGATTCAATTTAATAGCCATTTCGGGGGGCGCAACACCTTTCATTCGAGACTATCAGGAATCAGGAATCAGTAGCGTCTGGCTCACATGGCACGTTCCCCATGTTGATCGGAGATTTGTGCCTTGCCAAGAATCGTCTTTTCATCATTCTCCTGATGGAAAGTATTGGGGAAGTGGCAAGGTTAGGGGTAAGGAAAACAACGACACAGAACAATTAAAACAGAGCATTCTGCACCCCCGGAGTGATGCTGAATGATCTGCACGTGCTACAATAGCAGGAATAAAACTTCCAACCCCCGGAGAGATTTAGAACCCATACTCAAACAGTGAGCGGATATATAAACACCCCCGAGGGGATATGGAGATAACAGAACGACAACTCCCCCGAAAAGATATTGTCATTCAAATACGGCTAAATACTATAGCTCTTTACCACACTTGGTTAGGAACAAAAGCATATCCTTAAATTTCAGCTCTCTGTACATAGGTTCATCTATGTATGGAGAACCAAAAATCCGGATACGCAATTGCATTAATACAATTGCATATCAAATGATATGATGTTCCGTAATCGGATTCACAAAGATCACATGAATATTACTCAGCGCGCTGAATAGTAGCCATGTGATAATTGAGTTTGCAATGTCCAGTCAGTGCCCTGACCAGAATACTCCAGTTGTGCTTGGAAAAATGCAACAAATTTCTTGACATTTTCGGACTCACATCCGGCAGAAAAGTCTTTGTTTGAACGCAAGTTTGCAAGCTACGCCAATGGTTGGCTTGTTCGAATGCAGCCCAAGAGCGAATCTTGTTCTTTATCTTACTTATCGACAGTGGTAGAACTGGTTGTAGACCAACGATATCAGTCGCAGCGCCAGCTCTAGCCAATTCGTCCGCCCATTCATTTCCAGTAATACTGGAATGACCGGGTACCCATAGAAGGTAGATAGCTTTTGCTATCTTAGCAAATGCTAAGTTCTTCGATTTGAGTTGCGATTACTAATTTCGATCTCGAATCTGCCGAACCAAGTGCTTTCAGGGCAGCCTGACTGTCAAAGCAAAAATAGATTCTTTTACAGCAAATTCCCTGTTGAAGTGCGGATTGTACGCCACACAGAATCGCAAATATTTCTGCTTGGAATACGGTACAGTATCTACCAAGCGAATGAGATTGGTTTACATGACAATAGACACCAGCACCGGCTCGGCCCTCCAACAAAGAACCGTCAGTATAACAAACTACGTATTCATTAAGTTGTCGCTCCATCCAGCCAGACAGCCATTCCTCGCGAAAAGGAATTCTCACATTGAAAGTTTTAAAAGGAATACTACATGTGAGTGTAAGGTCACTGGGAGCAAGTGTACATTCATCCCAAGTAACCATTTGGGGCCACAGTCTTGTGTGGCTAGTTACACGATCCATTAGGTTACTGTTCCAGAGCCCAGTAACCTTAAGACGGTATGCACTTGAAAGTGCTTCTTGTTTCAGAAACACATGTAGTGGTTTTATGTTCAAAAGTGCCTCGAGAGCAGCTGTAGGTGTTGTTGAGAGCGCACCAGTCATCGCCATCAAGACCATCTTCTGAAGATGTTTTAACTTTAATTGGATTGTCATGACTTCTCCCGTCTGCCACCAAACAAGGCACTCGTATGCCAGTATTCGTCTAACAATTGTTGTGTAGATCCGCTGAATGTACTTAGGTTTGAGTCCCCAAGATTTGCCGAAAGCCCGTCTACATTGGCCAAAGGCCATGCAAGCTTTCTTGATCCTGAAATCGATGTGAGCTGTCCAATTAAGTTTTGAGTCAAGAATTACTCCAACGTACTTAACTTGATCTTCGACAATAATTTCAGAGTCAAAAAACTGTAATGGACGAGTTGTAATCCTTCGTTGCGTGAAAAGCACCATTGATGTTTTATTTGGATTAACTGATAGTCCAACATGAACACAACTGCTCAACAACACATAAGGCGTGTTGCATCAAATCAAAAAGTGTGTTAATGCAAATACCGGTGATCATTATATGATAATCATCGGCGAAACCATACGTCGGAAACCCAAGCTCATTTAGTTTTCTCAACAAGCTATCGGCGACAAGGTTCCATAGAAGTGGTGACAACACACCACCTTGAGGACATCCACAGACACTCAGTTTCCTTATCTCTACTTGTCTTAACGATGAGCACAGATGTCGGTTGCTAAGCATTGCGTGTATCCAGTTCGTGATATATGAAGGTACTCCATGACCGTGCTGCTTCCAAAATGGATTCAAAAGACACGTTGTCAAAAGCACCTTCAATATCGAGAAAAACTCCTAAGCTTGATTGCTTTTGTGAAAAAGCTTTTTCAATGTTGTAGACAACATTGTGTAAGTAGACTTCCCCCGCTGATATGCATGTTGCATTGCATGCAGCGGGTGCTCGCCCAAGCTACCATTCCGAATGTAGTGGTCGATTAAACGTTCCACTGATTTGAGAAGGAAAGAGGTCAGACTGATCGGTTTAAAGCTCTTTGCCTGCTCATAAGTGACGCGGCCACCTTTGAGAATGAATTTGACAGTTATTTCCCGCCACGCTAATGGAATGTATCCTGTTGCAAGACTACAAGTAAGAACCTTCAAAATATGCTTGAAGTGTTCATATCCTTTTTGTAGTAGAACTGGAATAATTCCGTCCTTTCCCGGAGACTTATACGGAGCAAAACTTTCAATCGCCCATTTGATCGATTCGGTTGTCACAATTCTACGAGCAAATGCCCAAGAATCAGAACCACCTGAAAATAATTCAGGGGCAGTCGTCAGTGATGGCTCCGTACAACCTGGAAAATGTGTGTCAAAAAGACAGTTGAGTACTACATTTTCGTCAGACGAGTATTCACAATTGGCAGTTCTAATGGAACTGACATGAAAGTCTTTCGATTTCGAAAGTGACTTGTTTAATCTACTAGTCTCGTTGAGACTTAAGACATTTGTGCAGAGGCTTTTCCAACCACTTTGCTCAAAGGATCGAAGAGCATTTCTGTATGCTTTGCGAGCCAACTTAAATGCCTCCGACCCGTCCCTGCGTCTGCGATTCCAAGCTCTTCTACATAACTTTTTTAGTCGAACAAGTTTGGTATTCCACCAAGGTGTTCCTCTAGAAGAACGCATATCTCGAAGCGGACATGCCTCTTGGTATGCTGCTACTATGAGTGAGCTTGTTTTATCCACGACCTCATCCAAATCACTTGGAGATTCAATCGTCCGAAGATACCCATGAAACCTAGTCGCCAAGCCTTCTTCGTAGAGGTCCCAGTTCGTAGATTTGGGATTACGATAGGTGACGATATCTAGCGAGACGTTTAAATTATCAAAGACGATGTACTTATGATCAGATAACGACGGTTCGAGCTCGTTTGGTACGAGCCAATTTATAATAATGATAACCAGACACTAAAAATTTTGCAGTGGAACGTAAGAGGTATAAACAAACTCTCTAAATTTGATGAAATTTTGCAAACCCTTGACAGTTGTAAAACTTCCATAGATGTTATAGTGATTGGTGAGACATGGTTAAAAGACGACAATTGTGCTCACTATGAAATACCACATTTCAAAGCATTTTTCGTGTGCAGGCAACACTCTAGCGGAGGTTTAGCTGTGTATGTCAATCAGACTATCAAACATAGAATTGTAAAAAACTAAACCGCAGAAGGATTTCATCACATTCACATCGAACTGTTTATCAAAGGACAGTTTTATGATGTTCATGGAATTTACCGTCCTCCTAGCTTTGATTTCAATGATTTCTCAGCCTATTTAGAAAATTTGATGTGTTCAGTCCAATCGAAGCACTTGTGTGCTATTGTAGGTGATGTAAATGTCCCAATTAATCTTGCTAATAACAATATTATTAGAAGATATAAAATACTGTTGGAATCTTATGACTTTATTTGTACACTGTCCGTTTTCAACAAAATCCTCGAAAAATTATTTGTTGCTAGATTATTAGAATTTTTGAACAAACACAGCGTCCTCTATAGATTTTAGTATGGGTTTAGACAAGGCTCTAGCACCCAAACTGCTATAATTGAATTAGTTGATCTAATAATGAGCGAAGTGGATCATAAAAACATTGTTGGTGCTCTATTCCTAGACCTTAAAAAAGCATTTGACACTTTGGACCACACAATACTGCTGGCCAAGCATGAATGTTACGGTATCAGGAGCATTGCTCATTCTGTTATTCATAGTTACCTGACGAATAGAAAGCAATTTGTATCTGTGGATGGTGAACGTAGTAGCCTTGCTCCCATTGGAATCGGTGTCCCTCAAGGTAGTAATATAGGACCTTTGTTATTTCTGTTGTATATTAATGACCTAGGTAACTTGAGGCTTACTGGAACTCCTAGACTATTTGCTGATGACACAGCTCTGTTTTATCCCAACAATGATGTCAATACTATTATTAACTCGATCGATAACGATCTAAGTGTTCTCGACCAATATTTCAAAGCAAATTTATTATCACTAAACCTTTCCAAAACTAAGTACATGATCTTCCGATCCATACGGAAAACTTTGCCAACACATCATCATCCCAAACTTAGAGATTGTACAATTGAAAATGTGGACTGTTTCAAATATTTGGGTATACACTTAGATCCTACGTTATCCTGGACACACCATATAAAATTTGTCGAAAAGCGTGTGGCATCCTCTTGTGGTATTTTGTGGAGAGTTAAAGCGCTTGTTCCCCAGCGAGCTCTGTTGAACTACTACTTTGCATACATTCATTCACAACTTAACTACTTAGTATCGGTATGGGGGCGAGCAGTGAGCTCTCACCTTAAAAAGCTACAAACACTACAAAACAGATCCCTGGAAATTATATTTAATAAACCACTATTATATTCGACTTTGTTGTTATACTCTGAAAGTGCCCACAATATTTTACCCATAGCCCACTTATGTGACGTACAAACACTATTATTCATACACGACAACCTACATAACTCCATCGCGCAGCATAATATACATTTTACAACTTTAACACATTCTCGTTCAACATGTCGAAATAGTAACTTGCAACGCATTCGAGCAGCCACAAACCTTGGCCAAAAGCGCATTCTGTTTTATTGGCCCTACCAAATATAATGCACTTCCACTTGACATGCAAAGAATCGATAATCGTACCATCTTCAAGGCTAGATTGAAACAGTACTTTAAACATAGGCTTAACGAAATATTTATTTAATGATATTGTTTTGTAATATAATGTAAACATACGTCAGCAGTATTTAACTTTAATTTAATTTATAATGTGGATCCCTTAACAGGAAATCTATTTCCACTGGGATTCCACCTTAATTAATTATCTTAAACTAATTGCACATCAATAAATTTCTGTCTCAGCTCAGTTTGTTTTATTTGTTTTGTTTGTTTTTGTTGCCATTGTTCATGGGCTGAGACAAGTTGCGTCCACTACCAGGGGGCTCTTGTATGAGTTCTATGGTGTGGGGGAGTGTGGTGAGCAATTAAAAAAAAATTACCAACTCATGCGTAATACAGTCAGAGCAGAGAGTTACATCTAACACCTCTTCTCTGCCAGTTCGTGCAAATGTTGGGCGGTTTCCTGCATTAAGAATGTGCAGATTTGTGGTACTTAAGTATTCCATTAATTCGGTGCCTCTCAAATTGATATCTGAGCTGCCCCAAATTATGTGGTGGGAATTTAGATCACTGCCGATTATGAGAGGAAACCCATTTCTGTCACAGTATGATACAACCCTTTTGAAATCATCAGAAGGTGATAGTTCATTATGCGGCAAATATGCCGAACAATAGACGTATTTCTTGTTTATGTTGTCAACGTCATATTTACCGTGACAGTACAAATATCACGAGTTGTGAGGTCCGATAAAGACAAGCGTCAATAGCACTATTCGCAAGTATACATGCACGAGGCATTTCACGTGGATTTGTCATGCCATTTTTGTTGAAAGCTACGCAGACGGGGTTAAGTAGCTTTCCAACATAGAAGTTTCCTTTATGGAATTACGGTTCGTGAACCAAAGCTATGGACGCTTTTCCTTCCTGCACAAGGCGAGATAGATTCATAGTTGCTGTACGTTTATGCTGAAGATTAATTTGTGCAACTCTAACCATATTCGATTACAGCACTACACATTTCATCATCAGCACTTGTTGTACAGCAACTAGAAGTTACCACACACGTTGGCTTATAATCGCATATAGCGAACCCCGAAATGGGTATTAGGGGCATGACCATCATTTGAATCCCACGATTTGCGAAGAAACGAACGTCCACTGTGTCAGAAATTCGCATAACACAGCAAGGGTAAGACCCACGACACTCCGTGTGCTACTGGCGTATTTTAGTCGTGCCAGCCATTCAGTCCTCGGCACGGAGTAACACCATGACTTGAGGACTCCTGTTTTCAGTTGCCTACTACGACTTGGGAACAGGAACCCAATGGATCAATTCTTGGTTGACATACTTCAACCCGCCGGATGCCACACGGCCTCTAGGCTGGTTTTGTCCGGAGAAAGATATTAGAGTTATCAACCTCCTAGTGGACTACAGCCGAAATTTTTACCTTTTTTGCTTTCATCGGAGTATCGGTTTGAATCGCAATTTCCTATGTGATCGCACGCCACAACCCGTAACTCCAGAACCGGAAGTCGGATTGGGGCGCAACACCTTTCATTTGAGACTAAGTTTGGTCTAGCCATCTCCGAGAAACCGATGTGACTGTTATTCTGAATTTGTATACTTCCGCCGGGGCTTCCGAAACCGATGATGGTGGCCAATGGTGCCAAGAGACTTTGAATGGATGTTAGTGACCTAATACTACAAATCGAAGTAGTTGTGGTTACGCTTTGGAAAAAATTTCACCTTTATACATTCATTGCAGAATTTATTAAAATCGACATTTTCTACGTGATCGTACTGATCACCCTGTAATTCCGGAACCAGAAGTCGGATCCATTAGAAATTCAATAGCAGCCTATGGGAACGTTGTACCTTTCATTTGAGATAAGTTTGTCAAAATCGGTTCCGCCATCTCTGAGAAAAATTAGTGACATTTTTGGTCACATACACACACAGACGCACATACATACACACATACATACATACACACATACATACATACACACATACAGAGAAATGCAAAAAAATTATCTGATCACTGGCTTTCTGAACGTTTTGTTAACAGCAGCAAGGATGGGCAAACCTTGCCCTTCAATGCACAGTGGTCGCAATGGTACCAAAACGTGCGTTTAATTAATTGTGCTCTAGGAGTTAACTTTAGTGATTTGGTGTGTTAGGAAGACTTTTTTGGAATGTATGCCCCCTTCTTTTGATGTATACTGAATTGTGATTAATCCACCTAAAAGTGAGATAGAAAATATATTTCTACTAACTTTCGAGATAGAGAAATAATGTCAATGGCAAAGTTGTAGAAAATTTTACTACGAGAAAACTTCCTGAACATGCAAACTCTCCAAAATGTAACGGTGTTGAGATGAAGTGCGTTGTTCGTGGAAGACACTTAAAACAATTTTTTCATTATAACTTTTTTCTGAGATTTTTTCAATTTTTTAAATGTTTGAAGAAGTTGTTGAAATTGAGAAATTAAACCAATTTGTCGAAGACGTCAACATTTTTTATTTGAAAACTTAAGAGTTATTGAATAAAATAGTTTAAAAATACCGCCATTTTGAACGTCAATTACTAGGAGATGTGGAAATATGTGGAAGACATTTCGATTCTATTAGGGGCCATGCATAAATGACGTAGCATTTTGGGGGGTAGGGAGGGTATACCAAATTTGTGACGAAGTGTGACGAGGGGGAGGGTAGGGTCAGAAGTTGTGCGACGTAACATTAAGTTTAAAACCCATTGTTTAGAGAAAACAAATTAAATGATCCTCGATTCCCAAGAGAAATAAATTGAAATTCAAACAAGTTGCTTTTGATACGGTTTTTCATGAGGTAAATTTTACGATTCGCGGAATCACAAGTTCTCAAAAATACGAAAAGATTTTGAATGCGGATTTAACTTGCTACATTAGTTAGCTTATGTTGATAACTAGTAGACTTAGTTTGGATTCAACCAAACAAAATTTAGTAATTTAGATGAACGTATGCTTCTTAGAATCATTGGCAGCTGCAGGATTGTGAACTGAGAGAACTTCTCTTAGTGCTCCCCTTGACATATACAATTCATAACAAAACTATCAACACTATATATTTATCATGAAATCTCGACAAACATATGATTACAGCTTAAAAGCCAACTGACAAAATTCTCTTTGAAGGGAAATTCCGGACAAACCGTTACTCGCCAATCACAGATGTTGGTAGTAAACAAAAGAGAAAAGTTTTCTCTTTTATTAACTGCTATGAACCATGTTTAGCCAGTAACGGTTTGTCCGGAATTTCCTTTCAAAGAGAGTTTTGACAGTTGGCTTTTAAGCCATAATCATACGTTTGTCGAGAACTGGGCTTATTTTGCACGCAATTTGGTGTTATAATGAAAATGTTGATGAAAGTCGTCAAACATTTTGAAAGGACATGTATTTAAAATAATTGAAAAACATATGTAATTTTTTTCATCTGCCGGCCGCTTGCATGGGACAAGGGGGGGGGGGGGTAGGTAAATGCTACGTTATTTACGAGGGGGTGGTTAGAATTTTGTGACCAAATGCTACGAGGGGGGAGGGAGGGGTCGAAAATCGCTGAAAAAAAGCTACGTCATTTGTGTACGGCCCCTTAGAAAGACAGTGAAAAGTACTACAAGAAAAAATAGTAGTTACAACGGGCATCAACTGGCCTGTATGTAAAATTACTGTTCCATCAATGCACGTTTTGTATTTTGTGACAAAATAAGTAAGACTTTTTCAACATAACTTTTTTGGTGATTTTTCTATTCGTCAAATGTTCTAAGAAATCATTGGAAGTTTCAAAGCACACATATGAACTCTAAGTTTTCTGTAATCTAAAATTTAGGAAATATTAAAAAATTGACACAACTTTGAATGTTAATGCTATAAGACATGCACAAATTTTAACAGTATTTGCAGGAGTAAGAACCATTGCCAAATGTATTATATGACGTTTTCACGAAACGATTTCGTAATCAGAGTTGCATTTTAGAACCAGAATAGCCAGAAAAACTTTAGAGAAATATTTTCACGTGTATATTATAACTCAGTCGAATTTTAATTTCAAATATTTAATCATTCAATGTGGCTTAACCCTTTAGTTCCCACCACAGCCTCTAGGCGGTCTCTATAAAAATCTAAATAAAACTACTAAAACATGATTGTATGTTGTCATCCGCACTAGCATTTCTTCCCAACGCTCACACCTTTCATACTTAGGGGCAGATCACTTGTGATGCATTTTTAAAAATCAGCGAAATTAAATGCATTTCTTTCCATCAAAATAGAAATTCGTAATGCATTTTGCGTTGTGTGCAATGTATTTTGCGTTGCGTGCAAGACGTCAAAACCCTGCAAAAAACAGCCCTACATTCAACAAAACATCGAACAAAGTGGATCAGTGTAGGACGATTGTTAAGTAATCTTTTCTGCGAGGGAGTGCAAAGTTTTCTGCGAGGGAGTGCAAAAATGGAAATTAAATGCATTTTTTCTAAGTTAATGCAAATTTGTTATACATTCCTAGAGTGATCTGCCCCTAGTTTCATACGCACATATTGTTTGAATATTCGTAGCTTTCTGTTAAAGGCAATTGAAGCTTAAAGTTGAAAAGTCGAGGAAAACGTGGAAAAAAACTATTTTGTGTTTAGTGGTAATCTTCATTAAAAATTTTTTAACTATTTTTGGAAATTTCAACAACTAAAAAAAATATTTTTGAGTAGCCTGTTACTAGCATTTCACTGTAGATGTGAATTGGTTTAGTGGAATAATTCGGAAGTTTAGTTTTTTTTGTAAGATACTTTGCCCGCTTAAAGGCGGTGTTGAGCACCTGAGCGAAAAAATTTCAGTCTTTAGTGATTACTTATGGTTGGACTTTGTCAATGCATTCTTGATCCAGAAACGTAAAGAGATTATATTATATAAACTCTATTTCCCATAGGTACAACCAGCGTTTGTCGTGTCGACTCGGAATGCCCGACAAATGCATACTGTGAGCACTACAACCCTCCCACTACCTTCGGCATTTGCTCTTGTCTCCAGGGATATTTTATACTTACTAACAACTATACGCGCGAGTGCATCCGATGTACACGGTAAATCTGTTCCTGATCAGTTCAGTTATTTACTGCCTATCATTTTCAGTTGCAACGGCAATAGGCGACTACTGTCAGCACGACGACCAGTGTCAGTATCTGCTAAGTACGGACTCCGAGTGCCGTGCAAACTCGTGCCAATGCCGAGAGGAAACTCATTATGTTGAGCGGGAACGGCGGTGTTACAAAACTAGCTACCTTGGCCAATATTGCCGGCTAACAAACAATTGTGTCGGTGACTACATGTACTGTCGCGATGGCATATGTGTTTGTGCAGTGGGTAAACACCCGAACGCTGGCAAGAATTTGTGTTTGCCGGATGTATATCTGGGTGAAAAATGCTACCGTGATGAGGAGTGCATAGCAGAAAACTCCAGATGCAGTGACGTGTGTCGCTGTCGAATCAGCCATATCTTGAACCGAGAACAAAATCAATGTCTTCCAAGTAAGTAGGTCAAACCCAAAGAATAATGAATTGATTCTTCAAAAGCAATGGCGCGTAACATCAATAAAATATAATTTCTGTCTCTGTTTTTTCGTTTCAGTTGTCAGAAAGCTCTATGATCTGTGCGAGGAAGATCTTCAATGCCTATACAACATTCCATTCTCCCGCTGCCAAATCACAACGGTACGAAACGGGGAGAGCGTTGGAAAATGCACTTGTGCCAACGGTTACCACGAGATCGGTTATGTAAGCTAACAATTTTGTATCATTCTTTCAGCATTTATCGTTTTTCGGCAGGTGGTGGACTCGTGCAGTCGCACGGTGGCTCCACCAGTGCACATAAATAAAAACATCGTCTATTTTTCCAAGCCAAACTATTTACATATAGACATTACAGAGTTAAATTGCTTCGTAATAATGTGATTGATAAGGCGATTGATTCGAGAATCAATAGCATATCAGCTAGTGATTTTTTTTTCTGATTGTAGCTTCGTCAATAGGTTGCTTGCGCTTCATTTTGTTGTTTAGTTGTTTTAAGGGGCGGTGGGGGTTCAAGGGTTTCAGCGAGAAAAAAAATCTTTTTTGCGATTTTTTTTAATAACTTTTCGTGCAGCGAATTGATCAAAACTTTTGTACATTATAGTATATCTTTTCAATAACATGCTGTAATTTTTCTATGCAAAAATATCGACAAACGACTCGGTGACGAAGCTTTTTGTAGAACGTCTCTGGAAAAATTTGATTTGCGGTGTTACCTGCCATTCCAAAACTACTCAACCGATTTCTATCAAACTTTGCATACACATTCTATGTAAAAAATACCCAACCCTTACGTTGAATTTTTGAGATAAATTTTTGATTAGGGTTTTTTTACTCACTTTAAATAAAAACTACTATTTTTCACGAAAAATTCCACCTTTTTATGAGTAAACATCCCTTTAAATGAAAAATTATCTCAAAAACTCAACGTAGGGATTAGGTATTTTTGACATAGAATGTGTAAGCAAAGTTTGAAAGAAATCGGCTAAGGAGTTGTTTAATAGCAGGTAACACCGCAAATCATGTTCTTTTCCAGAGACGATATTTTTGCATAGAAAAATTACAGCATGTTGTTAAAATGGTACACTATAATGTAAATAAGTTTTAATAAATTTGCTTCAGGCAAAGTTCTAAAACAATTCGCAAAAAGTGTTTTTTCACACCTCACCCCCCACCCTCACTTGAGCGATTTTAAATATTTTTTTCATTAAGAATTTTCAAGGACAGGGTAAGATGCAAAATGTTTGGGGATGGTTTGAGGGGCATAAAATGCGCTTCTATGGACGTAGTAAAGGCACAGACTAACAGTCATAACACTATGAGGGAATCCCCTCAAAACATCGATCCGACAATTTACCCAGAACACTATCTCCACCTTTTATTCACGGTCCCAAACAATCATTTACTGTTGCGTTACCCCTCAGGTTTGGGAACAATTTTTCACTAGTGGTCTATCCCCCATATGCTTGTTTATATGTCAGTGGCGCCATAATTTCAAATGTAGCCATAGTCCCAACTACAAATATATTTAAAATGACCGTTAAAGCGGGCGAAGCTTTGTTTTTAAGTGTTATGTCTGTTAGTCTGTGGTAAAGGTTTAAATCTTTCGTTCTCTTCTAAAAAAAAATAATGTCATTGGAGTAGAATTTTTTCTGGAGAGATTTATCTAATCCAAAAAGAGGCGAATGACCTTAAGGTTAAAACCTCTATAATCAAAAGAAAAAAAATATTGTAGGGAAGTCCGAGGAGGGTTGAAATTTTGTTTTTATTAGGTAAATAGTCTTAGTCTGTCGCCTTTGAGTATAGACGTGTTTTTACGGTCCGTAATTAATTGTTATTTCTTTCTACCGTCGCACGTGCCCTGTCAAAAAAAAATGCGGACGATCATGGTCAGGCGATTTAAACAGTTTGACGTTTAACTCAACTCGCCTGTGCTAATTGCCCCTAGGAACAAATGCAATTTGCGAATGCGATTTAAATGCAATTCCAACACTTAGACAAATTTTCTGGCGGCTGAAAAGGACTTGGTTGTTTTTGCGTTTTTCAAACATGGCGGTTCATGTTTAGCTTAAGCTTAAAATAGTTTTTTTAAACGATTAGCGTGTTCTCGCTTGTATTTTGTTTGTCTAGTGCACTTCATTTAGCCAACCAGTGGCGTAGCCAGGGGGGGGGGGGGTTGGGGGTTAAAACCCCCCCAAACCAAAATTAATTGGATTGAAAAAAAATTGATTCTGACGAATTTAATTTAATATTCCACAAAATATTTTTGGAAAAATATTCTCTGATCACTACATTGAGAACTGTGTTTAAAGCGTCATGAGAACTTTTGGAAAATTGTGGGAAGGGGATCTTGTAACTTATCTCTTAGCCAAAATCCCATACTTGTCAAATTACTTCAATGTAAAATAAAATAACTGTCTGAATTATTATGAGCTCATTTTTGGAAAGATGCTTCAAAATATGGATTAGAGACAATTTTTCGAATGGGAATCTAAATTTGAATAGGTTGATTGCATATAAAACATAAGCTTGTTTACCGAAAACTTACATACATTTCAACATTTGCTGAAAATGTATTTTTTTAGATTGTGTAGAGTTTAGACAACAATTCAATATGGTTAACAACAAGAATAACATTTCAGAAACTAGTTGAAAGCTGATGTAATTTTGTCTCTAGCAGGTCAGGATCGGTTTTATGAGCATTGGATTTTTGTTGTATTATCAACTATATGAATAGCCTCTTAGTAGGATGCAATGAATGGCGTACTAAAATTTTGTGTGCTACGTACTAGTACTGCAAGTTGTGAGGTTGACTAATGAAGAAAAGAAAAATTAATGCTCGATAAATTTTTAACGGTCACGATCACATTCATTCGAAACTGCCAAATTTCGATGTTAAGTAACATTGAAGAATTTCAAAACGTAAAACTGTTCATCTGCTGATAGAATAATTTTGACGGTTAATCCTCCTAGAAGTAATTATAGACAAGAATTACTCTTCAACCAAATTTGGGTCGAGACTTAATGTCTCCAGCAAAGTTTTCGAAAGTGTTATTTCAAACAACTTTGTCAAAGACATAAATATCCCACATATTCAGAGTATCGAAATATAGTAGTAGAAAACCATTACAACAAGCTATTCTGAAATTACTGTATTTGATAAATCTCTTCTGCGGTAATTAAATAATAAATTCACATTGCGTTCAAGGTGCCTTTGAAGCTTTCAAAAAAATAAGGGAACTGGATTTAAAACAAATAATTCCCAGATATAAAAAGGACTCAAAAACACAAAGAGTGATTTTATTTTCAGGAGCTAGCATCAATTCGGCGCTAGCTTAGGCCGCCCACCAAGTTAGTGTCGGATTCTAATGAGATGAAGTCGAAACGCAAGTTTCAGTTCCATCCATCCATAATTTAGTTATAGGTTTTGTGTTCTCAAATCGCAATGATTGTTTCAAACAATTTTATCCGTAGCGCAGAAAAAAATAGTTTTCACCTAAATTTTCGAGTCCATTTAAATCCCTATATGTTGAATTCATGTAGCCTTCATATTTTCAACAAAATTGTTTGAAATGACATTATCAAAAACTTTGCTGAAGGCAAGACATGGTCTCTTAATATTTTTGAAAAATTAATTCACTATAATTACCTCTATGAGAGTTAATCACTAAAATTTCTATATCAAAGCAGGCACTGTTTTATGTTGATCACTTCCTAAAGTTGTCAAACCTTCAAAGTCAAGGATTATTATATTAGGTGATCTTGAACGTTGAAATTTTTTTAGATCATTTATCCCACTTTAAAAGATCGCAATTTTTGACTTCATTGACATATTATACAAGAAAATAATCTATAGAGGTTTGAAAACTGTTCCATGTTGATTCTTCTTGTTTGTAGACTGGAATGACATCTGTTAGACTACTTATGTTTTTGAGTTTTCAATAATTTATCAAACTCATATTAAAATTTAGCATTTTTTCAAAAAATTTGCGATTTTCATCAAAACCCTCTCCAAACCAAATTTCTGGCTACGCCACTGTAGCCAACAAATGTGGGAAATTGTGGAATAGTGTGTAAATATAGTGGAACAAGATATCTGACCTAAACTCTTAATAAAAGTCAGATTGAGGTAAGTTTTGGTGTGCAATGTCAGTTTCACCATTGATTCTTCCTATAGTTTGGTGGTGATTACCTAGTGTAGTGATAAGTTTATGTGAGTAGCTAATGAATCCGAAAATAAGTAATATTTGTAATTTTCATATTAGGCAATTAAGGGCGATTAAATGGCGCGTTCCCTGGGCGATTCGGGGGCGATTTAAGGGCGGGTGAGCGGCTAAAAAATGACGGCGGCAAATCGCCCAAATGTTGCATTTGAAATAGCCCACTAATTGCCAGATATTTGCTGGCAAATTGAAGGGCAATTAGCGCATCCGAGTTGGCAAATAGCTCCCCGTTAGCCAGTAACTTGCCCTTTTTGACTGGGAGTGTTCAATACGACTAAAGTACGGTTATCACAATGAGCTGCAGTGTGTAATTTTGCAATATCAGCGATGATCGGTTATTGTTACAGTGTGAATCAGAGATGCCAGATTTGCAGACAAGTCTGCAAATTCGCAGATTTTTAATTTAAGCTGCAGATTTCTTCGATGACGCAGATATTTGCAGATTTTTTAGTTTGGTTGCAGATATTTGCAGATTTTTTAGTTTTGTTGCAGATATTTACAGATTTTTGAATGTAGAGGCCTTTGATTACACTAGCTTTCCTGACATTTTTGTTCTTCATAGACTTTTAAAATTTTTATTGCAGACATTTGAAAAAAGTACCTGGCATCTCTGGTGTGAATTCTGTAGAAAATGTTATCATGCAGCTTGTGTAAGAGTCCAGCGAAACCAAGAAAAATTTATTTCGCATTTCATGATTCCCTTATGTGCAGACTGCCAGCATAATCTAAAGGCAGGCATAGACACACGAAGGTGCTAAACCAACAGGAAAAACTATTTGAATCTATTACTACGCCAACGGACTGCAACTTACATATAGCAGCTGACATAAAAAAGTTCAATTCAATTATTGACTTATTTGAAAACGTTGAGTTGCAGCTTAAAAAATCAGTGCCGAATGTGAACATAAACACATCTTCGCAAGTGGCAAATGCGGCTTTATCGCAGGCCATTGACAGCAATTCTTTTAATAAGGCCGATGAGCTGATCACTGTTCAACATTGCTTTGGGTCCCACAAAAAAACACATTGAGGAGCATGTAAATGATCTCACTGCCGATTTGACCAGAGAATTGAAAAAAATCTGCAGCGAAGTTCAGAACTTAAGCACCCTTACCACAGATATGGCAGCTCATTGCAATGAACACTATATGAGCGAATCGCGTCCTATGCGTGAAGTTTTAGACGAAGTGAAAACTAACAAATTCAGTTTGCTGTGACTCCGAGTGCCGTGCAAATTCGTGCCAATGCCGAGAGGAAACTCATTATGTTGAGCGGGAACGGCGGTGTTACAAAACTAGCTACCTTGGCCAATATTGCCGGCTAACAAACAATTGTGTCGGTGACTACATGTACTGTCGCGATGGCATATGTGTTTGTGCAGTGGGTAAACACCCGAACGCTGGCAAGGATTTGTGTTTGCCGGATGTATATCTAGGTGAAAAATGCTACCGTGATGAGAGTGCATAGCAGAAAACTCCAGATGCAGTGACGTGTGTCGCTGTCGAATCAGCCATATCTTGAACCGAGAATAAAATCAATGTCTTCCAAGTAAGTAGGTCAAACCCAAAGAATAATGAATTGATTCTTCAAAAGCAATGGCGCGAAACATCAATAAAATATAATTTCTGTCTCTGTTTTTTGACATTGAAAATGTCTTACTGCACTATCTGGGGCAGGGTGTCATTCTAAAATCTAAAATCAAACGATGTCACGTTTTTGCGTCACTATTTTGAACGCTAATAACTTTCTTATTTATGAACGGATTTCCGTCTGGTTTTCACTAAACAATTCAGAATTAACTGAAATTATGTTTTATTGCTATAGTGTTTTTGTATTTCAATAGTACACTATTGAAAAACAAGCAAAAATGAACAGATCTCGAAAACGTGAAAACTCTCATACATCAGTCAATCTATCCCCGGCAGCGCCGTCGAAAGGGAGCAGCTTAGTGATTCAAACGAACACGAAAAGTTATAAATAAATGTGCCGTGTGCCTGTTTGAATCAGTTGTTGCTCTTTTGCCAGCCAAATAACATCGTATCTATAGCGTCTCGTACGACAGATTTGAGCACCCAGCACACTACGCTTCTATGAATGACGTCATCCTCGACTATTTAAAGAATATCATTTCTCGAGCGACTTCGGGCCATAAAGAACAGCAGTAGCAATCATGCATGTTGACAATGCGCTGCGTAGAGTGCTGCATTTGATCACTGCTACCGCTGGGGGTGATCCGATGTAAAAAGCGCGCGGCAGGAAGAGTTGCCAAACCAGCCAGTTGAAGCCGACTAATCGTTCCATTCTGCATGTTATTGTTAAATTAAAAACCCTTTTAAGGGCTATAACAAACAATGAAGAACAAATTTGAATATTTCCAATCATTGACAGCGATAATTCAATTGCGCAATTTATATTCGTTATTTGTTGCTTGCACACGCGCAAGCAATCTGAAATTTGCAACAATCTGTTATTTGTTTAAATTTATCCTTCCGAAACAATACAAAAATGGGCAGCTACTTAAAGTACATTTCGAGGCTGAAATTGGTGAAAACCTGTGATTTATTAAAAAATAATCTTTCGGAAACATAATCCAAAATTCTGCAATGTTTCAGAAAATTGGAGAATGTAGCAACACTGCCAACTAGCGAAAGCCGTACCAAAAAGAATCCGCAAATTTTTGTTCGTCATTTTTCATGAAGGCAGTCCTTCCATCAACAATGCGAAAGTGATAAAAGCCGATGTCACGTTTCAAACTATCAGTATTTCAAATTATCTGTTGAAGGGGAAGGTTGTTTGTTTCTTTCCAATTTTAATTATTTATCCGATGTAAGTAGCACGTGGCTGGAAGAGACGGCAAACCGTTATTGCGGCTGACTGTTGGTTCCATTTCGCATGTTATTTTTGTAAATTAAAAGCCCTTTTCAGGGCTATAACCAACAATGAAGAACAAGTTTGAAAAATTCTTGACGATGACAACGATAACCTAATTCCGCCGTTTATATTCGTTACTTGTTGCTTGCGCGTACATTGACAATCTGAAATTTACAACAATCTGTGATTTGTTTAAAATTATCCTTCCGAAGCAATACAAACATGTACAGTTATTTAAAAGTATATTGTCATGCTGAAATTGGCGAAAACCAAATCCAAAAGTCTACAATATTATAGAAATCGGAGGATGTGAAAAATCCGCAAATATTTTTTCGTTATTCTCGTGAAGGTAGTCCTTCCATCATCAGTGCGAAAGAGATAAAAGCCGATGTCACGTTCCAAGCTATCAGTATTTCATATTAGATTCTGAAGGGAAGGGTTGTTTCTTGTTATTTCGAAATATTTATCTGATGTAAGTAGCGTGAGAAGGCAGACCTTGTTTTGCAGCTGACTAATTGTTCCATTCTGCATGTGATTTTTGTTAAACCAAAAGCCCTTAGTTAGTTTAGTACTTTTCATTCCATAGCACGCGTGTTTGTGGATTCCACAAATAGTCCTTTTCAGGATTCCGCCAATGGACTCCAAATATAGAACATTTCAGAGTTAATGTTAATTATACTACCGAATATATAAAGATACATATGTTAAACTTTCTTTGTTTACGAATAGTTTGAGTTATGACCAGTTAATTTTCTATCATGCTTGCAAACATTTAATTTGATAGCAGGTATTTAAAGATAGATGTAAGGTTTTGTTTGTGAGCATCATTAATTGATGTTCCCATTTCATGGATTTGAATAAAACTTTTTTAAAACTTGAATTTATCACACTATAGGTTATCGATTTTAATTTAAAAATTCAACAATTATCTCTAGTGAAGAATAGCATGCCTGTGTGTAGTTCTGAAGCAGTCTATGGCATTAAGGGGTTTTAATTTGGCCACGGATAATATTGATTGCTTATAAAACTGGCTACATTTTTAATGTCATCGTGGTCGTGTCTTGTACACAACCCTTAAATTTTTCAGCTTTTCGTTTCAGTTGTCAGAAAGCTCTATGATCTGTGCGATGAAGATCTTCAGTGCCTATACAACATTCCATTCTCCCGCTGCCAAATTACAACGATACGAAACGGGGAGAGCGTTGGAAAATGCACTTGTGCCAACGGTTACCACAAGATCGGTTATGTAAGCTAACAATTTTGTATCATTCTTTCAGCATTTATCGTTTTTCGGCAGGTGGTGGACTCGTGCAGTCCCACCAGTGCACATAAATAAAAACATCGTCTATTTTTCCAAGCCAAACTATTTTCATATAGACATTACAGAGTTAAATTGCTTCGTAATAACATGATTGATAAGGCGATTGATTCGAGAATCAAAAGCATATCAGCTAGTGATTTTTTTTCTGATTGTAGCTTCGTCAATAGGTTGCTTGCGCTTCATTTTGTTGTTTAGTTGTTTTAAGGGGTGGTGGAGGTTCAAGGATTTCAGCGAGAAAAAAAATCTTTTTTGCGATTTTTTTTAATAACTTTTCGTGCAGCGAATTGATCAAAACTTTTGTACATTATAGTATATCTTTTCAATAACATGCTGTAATTTTTCTATGCAAAAATATCGACAAACGACTCGGTGACGAAGCTTTTTGTAGAACGTCTCTGGAAAAATTTGATTTGTGGTGTTACCTGCCATTCCAAAACTACTCAACCGATTTCTATCAAACTTTGCATACACATTCTATGTAAAAAATACCCAACCCTTACGTTGAATTTTTGAGATAAATTTTTGATTAGGGGTTTTTTACTCACTTTAAATAAAAACTACTATTTTTCACGAAAAATTCCACCTTTTTATGAGTAAACATCCCTTTAAATGAAAAATTATCTCAAAAACTCAACGTAGGGATTAGGTATTTTTAACATAGAATGTGTAAGCATAGTTTGAAAGAAATCGGTTAAGGAGTTGTTTAATAGCAGGTAACACCGCAAATCAAGTTCTTTTCCAGAGACGATATTTTTGCATAGAAAAATTACAGCATGTTGTTAAAATGGTACACTATAATGTAAATAAGTTTTAATAAATTTGCTTCAGGCAAAGTTCTAAAACAATTCGCAAAAAGTGTTTTTTCACACCTCACCCCCCACCCTCACTTGAGCGATTTTAAATATTTTTTTCATTAAGAATTTTCAAGGACAGGGTAAGATGCAAAATGTTTGGGGATGGTTTGAGGGGCATAAAATGCGCTTCTATGGACGTAGTAAAGGCACAGACTAACAGTCATAACACTATGAGGGAATCCCCTCAAAAACATCGATCCGACAATTTACCCAGAACACTATCTCCACCTTTTATTCACGGTCCCAAACACTCATTTACTGTTGCGTTACCCCTCAGGTTTGGGAACAATTTTTCACTACTTGAAAACGTTGAGTTGCAGCTTAAAGAATCAGTGCCGAATGTGAACATAAACACATCGTCGCAAGTGGCAAATGCGGCACTATCACAGGCCATTGACAGCAATTCTTTTAATAAGGCCGATGAGCTGGTCACATTAAAAAACCATATCACATCACTGTTCAACATTGCTTTGGGTTCCACAAAAAAAAAACACATTAAGGAGTATGTAAATGATCTCACTGCCGATTCGACCAGATAATTGAAAAAAATCTGCAGCGAAGTTCAGAACTTAAGCACCCTTACCACAGATATGGCAGCTCATTGCAATGAACACTTTATGAGCGAATCGCGTCCTACGCGTGAAGTTTTAGACGAAGTGAAAACTTTAACAAATTCAGTTTGCTGTGACATTCTCAAAGAAGTACAATCTCTTGCCGGCACAATTAACACTTTGGATAGCAGTATACGCGATGATTGTTTGCCACCAGCGGGCTCCAGCTTGATGGACGAATTAAATGCCCAATCACCAAAATCCGGTAACTCAGGTCACCGCTCCACTGCCGAAGCAACTGAAGGGAGGCGCTTTTTGGGTTCGAAGAAAGTGTGGCGCTCTGACTGGCCGGAGTACGACGCACGTAATCAGCGTAGAATTCAACAGAAAAAGGTTAAAGAAAGGGCGATGGCACGAAGAAAAGCTAATAAAAAGCAGTTGTATCTGGTAATAAATGATCGCGATGAAAACAGACACCAACATAGGCGTAATACCAATGACACAAATAAATATCAGATATCCAGAAGCACAACTACAACTACAACCTCAATGACAACAACAATAGCAACAACTATCGCAACAACAATCGTAACTACAATCGTAACAATCGCAGCAATATTCCTATACAACAACAACAATACTCAAGGCAGTCGTCCAACAGTTAGCAACTTTCTTCCCCGGGAAAATCTGCGTGGTATCAGGTTTCAACGTGGTGAAACACTGAACCCATACCCGGTTGTACATCAATTTAACTCAACTTCCACACCAGATAGGGTTGTAACCCCCGTCTTGACGAATTCTTTCTCAGCGCAGTTCAGCTTGTTCCTGTGAGCATTCGTGTTTTCGTCCAACCTAACGCACTCTTCAGAGGCAGACCATGACGAACCGGCTACGGATGAAAACGGATTAATAGTTTTGCATCATACTCCTAAGCATGACAAATTGCCATTAACCTTATCAGAAACGTTCTCAGAAATTTTGAAACATTGTCAAAATTTTAATCGTATGCAGAGCGCATCTAAAATAAGCAAAATTTATAGTAATGTATTGAGCTCATCTTGTTCTGTTATTCTAGGCACTGAAACAAGTTGGAACGATAGCATAAAAAGTGAGGAAATTTTTGGTAGTGATTTTAACGTATTCAGAGACGACCTAAATCTTCTAAAATCTCAAGTCTGGTGGAGGAATTGTTATAGGCGTTCCCGCTCAATTTAATTCTGAAATTCTTCCCACAGTGAAGTTTAAGGAATTTGAACATGTGTGGGTTAAAGCAAACATTTCAGGCGCAATGCATGTTTTTGCCTCTGTATAATTCCCACTAGAGCATGATAATATAACATCTTACGAAGCATTTTTCGAAATTGCTAAACAAATTTTATTTGAACTTCCAGCCGAGGTTAAAGTTCACATTTACGGAAACTTTAACCAGCGCAGTGCCGATTTTATTCCGGATTCTGAAAACGAAAATAATTTAATCCCAGTCGTAGGAGAAAACGAATATTTGACAAAACTGCTAGCATAGGATTACATCAAATAAATCATGTAAAAAATCAACAGAATTGCTATCTTGACCTTTTATTTACAAATACTCAGGATTATTTCTGTGTATCTGAATCTTTAGTTCTTTTGTGGAAAAATGAAGAGTTTTCTTTGCTAATCCATGAAAATCAAGTACCAAATGACTATGACTTTGATGAAGTCTTTGAATACCATGAAGCCAACTATGGCAATATTAGATGGAAGGTAGGTAGTTTAGACTGGCGAAATACTCTTAGGAATGAAACTAATATTGAAACCGCTCTGGACATATTTTACAAAATAATTTTCGAAATTCATGAAGAGGTGCCTATTAAGAAGAAAAGACGATACGGTAGCTCGAAGCATCCTATTTGGTATAACAGGCAAATTATAAATCTGAAAAATAGGAAACAAAAAGCCCACAAGCTAAACAAGAAAAATCAAAATAATGAGCACTTGGAACAACATCTCGACATCTACGATAAACTAAATACGGCCATAGATTCTGCACTTGCGGATGATAATTCTAAAACTGAACAGCAGATTATATCCAATCAAAAGAAATTTTTTAACTACGTCAAAACTAAATTAAAATCAGACAATTTCTCAACAATGCACTTGGATGACCACGTAATAATAGCCCAGAAGAAATCTGCAACATATTTGCAACATTCTTCCAAGAAATATATACAACTTTTTATGAACAAGACCGCGATCGCGATTATTTTGCTTTTCTTCCAGAATTTCCTATGGACATTGGCGTCAGTCATGTCATAGCTTTTAGGTTCATCAAAAGGTGCTGTCCCTGATGGAATTCCACCATTATTTATGAAAAACCTAGCAATCGAGCTTACAACTCCATACTTCTGGCTTTTTTAATGTCTTTACAATCTGAAGAGTTCCCCAAAACATGGAAGAGCTCTTCCTTAGTATCCATATATAAATCTGGGAGAAAAAAATTAAAAAAAATGCAATACACCCACCTTTAGACACATTCCAACGTTAGGGGACAACGTTTGCACGCATCTTGCAACTAATAACAGCTCGTCGTTTGAAAAATCCTACTATGTGCGCTCAAAAAACTTAATTGAATATTTTAACAGTCCTAACACAACGTTAATGTTATGGGTTTGATGTTTTCAGGTTGTCATTTTATTCTGAGAGGTGAAAATGTCGCGTTAGAGGACAACAAAGCAAAATATTGATTTTCCAACCTACACTTGTATTTATCACAAGCCTGCTCTATCTCAAACATTAGAGCATCCATTAGGAATTTGATCATTGATAGTCATAGAACAATACTGTATACTTAGATTTTCAAGTTTTCATGATTTTTTTTCACGACCGTTGCAAACGCTGCGTTAGGGGACAACACCAAAATGAACACAAACGGTTGCACATGAAGTGTTGTCCACTAACGCGACTGAAGTGTTTGTTGAAGCTCAAACAAAGCGATGTATATTACCTCTAAACCTGTAAATAACTCAAAATATAGATTTGAAATGCCAAATCAGATGTATTTCTATTTTCACTTTCATGTGTATTTGACAAATGATATTTAGAAATCAAATTAATATGGATTGAGAACAGTACACACCGCATACCACAGTGTAGACCACTTTCTAATGGTTCCAAAAAGGTGGTTTCAAGTTGTTTTGGTAAGTTGAATACATTATTGACATCGGAAAACATATGAAATAAAATTAACTGTTTATTAGGATGACTTAACAAATTTTTATTTTGTTGACCAAATAAGTTTTTTTAAGTAATTTCGGTCCGCTGACTTACTATATCCGTTTGGCCTAATGACCCATTCGGACGAATAGCAGTCGACCTAACGGCATTCCGCCGAATGACATTCGGCATACCGGCTTTCGGCCTAATGACCCAGCACCGATTTCAAAATGGCTCTTATCATCAATTTCTAATGTCTGCTGACCACCTCCTTTCAAATGACCTCCATATTTACGGCGCTTCTCATTATTTTGTGGTAACCGGAAGTCGTCATTTAAAAAAGGCGTCAATTTACAACATCAGCTGATCACCCCCTTTCAAATGAGATCCATATGGTTGATTGTTCTCACTATTTTGTGGTAACTAAAGGTGTCATCTTGGATTTTAAAATGGCTTTAATCATCAATTTCCAATATCTGCTGACCACCGTCTTTCAAATTAGATCCATATTGATGATGGTGCTCACTAATTAGTGGTAACCGGACGTCGCCATCTTGGATTTCAAAATGACATCAATTTCCAATGTTTGTTGACCACCCGCATATTTGGTGACCATTCCTAAACGATTATCGCAATGGTATTCGGACCTTAAAAAAATTTTCCCTGGAGGATTTTTATGAACGTGTTCACTGGAAAACAGACATAGAAAGAATGACCGGAACGGTGAGAATGAAGAAACGGTGAAAATTCACCTTTTTATTAGAAACACCGAGAAAAGATATGTCCTTAAGCAGGAATCGAACCTGCGATCTCCCAGTCTCTAGTTGTATGCGTTAACCACTCCGCCATCGAGGAACTGTGATGATGTCATCACAAATTCCCAATAGTATCGTGATTACCGCGGCAGCCTCCAATTCCTCCCAATTGACCAATCCACCCCCAATGTCTCCTATAAGCAGATCGTCACCTCCCCTTTTAACGATCGGGCCAAATATCTCTCGTTATCTATTTTTAGGTGCAATGGACTGCGATATTTATTATCACTGTTTGCCCCCTAACTAACTCAGTGGCTGCCAGACTTTGTCTGGCACCAGGTATGATCCAAGAACAAAACCTGTGCGCCAAAAATCAAATTTGTACTAATCTTGTTTCTCGCTAACATTTTTTATACAGCCTAAACAATCTAATTTCCACTTACTGAGAAATAATAATAATATATTAAAGTACTTAATTTTTTCCCAATAAACATGAGCAATAAACGAAGACTCTTTATTTCATTTTAACAACACATTCAATTCAATATGAAGGATTACTGAAAAGTGTTGCCAAATGTTTTAACTTGAGGTAAAGATTGTGGTAATCTTGTAGGGAGATTTTAACGATACACGCTTTTCTTTGGGGAAATCTTATAGAACCATATGACAACGACTACCACCATTGTGACTTCAATCCAAAGTCTTTCGATATATTTTTTTATAATCCTGCGGAAGCACCTCAATTCTTTTCTAACATACAATATTATATTGCAACCATTCCCTACATTGTAACAATAACTCGAATCTTCATTCTATAATTTCATATAATTTTACAGAAAAACGCATTTATCGTAATGTCATAAATAGAACTTAACGTATGTTGTTACCATAGCACTTATGTTTTTTGTATATTATGGAGGATTACGGATAAAGTTTTTATTTATGCGGGCAGGGGCACCCCATTTCAAATGACTTCCCTATTGATGGTGATTCTCACTATCTTGTGGTAACCAGACGACGCCATCTTGGATTTCAAAATGGCGGTTTTCGTTAATTTTCGATATCTGCTGACCACCTCCTTTCAAATGAGATCCATATTGATGATGGTTCTCACTATTTTGTGGAAACCAGGAGCCGCCGTCTTGTATTTTTGTTTTAAATTGAAAATAAGTTTTTATAATATATTTGATCGAATAAGTTATTTTGTTGTCGATTTCGTATCATTTCATTTGGCAACCGTGAAAAAAGTGTGATAGCGAACCATCAATTGTCTTCTTTAAATTTTCAAGATACTCAATCTCAAACTTTAAAACTCTTTTTTCTCGAAATGTGCTAAATGGCGTTTGTCATAAGATAGCATAACAGCGATGATGTCTGCTGACTACCCCTTTCAAATGACAGCCATATTGATGATGCTTCTCACTATTTTGTAGTAACTGGAAGGCGCCATCTTGGCTATCGAAATGGCAGTAATCGTGAATTTCCGATGTCTCCTCACCACTCCCTTCCAAATGACTCCTACACAGCTACCAGAGAACTCGAAAAACAGAACAAACTAATTTACTATAGCAAACACTCCCCTACGCAGCTACCAGAAAAATGAAAACAGAACAAACTAACATACCCGAAACAAGTCAAAACCCGGTGCTGATATGCAAACGTAGACATAGTACAACGCACGCCTGTACGCTATTATGCAATTACACAGCTGCTGCTGCTTCCCATCGCTTGACGTGGTTTAAGCGACGCGCAGCCTAAAAAGTAAGACATATCGTCGCTGTTGTGCTATCTTATGACAAGCGCCATTTAGCACATTTCGAGAAAAACGATTTTTAAAGTTTGAGATTGAATATCTTGAAACTTATAAATGGTATAAACAATCCAAAGAAGACAATTGATGCTTCTATCTGTTCTGCATTAATCTCTCAAATATCGGTTGACTATGTTGCGAGTTTTTACTATGAATGTAAACAAAAGTCGCACTCACACGTGTCATAGGCGTTGTAAAAATTTGTATGACGTGTCATAATCGTGCATGGAAAATTTTCCATAGAAAAAAAATCATCACTTTTTAACTTTTATTCATATCTTTGGGTTCATATCTCGACAAACATATGATTACGGCCTAAAAGCCAACTGTCAAAATTCACTTTGAATGGAAATTCCGGACAAACCGTTACGCGCCAATCACAGATGTTGGTAGTAAACGAAAGAGAAAAGTTTTCTCTTTCATAAACTGTTGTGAACTGTGTTCGACTAGTAACGGTTTGTCCGGAATTTCCATTCAAAGTGGATTTTGACAGTTGGCTTTTAGGCCGTAATCATATGTTTGTCGAGATATGGTCTATAAACATTCGGTGAAATGCATTTTAAAGGAAATGTGTCAGGGAATCTAGAAAAAATGGTTATTCTTGATTACAGTGTTGCCAAATATATTTTATTTCCAGTTCAAAACTAAAACTGTGTTTTTCTCACAACTCGTATAATTTTCTTTCGAACATGGTTATGCCATTGTGTTCCTCAGACATTTTCACACATAAAACCGTCTAAAACTTCAATATAACTTGAGCCAATCCCTAGATATAGTGATTTGAAGCAAAAAACTACAAGGGGCAGCCCTATGGGGTTGCACGAACTGTAGACGTAGGACTATACTACTTAATGTAAAATATTTATTTTCTTAGTACTTAGTGTGTGGGAAAAAACATCCGGACCGGTGAAGAAAAATCAAATTTTAGACAATATAATCATATCTCATGTGTAGAGCAAGCTTTCTAGTTGCTCTCAAACAGATCCTAAAAGTTCAAACACCTATGGATAACCCCAAGTTTGTAGATGTGTTTCGATGTCACAGGATTGTAAAATGGTTAATATTACGTCATGAAAATTCAATTCTTCCGTGACAATTTTTTTTGCCTGCAAAATGACCTGTGTGTATGCAAAGCTCATGATTTGTTGGGATATTAGCATTGATCGGAAAATGCTTTCCAACGCTGCGCATTGCATACATACAGGACATTTTGCAGGTCACCAGAAGCTGTTCATTTTAACACCGCCAGATGTTCATTTACCCACTCGCTATAAACATGTCTCATTTTTGGACATGTTTAGAAATCAAGAATTATGTTTGAAAAACCTATTTTAATCCACCTAGCGGTGCAATTGTGCCTTTCTCAATCATGAATCACGAGAATGTGTGCGTTGTTTATATTCATTAAAAGCTTTTAAATGCATATATTACATTTTATTATTATACATCACATGACAACTATATACAGGAAAATAAATCATTATTCGAGTTCTAAAATTTTGAAAAAGAAAAAACAGCCACGGTAATATTGAACTGAAAAAAAAGGTGCAAAATCGGCAAAGTCCCAAAAAGTCGATTTTCATAAAAAAAAATTTTTTCGAGATAACATAAAATCTCGACGTTTCATGCATTTTAAAGATGTTTGGCATCAAAAATACGAATTCGATTTCTGAAATTTCATGAGGTCCCCCCCTTTGAAAAAAAATTTGAGTTCCGGCTTATATGGGAATTTCATATGTGACCGGACGGTTTAGTCTATATTTCCGGAACCATATAAGCGATCCGTACGAAATTTTATAGACATCTATGGGGATATTATAGCTATCATTTGGGACTAAGTTTGTGAAAATTGGCCCAACCATTTCCGGGAAACTGATGTGAGTTCGTAAATTTTGAAAGATGGCCGCTTTTCCCGGGCACTTCCGGAACCGTCTATGGTGGTTAATGTAGTCAACGAAAGTTTGGTTGGCCGTCGGTGACCTAGAACAGCAAATTTAAGTTGTTTGAGAGACATTTTAGCGAAATTTTTACCTTTTTTGCTTTCATCGGAGTATCGGTTTGAATCACAATTTGCTATGTGATCGCACGCCACAACCTGTAACTCCGGAACCGGAAGTCGGATCGGGATGAAATTAAATAGCCATTTACGAGGACGCAATACCTTTCATTTGAGGCCAAGTTTAGTCGAATCGGTCTAGCCATCTCCGAGAAACCGATGTGACTGTTATTCTGAATTTAGATACTTCCGCCGGGGCTTCCGGAACCGAGGATGGTGGCCAATGTGGCCAAATAGACTTTGAATGGATGTTAGTGACCTAATACTACAAATCGAAGCAGTTGTGGTCATATTTTGGAAAATTTTTCACCTTTATACATTCATTGCAGAATTTATTAAAATCGACATTTTCTGCGTGTTCGTACTTATCACCCTGTAATTCCGGAACCGGAAGTCGGATCCATTAGAAATTCAATAGCAGCCTATGGGAACGTTGCACCTTTCATTTGAGACTAAGTTTGTCAAAATCGGTTCAGCCATCTCTGAGAAAAATGAGTGACATTTTTGGTCACATACACACACACATACACACACACATACATAACTCCGCTAGCGAATGACGGATCTCAATAGTAGCACGTCTGTAATAACATACGTACATGGAACTATTGAGAACCAGAGCTACAGGTCCAAAGCCCTGGTAAAGGAGGATGGTTGTGATGATCCGGGCCGAGATCACCACGTAAAGCAAGGTAGGGCATAACCCCAATTCCAAGGCGTGAAGCGACCCGTGCCGAGGGATGAGTGATCGAGGGGGTGAAAAAGATGCTCGATCGTTAACGGAGCCTGTGGGGTACCTGGGCAACCCCCACAGTAAGCGTCCCTTACCACGCTAATGCGGAGCTCTGGCGTGGCGGACATATATTTCTCGCGCTACTCGTGGGACTATACATGGAGGCAAATAAAAATAAAAACAAACAGACGGAGGTGCCAAACCCCTTCGCAAGAGATGGTTTGGCGAGGTCTCCCCCCCGTGGGGAGAGTAGTGGAGCGATGAGTGCTGCACCCGAAAGCACCAGTGACCCCCCAGCAGCGGTAGGCAATACCCCTACCAATGCATCGGAGGGGCCAATAGCTGCGATGCGCAAAGTAGCGAAGCAACTCGATTCTATAATCGACTTCGCTAGCGCAAAGCAGAACATAGCCAAGGAGTTGAAGTTGAGCCTTCTGGAGCTCCGGAAAGCTGTTCGTGTCGCAAGACAGGAACAGCAGGCATATGTTGAGAGGGTGGAATGTCGGGAGAGGCCCGACAGAGAAACCCAGACAGTGGCCTCCAATAGGGAGGAAAGAGAGAAGGTCAATAGAGGTTCACAGACAGTGGCCTTTACCTTCTACGGAGCAGCCACGTCGATCGGAGCGGCGACCGAGTTCCCCTCGAAGGGAAAAGGAAAGGGCAATCGCAAGACGGCATCGAATGCGAAGCGCCCTAGGAAGTCGCCAGGAGAGGGTGCCAAAACCGACACCACTCGGCGTGCAACCGTCAAGGTCAAACGCCGCCTGGGTGAGGTAAGCGAGGGCGAGAGTGACCTCGCTGTGGAGAGCGATGGTACCAGCAACCCGGCACGACCGGGGCAGGGGGGCTCAAACCCCTGGACGCTGGTCACCAAGAAAAAGCCGGCACCGAAACCGGAGGTACCGCGGCCTGCGAGGAAGGCCAAGGACAGAGGCGAAGCCTTGTGGTTAAAAACCGACAAGGACAAATACGCCGATGTCCTTAAATCGATGAAGGCGGCCGAAAGTCTCTCGGCCCTTGGGCAGGATGTGCGTAGCGTAAGACGCACCAATACGGGAGAGATGCTCCTGGTGCTGAAGCGAGGCGCACAATCAAGTGCAGTATATAAGGCCTTGGCCCAAGAGGTCCTTGGTGAGGGCGCCCAAATCAGGTCGCTAGGTGCGGAAACAACTCTCCAGTGCAAGCACTTGGACGAGTTCACGACCGCAGAAGACGTCGTCGCAGCCGTCAAGGAGCAATGCGGCGTCACAATCGAGCGGGCCTCTGTGCGATTGAGGGACGGACCCTCTGGTACCCAAGTAGCCTACCTCAGGCTACTGAATGCGGATGCCAAAAAGGTAACCGAGAAAGGGAAGCTGAAGATCGGCTGGTCGGTATGCCCTATTAGTATACCCCAGCCGCCTTCAGTGGACAGGTGCTATCGGTGCCTAGAATCCGGCCATAAAGCTTACGAATGCAAAGGCATAGACAGGAGCAAGCTATGTCGTCGATGCGGCGAGGAGGGGCATAAAGAGCGGGGGTGCACTAAGGCATATAAGTGCCTTATCTGCACCGCTAAGAAGCAAGCCCATAAACATGCTATGGGCGGACCTTCGTGTCCCTTCGGCGAGTTAAATAAGAAGAAGCCGTGAGAGTCACACAGCTAAATCTTAACCATTGTGCAGCAGCCCAACAGCTGCTGTGGCAGTCGGTCTCGGAGTCGAGGACAGATGTCGCCCTCTTATCAGACCCGTACAGCATCCCTGCCGGCAACGGCAATTGGGTGTCGGACGGGTCTGGAATGGTGGCAATCTGCACAACGGAAAGGTTCCCGGTTCAAGAGGTAATACACCCCTCCGCCGAGGGTGTGGCGATTGCCAAGATCAATGGTGTGTTCTATTGCAGCTGCTACGCCCCACCAAGGTGGCCAATAGAACAGTTCTACCAGATGATCGACAGGCTCTCGTTGGACCTCGTGGGCCGGAAACCGGTAGTAATAGCGGGAGACTTCAACGCTTGGGCAGTGGAGTGGGGCAGCCGCTGTATAAATAGCAGGGGTCAAGCGCTAATGGAAGCGTTTGCGTAACTCGATACTGTGCTAGCTAATGATGGCTCCGCTAGTACATTCCGTAGAAACGGAGTGGAGGCGTGGATTGATTTGACCTTTGCCAGCCCGAGTCTGGCTCCAGGCATGGAATGGAGGGTAGACGAAGGCTACACCCATAGTGATCATTTAGCAATCCGCTTTAAGATCAACTATGGTGTGCAGCATCCGAGGGCGGGAGATCCCTGTCAGGTACGCGGGTGGAAGTCCAATCACTTCGACAGCGAAACTTTCACCGCGGCCCTGGGACTGGAGGCCAACACCGACAGTCTAAGCGGGGATGCGCTGGTAGCTGTTCTATCACGCGCGTGCGACGCCACAATGCCGAGAAAAACACTGCCAAGAAACGGTAGATGCCCGGTATACTGGTGGAGTGCCGAGATTGCAGCTCTACGGTCAGCCTGTCTCAGAGCTAGACGTAGGATGCAAAGAGCTCGCACCGAGGATGCAAGAGAGAACCGCCGTGAAGTGTTTCGAGCTGCGAAATTAGCCCTTAACAAGGCTATTAAAAGCAGCAAGAGAGCGTGTTTCGACAACCTGTGTGAGAGTGCCAACGCGAATCCGTGGGGTGACGCCTACCGGATTGTGATGGCCAAGACCAAAGGGGGCTCCTCACCCCCAGAACGGTCTCCGGACCGGTTGGCAACGATTATCGAAGTACTCTTCCCGTCTCGAGCCACAAGCCCCTGGCCACCTGCACTACGAGACAGTGCGGGCACGGTCGAAATGGTGGCTCCAGTGACGAATGAAGAACTACTCGCAGTGGCTAAATCCCTAGCAATGAACAAAGCTCCAGGGCCGGATGGAGTTCCAAACAACGCTCTCAAGGCAACGATCATAGCGAACCCGAACATGTTCAGGCTAGCTATGCAGAGATGCCTTGACGAGTGCCGTTTCCCCGATAGATGGAAAAGGCAGAAACTGGTGCTGTTGCCGAAGCCCGGGAAGCCGCCAGGCGACCCATCGGCGTACAGACCAATCTGTCTGATAGACACGACTGGCAAACTGCTTGAGAGGATCATCCTCAACAGGCTCACCCCGTACGCGGAAGGTACGGACGGTCTGTCAAGCAACCAGTTTGGCTTTCGGAAGGGTAAGTCCACAGTGGACGCTCTCAACTCAGTGATAAATACTGCCGAGATAGCGATCCAACGAAAAAGGCGAGGTATTCGATACTGCGCGTTAGTGACACTTGACGTGAAGAACGCATTTAACAGCGCAAGCTGGGATGCCATCGCGCTCTCGTTACACCGGCTTAGCCTACCGGTGGGTCTGTACCGGATCCTGGAAAGTTACTTCCAAAACCGCGTACTGATATACGAGACCGATGCCGGTCAGAAAAGGGTTCCGATTACCGCCGGAGTCCCGCAGGGCTCGATCCTAGGCCCGGTGCTATGGAACCTCATGTATGACGGGGTTCTGAGACTGAAGTCCCCTCCTGGGGTCGACGACGTAACCTTGGAGGTCTACGGGGAGTCAATTCCTGAGGTAGAACTAACCGCAGAACACGCGATTAGCACGGTGGAGGAATGGATGAGCGCGAGAGGCCTGGAGCTCGCTCATCATAAGACGGAGGTAGTTATCGTCAACAACCGCAAGTCGGCACAACATTCAGTTATCCATGTGGGAGAAGTCGCGATCACTTCACAGCGAAGTCTGAAGTCTCTCGAAGTCATTATAGACGACAAGCTGACCTTCGGCAGCCATGTCGACTATACGTGCAAGAGAGCGTCGACTGCTGTTGCGGCACTATCGAGAATGATGTCCAACAGCTCAAAGGTGTGCGCCAGTAGACGTAGGTTACTGGCAGGCGTTGCCGTATCTATCCTCAGGTACGGCGGCCCGTCATGGTCAAGAGCACTGAGGGTAACCAGTTACCTACAGAAACTGGAGAGCACCTACCGCGTGATGTGCCTCAGAGTGATATCTGCCTACCGCACAGTATCACACGATGCATCCTGCGTGATAGCGAGCATGATGCCAGTCGGGCTGGTCATTCGGGAAGATGAGGAGTGCTTTGAGCTACGTGGAAATAGGGGAGCCCGCGAGCGCACCAGGGTGACCTCGGTCGCCAGATGGCAGCGTGAGTGGGACAACTCCTCGAAAGGTAGGTGGACCCACCGGCTGATACCTAGCATATCGAGCTGGGTGGGAAGACCCCATGGGGAAGTTCACTTCCACCTGACACAATTCCTGTCAGGCCATGGCTGTTTCCGTCAGTACCTCCACAGGTTCGGGCACGCGGAGGTCCCAGTCTGCCCGGACTGCCCAGGTATAGATGAATCTGCCGAACACATACTGTTCGTATGTCATCGGTTCGACGTCGAAAGAAGAGCAATGCTTGACGTCTGTGGCTGGGACACAACCCCGGATACCCTTATTCAGCGGATGTGTCAAACGGTGGAGAAGTGGAACGCAGTCTCGGCTGCTACCATCCAGATTGCCAGTAGGCTACAGGTAATCTGGCGAACCGAGCAACAGACGGCGGGCACGGCTAACTAGTGATTGGTTAGCTGGAGCGAAAAAGGCCAAGCGCAAAATAAGAGAGTGAATGGTCTGTTCATGCCGAGGTAGGTTGGCGCAGCGAATGGCAACCGCGTAAGGGGTAAACCCAGCCACCCCGAAGCAAGACAGAAGAGTGAGTGTATAGGCGTATAAGTGGACTGCCTCATGCCAAGACGGGAGGGTCGTAGCGTAGTATGTTGGAACTAAGCTATCGATGCCTCATGGCGTGGCAGAGGAGTGAAAGGGTGAGCATCCAAGTCAGTCTCACATTGCATGTTAAGGGTGAGCATAAAAGTCAGCCTCACAGGTTGGTAGAGGCTAGCACAAAAGTCAGCCTAGCAAGGAATGAAAAAGGTGAGCACAAAAGTCAGCCTCGCATGGTATGTCAGAAGTGGGGCCTAAGAAAAATGTCCCACATGGGATGCCAGAGGGAGTGACAAAGGTACAATAGAGTGGCACGATTGAGAGTGAACCAGGTGATAGGGTGAGCACCCAAGTCAGCCTCACATGGATGGGTAGGGCGAGCACAAAAGTAAGCCTAGCAAGGAATGAGTAAGGTGAGCACACAAGTCAGCCTCGCATGGAACGTAAAAGGTGAGCACAAAAGTCAGCCTCATATGGGAGTGTTTGAGAGTGAATCAAAGTGTGATTGAGAGAGCACCCAAGTAAGCCTCATACAGGATGTATGATCGCGTGAGTGAGAGTGAATGAGTACATTCAGTACAGCCATCCCCCCAGAAGTAATACCGAGAGGTAGTTCCTGGGAGGAATGATGGCGGAGCCCAATGGAGTTTAGTCGGTATTAATGGCTGGTCACCATTTGAGTCCGACACGCCCCCAGTGCACCCCGTGTGGTAGATTGGACCCTACCGTTAGCACGTGTACTGGGCTAGGACATAAAGGTCTTCTCCATTGTAAAAAAAAACACATACATACATACACACATACATACACACACACAGACATTTGCCGAACTCGACGAACTGAATCGAATGGTATATGTCACTCGGCCCTCCGGGCCTCCGTTAAAAAGTCGGTTTTCAGAGCAATTGCAATACCTTTCTATTGAGAAAGGCAAAAAGGTGCGAAATCGGCAAAGTCCCAAAAAGTCGATTTTTACAAAAAAAAATTTTTTTCGAGATAACACAAAATCTCGACGTTTCATGCATTTTAAAGATGTTTGGCATCAAAAATACGAATTCGATTTCTGAAATTTCATGGGGTCCCCCCGGCCTTCAGTGGTGTGGTAAAACGTTTAAGCTAGAGCAATCAAACACGAACGAGCGAGCGAGCGCAGGCGTGCCACCCCCTTTGAAAAAAAAATTTGAGTTCCGGCTTATATGGGAATTTCATATGTGACCGGACGATTTAGTCTATATTTCCGGACCCATATAAGCGATCCGTACGAAATTTTATAGACATCTGTGGGGATATTATAGCTATCATTTGGAACTAAGTTTGTGAAAATCGGCCCAACCATTTCAGGGAAACTGATGTGAGTTCGTAAATTTTGAAAGATGGCCGCTTTTCCCGGGCACTTCCGGAACCGTCTATGGTGGTCAATGTAGTCAACGAAAGTTTGGTTGGCCGTCGGTGACCTAGAACAGCAAATTTAAGTTGTTTGAGAGACATTTTAGCGAAATTTTTACCTTTTTTGCTTTCATCGGAGTATCGGTTTGAATCACTATTTGCTATGTGATCGCACGCCACAACCTGTAACTCCGGAACCGGAAGTCGGATCGGGATGAAATTAAATAGCCATTTACGGGGACGCAATACCTTTCATTTGAGGCCAAGTTTAGTCGAATCGGTCTAGCCATCTCCGAGAAACCGATGTGACTGTTATTCTGAATTTAGATACTTCCGCCGGGGCTTCCGGAACCGAAGATGGTGGCCAATGTGGCCAAATAGACTTTGAATGGATGTTAGTGACCTAATACTACAAATCGAAGCAGTTGTGGTCATATTTTGGAAAATTTTTCACCTTTATACATTCATTGCAGAATTTATTAAAATCGACATTTTCTGCGTGTTCGTACTTATCACCCTGTAATTCCGGAACCGGAAGTCGGATCCATTAGAAATTCAATAGCAGCCTATGGGAACGTTGCACCTTTCATTTGAGACTAAGTTTGTCAAAATCGGTTCAGCCATCTCTGAGAAAAATGAGTGACATTTTTGGTCACATACACACACACATACACACACACATACATACATACACACATACATACACACACACAGACATTTTCCGAACTCGACGAACTGAATCGAATGGTATATGTCACTCGGCCCTCCGGGCCTCCGTTAAAAAGTCGGTTTTCAGAGCAATTGCAATACCTTTCTATTGAGAAAGGCAAAAATGTGTTTATGACGAAGTATTTTTACCAGATATGTACAAAACATGTCTAACAAGAAACATAAGGTGATTGTAATATCTCATTCACTTATTAGTTAGAAAATTATGACTTTGCTTAACGTGTTCATTTTACCGCCAGTTCCCCTACCTACGAACACATTGACGCCAAACATTGAACCCAAGCGTACAATGCAAAATGAGTCAACGCTGATGATGATGGGTAGAACGAAAGAGACAACTAGTACCACCACTATTAGCGCATTTCACCAAAATTCTACGCGGCCTTTCCCGATTATCGTGATTTTGCATAGCGAAGGGCTGAATGATAACACATAATTTTGTTCCAAAAAACAGCCCTGCGTTATGCAACACTTTGTGCAGGTTGATTATATCAGTTGTAAGTGATGTGATGTGATGTGATAAGAAGCCACCATCAGTTCAAGGTTTTTCCAGTGAATGCGGGTAGACTTACAGTAGATCCGAAATAGTTTATCGTGAGACTTTCACATTATCGCTGTTACTGAAGGGAGATCAAAAGGGGATTGGGCGGATCCGTAAGCAGAGACACTTACGCGTACCTCGCGGGGAAAAAGATCCCTTCCAACAATAATTTTCCAGTCAAAAGATAAAAAAATTTCGCTATACTTGCTTTACCCACCTGATGATTTGTTTTGAGAAGGGTGCGTCAAACTCTTATCAGACCTACTGATGAAAACAAGTTTTCTTCAAGTGATTTGGGCTGGCTATCCACGTTCCCTCGTCCAGTCCTCAATTCGTATGATACCCTGGTGCTCCCAACCCCTCCCAGTTGTCAAATATTTTATAATGTAACGAAAATCGAATATCACATTTAATAAATACATCGAACAACATAACGCAAATAATAAATATAACAAATGAATAAACATAATGATTATATTAAAAACAAGGCATTTAGTGAATATAGTGAATACAATGAGTACACATATATGTTTTAATTAGTTGCATGTGATAAAGAATAATCAGCTGAAAATAAAAATATAATAAATGTAAATAATATCATAAAAGTAATACATGATATAATAAATATTTGAAATATAATAAAAATGGATAATTATATCACTATAAGAATAAGGTTGAATATAATAAATTTAATGGCTGAAACAATTAGTTTGAAAACTATAGATGAACGAATTTGGTAAATTTAATTAAATATAATGCAAGCGTAAAACAGGTAAGCATGTAGGTAACCAATATCCTAGCTTGAGTCTTGCTCTTCTGGCGGCTCCTTTTAACAGTAAGCACAAATTTCTTAAAACCTTTCCTCTTTGACTTCGATTGGCCTACCACCCCACTGTCCAGCTGCAACTTCAACGGTGTCCGTATAAACCCTCCTCATCCGTACCTGATATATAATGCTATTTCATAAACTATATAAATAAAAAATAAAAGGGTACAGTGCCATTAAATATAATATGAAAGAATAATGCATGAATAATAATAAAATATGAATATGGCATGCAATTTTTGTATGTATTATGGGTCCAACCAGGTTAAGCGTACTTCCACTCGGCGCTAGAACAACGTATTTTCTCTTTACATATTCAGAGTTGCATGTAATATTACTTCTTAGTGAACTGGGGAAAATATAGTGTACAAAAATATGAGCAAAATGCATGCCACTCATACGCTGAATATAAGAATATAACAAAATACAATATTATAATGATGAGCACCATGTACCAATCCATAAGGATGAAAACATAAGAAAGAACATAACACCCAATATAAATAGTGCATGTGATGAATATCACAATTGTAATATATGCAGCTACAGAAGTATTCCGAGAGCTATTATTAAATGCATAATTTCCTTTTACGCCTTCCATTGATAATCAGATACGCTATTTACTTAATAATTTAAAATGAAGAATATATCTATGTAGTAGCTAAAGATAAGATTTAATATAACAAGATATTACATGCATTACCATATGACATGCAGTTTGATACATGCTTTTCCCTGTAATTAAGGTACCTTACACAATGAAAACTCATCCCAATGGATAGAACCTGTATCATTTTTAACATACATGTGTATATAATAAAGCATGTTAGAGAAATTGAATAAGATTCCGACTGTTCTACAGTAATTACTCGTGCGAGCTGTTATGCACTTTGGTGGATAGAAAAAAGGTATCATCTAAACACATGAAACGACCGACCGTTAGTATCGGCCATATAAACGACTACACGCGTGCGACTCTTTTATGCCAATCGACAGAAACAAGTATGGTAGGCTAGAAGAAAGAAAAGAGAACAGTTTACTTATATAAGGTTGGACAGAGAACGCGCAAAAACCGCAAACGAAAAAAGGATTTCCCCTCCACAACGTGTGCTAGATCTTCATAAAAATCAATCAGCAGTACTGTATCATTATTCTACATACGCCGATTGACTTTTATGAAGATCCAACAGACGCTGCGGAAAAAACCGCCCTTCTCGTTCCCGACTCCTGTGAGTTCTCTGTCCAACCCTCACCCAAGCTCACGAAACCCCTCCCGAGCGCGTGTCACAATCGAACGCACGGCAACATGCGTAGAAAGACTGTGAACAGTCCCACCACCGATACATCCATATAAAACCCCCTCAAAACTCCTAAAGAAAAACATCAGTCGATCTATCAGGCCATCACGACCCAAACCCTGTAAGACAGTTGCTGGAAAAACCATCGAACTAGCTGAATAGTGCCCCTGAAAACACGCACGCCCAAAACAGGTCTCTTGAACGCTAATACAAAAATGCGCCAAAGCCAGATAATAAAAGACATGAAGAATTCTCCTGCCTGTGTCGCCTCATACGACAATAAACATTCTACAATACAACCATAGTGCATGCGCTACTCAGATTGATATGTTACTATGTGTATAAAGTATACGAAAGTAATCAGCACAATGAAAACAATTAATATGACGAACACTATATAATATGAACATCAATAAACTCAACACTAATTCGGCCCACTGTCTACATGATATGTCATCCCACTCGCACCGAAATAAGAGTGAATAGAAAAAAATAGAATGAAATGGTCACAAAAAAGGAACAAATCTAAAACAGATTGGAATGCATTTCCAATTGCGCTGAAAGATACTAAACCAAACTCGCTCACTATAAAGTTCCATGCAAAGAAATACAGAGAACCTCCACTCATTCTACCTAAACCACCAAGCCATATTCATCCGGTTACCATCACCTCCGATACGCCGCTATCCTGCCCTCCCCTACCACGAAACATGTTCCAGAAACGACACGGAACATACCAACACAACACTCAGCAAAAAGAGCATGGAGTCAAGTTACCCTCTCAATCTCCACCTAGATCAATTCCGACTTTCCGAGAGCGTGGCCGCTCAAACCACCAATACCACACATATTACGAAGTAAAGTTTGCGCAATCGGTGTACACACATCCACACCGAAGCAGTTCCAGAGCAACATGCACACAACCCGCCACTCTTCTCATACCGACACAGCACGTCTGTGGAACGTCAAAACTAATCTCATGCAGCTCCTTTACAAACACTCACACACATCAACAGAATGGACAGTTTTAACGGCATGTTAATACGCACACGAGAAATGCATCAATGCCATTTCGACTGATCGATGACGTGAACGCTGATGCGCTGCGCCGGAAGCCGGCCTATAGTGGGAATCGCATTGACACAAGAGCACAGCCCTATCCGACATCTACCATGGCAAACTTGTATGCTACAGCAAATGTTGATTGCATCCACCAAAAATGCTACCAGGAATGCTACACATGGCCTACTGTGCAACTGTCAGTACGCATAAACATGTAAGCCGTTAACATGATCCATTTGTATTTTATCACAGGTACAGTACGTCAACCAGTAAGAGCTATTCCTATGATATGCACACATCAACAGCACGGATAGCTCTGCCCTGCGAAACGGGTATATACGCACACAAAAAAAAAGTCTCGCGTGCAATCTGCAAATGACCAACAAGCACACTGCCACCACCCACTCAAAGAGAAAACTCCGGACAACCGTAACTCGCCGAGAATCGCCGTTAACATTTTATAAAATAGATGTTTTCTCCTTCGTCTACTGCTGTGATTTATAATCTGCGAATCACCCCAAATGAATCTCGACAGTACACCTATCGGTCACTCCCAAAAATCACTCGGAATGTAACCAACTTATCTTGACTGTGACTTGATGACCTACTCTATTGACGAAGCGTGAGAATCGTTCGTTAATCGTCGTTCTGACACTACGACTACCAGTATGCACACTCTCCCGAAACTCATGCAACACATCCATCCCGCTCATTTCAATTTCAACACATGCATGTATTATTGAACGCTGAAGAGGGAGCAGGCAAATAACCGGTTCCAATAGCAGAGACCTCTCGTGCCTGTCTGTCCCCTCTCGCATATCGTCAATCCACCCGCTGCATATATGTATTTCACATGCCCTTTGTTAATCTCGGCATATGATATTGGAGTTCGCACTTCTAAACATTCTGTATAAACAACTTAAATTAGGTGTCAACCAACAACACTACTCTAGCACATAATAATAAGTATGTATATGTAAATCAGAACGCTCTCACCCGTTTGATGTATGCTCCTCTGGTTGATATTGCGCTGCCCAGTTCCGCTCAGTAAGATATAGCACACTAACACACACAGAAGGCTGAAAGCACGCCATCATGCTTCGGATTCCATAGACTGATCAAAAACCGCAATAAATCCAAAATTAATCAGTCTACATATAGCAATCATGATATTTATTAAGCACTTCACACTATTTTCGAAACAAATTCCCTAGTTAGAGCCGTGTTGATCCATAAAACACTGAAAAACGTTAGAGCTACGCAGCTATACGTCCGAACGCGTTCACCTTTCGACAAGCTCTGGATTATATCAGTTGTAAGTGGGGCCAAATTCACCAAGTTCCGTAAAATTCCTTTTAAATTACAGAATTGATAAAATTGCTTAGATGAGCTAAACTAATTAATCAAATCCTGTTTTAAAAACTGTCCTTGCGTTTAAACCAAAATGGGAAGCTTATTACTACCACTACATTACTTAATTTCAAGCGCAAATAGCAAATACATGTGCTAGTTAAACCAAAAATTTACTGGCAACATTACAGCGGCATTTAGAAAGCAGTTGGAGCGGTCGCCTGTTGGACGACACAGGGCAGTGTCCCTCCACAGCCAGTGTAACGGACTTCCAGCTCAGCTACACTGGTTGTAAAAAACAGAGCGCAGTGATCTGCTTCGCCAGCCGTTCAACAGGGAACTGAGCGTGTCTGGCCAAGTCCGTTCTTTAAATAGTCGATGATGACGTCATTCATAGAAGCGTTGCGCGCTAGGTATACCAATCCGTCGTACAGGGCTTGGGAAGCGCTATCTTCTGTGAGTTAATGCGCGATATTTTGACAAGGTTGTATATTATTTAATTTTTAATGCTATGATATCAAAAATCTTTGGGTTTATCTATTGGAATCTATTCTTAGAAGTATTTCGGGGCGATTTGTGCAAAAAAATCGAAAATTTATCGTGAGATGGCTGAATTATATGCGTTTAAAATTGGACCACTTTTCGTTACATACCATTTTTGTAGAATTTGTAGAGTGCACCCCCATATCGAAAACAAAGACGTAGTCCTACGTCAAAACTCACAATTTCTCATCATGTTTCTAGCTATATCTAAGTAACCAAGTAGAATTTCAAAATTCTGAAAACGCCACTTTGTAGAGATCAAACAAGTAATGTGGCATATCTAACTCAGTTTACCCCAAAATGGCATTTGTCATAAGATAGCACAACAGCGACGATATGGAATCGATAAAGTTAATACAGCAGGATAAGCAATTCTAGTCCTCGCTGCATCTTATGTCTCGCTTTAGCGTTAAGGAAATTACAATTAAAAGTTGTCACTAGAACCCGAAAACGGGAATATAAGGTGAAATCGATGAATAAAGAACACTCATAGTTTTGGTCAGACCCGACTCGGCTGGATGCACATCCAGTCTGACAATCGGTTATCTAGCTAAAAACCATATTGATGATGGTTCTCACTATTTTATGGCAACCGGAAGTTGCCATCTTAGATGTCAAAATAGCACTAATCATCAATTTCCAAGCTGCTAACAATCCTTTTTCAAGCGACATCCATATTGATTACGGTTTTCACCATTTTGTGATAAACGGAAGTCTCCATCTTGGATTTCAAAATTGCGCTAATCATCCATTTCCAATGTCTACTAACCACCCACTTTCAAATGACATCCATATTGATGACGGTTTTCATTGATTTGTGACAAATAATTTCTGAAACCATTCTTAGGATAAAAAAGATGGGTGGGTAATGTCTGCGACATAACCGGAGAGATGTAGAATACATAAGGAACACGTTCTTCAAATATGTTGATACTCATTAGGATTTTCGGACAAAAGCTGATTTGGGCGAGGAATATTTCAAATTATTCTTTACAAAAATGATGGTGGTCCTGAAAAGGACCGGTTTTGTTGGCGTTGCTGGCCTTGGTGAGGGAGATGGCTAACGATGAAATTAATTGTTAGCATGAGGAAGTCGCGTAGTACTGGCCAATGGAAGAACAGATAATAATTGATTCCTGAAAATCAATTTTTCTTTATTCATGTAAATTATACATACTTACAAATCTAACAGAAGATTCCTGATCATATTTCTGAATCATTAGTGCGAACATTGTGTAATTTGGTTAAGTACAATGAAAGTTACAAACTTTCCAAACTCGACCTTCTGTTCATTCAGAAATATTGAAATGGGGTGTCGTGGTCACAATAAAAAAAGATGGGTGGGTAATGTCTGTCACATAACCGGAGCGTCGTGATTTCAATTCGAGACGTTAATTTAAATCTAATAATATTCAACAGAATCACGTTTGAATGGGAAATTTTCAAATAATTCTCTATGGTAATAATGGTGGTTCTGAAAAGAACCTTTGGTATCGGCGTTGGTGTTGATGGTGATGCGCTGGATCGTTGGATATTTTTGGCATGATAGTTACGTGCCTGGCGAACTGTTTTGTAGCCTCGAACAAAACGACAAGACTGGCTTCTTCGGGTACCATTACGGCTGAACTTTATAAGCTTAGCTCGACTTTGAAGTCCTGCACAATCTCACGAATCAGACACTGGTAGGGCCATTTTGTTTGCTACTAGCACGGAGCTGCACAAAAAATCATTTAATGCAGTTAGTTCACGGGGGCTGCCAAAAAGCTTGAATAGAAGCATGCGACTTCAACGTTTCTCTTAAACACATGCAACAACACATTCGTTTTGGTAATACTGATAATAACAGTAGAAAGGAATGGAAAAGCAGTGCACGAAACGAGCGAGAGGATAATTTAAATTTTTGTTCCGTGTGCAAGCTACTTCTTTCCACCCAACGTATTATGTTGCTTGTTGAAAATTTGCTACACACCTTAAAATAAAAGTTTCAGTTTAACTCTCACTAGAACACAATTGATTGGTCCTGAAAAGAACCGTTGCTTTTATTGTAATTTACGCCCACTCCCACAAACCGACCAAGTAGGCATCAGTGGCTTCATTACGGCTGAGTTTTGTAAGCGTAGCTCGACTTTGAAGTAATACACAACCTTACGAACCAGACGCTGGAATGTTAGCCAGCGGATTAGTTGCTCCGTTGCCCTTTAGTTGGGGCGAAATACTAGCATGGCGACAGTTCCTGATCGGTAGTTGGTTGCGATGGGCCACCAGTAGCTGGGGCACTTTTGCGGACCGTCATCATCGCCAACTGCTTTCCTCCGGTGGACTGGCTGCTTGCTAGTGCTTGAACGAATACGAATGATGAGAAAAACCGACCGACCAATATTCATATATGAAAACACGAGAAAGCACTACTATCGCTCTCCCGCTCGTTTTCGTGCCATTCCTGTGCCTTTCCTTTCCGTTCGGCTACCAATACTAGCATAACCAAAACGAATATTCTGTCTTTCCATCGCCTTCAATCTAGTGGCCAGTGCTAGCAAACTTGCATGTTCAGTTTTTCAATAACAACATTCAAACAATATTTTCAAAGAATGTTGCAGATTTGGAAAGAAGGAAGGAGAAGATTTTCACAAATTTAAATTCTTTTGTTTTATTTGTTAGCGCTGATAAAGGCTATTTAGTTTGCTACTAGCAAGGAGCTGCACAAACAAATCGATTTATGCAGTTAATCAACGGAGGCTGCCAAAAAGTTCGAATAAAAGCATGCGACTAGTGTACTTTGCACGTTCTATATTTTATCAATACTAGAGAGGATCAATAAAATAATTCAAATTGTAATAGCGACATGCAATTGTGGCAACACTGGTCATGAGATGGTGGGGGAACACGCACATTCGTTTTAGTTATGATGGTAGTAGCAACAGAAAGGAATGGAAAAGCAGTGCACGAAAACGAGCGAGAGAAGATAATTTAAATTCTCTTTCTTTCCACACATCGTATTTCTTATATTGCTTTCTGAAAATTATTTGTTATACACCATAAAATGTAAATTTCAGTTTAACTCTTATTAGAACACAATTAATTGGTCCTGTAAAGAACCGTTTATTGTTTTATTGCGGGAGCATAATTCAGACGCACTCCCCGCAGACACGGTGAGCTAGAAAGCACTATTTTGCATTCTCGAACAAACCGACCAAGTAGGCATCGTTGGCTTCTCGGGGCATCATTACGACTGAGCTTTGTAAGCGTAGGTCGACTTTGCAGTCCTGCACAATCTCACGACCCAGACGCTGGAACGATAGCCTACTCTGTTGCCCTTTTGTTGGGGCGAAATTCTTGCAGGGCGACAGTTCCTGATCGGGTTGCGATGAGTCACCAGTAGCTGGGGCACTTTTTCCGCCGTCGTCATCGCCGACTGCTTTTCTTCGGTGGACTGGCTGCTTGCTAGTGCTTGAACGAATACGAATGATGAGAAAAACCGACCGACAGATATTTATATAATCGCGCTAATATGCACTACTATCGCTTTCTCCCTCGTTCTCGTGCCGTGCATGAGCCTTTCCTTTCCGTCCGGCTTCTAATGGCCTAACCAAAGGAATATGCCGTCTTTCCCCCACCAAGTGCTCTCGTCAAGCAACCCAATGCGAATAACCATACGAACAAACATATAGTGGACCTATATATAAACTTTTCATTATTTTATTGTTCGGTTGGTCTACCATAACGACGGCTCTGTGCGGGATGGGCTGAAAATTTTCACTTTTCCGAGTCGTTTTCGAAAGATTTTTCAAAACACATTTTTTTTGTTATTAGTACATGTTATACATACTTCAAATTTTAATACAGCATAGAGGAACATATTTGCAACAAATTGGCCTAAAAATCAAATCATTCTGTTAAGTATGATAAAAGTTATTAACGTTCAAAATCTGACGCGGCGCCGCGGCCGATATTTTGAAACGGGACCCCTATATTGAAACCTTAAATGTATTCTACATTAAAATGAAATGTTTATCCGCTCAGTGCAAAAGGGGTGTATCTTTTAAGCTCATTTTTGCGCTAACCCTTAAATGCATACTGTTGTCTTTTGGCAACATACCGAATTCCGTGATATAAAGCCTTAACTATAACATATTAATCAAGAAAAATAAGTACCAAGGAAAAATGAGTTTCATGTATTTAAGGGCTAAGGTTTTACCTTTCGCAATAGAAAGGTATTGCAATTGCTCTGAAAACCGATTTTTTAACGGAGGCCCGGAGGGCCGAGTGACACATACCAGTCGATTCAGTTCGTCGAGTTCGGCAAATGTCTGTGCGTGTGTATGTATGTGTGTATGTATGTATGTGTGTGTATGTGCGTCTGTGTGTGTTTATGTGACCAAAAATGTCAGTCATTTTTCTTAGAGATGGCTGAACCGATTTTGACAAACAGTCTCAAATGAAAGGTGCAACTGCTATTGAATTTCTAACGGATCCGACTTCCGGTTCCGGAATTACAGGGTGATGAGTACGAACACGCAGAAAATGTCGATTTTAATAAATTCTGCAATGAATGTATAAAGGTGAAATTTTTTCCAAAATATGACCACAACTGCTTCGATTTGTAGTATTAGGTCACTAACATCCATTCAAAGTCTATTTGACCACCATCATCGATTCTGGAAGCCCCGGCGGAAGTATCCAAATTCAGAATAACAGTCACATCGGTTTATCCGAGATGGCTAGACCGATTCAACCAAACTTAGTGAAAGGTGTTGCGCCCCCGTAAATGACTATTTAATTTCATTCCGATCCGACTTCCGGTTCCGGAGTTACAGGTTGTGGCGTGCGATCACATAGCCAATTGTGATTCAAACCGATACTCCGATGAAAGCAAAAAAGGTAAAAATTTCTCTGTCTCTTAAACAACTTAAATTTGCTGTTCTTGGTCACCGACGCCCAACCAAATTTTCGTTGACTACATTGACCACCATAGGCGGTTCCGGAAGTGCCCGGAAAAAGCGGCCATCTTTCAAAATTGACGAACTCACATCAGTTTCCAGGAAATGGTTGGGCCCATTTTCGCAAGCTTAGTCCTAAATGATAGCTACATTATCCCCACAGATGTCTATAAAATCGCACGGATCGCTTATATGGTTTCGGAAATATACACTGAACCGTCCGGTCACATATGAAATTCCCATATAATCCGGAACTCAAACTTTTTTTCAAAGGGGGGACCCCATGAAATTTCAGAAATAGAATTCGTATTTTTAAAATGCATGAAACGTCGAGATTTTATGTTATCTCGAAAAATTTCTTTTTTTATAAAAATCAACTTTTTGGGACTTGGGATTTCGCTCCTTTTTGCCTTTGTGTGTGCCTTTGTGTGTGTCATTCAAACTCACACAATTTTCTCAGAGATGGCTGAACCGATTTTCGTAAACTTAGTTTCATCTGAAAGGTATAACGCTCCCATAAGCTGCTATTGAATTTTTAGCTGATTCGACTTCCGGTTCCGGAGTTACGGGTTAAAGAGTGCGGTCACACAGCAAATTCCCATATAAACTGGTACTACCATGATGTTCAAATGATGTAAAACATATTAAAATTGATGTAACATTACTCTAGTTTGCGGGTCTGGATCACTAATGATCATTCAAAGCAGCTTTGACCACATTGGCCACCTATGACGGTTCATGACGCCCCCGGGGAACCCGCCAAGTTCCTAAGCTAATATCACACCAATTCCCTAACGAATTCTCTACCGATTTTTACAAACTTGATTTCAAATGAAAAATACAGTAATACCATTGACTACTGCTGAATTTCATTCGGTTCTGACTTTTGCTTCCGGAATTACAGGGGTGTTAGTAAGGATACACTGGAATTTCCCATATAAATCGGTACAATCGTAATTTCTCAGAGGCTAAAAACTACTGAAATGGTCACCAAATTACTTCTAATCGCAGATCTAGATCACTAATTGCCAATCAAACATTCTTTGAATATATTGTCCACTATCGACGATTCCGGAAGTCCGGAATTCCGGGCATATTCCCCAATTAAATTCACATCGGTTCTTCGGTGATGACTGAACAGATTTTCTCAAACCAAGTCTCAAATGGAAGGCAAAATATGCAGGTGAGTATTGCGTCGCCGCACCTCCCCCCGCCCTGCCCTTACACCTACCTCCTTCATCACTCCCCTCCCCTTGGACCACCCTCACGACCGCATTTCCTTCATCCACCCCGTATACCGAAATAAGATGAAGGATTTCTGACGCATCCTCCACTCCCACTCTACTAACCCCCCATTCCCTCCACTTTCAAACCCATTCCACCAACATTTCAAAAGATAATCACATGAAGATAACATTGAACTCATGCTGATTAAGCTAATTAAATATTATTCTTTTGCCTTTCTCATATAGAAAGGTTATGCAATTGCTCTAAAAACCGACTTTCTAACCGAGGCCCGGAGGGCGAATCTCATATAACATTCGACTCAGTTCGGCGAGATCGCAAAATATCTGTGTGTATGTATGTGTGTATGTATGTATGTATGTATGTATGTATGTATGTATGTAAGTATGTATGTATGTATGTGAGTGTATGTGCGGATTTGTTAACAAAATGTCCACATCGGTTTCTCGGAGATGGCTGAACCGATTTTTACAAACTAAGATTCAAATGAAAGGTATAATATTCCAATAGGTTGCTATTGAATTTCATTTTCAACCGACATCTTGTTCCGGATTACGAGTTGAAGAGCATGGTTACAAAACAAAATTTGTTGATTTGTCCACATCAGTTTCTCGGAATTTTCTGAACCGATTTGGCAAACTTGATTTTAAATGAATAAAATAAAGCTGCTGTTGAATTTTGTGTGGATCCGAGTTCTGGTTCCTGAATTACAGGGTGATACGTACGATCACGCAGCAAATCCCGATTCTAAAGAATTCTGCTATGAATGTAAAAAGATGAATTTTTTTCCAAAATATAAACACGACTGTTGAATTTGTAGATCTAGGTCACCAACAGTCATTCAAAGTCTCTTTGGCCACACTGGCCACCATCGACGGATCCGGAAGCATCCAAATTCAGAATAACGGTTATATTGGTTTCTCGAAAATGGCTAAACCGATTTGATCAACTTAGTCTCAAATGAAAGGTGTTGCGTCCCCGGAAACTGATATTAAATTCCATCTTCATCCGACTTCCGGCTCCGGAGTTACAGGTTGTGGAGTGCGATCACATAGAAAACTCCGATTCAAACCGAGCTATTAAAGTGATTAAATCATAGTTTGGAGAAATGAGAAAGGCACAATTGCACCTCTAGGTGGATTAAAACAGGTTTTGCCTTTCTCAATAGAAAGGTATTGCAATTGCTCTGAAAACCGACTTTTTAACGGAGGCCCGGAGGGCCGAGTGACATATACCATTCGATTCAGTTCGTCGAGTTCGGCAAATGTCTGTGTGTGTATGTATGTGTGTGTGTATGTATGTGTGTGTGTATGTGCGTCTGTGTGTGTGTACGCGAACACAATCTCACTCACTTTTCTCAGAGATGGATGAACCGATTTTTACAAACTTAGTCCCAAATGAAAGGTGCAACGTTCTCATAGGCTGCTATTGAATTTCTAATGGATCCGACTTCCGGTTCCGGAATTACAGGGTGATGAGTACGATCACGCAGAAAACGTCGATTTTAAGAAATTCTGCAATGAATGTATAATGGTGAAAATTTTTCCAAAATGTGACCACAATTGCTTCGATTTGTAGTACTAGGTCATTAACAGCCATTCAAAGTCTCTTTGGTCACATTGGCCACCATCATCGGTTCCGGAAGCCCCGGCGGAAGTATCCAAATTCTGACTAACAGTCACATCGGTTTCTCGGAGGTGGCTAGACCGAATCAACCAAACTTAGTCTCAAATGAAAGATGTTGCGTCCCCGTAAATGGCTATTAAATTTTATCCCCAACCGACTTCCGGTTCCGGAGTTACGGGTTGTGGCGTGCGATCACATAGCAAATTGTGATTCAAGCCGATACCCCGATGGAAGCAAAAAAGGTAAAAATTTCGCTAAAATGTCTCTCAAATAACTTAACTTTGCAGTTCTAGGTCACCGACGGCCAAACAAACTTTCGTTGACTACATTGACCACCATAGACGGTTCCGGAAGTGCCCGGGAAAAGCGGCCATCTTTCATAACTAGCAAACTCATATCAGTTTCTCGGAAATGGTTGGGCCGATTTTCACAAACTTAGTCCCAAATGATAGCTATATTATCCCCACAGATGTCTGTAACATTTCGCACGGACCGCTTGTATGGTTCCGGAAATATAGACTGAACGGTCCGGTCACACATGAAATTCCCATATAAGCCGGAACTCAAAATTTTTTTCAAAGGGGGGACCCCATGAAATTTCAGAAATCGAATTCGTATTTTTGATGCCAAACATCTTTAAAATGCATGAAACGTCGAGATTTTATGTTATCACGAAATTTTTTTTTTTAGAAATCGACTTTTTGGGACTTTGCCGATTTCGCACCTTTTTTCAGTTCAATATTACCGTGGCTGTTTTTTCTTTTTCAAAATTTTAGAACTCGAATAATGATTTATTTTCCTGTATATAGTTGTCATGTGATGTACAATAATAAAATGTAATATATGCATTTAAAAGCTTTTAATGAATATAAACAACGCACACATTCTCGTGATTAATGATTGAGAAAGGCACAATTGCACCGCTAGGTGGATTAAAATAGGTTTTTCAATTCAATATTACCGTGGCTGGTTTTTCTTAAAAAAAACTCTAGTAAGAGAACTGCGGAGAGAAAAACAGCATTTTTGGCAACGTATGCCCCGGCATTGTATGGCATAACGTCTAATGTTATAAGGATAGGAAATGTTCGATTGGATTCGTTTTTTGACAGCTAAATGCTAATCCAATCGATCCAGAATGGAGTCTCCGCAGTTCTCTTTCTAGAGTTTTTCTAGTTTTTCTTTTGCAAAATTTTAGAACTCGAATAATTATTTCTTTTCTTGTATATAGTTTTCAAGTCATGTATAATAAAATTGTAATGTATACATTTGAAAGTTTTTAATAAATATAAGAAACTAAAAAATTCTCGTGTTCATAATTGAGAAAGGCACAATTGCACCGCTAGGTGGATTAAAACAGCTTTTGCCTTTCTCATATAAAGAAAGGCTATGCAATCACTGTAAAAATTGACTTTTTAACCGAGGCCCGGAGGGCCGAGTGTCATACACCATTCGATTCAGTTCGTCGAGATCGGCAAATATCTGTGTGTGTATGTATGTGTGTGTATGTCATTTAAACTCACACAATTTTCTCAGAGATGGCTGAACCGATTTTCGCAAACTTAGTTTCATCTGAAAGGTATAATGCTCCCATAAGCTGCTATTGAATTTTTTGTTGATCCGACTTCCGGTTCCGGAGTTACGGGTTGAAGAGTGCTGTCACACAGCAAATTCCCATATAAACTGGTACTACCATGATGTTCAAATGATGTAAAACATATTAAAATAGATGTAATATTACTCTAGTTTGTGGGTCTGGATCACTAATGATCAATCAAAGCAGCTTTGGCCACATTGGCCACCTATGACGGTTCATGACGCCCCCGGGGAACCCGCCAAGTTCCTAAGCTAATATCATACCCATTTCCCAACGAATTCTTTACCGATTTTTACAAACTTGATTTCAAATGAAAGATACAGTAATACCATTGACTGCTGCTGAATTTCATTCGGTTCTGACTCTTGCTTCCGGAGTTACAGGGGTGTTAGTAAGGATACACTGGAATTTCCCATATAAATCGGTACAATCGTAATACCTGAGGCTAAAAACTATTGAAATGGTCACCAAATTACTTCGATTCGCAGATCTAGATCACTGATTGCCAATCAAACATTCTTTGAATATATTGAATATCCACAATTAAAGTCACATCGGTTCTTCGGTGATGACTGAACCGATTTTCTCAAACCTGTTCCTTGGCGGATCAGAAGGATCCGCTATTATGTTGCCCCTAGTCCCTGGTCAGAGCCACGGGGACCATCTGGGGTGGACTCCAAAGGTCTCTTTTGCAGGCTAGCACGAGCTTGAGGTTCGGAGGCTCAAGGTCGGCTCACGGACATGGACACCAATCAAAGGATCAAAATGCACGGTATTATCTTTTACACTTTTTTATTTTAATCTACTTACAATCGTGTGCATGTGTGGGTGTGTAGAATGGTAAGCTGCTGGCCGGCCGGATGCGCGATAGCGGTTGGAGAGTGGACTCGTGGGTGGGAAACTCGTGGACGGTTGACTCGTGGACGATCTACTCGTGGGCGGTTACTCGTGGGCAACAAACTTGTCTTTGCTGCACCCTAAGGCGGGTGGCTCGGGCCTGGCTGGCCCCGCGTGCTGGGCGACTTCTTGCTTCGTGGGTTTCTTCTCGTAGTGCTACAGCACGTTCGCGGGGTTTTATCGCAAACCGTAGATGTAACTTTCGCTTCTCGGCTCCTCAAAGGATCTTGCGGGACGTTCGCTGGAATTAGCTGACCAAAAAGCTACTCCATATAATAGCCATAAATCATAGTTTGGAGAAATGAGAAAGGTACAATTGCACCTCTAGGTGGATTAAAACAGGTTTTTTATCCCACTTTTGCTCTGACTGGTACTTAAACCGGTTTTGATCTTAATCAAACGTAAACCGTTTTTGCTCGCAGTAAATTTTTAACCCACTCTTGCTCTCAGCCTCTGTCAGCCAGCCAGCTGCTGGAAAGAAAATGTTATATGTTGATTTGCAAGCTAGATCCGGCGGAAAATACACTGAGACAAAAATGTGGATTTCATTAGGCGATAATATATAATAATAATTATGGTCGATAATGATATAATAATAATGATGTGCTACAATCCATACATGTTCTAATTCTTTTAACTGTGATGAAACAATAAGTTCAAAATTAAATCTAAATGAAACCATGATGAGAACTTCTTCAACTGACATTCTTTGGATTAATCGTAAATCACGATGATCTCTAAAAATATTACATTCACTTCCAAAAACCTTTTCAGTTTTTCACTTCATTCCAACTTGTTTCGGTACCTAGAATTATCAAAAATAAGGAGCCTAGTATATTCTGTACTGTGCACTTCATTCTATAAAAATTTTACCAGCCAACCAAAATTTCAGTGGCTTACGAAAAAATTTGTTGTGATTCGTTATGCGTAACAATATTACCTAAAACTATTGTACTATTACCAGCTGCGACATATTTGTTTTTGTAGTTGTTTTTGCAGTTATTCTTGTTGTTTATGTTTTCGTTGTGGTTGCTGTTGTTGTTTTTGTTATTTTCGTTGTTATCGTTGTTTTTGCTATTATTTTTGTTGTAGCTGTGATTATTATTAGTGTTGTTGTACTTATTGTGGTTCCTGTTCTTATTACATACTCTTGCTACCGTTGTTGTTGTAGAAGTTATTATTGTTAATGTTGTTAGTACTGCTGTATCTTGTACGCAATTTCCTTTCGTGTTGTTTTTACTATTTGTAGCTTTATTTTTCTTTTTTTTTGTTGTTGAATACGACGGTGGTTACGTAAGCGATTAACCTGCTGTTTCTGGGTATGGAGAGTTTTTTTTTATCCCTTTATGGGCAGCTAGGGCCGAGGGTGGTGGCTAGCGGGTTTCATACATCCTTGACCTGACGGACAAAGCTATGGTGCCTTGAACACAGGCAACGCAGATCCAAGGCCATCATTGAAATGATAAGTTCTGCGTTTGAGATGTACTTCCCCCGGTTGCCAGACGAATACCTGCAATTATTACTTGTTGCTTTGTGTGTATGAATCTAATGTTCAGTCCTGGGTGGTGTATGCGTGGAAGGTGTGGTTTTTAGCGTTCGAGTCCAGGAGTGCATATCTGTCTGGGTTAGCATGGGCGTTTACTAATTGTGTAATAGTGTGATCGCCAAAGGCTCGAGCATTTGAATGCTAGCGTGTCTCTAACTTAGCGTGCATAAATTCGATTTTAGATTCGTGTGGCCATTCGCATATTCACGTGTATTCTTTAACGATCGCGCGCGGACCGTGAATATGATAATTAATTTTTAGTGTATGGTAGAGGAACGTGTTGTTTGGTGAATATGCATCATTCATTGCATCATTCTTGATTGGTCCAACTGAAGGCATGAGTCGAGAGGAGAGAATTCCGAACGTAGCTGGTCTATGATCGCGCGAGTGGTGGGTTAATGCTTGAGACCGCGGTTGTAAATTTATAGGTGCTGAAAAGTTCACTTAAGTAAGGGGGTGTTTTAATGTTGGCGAAATTGCGAGCGTAGGTGCGTGTGGATGATTGAAATTGTAATGTAAATTCGCGTTTTTGACCAGGTTTGTGTTATCGCGATAGTTAGGGGCGTTTGTGCGCTTTGGATGTGAGTGTATATGGGAGAATATGCTATTGATTGTGTTAGTGAGTAAGAGTATGAAACTAACTTAAGATATAGTAATAAAAGGAAAAATAACATGCCGAATGTTTCTTTTTTTAGGTCACTAACCGTGCATTGCAGAATGCCCGAAAACTCTGAACTAGGCCTCGTCGAGTCCAGTCTGTCAGTCTCGTCGTGTCGTGTCTGGGGTTTCCAGGTTACATGCATTCACCAGATGAGACTAGCTTATGTCAGCTTACTTGTGCACTGGTTTCGTAGAATCGAGGCGATCATCGAAATGATAGATCCTACGAGTGAATGCATTTGGCCTAGTCACCTGTCAAGCATTTGTGTATTTGTGTATGTTGAGATATGTGTGGAGCCTGTAAATAATATTCTAATACGAATAATAATTTATACGTTAAAATAAGAAATTTGTTATATACTACTTGCAGTTTGTTGATCGTTCCTACTTATCTGATTCCATCAAGTATTATTCTCATACTCATCTCCATTGTTCTAAAACCTGGCGACGTCTGATGGCAGAGAAGAATCATTGTTGGCAGCAATGTTGCTCTTCTTGGATGTATGAGCTCGAGAAGGCCATCACAAGAATAAAACGCATGAGACCGAAAATAAATAAAAATAAAATAAAGAGAAGAGTTAGTATTGTTATTGAGTATTAATAATATTACGATTTTTTTTCGAGAGTTGTCCTACTGGAGCTGTGGAGTTATTTGATTCAATTAAGGCGTGGACCTAGACTTCTGGGATGGAGGATAGAGACTTCCGGACGTGAGCGATTCATGAATGCGCGAGTGCGGGGGACTGTAGGTTCACGCTTGAGACTGCGTTTGAGTGATTACAAGTGCTGAGACGTTCATATTATCACCGGGATGTTATAATGTCTGGAAGAGTGCGAGTATAGGTTGCGTGGATGGTCGCGAAGGACTCAAGCATTTTTATATTTGTTTGTCGCGTGTATGTGACTTTGTGTGTATACATTCGATTTTATGTAGTTTAGTGGATATGAGCATTATATTTTTGATTGGTCCACCTGAAAGCATTGGACTTATGCTACTAGGGCCGAGAATAGGGGATTCCGGACGAAACCGATTCATGATCGCGTGAACACGGGCATTTGGAGGTTCACTCTCGAGACCGGGATTGTTAATTTATAAGTGCTAAACCATTCACTTAGTCACCGGGGTGTTATACTTTTTATGAGATCGTGGGTGTGTTCGTGCGTGGATGATCGCGAAGGACACGAGCGTTTATATGTGGACGTTTTTGTCGCGTGTGCCAGTATGTATGTAACTTCTCGTGGACACATTATTTTTATAATCGTGTGGCCATTCGCATGTTCGCGTATTCTTCAATGATCGCGCGTGGACGTCTTGTCTAGTTTTATTTCTATTGGTCCAACTAAAGGCATGAATTTGGGCAGCTAGGATCAAGGGCGGAGACTTCCGGAGGTGACCGATTCATGATTGCGTGAGCTTAGGTTCTTAGGTTCAAACGTTCACCTAATCAATCGGGGTGTTTGAATATTGGCGAGATCGCGGGCGTTCGTATTTGTGACCAGGTTTGTGTTATCGCGTAGGCCACGTTTGTACGTTTGGAATGAGAGATTGTTAGTGTATATGAGAGAATAAGCAATTTGTGTTAGTGAGTGTTAGCATGGATCTAATTGAAAATATAGCAAGAAAAGAAGGGTGCCTGCAGAGAGAATTGGGCCCTAAACCCACATTGTATATTATTTGACCATGGCAGTGGATAATAAAGGTCGCCAAGTTAAGTACTAAAATTGATCACAATGTAGCTTAACTAAAATGAAATTAATCGTATCCCAAGTTTCTGTGATATAATCACTGTAATACTGCTTTGGTGGAAAAGCCCCCGGACCACATCAAGGTACAGTATCATGCCGAGGGATTTTTCTTTTTTTGTTGTTGAATACGACGGTGTTTACGTAAGCGATTAACCTGCTGTTTCTGGGTATGGAGAGTTGTACTCAAAATATTATTTACAGAGGCCTATCTACCGGATTTAATAGTGAAATACGATAAAACAATCGCTAAAGTGGAGAAATTTTGAATCAACGGTAGTTTTTGCAGTTGTTTCGATCCTTTTTCATCGACCTAGAAATGGAGGTTGTCATTGAAGATTGTCGGGTACGTTATGACCATTGATGTTTCTGCTTTACTTCAATGAAGTGTATTTGCTGCTCGTCAGTGCTCCGTGGATGATCTCAAAATATTTTATCTCATCCGCTCAATTTAAGATAACAGATTTTTCCAACAACAGCTTGATTGTGGTGTAACAAGAATTGCGTATGTGTAAATCCAAAAGCAGCTCTCGCACACGAAACATTTGTTTCTTCACCTATTTTATTTTGGGTGTAATTTACATTACTCTCGACATCGTCTTATCTTGAATATATTATAATCACAATATAATGATAACTTTGAAACGCTGAGTACATTTAATCTAATTTTTTTTTCAATGTAAATTAATTATTCCTCTCAACCTACCTATCCATTCTTCGTTCTTTTCAGAAATGCTACGCATCCGTTTTTTTAAACGGCATCTGTGAAATGGAGGAAAACTGCGCAACCAGTCAAGATACAACTTGCATAAATGGCCGGTGTCGCTGTGCAGATCACATGATAGAAGTTGGTGGCCAGTGTTCATCTGCTATCAGAAATTTGCTGTACTCTTTCCAAATAATAATTTTAATAGGAATCAAATCGTTTGTGTTGATTTAGTTTAGCAGTTGTTTTAATAGCTTTAGGATTATTTTAAATCCATTTAATCACTGTTAGTATTTTGCTCTGCAAATACATGTGATGATCAAATGAAAATTATAATAGCCTTGTACATAGTCAATTTACAAATTAAAAGTTTTCTATTTCAGCAATTCATTTCAATATGATGAGTAAAATTATAGTCAAATGGAGGAATGTCATCAGAAATGTTTTACAATATCAACAGTACGAAATATAATGTTTAATAAACATTGCAAAAAACATGTGTATAGTATAACATTCAATAATCAATACTGCATGTAAGAGAATTGGAAAAAAAATTATCACAAGACCCGAAAACAGAAAAAACGTAACCTTGATGCATAGGTTCGTCGAAGATACATTAGGACAATTTCAGTCGTTGCATCAATAGCGTAGGACAGAGCAGTAAGACTCCACCAACTAGGTAAGTTATCCTGGAACCGATACTCCAAAAGGCAATAGACGCTACAATTGGACCGAGTGCCCGAGCCAATGCCCCAAGCGATCGAAACACGCCGAGGACGGTTCCTTTCTGATCAAAATCGCCATATTTGGATGTAAGCGTGGTCATACAAGTCACCACAAATGCAGTAGCTGAAAAAAGCATCAAATTGTGAAATATGGTAAACAAATTCATGAATTAAATTTAAATTAAAAAAAACATACAAATCGCAAATAAAATCATTCCTCCATACAGCAGCTGAGAGCTTTCGGCGATTCCTACGAATATAAAAGCAGGAATGATAAGATATAGGCCAACGACAGCTGATATTTGCGTCAGGTGCTGAGGAAGTCTTCGAACAACACATCCTTGAAGGAGAGCCATTACTATTCCTGAAAACAAACGTTGAAATAATTACACGGTGTTACAAAAAAATTAAACTTTTCAAGTATGAGTTGTAGGTTTAGTCAAATCAAACACAAAGCTACGTTTGAACAGTTTACGGGAGAGGTAAGAGTTTCAGAGTGAAAAAAACACTTACTTTGCGATTTTTTTAGAAATTTGGGTGAAATGGATTGATCAAAACTTGTACAATATAATATATCATTTCAATAACCCTCTTGTAATTTTTTCTATGCAAAGATATCGACAAGCGACGTGATGACAAATCTTTTTGAAGAACGTTTCTGGAAAAATACGATTTGCGGTCTTAACTGCCACACTACTTAACCAATTTATTTCAAACCTGCATGCACATTAGGGTGACAATGATTTACATGAAAAAAGATTTTTGCAACTTACACCCCCTAGCGTCGTTCTAAATCATGAGAAAATGACACTGTCCAAATTTGAGCGAAATTGGTTAACCCTAACCCCTCCCCTAAAGAGCTTAAGGTTTCAATATGATGAGTAAAATTATAGTCAAATGAAGGAATGTCATCAGAAATGTTTTACAATATCAACAGTACGAAATATAATGTTTAATAAACATTGCAAAAAACATGTGTATAGTATAACATTCAATAATCAATACTGCATGTAAGAGAATTGGAAAAAAAAATTATCACAAGACCCGAAAACAGAAAAAACGTAACCTTGATGCATAGGTTCGTCGAAGATACATTAGGACAATTTCAGTCGTTGCATCAATAGCGTAGGACAGAGCAGTAAGACTCCACCAACTAGGTAAGTTATCCTGGAACCGATACTCCAAAAGGCAATAGACGCTACAATTGGACCGAGTGCCCGAGCCAATGCCCCAAGCGATCGAAACACGCCGAGGACGGTTCCTTTCTGATCAAAATCGCCATATTTGGATGTAAGCGTGGTCATACAAGTCACCACAAATGCAGTAGCTGAAAAAAGCATCAAATTGTGAAATATGGTAAACAAATTCATGAATTAAATTTAAATTAAAAAAACATACAAATCGCAAATAAAATCATTCCTCCATACAGCAGCTGAGAGCTTTCGGCGATTCCTACGAATATAAAAGCAGGAATGATAAGATATAGGCCAACGACAGCTGATATTTGCGTCAGGTGCTGAGGAAGTCTTCGAACAACACATCCTTGAAGGAGAGCCATTACTATTCCTGAAAACAAACGTTGAAATAATTACACGGTGTTACAAAAAAATTAAACTTTTCAAGTATGAGTTGTAGGTTTAGTCAAATCAAACACAAAGCTACGTTTGAACAGTTTACGGGAGAGGTAAGAGTTTCAGAGTGAAAAAAAACACTTACTTTGCGATTTTTTTAGAAATTTGGGTGAAATGGATTGATCAAAACTTGTACAATATATCATTTCAATAACCCTCTTGTAATTTTTTCTATGCAAAGATATCGACAAGCGACGTGATGACAAATCTTTTTGAAGAACGTTTCTGGAAAAAAATACGATTTGCGGTCTTAACTGCCACACTACTTAACCAATTTATTTCAAACCTGCATGCACATTAGGGTGACAATGATTTACATGAAAAAAGATTTTTGCAACTTACACCCCCTAGCGTCGTTCTAAATCATGAGAAAATGACACTGTCCAAATTTGAGCGAAATTGGTTAACCCTAACCCCTCCCCTAAAGAGCTTAAGGTTGCACGGAGAATGCGCAAAATTCGCAAACGAAAAAAGCAGTTTTTTCCACACCGTATGTCAGATCTTCATAAAAATCAATCAGCAGTACTGTAACAACATTTTACACACGCTGATTGATTTTTATGAAGATCTGACATACGATGTGGAAACAAAACTGCTTTTTTCGTTTGCGAATTTTGCGCATTCTCCGTGCAACCTTAAAGTTTGTATGGGATTTTTGGCCAAAATGTATGGGGAAACACTCGCACTTCACAAAATCGCCGCTAGAGGTCGCTGTAAACTTCCGATCACTGACCTAGGAAGGAGGTTAAGCTTTTGAAGATATGCTGAACAAGTTTGTCTAAGACTGCAAGACAATCCAACCAACCGTTAAAGAGTTATTAACGTTTAAAGTTGGATACTGCTGCTTAACATTCGCAAAGGGCGTACTCCGCTTATCTCATGTATGTGAACCACGAGTGAAGGTGGGACAAAGTTAGGAAATACTCATCTATCTCTGAACCGATGAGATATAGAAAGCTATGATGTTCCACAAAGTTGTAGCGGAATAAAAGGACTTTTTGGTTTCACTGGAAAGTTTCAGGATTTCTCCGCAAGGTGGCGGTAGTGAGCCAAGCAATTTAAAGGGAATACTCCTATCTGTATAACGTTAAGAGATGGAGCATTTGAATGTTCTACAAAGTTGTAGAGTAGCAAAAAATATTTTCTTTTCTCATTTGAAAAATGCAGAATTCTATCATATGGTGGCGCCAGTGATCAAAATTAATTCAAGGTAATACTCCTATCCATACAATGGCAAGAGATAGTGCAATCTGATGTTCTGCGAAGCTATATAGTATTTCAAAGGCTTTCGCGTCTCGTTGTAAAAATAGAATTTAGGCCGCTTAGTGGTGCAAACAGCGTAGAGTATGAATATATTTTAATACACCTTTTGAATGTTTTCTAATTTTTTCGAATTTTTACTCCTATTTATTGTGCAGAGATCCTTTTATTATACATAACATGTTACAAAGTTTTTTATAAGACTATCATGCTATGATAAAACCTATATTCTTAAATTTCTTCGTAACCCCATTTATATTTCTCCTGTTGCACTCATTTATATAGCATTTTTAATTTTTTTAACTAACTGTTGACTAACTTTAAGAGCGGTCTTGTCTCAGAGATGTCGTATATAGTACCGCGCGTCAGTACTCGTTTATTACCTCTCGCAGAAGAAGCGCACACAATGCGCTGTGAATCCAGTTAGACTGGCATTGGTTGCACGATCACAGGGCTGATAATTTGGTGATAGGTGAGAACTACTAGGGTCATTCGAATGCCAATTAGTGACTTTTTCATCAAATCTGGCCTCACTTATAACTTAGAAATAGGCTGCTCGAAATATATATTGTTTTCTTACGCGGACTACAGGGCTTAATTGTGGTAGAATATTGCCAGCCTGGGATAAATACCTAAGTAGGCTACAATCCAATTCGCGCTGTGCTTCTATTATATTCAGCATCCCCCTTTTTGCAAATAAGCAAAGCGTGCATGTCAATTGCGCTACCTGCCCACCAGATCACCACATCACCAGATATTTAAATTTTGCTTTTGCAGATCTTCTAGCATGGGTGGATCGTGTCGACAGCTGGGTATTTTATGCGGTTCATCGCGAATGTTGCTCGCTATCGCCGGAGGAATATAGTGTATGTTGTTGTCGTCGGTGCTCGTTGGTCACTTCAAGACGTGACATGTGTTGCGAACCCAATTCAAATGATATTGGTTATACGAGTACAGGACTGATATTTTGATAGTAGGCAAAGGATACTACGCCCATTTGAAGACCCTATGGTCAATTTTTCGTCGTATCTGATACCACACAAAACTTCCAAACTGAACAATTCAGTTTTCGTAGTTTATGGGCCTCTTCTTTTTGTTAAAAAAACAGATAGGGTAGTTGTACCAAGATCAAAAAAATAACTTTTTAATTATTCCAGCTAGAGCCAAATAACCTTCAGCGAAGTTGTAGAACGACAAATCTTGGAAAAGTTTGCTGAAGACATGTGAGCTCTACCTATCATACTTTTCATTTTACAACTTATACTTTTATTTTAAAATTGAAGGTTAGGGTTTCTTAGTGTTTAACAGAAAAATTGTTTTAGTCAAATAACTTTTGCGGTATTGATTTAAAAGTGAAGTAGTCTACAGACAACTTTAACCGTTGTGTGTCCGACGCGGTACCCGGGTACCTTTTTAAGTTTCAATTAATTAAATTCCTATGTTTTATCCATAGCTGGAAATTGGAATTTTGTGACATCTTAGAACTTAACTAAGTCAAGCTTTTGGGTTAATAATATTGTTGATATAGTAAGGGTGGGAATGAGGAGGGGCTTCTGATTTTTTTTTATTACGTAACAGGCCGACGTGGGTACCCGGGTACCCACAAAACTAAAATGCCCATAACTAAGGTAATATCCAACCGATTTCGATACTTTTGGCCGTTTTGGATTCAGAAACTCATCCACTTTTGGACTTGGTAAAAATGAATCGGGTTACTTCATTCGGTTTCCGGGAATTCGGGTTTCCGGAAGCAGGTTTCAGTGCTGGGGTACTATTTGTGAACTTCAATGGAATACTAGCAATATGGGTATCAAAATTCTTGGAATTGCATCAGTAGGCTGTATCTTGTGGTTTTGGAACCATTTGGTGATTTGATCCCGGAACGGACATTCCGGAGCAGATTCACGTGGGGCCGTGAGTGGCCATTCCATTCCAATTCCATTTTTCAAATTGCCATAGGGTCCCGTAACAATAAAAAATAGACTTCCGAGACAATTTGTAGAATTTTGATACTCATATTGCTAGGACATTATTAAAATTTACAAATCATATCCTAGTACTGGAACACTACTCCGGAAAATCCGGATTACCAAAAACCAGATCCATTATTCCAGTTCTATTGTGCAGAATCAAAAAGTAGACGAGTTGCTGAATCCATTACATCTAAAAGTATCCAAATCGGTTAAAGGAAGCCATAGTTATGAGCATTTCAATTTGTGGGTACCCGGGTACCCTCGTTGGCCTGTTAAAGGTGTTTTTTTTTGTTGGACACAACTGTTAATATTGTTTTAAGGAAAATGACTTGTTTCATGGCAACTATTTATATCTGTTTCATGGCAACTATTATATCTAACTATTTTTGCTGATGAGTTATGAGCACTTTTTCGCCAACAATAACAATATCACTCATGGGGGCAAACAAATAATAATTCTTTTTCAAGTATAACTAAAGTCATTACTAGAGTTATAATTGAGCAAAAAATAACGAATACGTTATTTTCTAAAAGTTCATAAAGTTGATTACAAAAATTCTATTTTTAATATTATAAGTTCTTATATCTTTTGAATAATAGAACCTAGCGTTTTAATGTGGGTGGTTCTAATTTTTTAAAATCTTAAAATATACTTTTAAATGGTTCCAGATAGAGCTTCGTAGAAAATAAAATTTTACAAAACTTGGTCGAAGTCACTGGAACCCTATGTCGTGTATTTTCCAGTTTACAAGAAATTTACCAAACAAATAGGATGTTTCTTAACAAATAATATAACTTTTGCAGTTTTAAATCTTTATATAACTTTTGCAGTTTTAATTTTTCATAAGGATCACGTAGGAAAAACTTTCAGATATTTTGAAGGAGAGCATTTTGTCTCAATGTACCGAACCTCTAGCAACTCTCGTTAGAAAATTATATATACTTTTTACTAAAAATAAACTCTTTTATGAGTAAATATTGCAAGACGTAAACAATATTGTATTTGCCATTTTTTGCGATCTATACTACAAAGCATGCTATATCATATGACAACAACGGTATTTAATGTTAAGTGTCCTAATCGAAGATAATGCTATATGAAAAAGTTATATTTTTTTTTATAAAAAAGTTCTCATACCTTTCCAACGAAATTTTTTTGGTAGTTGGAGTTTTAAAGAAAAAAAGTAATCTTGTACCCTTGTCCATAGGGTACTTTAGTGTAAAATGAAAACTTTTTATAGAAAAAAACCGTTTTTAAGGAACACCTTACAGCTTACATTTGGATTTGTCGGGCAATGGAAAGTATAAAAGCTAGAGCTTGCGTGTCTTCAAGCTAAAATGTGTTGTTCTACAACTTCATCGATAATAGTCAAGCTCTATCTCGAACAGTTCAAAAGTTTCATTTTAAATATTGCTAAAGTTTGAACCACCCTAGCTTCTGTTTAAAGCAAAATAAAGGGCTTGTAAAGTACAACAACTTTGCCAAACATATTGTAAGGCTAAATCATTAAATTTTAGCAAAAAGATAAAATTCCTGCTAAATTTACATTCTGGAGCCATGTCCATTCCAAAGTACTAAGTAACTCAACATTTCTAGGACCCCAAAGTAAGCGAATAAAACTGTGCGTTTTCGAAAATTGTACCGCGGCGGAACCCATTATACTATGAAATGCTGTTCCGTTTTTGTCGTGGCAAACGACTTATCATTCAATATACGGGCCCTTTTCAAAATTTCGGGATGAAAGTCGTGTAAGGTTTGGAACGCTCATATCTTTTCATATCATACTGCATGGAATTAATCAATTTTCGGAATTTGTCGAAAATAAGTTCAACAATGTTCTATAAAATTTTGAGGTATGTATGACATGCATTAATAACGAAAACCTGTTTTGAAAAATCTTTCGAAAAAAACTACTTGGAAATGGGGAAAAGTTTCAGCTCATCTCGGTCAGAGCCTTCAATATGATGCACCAACCGGACACTGAAATGATGAGAAATTTTAAATGTAGGTCCGCTACAGTTTTATTTCAATTTTTTGTGTAGAGCTGTTTAGAGCGTACAGGGTTCTCCAAGGGCTGTACAATACCGGGAAAAAAATATTTGTGAACTGTACACGGCTGGTGGATGAATCAATTTGTGTAGCAGTAGTGTGCCTACTACTAACAGAGGAAATTATTTTCATTTCTGATAATTAGAGAGTAGCATGCACGATGAAAAACCGGATTTTAAACACCCGCCCGTAACCAGTTCGTGATTCTTTACTGCTAACTTCATGCACCGAGCCGAAAAAAACGGATTTTACAACACCCAACTAAAACCAGTTCGTGATTGGTTACCGCTAATTTCGTGCACCGAACCACACATCTTGAACAAAATAATTGTAATTTTAATCGGTTTCTATTAGTCGACCTAGTTGAATAACCGGAGACTACATTTCAACCCTTTTCCCGCATTCGTGAACGTTTTTCCTAATAAATCACTGCTTTAGGATTTTAAAATTGTATTAAAAAATTCTCATCTACAAAACAAACATAAAAAAGGAATTGTTAAGGTCAGAGAAAAATTAATTACGATCAATTAAAAAAAAATAAAGACAATCGGTTGAGTGGTATTTCAGGAATCGTGATCACAGGAAAACCATTTTTTTAAATCGGTATTTCGAGATAATCGAGTTTAAAATTACCACTGCGCTTGGTAGACGAACCACGCTTGGAAGCGCTGTAACTTTCGATCTATTTCTCGGATAAAAATTTGGAAAAATATTTTCAAGGAGTTGTACTTTCAGATAAAGTAATAAAAAAATAAAAAAAGGTACGTAACGCCTTAAGCTTCATACACACAGTATATATACGTCCTTATTCCAATTTTAATAACGAGACGCGAAAGCATTTGAAATACTATATAGCTTCGCAGAACATCAGATTGCACTATCTCTTGCCATTGTATGGATAGGAGTATTACCTTGAATTAATTTTGATCACTGGCGCCACCATGTGATAGAATTCTGCATTTTTCAAATGAGAAAAGAAAATATGTTTTGCTACTCTACAACTTTGTAGAACATTCGAATGCTCCATTTCTTACCGTTATACAGATAGGAGTATTCCCTTTAAATTGCTTGGCTCACTACCGCCACCTTGCGGAGAAATCCTGAAACTTTCCAGTGAAACCAAAAAGTCCTTTTATTCCGCTACAACTTTGTGGAACATCATAGCTTTCTATATCTCATCGGTTCAGAGATAGATGAGTATTTCCTAACTTTGTCCCACCTTCACTCGTGGTTCACATACATGAGATAAGCGGAGTACGCCCTTTGCGAATGTTAAGCAGCAGTATCCAACTTTAAACGTTAATAACTCTTTAACGGTTGGTTGGATTGTCTTGCAGTCTTAGACAAACTTGTTCAGCATATCTTCAAAAGCTTAACTCCTTCCTAGGTCAGTGATCGGAAGTTTACAGCGACCCCTAGCGGCGATTTTGTGAAGTGTGAGTGTTTCCCCATATATTTTGGCCAAAAATCCCATACAAACTTTAAGCTCTTTGGGGGAGGGGTTAGGGTTAACCGATTTCGCTCAAATTTGGACAGTGTCATTTTTTCATGATTTGGAACGACGCTAGGGGGTGTAGATTAGTGATTTCAAAAATGGTCGTCTTATTGTCACCCTAATGCACATTCTATGTAAAAAATACCTAAACCCTACGTTGAATTTTTGAGATAATTTTTCAATTAACGTAGGTTAGGATTAGGGTATTTTTTACTTTGAATGTGTTAGCAAAATTTTACAAAAATCGGTTAAATAGTTTTTGAATGACAGTTAACGCCGAATCGTGTTTTTTCAGAGCCGTTCTACAAAAAGCTTCGTCACCAAGTCGTTTGTCGATATTTTTTTCGAATGTTGTCCTACTGGAGCTGTAGAGCTTGGTTCTCAGAGGGGCTCCCCGTCAGAATCACACACTACAATTGCAGACGAGACAATGCCGTCCACTAAAACACTGCTTCAGGCCAATTGCAGCGGGCCGTGATTCTGAATGTCATATTCATTGTACGGTTCAGATATGTGCGGGACTTCGCGATCGCGTGTATCATCGCGAAGGGCTCGAACATTTGTATGCTAGCGTGTTCAATCGCGTGTGCTAACGTGTATGTAACTTCGCGAGCATAAATTCTATTTTATAACCGTGTGGCTTTCGCATATTCGCGTATGATCTTGGATGATCGCGCGCGGACCGCGAATCTAATACTTAAATTTCGGTGTACGGTTCAGATGCTAGAAGAAAGTGAGATCTTCCATATCTCTACAATTCACGGCCATGTCGCCGCGGAACATGTTGTCTAGTGGATGAGTTTTATTTTTTGATTGGTGCTACTGAATGTATGGACCTAAGTTTCTAGGGCGGAGGGTGTGTCATCTTATGCCTCAGTGGCAGGTAACAATACCAAAATAACGGCTACCACGTCTACAAACTCGTTTGCCCTTAACGCTTCTTTTAGTCGAATGGATCTAGATAGCGTAACGGAAGAAAAAATTAATTTCTTGCAAGAATCTGTGCTACAACTGATGATTGCTATGTTAAATTCTACCTCCATGTTTGAAGCTTTTCAACTATTGCTGGAATTTGTTAACAAAATTATAATGAAATTAAAGTTTAATAATGACTTTAAATAATCAGTTAAATTTATTAAATTGGAATGCTCGTTCGTTAAGAATGTGCGAAGACGAATGATTCAAAGTCTTGAGGACATATGTGCATGTAGCCGTTTTGACGAAACTTTTTTAAAACCAAATATTAAATTGAAGTGTAACTGTAATGTTGATATTCATCGATTTGATCGAATTGTTGGATTCGGCGGAGGAATCGCAATAGCAGTTAATCGCAGGATCAAACATTCCGTCGTACTGTCTCTTGACACCAAGGTGATCGAGAGTTTGGGTATCGAAGTTCAAATCGATCTTGATATAATTTTATTGCTGCAGCGTCTTTGCCTTTTCAGTGCGCTGGTGAACAAATTAATTTATTGAAAGGAGACTTAACAATCGGCGATTTAAACGCCAAACACCGATTCTGGAATAATGCTCAAAGCTCCAACGGTAAACTACTTTTTAATGATTGCTCTGCGAGTTATTATTCAAATTTATACGTGCTATTCATCTGTAAGAAATCCATCAACAATAGATATGGTTTTGACAGATCAAAATCACATTTATAGCGAATTGATTACACATACTGACTTTGATTCTGATCACATTCCAGCAACTTTTTCACTTTCTCAAGAAGCTGTTTCCAATCCCATTAGCTCAGTGTTTAATTATCACAAAGCGAATTGGAAAAGGTACAAAACTTATATTAAGAATAATTTAATTCATGATCATGATTTATAAAATAAAGCTGACATTGATAGGGCATTACAAAATTAAAGTGATTCTATACTTGATGCTAGAAATTTATCAGTACCAACAACACATAAAATTTAATACTCCTATTATTGACGATGATCTTCAACTTCTGATTCGCTTGAAAAATGTTCGAAGACGTCAATATCAACGTTCCCATGATCCTGCTATGAAATGTATCTATCAGGATCTACAAAAAGAAATTAAGTATAGAATCACACTCTTAAAAAATGAAAATTTCGCGAAAGAGGTTGAACAAATCAAGCCATATTCTAAACCTTTCTGGAAACATTCTAAGGTTCTTAAGAAACCTATGAAACCAAATCCAACTTTGAAGTAAGGTGACCACATATTTTATACAAGCGAAGAAAAACTTCGAAAGTTTGCTCAGTAGTTTGAGAGCGTCCGTAATTTTAACGGGAAGGGGGAAGGGTTTCAGCGTGAAAAAAAAACACTTTTTTCGATTTTTTAAGACTCATAGTGAAGCGAATTGACCAAAATTTTTGTGCATTATAATAGTAGATACAAAACACTAGATTAGGATTGTCGCTGGCATCAGTGGTAGGAACATCATTGTTTTGATTCAGGGATATACATGTCAAATAGGAGAAATAAAAAAGCAAAAAAATAATCCTCTAATGTTGTTTCATAACGACTAATCATTATTGTTTCTTTTGGCCAGCAACACAATGGCCATTCTTGGCAGATGTATTTTCACTAATTAGAGTGCACAAATTGTCTAAACCTGTACTGAATTTTGATGAATTTTCATTTCCTTGTGCGGTATATACAAATTCTTTCGTTTCATAACAATAACAGTCGAAAATTGACACCGAGAGAATTTGTTATATTGAATATATCGAATTCGCACATAACTTTTTGCAATTTGTAGTAACACATAAAAATTATCTGTCACGCATAGATATATGTGAAAACTAATGAAATTAGAATAGTATGCCACAAAGAAATTTGTTTCATAGTAGATATCACATCATTTTTTCTGTTTGCCTATCGTTTATTCTGCTTTCTGGGCATTTTCGTTGTTGAATGCATAAAAATCACAGCAGAATAAACGAGACTGAAATGAAAAATGTAAACTCTGCATTTTACTTATTTGAAGTTCAATTAAACGGTTTGTGGTTATAAGCAGGCCATATTTTTCTACGTGTACCAAAAGTGCGGACCAAAGACTTTTACTAGAGAGACTTTCGACACATTGACAGATATATAGCGAAAGCAAAACAAATATGTTCCAAGACGAAAACAATGGGAACGCTAGCGAAAATCCTAATCTAGCGTTCTATATCTACTGTTCCAAGACGAAAACAATGGGAACGCCAGCGACACCGAAAATGTAAAAGAAATTATGACGAACAGTATTATAAACAATTTCCTACAAAAATCGTTGCAGTCACCAATTGCTACGATGAGCTCTCTTTATAGTTTATAGTTAGTTTATAAGATTTGTTAGCTCCTTATTCGCATGACAATTTAAAACTTCCTGCTGCAAAAATCACTTTATTGCGAAAGCATATTATATCTTAATAATAATTAACCGAATCATGTAAACAATAGGGATGAAAAGTCACCACTTGTGGCTGAACACCCAATATACTTAATTAGAAATGTAATGCAAACAAAACAATATAATCAAATAAAAAATAACATATAAAAACAGATGAGCTGCGTACAAAGTGTTTTAAACGATCTGTGGTGTTTCTCGAACATAATAATGCATGGTATAGATTTTTTAAAATTATTAATGCAATTGTACTTGTCTTCATTACGAATTGAGTTCAAACAGCACAAATAGATCATTGACATGGTCCAAATTATCACATTTAAATTCGCTTAGAAGCTGAGTTGCGAGGGTTATTTTCAGAATACACCTTATAAACAGGTTACAATGTTGACTTATTCAAAAGAATTATTAAAAAAACCTATTCTACAACTTTCTAGAAGACACCTACGCTCTATCTCCCACCATTAAAAAGTTTGTGTTGGCACCCTCTATGAAGTGAAATGTGGAACTAACTATTTACAGACAAATTATGGCTCATCTCATTTATTACTATTCTTTCGAACGTACCATCACAGACTAACAGACATAACATTCAAAAACAAAACTTCGTCCGCTTTAACGGTCATTTCAAATATATTTGTAGTTGGGACTGTGGCCACATTTGAAATTATAGCGCCACTGACACATGAACAAGCATATGGGGGATAGACCACTAGTGAAAAATTGTTCCCAACCCTGAGGGGTAACCCACCAGTAAATGAGTGTTTGGGACCGTGAATAAAAGGTGGAACTAGTGTTCTGGGAAAATTGTCGGATCGATGTTTTTTGAAGGAATTTCCTCATAGTGTTATGTCTGTTAGTCTGTGATACCATTTAGCTAAAACCAACCATTTTTTCGTAAAACAAATAAGTTCGTTAATATCGACCACCACTATCATGTTCATCAAGCGCTGTTAGGCCCCGTGTAACGCAGACATCACTTCCCTAAAAGTTTAATAACGGTCTTCGACAAAGTTGTAGGTAATACAGTAATGTTTCGATTATATCACGCTTATATATCCATATATGTATGTATGCAGCTGTGTTGTTACATATGTATATATCTTAGTATGCATATGTAAATCAGAATGTATATATATAAATGAATATCCTCCCCCTTAAGGTTTTTAAACCTGGATACGTCCATTATGAGTTTCATTCATTATTAACAACTCAAACAAGCTTTTCGCGGAGGAATGAGACAAAATTTTTTGGCCACTTGTTTGTATGGAACCTTCCCATAGTGCGTTGGTTCGGTATCTAGACTCGATTTGGCTCAAATTTGGAGCAGACACTCCTGGTGGGACTTGGAACGACTCAGGGGTGAGCCGTTATGTTTTCAAAAATTTGATTTTTTTTCTAGGCAGTCTAGCCCTCACCCTAGCCCACATCCGACCGCCCATCTAGATCTTGTCTAGACTAAGTAAGCTTAACTGATAATTGGATCTAGACCGTATAAAACACGGGTACTGCCACAAGTGGGCGCCGGCGTATACTGCCCTTCTACAAATAATTGTCCTATGTATATGGAATCGCATAGAACATGGGACAATTATGCGAATAATGGCAGTATAGCCAATCCCAAAAGGGTCAAATACATTACGTTGAGGATAGTCGGATGCAGGAATAAATAACAAATATAATAAAGAAATTTACAGCGATGTGTCTCGCATTTTTCAAATCCTCAAATCCTCTTTCAATCCATCAGCCATCATCAAAACTAAATACATTTCTCATTGAACCAGCTTCTGGTTATTGCGACACCGAAAATGTCATGCCAATTTTCTTATAATGTTTAAAATTAAACCAAAGTTTTAGGGTAGTTCTATACATATATTTACTTCAAAAATCAAAAGAAAAGTTAATCGATGGAGCCTTGAGTGTAAAATTAAACGCATTTTCGCTTGATGCCTTCCATCAAAGTCTTTACAGTGTCATCCGGTACCAGTTTCTCAGTTTTTTTTCCATTTTCTTAATATGTCCTTCTCGTCTTTGACTGTCTTCTTGCTCTTCCGAAGTTCCCGCTTCATCATTGCCCAGTACTGCTCCACTGGGCGCAGCTTCGGACAGTTTGGCGGATTCATGTCCTTTGGAACAAAATAGACAGAATTGGCCTCATACCACTCCAGGACACTTTTAGAATAGTGGTATGATGCCAAATCTGACCAAAATAGCGGAGCTTCGTCGTGCTACTGCAAGAACGGCAATAGGCGCTTCTCGATGCACTCAAATTTGTAGATCTCGCCATTTACTGTGCCCTTTGTCACGAAAGGCTCATTCCTCAGTCCGCAAGAGCAGATGCCCTGCCAAATGAGATATTTGGAGACGAACTTCGACATTTTCTTCTTCTTAAATTTGTCGTCCACATAGAACTTGCTCTTGCCGATGAAAAACTCCAACCCCGGAATTTGCTTAAAATCGGCTTTTATATACGTTTCGTCATCCATCACACAGCAGCCATATTTTGTCAGCATCTTCTCGTATTGCTTCCGTGCCCGAGTTTTAGCCATCGATTATTGTGGCTCCTCGCGGTTTGGGAAGTTCGGTACCTTCCATGTATGTAGTCCAGCGCTCTTCTTTGCATTCTGGACGTAACTCTGCGACATGCCGATCTTTTAGCCAAATCACGGCTTGAGACGTTGCGATTTGCTTTAATCATCCGCTTCACCTTTCCCTCCGTCTTTTTGTTCTCCGGTCCCGGTTTTCTTCCAGCTCCTTTGCCGTGGTCCAACGTCAACCGCTCCTGGAACCGCTTCAACACTCTGGAGACGGTTGAATGGTGAATGTTCAACATTTTTCCCAACTGCCGGTGCGACAGGTCAGGAAATTCCAGGTGTTTGGAAGAATTTGTTTTCTCGACTCGCGTTGGTTCACCTCCATTTTTGTTGAATCGAAAAACACGACTTCGAGTTTTACAGCATGTAAACAATACACATCAATGAGAAAGTGTGCAAAATTTGGTTGATTTTTACCCAATGGTAAAAAAGTTATGCCATGTTGAATGTGTCGCAATAATTTCGTGATCGCCCTTTATTGGTTACTAGCTAATACCCATCGCGCGTTGCTGCGACTATCAACGTAATAGTAGGAAAACACAATTTGTTCTGTAGCGCCATCTGGTGGTAAGATAATCCCCAACCAATAGCACACAAACACGCTCCATAACAAATGCCTACTGTATGTAAATTTTTACGGAAATCGGTTAAGCCGTTTCGGAGTCTATAAATCATATACATACAAACTTTGACTTTTATATATATAGATAGATAGATAGCGCATACGTGCACTGAAAAAAATCCAAACGTTAATTCTATTTGCTTCAAACCACTTAAAATCCATATCAAGAAGAAATGCTAATGTTATCAAGCGCACCTTCTATGTGTCAACTGTATAAACTATGTATGCACACACATAAGTTATATGTGCGTATTGTTATAGAATGGGGTTTTGTGTGCCTTATAGTTATGAAATGTGAATGTAATATTAATATTTCTAATAAATACACACATTAGCTTTACGTGCCAGTAAATAGTGTATATGTGCATTAAGTGTCTCACCGTTGCACTTTTCGGTGTGTGCGCACCCATGAGCGTTATGACGGCTTAGAGGCTGTCACATACAGGCTTATATTCATACATACAAGCTTACAATCCTACATACATACCTAATATTTGACGCAAGTTTGTTTTAGAGAGCGTGTAATGTCTTGTAATCAAGTTTGTTCAACTCAATGGAAAATTATCCTACGATCGCCTTAGAGTCTACAGCATAGTGGAAAATTTCAAATTGGATCCTCTTCTGTCTCTTCTAAATATCTGTGTTGTCTCCTAGATCAGAATCGGATCAATCGACTATTAATTTGTACGGTAAATATACTAGCAGTGTTAGCGTTAGTGTTACTCGCGAATACTTTTTCCTACGAATGTGCTGTTTCACATTCATCCTATAACAAAATTCGATTATCCCTGTTCTAGTCAATATTCGTGTTTATCACGATCCTCATTTTTTTCTATTATCATTGTGCTAATAGATGGGTTAGGGCGTTTGAGAAGGCCACAAAAACAATCTGCCCATAAAGGACATGTGAAAAATTTATCTACGATTCCCCGTTCGCTCGAACCGATTGTCCATTTGGTTCGACTTGCACAGACAACACCGACCCGAACAGGCTGCTTAGTATTTCTAAGAGTTGGTCTCAGTCGAGGTAAATAATCATGAAAACAAGTCCTGAATAGGGACCATCCATAAATGACGTAGCAATTTTTGAGTGATTTTTAACACCCCTCTCGCCCATCGTAGCATTTCGTCACAAACCTCTAAATACACTAGATACACCCCCACCCCCACCCCTGGTAGTTACGTAGCTTGACAGTAACTACCCCCCCCCCCTTCACAACTGACCCCTTGACCCTTGAAAACTTCCGAATAGGGGCTCGGGCCAGCTTGAAGCGACATCTGATGTTGCTCTACATGTATGTGATCCAAGACTGACTTGGATAGCTCCATCAAGCCTAGTTTGCATACCTTACATAGCAAGACTCACTTTTCCCCATTCACACACAATTTGAAGTATTCAAAATAACTTGATACAGAAGTATTCTTCTCTCTATTTGACTGAAAAACGATGTTTCAATATTAATAAAAGGGTTCTTGTGCATTAGAAAATGTGGGGTCGGATACGTCACCATTTTGAACGTCTCTGTTATTTATGGATGGATTTATGTCTTTTTACCACCCATCTTTAATTTGGAAAAATTGTGTCATTTTTTCAAATGTATTTAAAGTGGGTGTTCTTAGGAGTACACACATATTATTTTTAAACCTTAATTATTCTTTTCTGACTTTTTAATTAAAAAAAGTTAAATTCAGCTAACAAACTGGCAGTTGTCCTACTAAGTGACGTATCTGCAAATATCTCGTTCGCCTTATTGTTAACCGGGACAACACCTCACGCAGCATGATCTGGTGCTTTTGCAATCCGCTAGCAGCTTGCAATCCCAAGCTTCATCTGCAAACTATGATAGATCTGATGAGGCAACCTAGAGTCATGCAAGTCGCATGGGTTTGGATGTGTTACTGTCCTAAAAGGAAACAAACTAAAAAAAATCAATAGTTTCTAGCTTTGAAATAAAAAAAAAGATTGAGATATTAACTCACAGTACTAACCTGCATCAGAAAATTCCGTAACCCGCACACCCCTAAAGATCCCTATTAAAAATTAACTTAAATTATGTTGTATTACACTGGCGGCAGCTGTCCTGAAACGAGCTGTTGGCTTCTTAGAGAAAACATCGGGTGATGAACGTCACCTTCTACAGAGAGTCATGGACATCTATACCTCATTTACCAATACCCCTCTCCCTACAAATGCACAGCTGTATCGGGTCCGCAACAGCTCCTGGCACAAGCGTGGCCCAAACATAGACAGCAACCTGGCTGTATCCACCAGAGCAGGTGACCCTCCCATTACTGTCAGAGCTAAATTTCTTCATATGGTTGAACGCATTTACACTGATGGTTCGAAACTTAGCAGAGGAACCCACGAGGCTACCCAAAGAAGGTGAAAAGACTATGCTATATGAACTATAGCATAGTCTTTTGCAACTGAGTATGAAGGTGAAAAGAGATCTCGTGAAGTGGACAGACCGCGAAAACCGGAGGGACAAAGAGCACTCTCGCGCCTGCGGGTAGGACTCATGAAGATCACCCATAACCCAAACCATCACCCGCGTCGACCCTCCAATGTACCCAACCTGCAGTACAAGACTCACGGTAGAGCATCCACTCCTAAACTGCCGGGAACTTGAAGACCTGCGGCGACTTCATAACCTGCCCTCCTCGATTCGGGACACACTATCGAACAACTCGGCACAGGAAGAAAGACTACTCGCATTCTTGAAGGGTGCCAATATTTTTGAAGCCATTTAAGGCGGACCGCGTGCGTACTGGCATCAAAAACCCTACCTAACACCACCACATAGCGGGTCGTCCACCTCACCCCGAACAGGCACTGAGGAGGCTCTCCCGTGGCCCTCTATCAGCCACAACATGCTAGGACATTTACCGCCATCGTTCAGCGGGCCCTCCGCCACACCCGGACTGGATGCCCGGGAGGCTCTTCAGCGGCCCTTTCAGCTACAACCTGCCAACACATGTACCACCATTGCTCAGCGGGCCCCCCGCCACACCTGCGGCACCTGCGACTGCAATCTGCCAGCCCATCTACCACCATCAGCCCTTCGCCACACCCGAACCGGGTGCTGGGGAGGTTGTTACACGGCCTTACCAGTGTGCCGTCGCCACCGAGCGCAATGTCTAATCGAAGAACTCAATGACTTTGTAAAATGCCATGTAACGACTCCTTTTTTTCGAGGCGAATGACCCTCTGTGGTTAAAGCCTTAATAAATATAATAATAATGTTTTATTGCTATATTGTTTATGTATTTCAATAGTGCACTATTGAAAAAGCCGTAAAATGAATAGAAATGAAAACGTGAAAAGTTCCATACACGAGTTGGTCTATTTCGGACAGAGCCGTCAGTAGGGAGTATCTAGCGGTTCAATAAAATACCACAAGATTATAAATAGAGGCGCCACGTGTCTGATTGAGTCAGTCGATGCTTGCATTCAAAACGAGCAACTTTATGACTATATCGTCCGGACAGCACAATAAGCGGTAGAGGCTATGGTATTTCTGCAACCCACACACGGGTACCGCGCTAGTTGAAACTTTACATACACGAAAATGGAAATACAGTAGGTTCGAGTCGTGTACACACAAGGACTAGCAATGTGGGTGGGAAGAGCAGGTTGGTAGGGTGCGTTTGGATTGAATCCAATGCGGCGTCTGTGTGCAGCTTGTGAGCTAGCGAATTGGGACAAATTATTTTATTTTATGGATGTGTATGCATAGGGTTGACAATGTTTTTTTCGGCGATTTATAGGTACCTGTCGTAATGAGTCTACTGATACACATGTTTTATATATATATATATATATATATATATATATATATATATATATATATATATATATATATATATATATATATATATATATATATATATATATATATATATATATATATATATATATATATATATATATATATATATATATATATATATATATATATATATATATATATATATATATATATATATATATATATATATATATATATATATATATATATATATATATATATATATATATATATATATATATATATATATATATATATATATATATATATATATATATATATATATATATATATATATATATATATATATATATATATATATATATATATATATATATATATATATATATATATATATATATATAAATCAATGTATGTTTGTATGTATGTATGTCCGCTAACTACTTCTAAACTACAAGTCCGATCTTGATGAAATTTAGCATACGTATTCTTTCCTCCAAGAAGATGTTCATGGTATGGTTTTGGTGGTGGGGGGGGGGGGGTTGCACTGAGCTTAAGGGGGGAGGGTTGTTTTTTATTTATTAGTATTTGACATATGTATTTCTCTAGCCAATGGTTGATGAGAGTGGACCACGAAGGGGGGGGGGAGAGGGTTCTGAAGTAATCCTTATCTATTCATTCAATGTGATTATTAGCGATGAATTCAATTTTGAAATAAGTATTCCTTCCACTATGGAGATGGTCATGGGGTGGTTTTTGTGCACGATGGGGAGGGTGAGAAGTACCTAAGCCGAGGAAAGGGAGAGGGGAGGGGGGGGGGGGGTGCACTGAAAAACTTTTTTAGTTATATATATTATATATCATTTGGCATAAGTATTTCTTCCACCAAGAAGGTGGACATGATAGTTGGTTTCAGAATCTGAAGAAGAGGGAGGGTTTCTGATGCAATATCTATCAATTACTTCAAAAACCCAAAATTTTGTTGCATGTATGTTTGCCAGCACATAAATGTAATGGCAAGAATTTATTTGATAAAGATCTATTACGCGAATGACAATATAATACTGCAGAATTGCATGAATTTGTCGGAAATTAAATTGAAAATTAAATTGAAAATTGCACTTGCGATCGCTTAATCTGAAGTTAAATCAACATTGCTGAATGATGGACGAACAGATCTGCCCTAAAATAGACACTAAATCTTGCGCTTGCGGAAAACGTTAGTTACAATATCAATTAAAATTCGGGTGTAAGCAAAATACTGAAAGAATGCAACACTGTTATATAGGACGAATTCTCGATGACCCATAAAAGGAACCAATCGAATATTTGGTGGCGTGATGGGGATATGTAGAAGAACTGTGCAAACCTTGAAAACGATTGGTCCAATATATTTTGATTTATGATGTACACCACAAAGCAAGTTTTCAACGAGATACCTCCAGAGATTCTCTGTCACTGGCTCAATTTTCAGTATTCTGCTATGATATTTGAAGAAATATTGTTCAATTGTGCAGTGATTATATGGAAAGTGAATGAATATACTAACACTCTGTGCATCGCCAAAATATTTTTTTAAATGTGCCATTTTTTATGAATTAACTTTACCCACGTCCACCAACACTCCATTATGTCTTCGTATCATTGGAAATATGTTTCGAAAACAGAACTTTTCACTATATGTGCATTCTTTATTGAATGATTCTTATAGTCACCTTCGCAGGACAATTCGTCAAAAAAAGTTAGATATATGAATTGGGAAAATGTTAATCGATGTAACAATAAATTGCACCACATTTCCACATGATTTTGTAAAATAATACAATCCGTTGAAGAATTAATCGATTGCGTATATTGACTTCAATTTCATACACTACTCCATCCAAAATTAAAATCGATGGAAATTCTGATACGCATATAAATCTATGGATTATCGTGTTGAATTATTTAATTCAGTCGATCCACCATGCTTTCAGGAGTATTGGTTTTATACGTAACCTACCCAGCAGTCTCCGTCAGACGAAGGTTTTTATATTTAATCGAAAGAAGTTGTCTCTGCGAATTTTTGCGATTAAGACAGTTGCTTAAGGTGTAAATTGACCTAAAAATATTCGAAAATTGACAATAACTTTGTTGTTCCAAGAGCTACAGATTCATCGTTGTTATAAAAATGTGTATTTTATCGCTTTTAACAACTTTGTAGAAGTCACTTTTAATAATAAAAAGTAATCGTAAAAAATTATATTCGAAAAACTGTTTTTAAGGTGTCTATCCCAAGCAAACCTACATATCTCGCTACTGTTACTATATAGAGCTTTAGTATCTTCGGTAAAAATTTTCACAATAATATTTTCTAGAACTTTACTGAAGACAGCGAACTTCTAGCTAAATTATTCGGGGAAATAAATTTTCCATCTCACTTTTGGGGGATTATTCACTAAAATTATTATATCAAAAGATGCATCTATTTATATCTAGAAACTTCTTCGAAAAAATCCATCCTTCAAAACCAATGGTTCAGGAGTTATTGAATTTTGATCGTGAAAACGTCGTTGTGCAACACTGTGTACCGCATGTGTTGCAATTGAAACTTTGTGTGCCTATTATATTAGTTACTGCGCAACATCGACCCACCACAACTGGGCTTTGGTTGAAAGATTTCATTTAAGCGACCATTGTAACTAGAAAATATAAAGAAGCAGATGTAAAGGGCGAACACGAAATTATTGCGACACATTCAACAGGGCTTAACTTTTTTACCATTGGGTAAAAATCAACCAAATTCTGCACACTTTCTCATTGATGTGTATTGTTTACATGCTGTAAAACTCGAAGTCGTGTTTTTCGATTCAACGAAAATGGAGGTGAACCAACGCGAGTCGAGAGAACAAATTCTTTCCAAACACTTGGAATTTCCTGACCTGTCGCACCGGGAGTTGGGAAAAATGTTGAACATTCACCATTCAACCGTCTCCAGAGTGTTGAAGCGGTTCCAGGAGCGGTTGACGTTGGACCACGGCAAAGGAGCTGGAAAAAAACCGGGACCGGAGAACAAAAAGACGGAGCGAAAGGTGAAGCGGATGATTAAAGCAAATCCCAACGTCTCAAGCCGTGATTTGGCTAAAAAGATCGGCATGTCGCAGAGCTACGTCCAGAATGCAAAGAAGAGCGCTGGACTACATACATGCAAGGTACAGAACTTCCCAAACCGCGATGAGCGGCAACAATCGACGGCTAAAACTCGGGCACGGAAGCTCTACGAGAAGATGCTGACACAATATGGCTGCTGTGTGATGGACGACGAAACGTATATAAAAGCCGATTTTAAGCAAATTCCGGGGTTGGAGTTTTTCAACGGCAAGAGCAAGTTCTATATGGACGACAAATTTAAGACGAAGAAAATCTCGAAGCTTACATCCAAATATCTCATTTGGCAGGCCTTCTGCTCTTGCGGACTGAGGAGTGAGCCTTTCGTGACAAAGGGCACAGTAAATGGCGAGATCTACAAATTTGAGTGCATCGAGAAGCGCCTATTGCCGTTCTTGCAGTAGCACGACGAAGCTCCGCTATTTTGGCCAGATTTGGCATCATACCACTATTCTAAAAGTGTCCTGAAGTGGTATGAGGCCAATTCTGTCCATTTTGTTCCAAAGGACATGAATCCGCCAAACTGTCCGGAGCTGCGCCCGGTGGAGCAGTACTGGGCAATGATGAAGCGGGAACTTCGGAAGAGCAAGAAGACAGTCAAAGACGAGAAGGACATGTTAAGAAAATGGAAAAAACTGAGAAACTGGTACCGGATGACACTGTAAAGACTTTGATGGAGGGCATCAAGCGAAAATGCGTTCAATTTTACACACAAGGCTCCATCGATTAACTTTTCTTTTGATTTTTGAAGTAAATATATGCATAAAACTAAAATTTTGGTTTGATTTTAAACATTATAAGAAAATTGGCATGACATTTTCGGTGTCGCAATAATTTCGTGTTCGCCCTTTACTGCTACCTCAAATTCGAACCATTTCAAACTACTGTGTGTAGGAACACAGAGCAATTTATTTAATTATGCTCCAGGTGGTCAAACTAATAATATTGGCTACCCCCGAGAACTACAAGTTGCCGTATATATCCTCAGGTACGTTGGCCCGTCATGGTCAAGAGCACTGAGGGTAACCAGTTACCTACAGAAACTGGAGAGCACCTACCGCGTGATGCCTCAGAGTGATATCTGCACACCGCACGGTATCACACGATGCATCCTGCGTGATAGCGAGCATGATGCCAGTCGGGCTGGTCATTCGGGAAGATGAGGAGTGTTTCTAGCTACGTGGAAATAGAGGAGCCCGCGAGCGCACCAGGGTGACCTCGGTCGCCAGATGGCAGCGTGAGTGGGACAACTCCTCGAAAGGTAGGTGGACCCACCGGCTGATACCTAACATATCGAGCTGGGTGGGAAGACTCCATGGGGAAGTTCACTTCCACCTGACACAATTCCTATCAGGCCATGGCTGTTTCCGACAGTACCTCCACAGGTTCAGGCACGCGGAGGTCCCAGTCTGCTCGGGCTGCCCAGGTGTTGACGAAACTGCCGAACACATACTGTTCGTATGTCCTCGGTTCGACGTGGAAAGAAGAGCAATGCTTGAAGTGTGTGGCTGGGACACGCCCCCTGATACCCTTATTCAGCGAATGTGTCAATCGGTGGAGAAGTGGAACGCAGTCTCGGCTGCTACCACCCAGATTGCCTGTAGGCTACGGGTAATCTGGCGAACCGAGCAACAGACGACGGGTACGGCTAACTAGTGATTGGTTAGTTGGAGCGAAAAAGGCCGAGCCCAAAAAAGGGAGTGAATGGTCTGTTCATGCCGAGGCAGGTTTGGCGTAGCGACTGGCAACCGCGTAAGGGGTAAACCCAGCCACCCTGAAGAAAAACAGAAGAGCGAGTGTATAGGCGTATAAGTGGACTGCCTCATGCCAAGATGGGAGGGTCGTAGCGTAGTATGTTGGGACTTAGCTATCGATGCCTCATGGCGTGGCAGAGGAGTGAAAGGGTGAGCATCCAAGTCAGTCTCACACGGTATGTTAAGGGTGAGCATAAAAGTCAGCCTCACATGGTATGGTAGAGGCTAGCACAAAAGTAAGCCTAGCAAGGAATGAAAAAGGTGAGCACACAAGTCAGCCTCGCATGGTATGTCAGAAATGTGGCCTAAGAAAAATGTCCCACATGGGATGCCAAGGGGAGTGACAGAGGTACAATAGAGTGGCACGATCGATAGTAAACCAGGTGATAGGGTGAGCACCCAAGTCAGCCTCACATGATATGGATGAGGCGAGCACAAAAGTAAGCCTAGCAAGGAATGAGTAAGGTGAGCACACAAGTCAGCCTCGCAAGGAACGAAAAAGGTGAGCACAAAAGTCAGCCTCATATGGAGTGTTTGAGAGTGAATCATGGTGCGATAGAGAGAGCACCCAAGTAAGCCTCATACAGGACGTATGAACGCGTGAGTGAGAGTGAATGAGTACATTAAGTACAGCCATCCCCCCAGAAGTAATACCGAGAGGTAGTTCCTGGGAGGAACGTTGGCGGAGCCCAATGGAGTTTAGTCCGTATTAATGGCAGCGTCACCATTCGAGCCCGACACGCCCCCAGTACACCCCGTGCGGTAGCTTGAACACCTACCAATAGCACGTGTACTGGGCTAGGACGTAAAGGTCTTCTCCATTGTAAAAAAAACAATTGGCATAATTGTGCTAAGCAGAGTTGCACGAAATCATGACTATCACTTTTTCATCAAAATGTACGTAAAACTTCGGTCACAAATCAAAATGACCGTCTTTTTCAGTTGAGAGAACTTGAGCAACCAAAACTGAGCATAGTGAGTGCCAGCAACAGTGACGAGGGAGAGTGAGAAAAAAATGACAGCACGCAGCGCAAACAGCATTCAAGTGAGCACACAATGCAAATTCTTCTCTTTCCGTCTTGTTTACCTCGCGCTGTTTTGTCTACCTCGTAAATTCAACAAGCGTAGTTTTTATTCATTGAATTATCACCATATGATTCAATCACTAGCCAGTATTTATTGACCCTTCTGCACTTGCCTTAAATTCGAACGAAAACAGTGATATAATGATATGTAAACTTGAAAGATACTTGTATGCTTTTTAACCTGGTTTACTGTAAACATATTTATCAAGAAATAGAGCACATTTTTAACAAACCAAACACATCAACAGTCAGTTTCATATTATTAGCCCATAGAATGCAACACGAATATTATATTATTAAATATTATATTGCTTGAGCATGTTTCATAGTCATACATCGAATGAATTTATGAATGCGCGTAATTCTATTACAGCTCTTACCCAAACAGCGAAGGAAATTGAAATACAATTTTTCCCGAACAATCTTCGGTTAGCAACCAAACCAATTTTAAATAGGTAATGTATTTGAACTGTAATATTGAATTCAAGGCTTGTGTCGTGCAGAAATTTAAAACTTCCCTTGCCAGACTTAATGACAATAATTTTCGAAACTGACTGTCATCGAGAGGTTTCAGTCAAGCTGAAACGAAAGCCAAAAGAGCAAAAAGACAGAACATTTTTCCGCAAAGGTACTCACGTAGTATGACTGACAGTAGGATGTTGCTATCTCAGTGTGAGAACTTACACGGAAAGACAGTCGAATATGAGTGCTTGCGACCGTGTAGGAAGGTTTTCTGTTTACGGTTGCCGAATGCAGCACTGGTGCTAAGTGATCTCACTGAAAGTCATTTGGCATAACATACAAATGTATAGTTTATCAGGTGAATGACTCATAAGGTTAAAGCTGCATTAAGCGATAATAATAATGTGTTGTCATCCATTACCTAATATTGATTATATTTCGAGTTAATTTTTAATATTTTATAACTGATTTTGCCTTTTTTCAAATATGAGCAGTTCTTTTGAGTTTCATTTTTGAATATTTGTGCTTTTCATTCTTGCAATTGTGAATTCTTTGCTATGACAAACGTTTTAGTATAGTATAGTGTAGAAATGCGATCCACCCGACGCATGTTTTTGCCATTATTATGATCGCCTGTGAGTTTTGGTTTTTCATACAATGTTTCAATAATTAAAATTATCCTTATTATCTTTCTTTATATCAAGAGCTGTTCTTTCAAATTATATACTTTATCATTTGTGGATTTCATCATGTTTTTCAAACGATGATTTATTGAATGAAATTACACATATTCAACCGTCGGTTGTTACACTGCTCTAGCACTTAGAGCGAAGCCAATGCAATGCAGCTTTGCCGCATAACCGCAGGTCGAGGTGGCCGCCGACCCGCCATCGGATTCGGCAGCCCATCGCAGGTAAACCTGTGATCCGCACGTTTGCCCGGATTGCTCCAACATAGGGGCTGTAAATTAGTTTAAGTCCGACGGAGCGACAGCGGTGTCGGACAGCACGCAACTCGAAGCGATGTGGCGTAGCGACATTAGTCGTAAATGTTTTTATTAATTTGTAAAGAGGAATAATCTAGAGGTGTGCGCCGCGCGCGCTAATTGTCTGAACCTGAAATCGGCGGTGCGGCGCACATCTCCAGAATAATCTAATTAATTTTGGTTCAAGTTCAATTTTAGTACTATTGGTCAACAATTCATTTAAATATTTAGGTAGTTGCCATTTGAGCAACATTTAAGCTACATGCCAGCTGCTTAAAACTGCATAACTAACTTTCCCTCGAACGATGGACGTTATTTTCAATATGCAATCAAAATACATAATAAATACAAGGAAGGATATACTCAAAAAACATACTGGTAATCAAACAACTTTATCACTAGGGGAGACTGAGGAGACTTGATCCCCGGGGAGACTTGATCCCATCATTGTAACTCAAAGGCGGATCAGAATACATTAATCGAATATCCTAGAAAGTTGCGCAGTTTTATCTAAACATAAGTTTCTTTAACAAAAAAATAAATTGGACATGTGTTACCGAATTTTTACTGATTCAAAGAAAAAAATCTCAGAAGAACTGAAGAAGATTTATTTTCTAAATTTTCAAACTTTTATACAATTGATAAAGTCACCCACTACATACTATACTTTTGCATACAGAATTACAGGAGAATGTCAATTATATGAATAAGTTATGATTGAGCGGATTTTTTTGTTCAACTATACTTGTACTAAAGTTTGCTGAAATAGATGCTATGGATTCACTTGATCCCTTCAAATTCGTGGAGATTTGATCCCCTTCGCCATGCTTCATACACACCACTAAAAATAACCAAATTCACACCAGAACAATTGAAGTCATTGTTACCATAAAATAACAAAAAAATACTGTCAAAAATGAACGCTTCATCGTACAGAAACTTAACTGTAATTGTTTACTACAGTATACGTAGCAACCATGCATCCCACATTTGACGTTCCTCAACCATAATAACGACAGCTTTCAAATAGGGTGAAGTGCCTATTTTCACCATACTAAGGAGGGCGCCTCACTGATTCATTAATTACTCGGCCTACAAACAATGGAATGCGTACAAATTGGTATCAATAGCTTTGCTTCACTGTTAAGTAACAAGATAATAACATACATGCGCTGAAAACAGCGAAATTCTCGTGTTTGAGCGCAACGAAAACTCGAATCGAGTGTCCCTATTGTTGCGGTACCATTTGACTCAATGCGTTAAACAAAGATGGCAGACACTGCTCTAACCAACGGCTTCAAATGGGTAGCGTGATAATAGAAACATAGCAACAATGGGCTCATCACCCTAATTGCACAGAGATTTGGGGAAATCGTAAAAAAAATTGTGAGAGATGTGTAATATGTAGTAACAAAAATAGTAATATGTAATCACAACAATTTAATCAATACCACTATACATTTATAACATTGAATGGGGTTAGGTACCTATTTTTGTCCTATTATGGAGGGTACCAAATTATTTCATTATTAATTTTATTATTTCAGCTTCTTTGCTTTGTTATTAGGAGCCATTTTTTATTTCGATTATAGAGGTTTTAGCCCTAAGGTCATTCGCCTCTTATTAAGAGCCAATATAATAACAAAATTGTCTTGAGAATGGTGAAAATCTTCTGTTCGAGCGCAGCAAAAACTCTAATCGAGTACCCCAATTATCACAACACCATTTGAGCCAATGCGTTGAGCAAAAATGGCAGACGCTGCTCTAACCAAAGGCTTCAGATGGGTAGAATGATAATAGAGAAAGGGTAAAAATAGGCTTATTACCCCACATGCTCTTTTAATCATGTTTCCAAAAAATAATCAAGTGTCCCCAAATTAGGGATCGAGTCTCCACTAATCAAAGATTTTTCCAGTTTATTGTTGTTTTCCAAAAATGCTCATAGCTCATGTCCAGTATAATATTTCCATGTAATTTTTTTATGATTATCAGTCAACCCTAGAAACAATATAAAACTACAAAAAATACATAGTTTTTGTATCATTCCACGGAGTAGGATTGAAAAATAAAAAAGGGGATCAAGTCTCCTCAGTCTCCCCTACATATACCTATGCCAAACGACCGTTATGTTAAATTACTGTTTTCCCTAACATAAAAATATTTATACGGAAAGATCTTCAGCACGGCTCAAAATTATGCCGAATTAAATGACTTCTCGCACAGACCTATGTGTTTCCCAGTAGTTGAAAAAATGGCAAATGACCTCCAGTGTGATCACTTCTGAAAATTATGACAAATGTCCGTTATGCCAAATAGAGATGCACCGAATTTCTTGTAGAATGCTTAATGTACCGTAGAAAAAGAACAAAAAATATATAACATATCCGAGAAGGTTGCCACCTAATTAGAATTGAAAAAGATTTCTTAACAGAAACATAAGCAATACAACCATGCATAAAGAGATTAAAACTTATAAATCGTTGCATGATTTGAATTAACTTGCAATGTAGAATCTTAATTTCTATACACCGAGAATTATTCGTCCTTCTGTTTAGGATAGATTGAAACATTTGTCAACCGGTTAAAGAAAATACCTTAATTCTTTCCAATTTGATAGAAATTTGAATGTTGTACTTTCCTCGCAAATTATCGTAGCAAACAGGCCTTTAACATCCACGCGTTCATGATTAGAACAACCTCTGATTTGAGTTTGTCTGCTTTACACATTCAGTAGATATATTTTTAGCATGTAAATGCAAACATCAAACGATTTCTTTGATGCAAAAGTAGATGGTTCATTATTATAGTTGAACCAACCAAATACATACGCGCTTGTAACTAGTATGTCCTAGGGGCAGAAACATACTGTTAGGCTACCCAAGAAAAAAAAGCATTCGACCAATAGCTATGAACGTACGGCGCAAGGTTTTTGAAAATTATAAAGCGCTCTCGTTTTGCACACAGCTCCAACGCCCATATGTACATCGCAGCAATGCACGCTGGTTCAATATTAGATTTGAACCGGCGCAAAAGAGAATAGAAAGAGCCTCGCCCATGACACTCACGCTGCTATTCCAGCCGTCGCTCATGCAGTTGCTCCCTCTAGAGCATACGGTGAGAGTACGAGATGCGTGCATGTTTCTGGTTGAACCGGTCATAGGAAAGCACTGCTGGAGACGCTAGGTTGATTTATCGTTCGATCAAATTATCGAACTTTAAGGTTCGGAGATTATTACTTTCATTAAAGATAGTTTACGTGCTACTGCTGTAATGTTAATGCAAATTTGGTTTTGGGTCGTCTGATTGTTCCTACCTGTTCAGTGAACAGGTTGAACGTACCGACGCGCCGCCTCTGGATTTAGAAGATCAGATCGTTTGATCCTTGAAGGACGCCTGCGTTGACGGGTAGCTTATTAGATTTACAATTCTGATAAGAAACCTGTAGGGTACGGTTAGTAAGATAATTTTTAATTATCTTTATTATGTAAATTGGAAAATTGAAATCCCACATTTTGACAATTAATCCTTTGTGCCAAACATTGTCGAAAGCTTTTTCGGTGTCTAGAAGAGCAACTCCAGTGGAATAGCCCTCTGAGATATTTGCCTTTATCATGTTAGTTACTCTCACAAGTTGATGAGTAGTTGAATATCCAATACGAAATCCAAACTGCTCAGGAAGAAAAATAGAATTCTCATTGATATGTGACATCATTCTAGTTAGGATGATTTTTTCAAATAATTTACTAATAGAAGAGAGTAAACTAATTGGTCGATAGCTAGATGCTTCTGCTGGGTTTTTATCTGGCTTCAAAATAGGAATAACCTTGGCATTTTTCCATCTTTCAGGGAAGTATGTTAATTTAAAACATTTGTTGAATATTTTGACCAAGTATCTCATGGTGATTTCGGGAAGGTTTTTAAGAAGAATGTTGAAAATTCCATCATAACCTGGAGCTTTCATATTTTTTAACTTTTTCATGGTGGATTTGATCTCATCATAGTTTGTTTCAACAATATCGTCTAGAGACAATACTTGATTTGAAACGTTTTCATATTTTTGTAAGACTTCGGTTTCAATAGGACTCACAAAGTTGAGATTAAAATTATGGACACTTTCAAACTGCTGAGCAAGTTTTTGAGCTTTTTCTTCGTTCGTAAGAAGTATGTGGTCACCTTCCTTCAAAGCTGGTTTCTGAGGTTTCTTAAGAACCTTGGAAAGTTTCCAGAAAGGTTTAGAATTTAGCTTGATTTGTTCAACCTCGTTCGCAAAAATTTTCATTTCTTAAGAGTGTGAATCTATGCTTAATTTCTTTTTGTAGATCCTGATAGATACATTTCATAGCAGGATCACGTGGACGTTGATATTGACGTCTTCGAACATTCTTCAAGAAGTTGAAGATCGTCGTCAATAATAGGAGTATTAAATTGTTTCTGTATTAGGCAATCCATGAGACGTTTCTGATCAGCTGATTATTTCTTCTTTACTTATTCTGACGTTACTCCGAGGGGTGCGACGTCCGACAATATTGTTGATTCGATCCAACATCAAACGAATCGGACTAACAAAGTTGTTTGTCGGACGAGTTTTTCTGTTCGCAGTATACACGGAAACGAAAAACTACCTAAAATTGAGTTCCTTTGACTCAATCTCGTGGTATCGTGGGAGAACTTAAAATTAGGTAAACCGTGTTGAAGGTAGTTTCCATTTAACCACGGCAAATATTACAACTCATTGATAGGTTTTTTATACTCAAATTTAAGTTGAATTTACCTAATTTTGAGTTTACCCCAAACAACTCAAAAGTACCATCCTCCACGGAAGACCTCGACTGAGTCGAATCTCTCTTTTTGTTTTTGACAACACTAATAAGTGCGAAAGCGACGCACAACTCAAAAGTAAGTTAAAAGAACTTATTCTGCAGGTCAGTGGCGTAGCCAAGGGGGGGTTTTGGGGGTTAAAACCCCCTCCAAACCAAAATATTTGAATTGAAGACAAAAAAAGTTTAATGCTGACCAGTTTATTTAAATATTAAAAAAAAATTTGGAAGTTTATTATCTGTTCATTTTATTGAGAACCTAATGTTTTAAACGTTATGGGGACTTTTTGTAAATTGTGAGAATGGGATCTTGTAACTAATATTTTAGTAAGGATCCTATAAATATCATGTAAATATCAAGCAAAATAGCTCAACGAAAACGCCTACATAGAAACAGGTGAAAAATGGCGTTTTACGCTTGTCTCTAACAAGTCAGATTCGGTTTTTATATGCATTTGATTTTTTGGGTTATCACTTATATAAAGTTCCACTAGCTAAGATTCGCTATTTATGGTGTACATTTGGGTATCGAATTGAATGGCGCCAAGATTCCATAATTTGGAAACCATAAGCTTTCGGTGGTGTAGTATTTAGTAGCATAATTTTGTGATTAATTTTTCCAGTTGGATGCATTACTAACTCCAATCAAACTTAATTCGAGACAAAGTGTCTTCAGCAAAGTTTTCAAGAATATTATTGCAAATAGCTTGGTTGAAGATATGAATGCAACCCGTATTTGTGCATTATAGGCCATATTGCACTACGAATTCCACTACTAACGGTTATAGGCGGTAACAAAGAATTTGGGAGAACACCTTGTAGATGACGTTTACTATCCTGGTATGCAAAAGTGGCTTCAACGCAGCTTTGGTCAAATTTAACTTTTTCATATTTTTAAGTTCACTACGAAAATTCGCATCTTTTAGTGCGAACGACTTCAAATAAAAATAAAAAATAACCTGTTGAAATGCGAAAAACAAAGTGGCCAAAGCATGCTTTTACTCGCACCATGTAAGATTTGAAAATTGATTTCCTGAAAAATATACTCGATGGCATTTACGTCACCTTTGCATACAACGGCAGTTCAGGAATGTGATTAACCGGTAATTAGTCGCAAAAATCCCGCTTAACACCATTTTTATAGATGGGACATACTACTTCCTACATCCTATACTTTGGTAAAATCTCCTCCTTCCAGATCTTCTAAAGCACCCAGTGGAGTGCTCTAGCCAATTCCTCTACTCTGTGTTTGAGTAGCTCACATGACAGTTGATCATTGCCAGCGGTTCAACCGTCCTATTTTTTCATGAATCTTAGGTAGATCCGGAATCTGTTGTCGACTGTGCGCGTCTCCAAGCTGATTCTTGCAATATTCTTGTTGTCTACGACTTCGCTACTTAGGTGTTCGTCATAATATACTTATCAATCGTGATAATTTGTGCACATTATTTATAAGGTGTACCCACTATCCTGTGCGATAACCGATTTTTACAATGCCCCCGGCCTATCAAGATGTTTATGTCACCGATGACAAGCTTAACGTTCCGCCATAAAATGCACCTTTCTTGGCTTCGTGAGGTCAGTGCACATTGATAATGCTCTAGTTGAAGAAATGGCCTTTGATCCACACTACACACATCCTTTCGCTAATCACGCGTTGGTGCATTTTGCTCAGCTCTTGTGACGTCGCTCGATCCCCGCATTTCCACACCTTCTGCCCCGTCTAGCAAAGCTCCTCCACTGCTACGGTTTCGAAGTTGCGAGTTTTCAGCTCATCCTTTTCTCCTTGATTGTTAGTAAAGTGGTGTTTTTGGGCCACTCGTTGAACTTGACCTAACCTGTCTCGTAGTCCGCCACCCAACATAACCGACACCTGCGACAGGACAGGTGTTTAGTTCTTCCTACGGTAGGGTTATGGCGCCCATGCCCGCTCACACCATCCCATTTCGCTATTACTGCAGAACACGGTAGTACCCAGTCGATCGCGGCCTACAGATTAAATGTCATCAATAGACCCGCCAACATTTTTGAAAAATCTATGATTTTTGTCAAAACCCCCTCCAAACCAAATTTCTGGCTACGCCACTGCTGCAGGTTGTTTTATTTAACCGTGTACTTGTTGACAGAACCTACCGCTGCACAGTGATCACCTTCCATACAAAAGTCGGACAAAACCTCAAAAGTGGCCCGAATTTGATGAAAACTTCACATTAGGGTAATTTTGTGACGTTGTGTTCATATTTGATGTTCATTTTTTTGTTTTTTATTACCTCAAAATTTTGGCACTTAGGGTGGTTCGAAAATTCAACATTTACGAATATAAAGTGCACTATTTCCAAAAATTCATTTTCAAAAAATTAGGCGCGGTGATTTTTTTAGCAGAATACACATTTTTTCAATTGTTGATAATGATAAGACACATCTATAAATTATATTGCGAACCCTGGGTAGTCAAAGGCTACCATGCGTCTCCTTCAGACGTTTCATGAAAAATCACCTTTTTTCATACCTCGGGGCAGAAAGGGGCAAAACAAGATATACATTTTCGGAAAGTGCACTAATTTTCAAGTATCGTGAACAACAACCGATCTTTCCGAACCGTTTCAAAAAAAAGTACAGCCACTTTGAACATTATAACTTTAAAGTATTGCTCGATTTATTATTTGTTTTTCATGTCTAACCGAGAAGAAAGGCTTGTATCGATTAAGTCGAATGGCAGCTATAAGTCCAGCGAATAACCTTTCACATGAAATCATTTTGATCCCAATCGGAATCTTAACTAAAAAGATATATTCATTTGAATAACTTATGTTTGAAAATAGTTTTCTTCAGAGTTCATTGTCTATTTCACCTTTGAAGTCATGTAAAAAATCGAATTATCGTCCTCGGGACCTAATATTTTGAGAAAACTCTACTCAACCTGTTAAGAAACAGACAAAAATGTTAAATCATGAAAAATCAAAAATAAAATTTTGAGGTTTTGTCCGGCTAGGCAACACTGTGCGCTGAATTGTCAAACAAACGTCTAATGGATTGCCTAATTATTGGTACTGATAAATTTCTAGCATCAACTATAGAATTACACCCAGGTTTTTTACGCGGTTTTTTACGAGGTTTTTTTACGCGGATTTTCCAATTAACGCGTTTTTTTACGCGGATTTTCCAATTAACGCGGATTTTTTTACGCGGATTTTCTAATTACGGCGGTTTTTGCAAAAATAGTCTCTTTGAATGCAAAAGACTTGGATTTTGTTCTGAAAAAAATTCTAAGTCCTTTTAAATGCAAAGAACTTAGAAGAATTTTGGCAGTTTTTGCAAAAAATATTCGAAGTCCTTTTGAATGCAAAAGATTTTCGAAGAGATGGAAGAGATGGGTCTGGAAGATTCCTTATGGCCCGAACTTGATTTTTGACGCCATTTTGAAATCATAGATGGTGACTTCCGGTTTAGCGAAATTCGCTATAACCCATTCAATATGGGTGTTTTCGGAATGGACTTGAAGAGTAGGTGCCAGAAATTGATTTTTGACGCCATTTTCAAATCAAAGATGGCGACTTCCGGTTTAGCGAAATTCGCTATAACCCAATCAATATGGGTATTTTCGGAATGGTCTTGAAGAGTAGGTACTAGAAATTGATTTTTGACGCCATTTTGAAATAAAAAATGGCGACTTCCGGTTTAGCGAAATTCGCTAGAACCCAATCAATATGGGTATTTTCGGAGCCATCTTTGATTTTAAAATTACGTCAAAAATCAATTTCTGGTACCTACTCTTCAAGACCATTCCAAAAATACCCATATTGATTGGGTTATAGCGAATTTCGCTAAAACCGGAAGTCGCCATCTTGGATCGCAAAATGGCATCAAAAATCAATTTCTGGCACCTACTCTTCAAGACCATTCCAAAAATATCCATGATGATTGAGTTATAGCAAATTTCTCTAAACCGGAAGTCGCCATCTTTCAAAATGGCGTCTAAGATTAATTTCTGGCACCTACTCTTCAAGACCATTCCAAAAATATCCATGATGATTGAGTTATAGCGAATTTCTCTAAACCGGAAGTCGCCATCTTTCAAAATGGCGTCTAAGATTAATTTCTGGCACCTACTCTTCAAGACCATTCCAAAAATATCCATATTGATTGAGTTATAGCGAATTTCGCTAAACCGGAAGTCGCCATCTTTGATTTCAAAATGGTGTCAAAAATTAATTGCTGGCACCTACTCTTCAAGACCATTCCAAAAATACCCATATTGATTGGGTTATAGCGAATTTCGCTAAAACCGGAAGTCGCCATCTTTGATTTTAAAATGGCGTCAAATATCAATTTCTGGAACCTACTCTTCAAGACCATTCCGAAAATACCCATATTGTTGGGGTGCGGGCACATAAGGAATCTTCCAGACCCGAACTTTCCATCTTTCCGAAAATCTAAGTCTTTTGCATTCAAAAGGACTTCGAATATGTTTTGCAAAAACCGTGTTAATTGCGAGATCCGCGCAAAAAAAAAAACTTCCAAAAATATTCCAAATCTTTTGCTGAGAGTTTTTTTTTGTGCGGATCTTCGAATTAACGCGATTTTTTCGCGGATTTTCCAATTAACGCGGATTTTCCAATTAACGCGGTTTTTTTACGCGGTACGTACTGCCGTTCTACGCCCAATTGTCCCATGTTGCAAAACTGGCAACTGAGAAAAACGCGATTGAAGATGAAAATTGTATTAGCCATCTGGAGGGATACGGTGTAACAAATAAAGCTTTATTGTCCAAAATTACGTTCATGGCAATCGTTTTCATTATAATCAGTCCAGTTTTTTATTATAGAGATTCAATTAACGTTAGTTTTTAAGAAAAATGTTAAGTGGGACTGTTATGCCGAGAAATCGAGCGGAAACCGGAAAGTTCTACGCATATCAGTCCCATAACGATCTATGTAAATGATGCTCATAACTCATTTTTTTACAAAAGTGTATGTCGTGAGTTTTTCTGTTACTCGGGAGATTTGTTGCTTTATCAAAATTGGACATAGGGTAAAGAACCTATTTTTACACTATTTAGAAGGGTACCTCACAAGATCATTAATTACTCTGCCTACACTCGATGGAGTGCATTAATTTGGCATTCACAACCTTGCTTCGTTCTTAAGAACCAATCTAATAACACAAATGGTCTAAAAACGATGAAATGCTAGTGTTTGATCGCAACTAAAGTTCCAATCGAGTGCTCCAATTGTCGCCCTACCATTTGATCCAGTTTGTTGAACAAAGATAGCAAACGCTGCACTAACCAATGGCTTCAAATGGGTAGCGTGATAATAGAAACATTGCGAAAATAGGCTCATTATCCTAGATGCGTTCGCCATGTTATGCAAGCGACGATAGTAATGAAGAGCTTTACAGGATTGTTCTCACTGCTGTGATTAATATTGCCACTGCCATTTTTAATGATCCTGTATTTTTCCATCAATTTTTTTCAGTGCCCGACATCTAGCGTAATGTACTTCTTAACTAAACGCTACGTAATTATTTTTTTTATTGCGCACTTTTTTGGGATTTTTGTTAGTGGGACAATTATGCGTAGAATATCAACAATGGGACAAACAGACTTGGTATTTTTTCACGAAGTCTTCGAACAAACTTTATGATTTGGATGTGTTTTCTGAAAATATACATCAAAAAGGACTGTTTGGTTAAAAAAAGTGAAAATGACCAAAAAGCAACATGGGACAATTATGCGTAGAACGGCAGTGCAGCAATGAAAAGATCAAGTTTCAACTTCGATACCCAAACTCTCGATCACCTTGGTGTCAAGAGACGGCGTAACGCAATGTTTGATCCTGCGATTAACCGCTATTGCGATTCCTCCGCCGAATCCAACAATTCGATCAAATCGATGAATAACAAAATTAGAGTTACTCTTCAATTTAATATTTGGTTTTAAAAAAGTTTCGGTCACAACGGCTATATGCACATTATGTATCCTCAAGAAGTTGAAAAATTCATCTTCGCACGTTTTTAATGAACGAGCATTCCAATTTAGTAAATTTAAATGATTATTTCAAGTCATTGTTAAACTTTAATTGCATTACAATTTTGTTAGCAAATTCCCACCCCGCTTGAAAAGCTTCAAACATGGAGGTAGAATTTAACATAGCAATCATCAGGTAACATAGAGTCCTGCAGGTATTTTAATTTTTCTTCCGTTACGCTACCTAGATCCATTGGACTAAAGGAAGCGTTGGGTGCAATCGAGTTTGTGGGCGTGGTAACGGTAGCCGTTATTTTAGCCTTGTTACCTGCCACTGAAGCATAATGGTGTAAAATGGTGTGACGGAGGTAGAAGTTATCAATCTATTTTGAATCGGATTAACACGTTTGGACGTGTTTTCTTGAAGTGTACCTGAAGAAGTAGGTACATTTTTTATTTGTTGGTTTTGTTGTCTAGAACGAGAATTTATAATTTTTTCTAATGTATTTGAACTGTAATATTGAATTCAAGGCTTGTGTCGTGCAGAAATTTAAAACTTCCCTTGCCAGACTTAATGACAATAATTTTCGAAACTGACTGTCATCGAGAGGTTTCAGTCAAGCTGAAACGAAAGCCAAAAGAGCAAAAAGACAGAACATTTTTCCGCAAAGGTACTCACGTAGTATGACTGACAGTAGGATGTTGCTATCTCAGTGTGAGAACTTACACGGAAAGACAGTCGAATATGAGTGCTTGCGACCGTGTAGGAAGGTTTTCTGTTTACGGTTGCCGAATGCAGCACTGGTGCTAAGTGATCTCACTGAAAGTCATTTGGCATAACATACAAATGTATAGTTTATCAGGTGAATGACTCATAAGGTTAAAGCTGCATTAAGCGATAATAATAATGTGTTGTCATCCATTACCTAATATTGATTATATTTCGAGTTAATTTTTAATATTTTATAACTGATTTTGCCTTTTTTCAAATATGAGCAGTTCTTTTGAGTTTCATTTTTGAATATTTGTGCTTTTCATTCTTGCAATTGTGAATTCTTTGCTATGACAAACGTTTTAGTATAGTATAGTGTAGAAATGCGATCCACCCGACGCATGTTTTTGCCATTATTATGATCGCCTGTGAGTTTTGGTTTTTCATACAATGTTTCAATAATTAAAATTATCCTTATTATCTTTCTTTATATCAAGAGCTGTTCTTTCAAATTATATACTTTATCATTTGTGGATTTCATCATGTTTTTCAAACGATGATTTATTGAATGAAATTACACATATTCAACCGTCGGTTGTTACACTGCTCTAGCACTTAGAGCGAAGCCAATGCAATGCAGCTTTGCCGCATAACCGCAGGTCGAGGTGGCCGCCGACCCGCCATCGGATTCGGCAGCCCATCGCAGGTAAACCTGTGATCCGCACGTTTGCCCGGATTGCTCCAACATAGGGGCTGTAAATTAGTTTAAGTCCGACGGAGCGACAGCGGTGTCGGACAGCACGCAACTCGAAGCGATGTGGCGTAGCGACATTAGTCGTAAATGTTTTTATTAATTTGTAAAGAGGAATAATCTAGAGGTGTGCGCCGCGCGCGCTAATTGTCTGAACCTGAAATCGGCGGTGCGGCGCACATCTCCAGAATAATCTAATTAATTTTGGTTCAAGTTCAATTTTAGTACTATTGGTCAACAATTCATTTAAATATTTAGGTAGTTGCCATTTGAGCAACATTTAAGCTACATGCCAGCTGCTTAAAACTGCATAACTAACTTTCCCTCGAACGATGGACGTTATTTTCAATATGCAATCAAAATACATAATAAATACAAGGAAGGATATACTCAAAAAACATACTGGTAATCAAACAACTTTATCACTAGGGGAGACTGAGGAGACTTGATCCCCGGGGAGACTTGATCCCATCATTGTAACTCAAAGGCGGATCAGAATACATTAATCGAATATCCTAGAAAGTTGCGCAGTTTTATCTAAACATAAGTTTCTTTAACAAAAAAATAAATTGGACATGTGTTACCGAATTTTTACTGATTCAAAGAAAAAAATCTCAGAAGAACTGAAGAAGATTTATTTTCTAAATTTTCAAACTTTTATACAATTGATAAAGTCACCCACTACATACTATACTTTTGCATACAGAATTACAGGAGAATGTCAATTATATGAATAAGTTATGATTGAGCGGATTTTTTTGTTCAACTATACTTGTACTAAAGTTTGCTGAAATAGATGCTATGGATTCACTTGATCCCTTCAAATTCGTGGAGATTTGATCCCCTTCGCCATGCTTCATACACACCACTAAAAATAACCAAATTCACACCAGAACAATTGAAGTCATTGTTACCATAAAATAACAAAAAAATACTGTCAAAAATGAACGCTTCATCGTACAGAAACTTAACTGTAATTGTTTACTACAGTATACGTAGCAACCATGCATCCCACATTTGACGTTCCTCAACCATAATAACGACAGCTTTCAAATATTGCACAGAGATTTGGGGAAATCGTAAAAAAAATTGTGAGAGATGTGTAATATGTAGTAACAAAAATAGTAATATGTAATCACAACAATTTAATCAATACCACTATACATTTATAACATTGAATGGGGTTAGGTACCTATTTTTGTCCTATTATGGAGGGTACCAAATTATTTCATTATTAATTTTATTATTTCAGCTTCTTTGCTTTGTTATTAGGAGCCATTTTTTATTTCGATTATAGAGGTTTTAGCCCTAAGGTCATTCGCCTCTTATTAAGAGCCAATATAATAACAAAATTGTCTTGAGAATGGTGAAAATCTTCTGTTCGAGCGCAGCAAAAACTCTAATCGAGTACCCCAATTATCACAACACCATTTGAGCCAATGCGTTGAGCAAAAATGGCAGACGCTGCTCTAACCAAAGGCTTCAGATGGGTAGAATGATAATAGAGAAAGGGTAAAAATAGGCTTATTACCCCACATGCTCTTTTAATCATGTTTCCAAAAAATAATCAAGTGTCCCCAAATTAGGGATCGAGTCTCCACTAATCAAAGATTTTTCCAGTTTATTGTTGTTTTCCAAAAATGCTCATAGCTCATGTCCAGTATAATATTTCCATGTAATTTTTTTATGATTATCAGTCAACCCTAGAAACAATATAAAACTACAAAAAATACATAGTTTTTGTATCATTCCACGGAGTAGGATTGAAAAATAAAAAAGGGGATCAAGTCTCCTCAGTCTCCCCTACATATACCTATGCCAAACGACCGTTATGTTAAATTACTGTTTTCCCTAACATAAAAATATTTATACGGAAAGATCTTCAGCACGGCTCAAAATTATGCCGAATTAAATGACTTCTCGCACAGACCTATGTGTTTCCCAGTAGTTGAAAAAATGGCAAATGACCTCCAGTGTGATCACTTCTGAAAATTATGACAAATGTCCGTTATGCCAAATAGAGATGCACCGAATTTCTTGTAGAATGCTTAATGTACCGTAGAAAAAGAACAAAAAATATATAACATATCCGAGAAGGTTGCCACCTAATTAGAATTGAAAAAGATTTCTTAACAGAAACATAAGCAATACAACCATGCATAAAGAGATTAAAACTTATAAATCGTTGTATGATTTGAATTAACTTGCAATGTAGAATCTTAATTTCTATACACCGAGAATTATTCGTCCTTCTGTTTAGGATAGATTGAAACATTTGTCAACCGGTTAAAGAAAATACCTTAATTCTTTCCAATTTGATAGAAATTTGAATGTTGTACTTTCCTCGCAAATTATCGTAGCAAACAGGCCTTTAACATCCACGCGTTCATGATTAGAACAACCTCTGATTTGAGTTTGTCTGCTTTACACATTCAGTAGATATATTTTTAGCATGTAAATGCAAACATCAAACGATTTCTTTGATGCAAAAGTAGATGGTTCATTATTATAGTTGAACCAACCAAATACATACGCGCTTGTAACTAGTATGTCCTAGGGGCAGAAACATACTGTTAGGCTACCCAAGAAAAAAAAGCATTCGACCAATAGCTATGAACGTACGGCGCAAGGTTTTTGAAAATTATAAAGCGCTCTCGTTTTGCACACAGCTCCAACGCCCATATGTACATCGCAGCAATGCACGCTGGTTCAATATTAGATTTGAACCGGCGCAAAAGAGAATAGAAAGAGCCTCGCCCATGACACTCACGCTGCTATTCCAGCCGTCGCTCATGCAGTTGCTCCCTCTAGAGCATACGGTGAGAGTACGAGATGCGTGCATGTTTCTGGTTGAACCGGTCATAGGAAAGCACTGCTGGAGACGCTAGGTTGATTTATCGTTCGATCAAATTATCGAACTTTAAGGTTCGGAGATTATTACTTTCATTAAAGATAGTTTACGTGCTACTGCTGTAATGTTAATGCAAATTTGGTTTTGGGTCGTCTGATTGTTCCTACCTGTTCAGTGAACAGGTTGAACGTACCGACGCGCCGCCTCTGGATTTAGAAGATCAGATCGTTTGATCCTTGAAGGACGCCTGCGTTGACGGGTAGCTTATTAGATTTACAATTCTGATAAGAAACCTGTAGGGTACGGTTAGTAAGATAATTTTTAATTATCTTTATTATGTAAATTGGAAAATTGAAATCCCACATTTTGACAATTAATCCTTTGTGCCAAACATTGTCGAAAGCTTTTTCGGTGTCTAGAAGAGCAACTCCAGTGGAATAGCCCTCTGAGATATTTGCCTTTATCATGTTAGTTACTCTCACAAGTTGATGAGTAGTTGAATATCCAATACGAAATCCAAACTGCTCAGGAAGAAAAATAGAATTCTCATTGATATGTGACATCATTCTAGTTAGGATGATTTTTTCAAATAATTTACTAATAGAAGAGAGTAAACTAATTGGTCGATAGCTAGATGCTTCTGCTGGGTTTTTATCTGGCTTCAAAATAGGAATAACCTTGGCATTTTTCCATCTTTCAGGGAAGTATGTTAATTTAAAACATTTGTTGAATATTTTGACCAAGTATCTCATGGTGATTTCGGGAAGGTTTTTAAGAAGAATGTTGAAAATTCCATCATAACCTGGAGCTTTCATATTTTTTAACTTTTTCATGGTGGATTTGATCTCATCATAGTTTGTTTCAACAATATCGTCTAGAGACAATACTTGATTTGAAACGTTTTCATATTTTTGTAAGACTTCGGTTTCAATAGGACTCACAAAGTTGAGATTAAAATTATGGACACTTTCAAACTGCTGAGCAAGTTTTTGAGCTTTTTCTTCGTTCGTAAGAAGTATGTGGTCACCTTCCTTCAAAGCTGGTTTCTGAGGTTTCTTAAGAACCTTGGAAAGTTTCCAGAAAGGTTTAGAATTTAGCTTGATTTGTTCAACCTCGTTCGCAAAAATTTTCATTTCTTAAGAGTGTGAATCTATGCTTAATTTCTTTTTGTAGATCCTGATAGATACATTTCATAGCAGGATCACGTGGACGTTGATATTGACGTCTTCGAACATTCTTCAAGAAGTTGAAGATCGTCGTCAATAATAGGAGTATTAAATTGTTTCTGTATTAGGCAATCCATGAGACGTTTCTGATCAGCTGATTATTTCTTCTTTACTTATTCTGACGTTACTCCGAGGGGTGCGACGTCCGACAATATTGTTGATTCGATCCAACATCAAACGAATCGGACTAACAAAGTTGTTTGTCGGACGAGTTTTTCTGTTCGCAGTATACACGGAAACGAAAAACTACCTAAAATTGAGTTCCTTTGACTCAATCTCGTGGTATCGTGGGAGAACTTAAAATTAGGTAAACCGTGTTGAAGGTAGTTTCCATTTAACCACGGCAAATATTACAACTCATTGATAGGTTTTTTATACTCAAATTTAAGTTGAATTTACCTAATTTTGAGTTTACCCCAAACAACTCAAAAGTACCATCCTCCACGGAAGACCTCGACTGAGTCGAATCTCTCTTTTTGTTTTTGACAACACTAATAAGTGCGAAAGCGACGCACAACTCAAAAGTAAGTTAAAAGAACTTATTCTGCAGGTCAGTGGCGTAGCCAAGGGGGGGTTTTGGGGGTTAAAACCCCCTCCAAACCAAAATATTTGAATTGAAGACAAAAAAAGTTTAATGCTGACCAGTTTATTTAAATATTAAAAAAAAATTTGGAAGTTTATTATCTGTTCATTTTATTGAGAACCTAATGTTTTAAACGTTATGGGGACTTTTTGTAAATTGTGAGAATGGGATCTTGTAACTAATATTTTAGTAAGGATCCTATAAATATCATGTAAATATCAAGCAAAATAGCTCAACGAAAACGCCTACATAGAAACAGGTGAAAAATGGCGTTTTACGCTTGTCTCTAACAAGTCAGATTCGGTTTTTATATGCATTTGATTTTTTGGGTTATCACTTATATAAAGTTCCACTAGCTAAGATTCGCTATTTATGGTGTACATTTGGGTATCGAATTGAATGGCGCCAAGATTCCATAATTTGGAAACCATAAGCTTTCGGTGGTGTAGTATTTAGTAGCATAATTTTGTGATTAATTTTTCCAGTTGGATGCATTACTAACTCCAATCAAACTTAATTCGAGACAAAGTGTCTTCAGCAAAGTTTTCAAGAATATTATTGCAAATAGCTTGGTTGAAGATATGAATGCAACCCGTATTTGTGCATTATAGGCCATATTGCACTACGAATTCCACTACTAACGGTTATAGGCGGTAACAAAGAATTTGGGAGAACACCTTGTAGATGACGTTTACTATCCTGGTATGCAAAAGTGGCTTCAACGCAGCTTTGGTCAAATTTAACTTTTTCATATTTTTAAGTTCACTACGAAAATTCGCATCTTTTAGTGCGAACGACTTCAAATAAAAATAAAAAATAACCTGTTGAAATGCGAAAAACAAAGTGGCCAAAGCATGCTTTTACTCGCACCATGTAAGATTTGAAAATTGATTTCCTGAAAAATATACTCGATGGCATTTACGTCACCTTTGCATACAACGGCAGTTCAGGAATGTGATTAACCGGTAATTAGTCGCAAAAATCCCGCTTAACACCATTTTTATAGATGGGACATACTACTTCCTACATCCTATACTTTGGTAAAATCTCCTCCTTCCAGATCTTCTAAAGCACCCAGTGGAGTGCTCTAGCCAATTCCTCTACTCTGTGTTTGAGTAGCTCACATGACAGTTGATCATTGCCAGCGGTTCAACCGTCCTATTTTTTCATGAATCTTAGGTAGATCCGGAATCTGTTGTCGACTGTGCGCGTCTCCAAGCTGATTCTTGCAATATTCTTGTTGTCTACGACTTCGCTACTTAGGTGTTCGTCATAATATACTTATCAATCGTGATAATTTGTGCACATTATTTATAAGGTGTACCCACTATCCTGTGCGATAACCGATTTTTACAATGCCCCCGGCCTATCAAGATGTTTATGTCACCGATGACAAGCTTAACGTTCCGCCATAAAATGCACCTTTCTTGGCTTCGTGAGGTCAGTGCACATTGATAATGCTCTAGTTGAAGAAATGGCCTTTGATCCACACTACACACATCCTTTCGCTAATCACGCGTTGGTGCATTTTGCTCAGCTCTTGTGACGTCGCTCGATCCCCGCATTTCCACACCTTCTGCCCCGTCTAGCAAAGCTCCTCCACTGCTACGGTTTCGAAGTTGCGAGTTTTCAGCTCATCCTTTTCTCCTTGATTGTTAGTAAAGTGGTGTTTTTGGGCCACTCGTTGAACTTGACCTAACCTGTCTCGTAGTCCGCCACCCAACATAACCGACACCTGCGACAGGACAGGTGTTTAGTTCTTCCTACGGTAGGGTTATGGCGCCCATGCCCGCTCACACCATCCCATTTCGCTATTACTGCAGAACACGGTAGTACCCAGTCGATCGCGGCCTACAGATTAAATGTCATCAATAGACCCGCCAACATTTTTGAAAAATCTATGATTTTTGTCAAAACCCCCTCCAAACCAAATTTCTGGCTACGCCACTGCTGCAGGTTGTTTTATTTAACCGTGTACTTGTTGACAGAACCTACCGCTGCACAGTGATCACCTTCCATACAAAAGTCGGACAAAACCTCAAAAGTGGCCCGAATTTGATGAAAACTTCACATTAGGGTAATTTTGTGACGTTGTGTTCATATTTGATGTTCATTTTTTTGTTTTTTATTACCTCAAAATTTTGGCACTTAGGGTGGTTCGAAAATTCAACATTTACGAATATAAAGTGCACTATTTCCAAAAATTCATTTTCAAAAAATTAGGCGCGGTGATTTTTTTAGCAGAATACACATTTTTTCAATTGTTGATAATGATAAGACACATCTATAAATTATATTGCGAACCCTGGGTAGTCAAAGGCTACCATGCGTCTCCTTCAGACGTTTCATGAAAAATCACCTTTTTTCATACCTCGGGGCAGAAAGGGGCAAAACAAGATATACATTTTCGGAAAGTGCACTAATTTTCAAGTATCGTGAACAACCGATCTTTCCGAACCGTTTCAAAAAAAAGTACAGCCACTTTGAACAATATAACTTTAAAGTATTGCTCGATTTATTATTTGTTTTTCATGTCTAACCGAGAAGAAAGGCTTGTATCGATTAAGTCGAATGGCAGCTATAAGTCCAGCGAATAACCTTTCACATGAAATCATTTTGATCCCAATCGGAATCTTAACTAAAAAGATATATTCATTTGAATAACTTATGTTTGAAAATAGTTTTCTTCAGAGTTCATTGTCTATTTCACCTTTGAAGTCATGTAAAAAATCGAATTATCGTCCTCGGGACCTAATATTTTGAGAAAACTCTACTCAACCTGTTAAGAAACAGACAAAAATGTTAAATCATGAAAAATCAAAAATAAAATTTTGAGGTTTTGTCCGGCTAGGCAACACTGTGCGCTGAATTGTCAAACAAACGTCTAATGGATTGCCTAATTATTGGTACTGATAAATTTCTAGCATCAACTATAGAATTACACCCAGGTTTTTTACGCGGTTTTTTACGAGGTTTTTTTACGCGGATTTTCCAATTAACGCGTTTTTTTACGCGGATTTTCCAATTAACGCGGATTTTTTTACGCGGATTTTCTAATTACGGCGGTTTTTGCAAAAATAGTCTCTTTGAATGCAAAAGACTTGGATTTTGTTCTGAAAAAAATTCTAAGTCCTTTTAAATGCAAAGAACTTAGAAGAATTTTGGCAGTTTTTGCAAAAAATATTCGAAGTCCTTTTGAATGCAAAAGATTTTCGAAGAGATGGAAGAGATGGGTCTGGAAGATTCCTTATGGCCCGAACTTGATTTTTGACGCCATTTTGAAATCATAGATGGTGACTTCCGGTTTAGCGAAATTCGCTATAACCCATTCAATATGGGTGTTTTCGGAATGGACTTGAAGAGTAGGTGCCAGAAATTGATTTTTGACGCCATTTTCAAATCAAAGATGGCGACTTCCGGTTTAGCGAAATTCGCTATAACCCAATCAATATGGGTATTTTCGGAATGGTCTTGAAGAGTAGGTACTAGAAATTGATTTTTGACGCCATTTTGAAATAAAAAATGGCGACTTCCGGTTTAGCGAAATTCGCTAGAACCCAATCAATATGGGTATTTTCGGAATGGTCTTGACGAGTAGTAGACAAAGATCGATGTTTGACGCCATTTTGAATTCCAAGATGGCGACTTCCGGGTTAGCCACATTCACTATAACCCAGTCAATATGAGTGTTTTTGGAATGATCTTAACGATTAGGTTCCAAAAATTGAGTTTTGACGCCATTTTGGAATCCAAGATGGCGATTTCCGATTTCGTAGTTGTAGTACAAATAGTTTTAATTAAACAGTTGAATTTGCTTAAATTTAAGCAATATGTTTAATTTGAATAAACTCAAACCCCCAACTCACACCACATACGTCTCTTTCTTCTTTCTCTTCTATTCTCACCGCACTTTCCTGGATGAACACATTTGCATTTTGCTGGTTTATGATTAGATCTTATATTTGAGGGTGATTTAGATGATTGCCCAAATTTTTCATGCGAGAATTTCGGTAAACCGGAAGTCGCCATATAGAATTTTAAAATGACGGCAAACATCGACATTTGTCTGCTACTCGTCAAAACCATTCCGAAAATACTAATGTTGATTGAGTTGTAGAGAATCTCGCGAAACCGGAAGCCGCCATTTGGGATTTGAAAATGGCGCCACAAATCAATTTTCATGGAAAACCTTGCGGGGAAGGTGCAGATTTATTTATTTCTGGCACCTAATCGTCAAGACCATTTCGAAAATACCCATATTGTTTGGGTTATAGCGAATTTCGCTAAACCGGAAGTCTCCGATTTCAAAATTACATCAAAATGAATTTATGGCACCTACTCTTCAACTTCAAGACCATTCCGAAAATACCCATATTGATTGGGTTATAGCGAATTTCGCTAAAACCGGAAGTCGCCATCTTTGATTTCAAAATTATGTCAAAAATCAAATTCTGGCACCTACTCTTCAAGACCATTCCAAAAATACCCATATTGATTGGGTTATAGCAAATTTCGCTTAAACCGGAAGTCGCCATCTTGGATTGAAAAATATCGTCAAAAATCAATTTCTGGCACCTACTCTTCAAGACCATTCCAAAAATATTCATATTGATTAAGTTATAGCGAATTTCTCTAAACCGGAAGTCGCCATCTTTGATTTCAAAATGGCGTCAAAAATCAATTTCTGGCATCTACTCTTCAAGACCATTCCGAAAATACCCATATTGATTGAGTTATATCGAATTTCGCTAAACCGGAAGTCGCCATCTTTGATTTTAAAATTACGTCAAAAATCAATTTCTGGTACCTACTCTTCAAGACCATTCCAAAAATACCCATATTGATTGGGTTATAGCGAATTTCGCTAAAACCGGAAGTCGCCATCTTGGATCGCAAAATGGCATCAAAAATCAATTTCTGGCACCTACTCTTCAAGACCATTCCAAAAATATCCATGATGATTGAGTTATAGCAAATTTCTCTAAACCGGAAGTCGCCATCTTTCAAAATGGCGTCTAAGATTAATTTCTGGCACCTACTCTTCAAGACCATTCCAAAAATATCCATGATGATTGAGTTATAGCGAATTTCTCTAAACCGGAAGTCGCCATCTTTCAAAATGGCGTCTAAGATTAATTTCTGGCACCTACTCTTCAAGACCATTCCAAAAATATCCATATTGATTGAGTCATAGCGAATTTCGCTAAACCGGAAGTCGCCATCTTTGATTTCAAAATGGTGTCAAAAATTAATTGCTGGCACCTACTCTTCAAGACCATTCCAAAAATACCCATATTGATTGGGTTATAGCGAATTTCGCTAAAACCGGAAGTCGCCATCTTTGATTTTAAAATGGCGTCAAATATCAATTTCTGGAACCTACTCTTCAAGACCATTCCGAAAATACCCATATTGTTGGGGTGCGGGCACATAAGGAATCTTCCAGACCCGAACTTTCCATCTTTCCGAAAATCTAAGTCTTTTGCATTCAAAAGGACTTCGAATATGTTTTGCAAAAACCGTGTTAATTGCGAGATCCGCGCAAAAAAAAAACTTCCAAAAATATTCCAAATCTTTTGCTGAGAGTTTTTTTTTGTGCGGATCTTCGAATTAACGCGATTTTTTCGCGGATTTTCCAATTAACGCGGATTTTCCAATTAACGCGGTTTTTTTACGCGGTACGTACTGCCGTTCTACGCCCAATTGTCCCATGTTGCAAAACTGGCAACTGAGAAAAACGCGATTGAAGATGAAAATTGTATTAGCCATCTGGAGGGATACGGTGTAACAAATAAAGCTTTATTGTCCAAAATTACGTTCATGGCAATCGTTTTCATTATAATCAGTCCAGTTTTTTATTATAGAGATTCAATTAACGTTAGTTTTTAAGAAAAATGTTAAGTGGGACTGTTATGCCGAGAAATCGAGCGGAAACCGGAAAGTTCTACGCATATCAGTCCCATAACGATCTATGTAAATGATGCTCATAACTCATTTTTTTACAAAAGTGTATGTCGTGAGTTTTTCTGTTACTCGGGAGATTTGTTGCTTTATCAAAATTGGACATAGGGTAAAGAACCTATTTTTACACTATTTAGAAGGGTACCTCACAAGATCATTAATTACTCTGCCTACACTCGATGGAGTGCATTAATTTGGCATTCACAACCTTGCTTCGTTCTTAAGAACCAATCTAATAACACAAATGGTCTAAAAACGATGAAATGCTAGTGTTTGATCGCAACTAAAGTTCCAATCGAGTGCTCCAATTGTCGCCCTACCATTTGATCCAGTTTGTTGAACAAAGATAGCAAACGCTGCACTAACCAATGGCTTCAAATGGGTAGCGTGATAATAGAAACATTGCGAAAATAGGCTCATTATCCTAGATGCGTTCGCCATGTTATGCAAGCGACGATAGTAATGAAGAGCTTTACAGGATTGTTCTCACTGCTGTGATTAATATTGCCACTGCCATTTTTAATGATCCTGTATTTTTCCATCAATTTTTTTCAGTGCCCGACATCTAGCGTAATGTACTTCTTAACTAAACGCTACGTAATTATTTTTTTTATTGCGCACTTTTTTGGGATTTTTGTTAGTGGGACAATTATGCGTAGAATATCAACAATGGGACAAACAGACTTGGTATTTTTTCACGAAGTCTTCAAACAAACTTTATGATTTGGATGTGTTTTCTGAAAATATACATCAAAAAGGACTGTTTGGTTAAAAAAAGTGAAAATGACCAAAAAGCAACATGGGACAATTATGCGTAGAACGGCAGTGCAGCAATGAAAAGATCAAGTTTCAACTTCGATACCCAAACTCTCGATCACCTTGGTGTCAAGAGACGGCGTAACGCAATGTTTGATCCTGCGATTAACCGCTATTGCGATTCCTCCGCCGAATCCAACAATTCGATCAAATCGATGAATAACAAAATTAGAGTTACTCTTCAATTTAATATTTGGTTTTAAAAAAGTTTCGGTCACAACGGCTATATGCACATTATGTATCCTCAAGAAGTTGAAAAATTCATCTTCGCACGTTTTTAATGAACGAGCATTCCAATTTAGTAAATTTAAATGATTATTTCAAGTCATTGTTAAACTTTAATTGCATTACAATTTTGTTAGCAAATTCCCACCCCGCTTGAAAAGCTTCAAACATGGAGGTAGAATTTAACATAGCAATCATCAGGTAACATAGAGTCCTGCAGGTATTTTAATTTTTCTTCCGTTACGCTACCTAGATCCATTGGACTAAAGGAAGCGTTGGGTGCAATCGAGTTTGTGGGCGTGGTAACGGTAGCCGTTATTTTAGCCTTGTTACCTGCCACTGAAGCATAATGGTGTAAAATGGTGTGACGGAGGTAGAAGTTATCAATCTATTTTGAATCGGATTAACACGTTTGGACGTGTTTTCTTGAAGTGTACCTGAAGAAGTAGGTACATTTTTTATTTGTTGGTTTTGTTGTCTAGAACGAGAATTTATAATTTTTTCTCGAACAGGACAACCCCAGAAATTCGATTTATGATTTTCGCTACAATTAGCGCATTTGAAACTTTTTGTGGTATTTTTCGCCGGACAAGTATCTTTCGTGTGCGATTTATCACCACAGATCATACATTTGGAATCCAAATGACAATTTTTAGTGCCGTGCCCAAAGCCTTGGCATCTACGACACTGGGTCAGATTTTGAATTCTTCCCCCATGTCGTCTATAACGTTCCCATTTTACTCGCACGTGGAACATAAAACGTACTTTTTCAAATACTTTCAAATTATTAACCTCATTACGGTTAAAATGAATTAAATAAAGCTCCTGGATAATTCCAGAGCGTACTGGCGTGTTCTCGCCGCTAGCCTTTCTCTTCATAAGAATAACTTGTGAAGGAGAAAAGCCAAGTAAATTTTTCAATTCGTTGGATATTTCATCCAAACTTTGACCTTGAGGTAGCCCTTTCAAGACAGCCTTGAATGGTCTATCTGTCTTGAAATCATATGAATAAAATTTATATTACTTCTCCGTAAGATACTGGAGTAGTCGTTTGTGGCCAATCAATTCTTCCGCTGTAACTCGACATTCTCCTCTTCGGCCAACCTGAAAAGAGACTTTCGCGTCCGGAAGGAACGTCGAAGGCTCAGTTCGAAAGGCCTTGAAGTCGGAGATCATCACTGTTATCGGCGGAGGTGATTGCGTTTTCTTCTCATTGGCATTATGCGCAATGCGAGGAAATTTAGGAATTTCATCAGCTTCACATTCGGATAAAACATCGAATGAGTTGCTCCAGTCAATTGAATTTTCGGGTGGAGAAGATACCCTTTTCCGTTTAGCTTTAATTTTTGGCACACGGCCTTTCTGGGAGGACCCAGGCATGTTGGAAGAATTAAATATTTCTTTAGGATGAATTGTTCTTGAAAAATGTTTTAGTCTTGAAAAAGACTGATTAAGTAGAAAAAGTAGTTAGTCTTGAGAAAGACTGATTGTCGAAAAAATATAGGTAGTCTTGAGAAAGACTGATCCAACGAAAATATAGGTAGCCTTGAGAAAGACTGTTGCTGTTGAAAAACTCTAGGTAAACCAGGAGCTATCAAGATTTGTGACCGGTTCGAACGAAGGTTCAAGCCGGTATGTGAATACCGAATATTTAATGTTTAATTATTCGGCGTACCGTATATTCGGCTTAAATCAAAATCGGCTGGTATTCGGCCCGAATATTCGGTCGACCGAATATTCGGTGCATCTCTAGTATTTTGTATATATATTTTCTTTTATTTTGTTTCTTTTAAATATTTCATGAATATTAGACCATTCCCAAGTAACAATTGAAGTTTTATAGCATGCTACAAGTGCAATCTAAGTTTTTTTCAGTGGCTGTAAAACTACCATAAAACCTCAATTGTTACTAGGATTACTTATCATATTCGGCCGAAAGTCGGTTTTTATTATTCGGTGTACCGTATATTCGGCTTAATTCAAAATCGGCTGGTATTCGGCCCGAATATTCAGTCGACCGAATATTCGGTGCATCTCTAATGCCAAATGATTCTCAGTGTGATCAATTCTCAAAATTATGCCAAGTTCCCGTTATGCCAAATAACCTTTATGCCAAATGTCCGTTATAGCAAACGACCTTCAGTGTAATCAATTCTCAAAATTATGCCAAATGACCGTTATGCCAAAGGTCCGTTATGCCAAATGACCTTCAGTGTGATCAATTCTCCAAATTATGCCAAATGACCATTATGCCAAATAACCGTTATGCCAAATGTCCGTTATGTTAAACGACCTTATGCCAAATGACTTTATGCCAATTGACCCAGACCCGCAGTATGTGGTATATACGGCCTCTAATAAAAGCAAATATCGGACTAACATTCCTCCCCTTTCTTGCCGCGCTCTACGTTCGGGCCTGGCCGGCGCCAGTATTGATCAATAAATACTGTGGGATTACTAAAGTTGCACTTTGAAAAATGTTTCGCTAATCCCAAGCATAATTATCTACTGATTCCCTTTGCAACTTCAGCTAGTCCAGATCGATAACGGTGTAGCAGCCAGGGTATATCCTATATACCAAACATCTTACAATAATGACTTACCCGTAGTTAGAAACATTTTTGCCTGATCGATCGAAGTATAATTAAACTTATGGTACATAAGGAAGGTAACAGTAAACTCCAATCCTGAATAGATGAACAGATAAATGAAATAAATCCATCCGAGGCTTCGTAAAGAGTTGATATCGCGCTTAGATATATTTTTCACGGCTGAGAATTTAAACAGTGCCGAAATACTTATATGATCGACGACATGAGAAAGCGTGTTTATGATCTTTTTGGATCGTTTCTCCTTTGGCAGAGATTCCTTTAGGCAAAGTGCGATAAATAAAATATCAAGCATTGCTAGACCCATGGCGAATATAGCCGGTAACCAGAACCATTGCGTATGAGTTTTATCGGCGAACCGAGAAAACAAAGCCCCAATCATTGGGCCCACGATAAAGCCAAGGGAGAATGCGATCCCTACTAATGCCATTGCTTTGCCACGATTTTGCTGATTAGACACATCGGTTATCACAGCCATACATATTGAGATGTTTCCTTTGCTCAAACCTCCAGCAAAACGCGCCAAAACGAAAAGTAAGAAACTGTGTGAATATGCCCACAGACCATACGATGCCGCGATTCCAACCTGAGAATAGACCAGAATAGTGAAACCTAATAATACCATTAGCTTCAATAAACTTACTGCACAAACAATCATCACAGGTTTCCGTCCATAAATATCTGACAAACCTCCAGCGATAGGACTTACAATGAATTGTAGCAAACTGAACATGGACCCAAGAGCTCCGCCAAACAGTACTGAATTGAAACGCTTCGGTGCACCTACCCACTCCTGAAAGTTACTAATACTATCGGAAAGATATTCATAGTAGCCACCGACGTCGTTCTGCTTGTAATGCTCCAACATGGATGGTAGCAACGGAAGAATCATGGTAAACGCTAGTAAATCCATTAACAATGACACAAATATCAAATATGCCGTTGGGTGTGTCCTCGTGATTTCATTAATTGTCTTGGATGACATAGCGACCTTTTCTGATTGAGGTGCACTGGTGAGATTGGTATTCACGCTAGATCCGGACAATCCGGAGCGCTTTTTAATTGAGTTCATTGTAGTGTAGGTCATTGCAAAAAACCTATCGTCTCCTGAAAATAAATGTAAAAAGTGATATTTGAATACATACATTCCTGGTCTGTTGTTACTTAATAATCTTTTTTACATATTCAATTTAAATTTAGTTTTATTTAGCACATCAAAGCTTTCCATATAAATACCCCGGTCAAAAATTTAGGCCGAATAATACGATTTTTTTAAACCTTTCAACGGCTCTGAAGAGACGAAGTCGAAACACAAACACATTGATTAATTATTGTTAGGTTTTGTACCCTTCATGCATAAAAACGGTTTTAGAAGAATTTTCTTCTCAGGGAACAATATAACATTGTACTATACTTTTGCATGCTAGCTGAAAAAATTATGAAAGCCGCGTGCTCATCATCGGAAACGTAAGCAAACCTACGATCCACTCGTCTGCCGGGTATATATACTCAAACATAGGGGCTAACCCTAGTTCATGTACAAACTAAGCGGCAGTCGGACAGCATACGAATGAAGAGATGTGGCGTAGCCACATTAGGCAGTAGCAACCGTTTATTTTTTGTTAATAAATACTATACTATTGTTACTAAATAAAATATTAATGCCTAATCTGACTACGTCACAACGCTTTTTTCTCGTGTTATCCAACTTCGCTACCACTCAGTCGAACTTAAAGCAAAAATATGTCTATGTGTGAGTATACTGCATAAACGAATGGATCACAGGTTTGCTTACGTTTCCGTTGACGAGTACGCGGCCACCTCGTCCGGATGATCCAAAGTGGCTTTGCGCCTCTTCGGATGGTTGGACTCGGTTAGGCGGCCAAGTCGCATCACACCACCTTCGCCCAAAACCTCCCTTTTGCCAGCACAATATCGCTGCTAGTTTGTATAATTTATTTGTTCAAGAATAAACAATTGAAATTTTATCTTTGCGCCCCCTTTTTATGACCTTAAAGACACAAATGTATTTGTATTTATTCAATAACAACTTTACGATAACCTGTCGACATATGCCTTAACTCAGGTCAAGGAAGCAACATTTTAGATTGTACATGTAGATTATTGCTTAGGTACTGAGTTTAAAAATAAATAAGATGAATAACTAAATTTTTAACAAAAGTAGAGGTTTAAGCTAATGTTAGTTCAAGTGAGTATGTAGACTCTAAACTGAGCTTTTCAGTGCGGTTTTAAATGATAGAACCTTAGCATAGTAATTTGTAATTTTATTGAGCACGATAACCTGTTAGTACAGACTTTGAATCAGGTCAAGGAAGTATATTCACGAAATTAAAACATTTTTTTCACTTCCAGGGAAAACAGTACCTAACAAATTACCATTGTCCTTATATGTTACTTAGTACTTACGTGGATTAACACAATTTTTGAAGCAGTAATGCTTCGATTCAACCACAGCGGGTTCAACCGAACTAAATCTTATAACTACAATATAATATTATTTTACTTTCACTTTTTCCTTGTTACTATTCTTATAAGACTCAAACAGATTGTTGCCAGTTGGCACCAGCGATACCAGATGTGAAGACATGTCTTCATTTCGAAGACATTTGAAAGGTTGCGAAGCAGCCCTCTGTCAAGGACGACGTCTCTGTACAGCCAGCATCACTGCCATGGAAGGCAAAACATTGATTTTGAACCGAATGATTAGAAGCTGTATTTAGTTACAAAATGTCGATTTTCTGAATGATATGATATTAAATCATCCCACAAGATGCAAAACGTCGTGTGGAATGCTTGAATATCGAGCATAGTGCCGAACATAATTCTTTGTTTGGGGCTTTATAGCTATAACGCCCCATATATGTCGGTCGCTGTCAAACTCCATATGATGGTATAGGGTTGCCAGCCGGCTGTTGCGAAGACCAAAGAGAATAGGGAAAGAGACGAATAGTGTGAAGCCAAAAATACCTTATTGAGCAGACCAATCGTGCAATGTAAATAAACATTACTCATGCCTGAGTTGGAGGAGATCAAAGAGAATAGGGAAAGAGACGAATAGTGTGAAGCCAAAAATACCTTATTGAGCAGACCAATCGTGCAATGTAAATAAACATTACTCATGCCTGAGTTGGAGGAGATAAGTATTGTACTTCTATCAAAAAAGAAATTTGAATTTTCGTCAGAATTTAGTTCAATCGTGATTGTAAGGTGCATTCTAGAGTATATGTATGAGTAAAAATAAGCTTTAGAATTATTTCATCTCTTTGTTTCGAAATGCACATCGTTTGATAAACAAATCCATCGATCGACATACGGTTTGTTTTCAAAATATAATAGGAGTCATTTAAAGTGCTGCCTGTAGAAGCGGTTGCCAAAATTCTAGTGTTGAAATCATCATAAAGGGAGTGTTGCCGTTTTGACTGATTTTCACTCTTCGTCTCTTTCACTATTCTCTTTGGAGGAGATAAGTATTGTACTTCTATCAAAAAAGAAATTTGAATTTTCGTCAGAATTTAGTTCAATCGTGATTGTAAGGTGCATTCTAGAGTATATGTATGAGTAAAAATAAGCTTTAGAATTATTTCATCTCTTTGTTTCGAAATGCACATCGTTTGATAAACAAATCCATCGATCGACATACGGTTTGTTTTCAAAATATAATAGGAGTCATTTAAAGTGCTGCCTGTAGAAGCGGTTGCCAAAATTCTAGTGTTGAAATCATCATAAAGGGAGTGTTGCCGTTTTGACTGATTTTCACTCTTCGTCTCTTTCACTATTCTCTTTGGCGAAGACGGGTTTTTCATTTTGAAGACAAATTTGTTTCGGTTGATTGACCGATTTCAGGCAGAACTCTGGCTCAAAATCTAAAACCGATTCAGAATCCTGGTCGGTGAGGACAAATGAAGACATTAGGTCTGTTCCAGTACCAGGAGAAACTGGAAGTACTAAATCGTTCCTGTACTCTCTTCTTCTCTTTTTTCTTCTTCTGGTAGCAAACCGGAGTAAAAAGGAGCAAAGATTTTTTTGCTCCTGTTTACTCCGGAGTGACTTCCGTGTACTGGAACAAACCTATTTTTTCATGAAATGTGAAGACATTTGAAAAATATGCCTGGTATATCCCAGTTAAACTCATTCCGGAACCGGTTTGAATTTCTGAATGGAGTCATTATGGATTTCAAATAAAATGCAACAACCGATTCCGAATCAATCGGTTTCAGAATCGGTTGTTGCATTTGATTTGGAATCCATACTGACTCCATTCAGGATTCCGAATCAAATTCCGAACGGTTTGACCGGGATACAGCGCAAATTCGTTAGGGCCATCCATAAATGATGTAGCATTATATGGGGGAGGGAGGAGCTTTGTATTTTGTGATGATGTGTGACGACAGGAGGGGTAGGGGGTCATGCCATGCTACGTAGCTTTTTTAAAGAGGAATAACTAACATCGTTTTTTATTTTTTTTTTAAATTTACGGCGACAAAGGGGGGAAAGTTACCGTTAAGCTACGTAATTAATAGTATTTAGAGTTTTGTGACGAAATCAGCTAAATTAAATGCATTTCTTTCCATCAAAATAGAAATTCGTAATGTATTTTGCATTGTGTGCAATGTATTTTGCGTTGCGTGTAAGACGTCAAAACCATACAAAAAATTGGCCCTACATTCAACAAAACGTCGAACAAAGTGAATCAGCGTAGGACGTTTGTTAAACAAACTTTTCTGCGAGGGAGTGCAAAGTTGATGCAAAAATGGAAATTAAATGCCTTTTTTCTAATTTGATGTAAATTTATTATACATTTCTAGAGTGATCTGCCCCTAGGTCACGACAGTAGATACAGAACACTAGATTAGGATTGTCGCTGGTGTTCCCATTGTTTTCGCCTCGGAACACGTTTGTTTTGCTTCCGGTAAATATCTGTCAAAGTATCGAAAGTCTCTCTAGTAAAAGCAGTGCTGCATTCGATAACCGTAAACAGAAAACCTTCCTACACGGTCGCAAGTACTCATATTAGGCAATCCATGAGACGTTTCTGATCAGCTGATTATTTCTTGTTTACTTCTTCTGACGTTACTCCGAGGGGTGCGACGTCCGACAATATTGTTGATTCGGTCCAACATCAAACGAATCGGACTAACGAAAGATGCTTGTCGAACGAGTTTTTCTGTTCGCAGGAGTAGACTTGTTGACAGAACCCACCGCTGAATTGTCAAACAAACGTCTAATGGATTGCCTAATTCGACTCTCTTTCCGTATTAATTCTCACACTTTGACAGCAACATATAGTGTCAGTCATACTAGATGAGTGCCTTTGCGAAACGAATGTTCTGTCTTTTCGCTCTTTTGTTCACTCAGTTTTTTTTTATCATAAATACGTTTATTTAGGCCCAAATGCTTTAGCTTAACGAGGCCGATAATTCATTTTTTTAATTACATGTCACATGTTAGTGGGGGAAGGGAAAGCCGTATTTAGGGGCGGCTTGCTCCCCTTATATGTAAGTAAAGGAAAACGGTAGGAAGTGGGATACATATTGTGTAGTTGACATCGTCGTTTGCTGATTGATCATTGTGGCGGATATGCACACTTTGTTGTAGTGTTGTAGTTTCCAGCCTGTAATCGCAGGGGCGAGGGGAGGGTCGATATTTCGGATAATTATTGGCACTCTGATGCTGTCATGATGTTCTCTATATCATCTGCATGTGAGGTATGTCATGATGTTCTGGGTAGACGATTATCAAGAAGGGTATGCACCGAAGACTCGTGAAGCAATGCCATATTGTAGATACAGGGATAGGTTGGTGAGATTCTACTGTGAATGAGAGAGGGGAAAATGTATTAAACTTGGACATCAATGGTTTTCAAAAAGATATAGATAAGAAAAATATAGGGGTGGTCACAGTTTTCCAGGACGTCCCGGACTGGCACATAGGGTGATCTACCTCGGGCCCGAAGGGAATCTATTAGTTGGGACCTGGCAACACAATACTCTGCGCACAGCCAAACAACATGCTCGATGTCGTGATAGCCGTTCTCACAAACACAATGATTACTTTCAGCAAGCCCTATACGACGGAGATGCGCGTCAAACGAGTAATGGTTGGACATGATCCTTGACATCGTACGAATAAAGTCCCGATTCACATCCAACCCCTTAAACCAAGCATTCGTTGATACCTTCGGGATAATGGAATGTAGCCACCGTCCCAGATGCCCATTGCTCCATGAGGTTTGCCAACTATCGAGCGTCCTCTGACGAGAGATATTGAAAAATTCGTTGAAGCAAATTGGTCTTTCGTAAGTGTCGCCTTCTAATGCTTGGCTAAACCTTGGCTTGGCTAAAGAGTCCGCCTTCTCATTGCCCGCAATAGAACAATGTGACGGGACCCAAACCAAGGTAATTTGGTAAGATTTTTCAGATAAAGCACTCAGATATTCCCGTATTTTCCCCAGGAAATACGGTGAGCAGGGTTACCAGGGTTTTACAGATTTTTCTAGATAATTTACCGCCAAGATTCTGTATATACAGATTACAGATTTTTGGTCAAAATACAGATTTTACAGATTTTTAGTGTAGATTTGTAGTATCCATCCTAACAGAATTTCGAATAACACTTAAAAGGCACCCTGTACAGTTCACATCGTAAGAAACCACTAAGCCGTGGAACAAAAGTGACCCGTCGAGAATTGATCCGTCAGTGTAGAACATTTTGGCGCAGTCGACTTCATGGTATTTGTTATAGAAAATATTTGGGACCACTTGCGGGCGAATATGATCCGGAATTCCACAAATCTCTTCCTTCATGGATGTATCGAAAAATACAGTTGGATCAGAAGTATCTAAGAGATGAGCACGGTTGACGTTATACGTAGATGAATTGGTGTTCTGTGCCATGTAATCGAAGTACAAGGACATGAATCGGGTCTGAGAATTAAGCTCGACAAGCCTTTCGCAATTTGCAATTACCAATGGGTTCAGAATATCGCATCGAATGAGCAATCGATATGAGAGGTCCCAAAATTGATTTTTCAGCGGAAGAACGCCCGCCAGCACTTCGAGACTCATCGTATGGGTCGAGTGCATGCAACCCAAGGCAATACGCAAGCAACGATACTGGATTCGCTCCAGTTTGATGAAGTGTATGTTCGCAGCGGAGCGAAAGCAGAAACATCCGTACTCCAACACTGATAATATCGTTGTTTGGTACAGCCTGAATAGGTCTCCTGGATGCAGTGGCGTAGCCAGGGGGGGGGGGGTTTGGGGGTTAAAACCCCCCCAAACCAAAATTAATCGGATTGAAAAAAAAAATTGACGCTGACGAATTTAATTTAATATTCCACAAAATATTTTTGGAAAAATATTCTCTGATCACTACATTGAGAACTGTGTTTAAAGCGTCATGAGAACTTTTGGAAAATTGTGGGAAGGGGATCTTGTAACTTATCTCTTAGCCAAAATCCCATAGTTGTCAAATTACTTCAATGTAAAATAAAATAACTGTCTGAATTATTATGAGCTCATTTTTGGAAAGATGCTTCAAAATATGGATTAGAGACAATTTTTCGAATGGGAATCTAAATTTGAATAGGTTGATCGCATATAAAACATAAGCTTGTTTATTGAAAACTTACATACATTTCAACATTTGCTGAAAATGTATTTTTTTAGATTGTGTAGAGTTTAGACAACAATTCAATTTGGTTAACAACAAGAATAACATTTCAGAAACTAGTTGAAAGCTGATGTAATTTTGTCTCTAGCAGGTCAGGATCGGTTTTATGAGCATTGGATTTTTGTTGTATTATCAACTATATGAATAGCCTCTTAGCAGGATGCAATGAATGGCATACTAAAATTTTGTGTGCTACGTACTAGTACTGCAACTTGTGAGGTTGACTAATGAAGAAAAGTAAAATTAATGCTCGATAAATTTTTAACGGTCACGATCACATTCATTCGAAACTGCCAAATTTCGATGTTAAGTAACATTGAAGAATTTCAAAACGTAAAACTGTTCATCTGCTGATAGAATCATTTTGACGGTTAATCCTCCTAGAAGTAATTATAGACAAGAATTACTCTTCAACCAAATTTGGGTGGAGACTTAATGTCTCCAGCAAAGTTTTCGAAAGTGCTATTTCAAACAACTTTGTCAAAGACATAAATATCCCACATATTCATAGTATCGAAATATAGTAGTAGAAAATCTTTAGAACAAGCTATTCTGAAATTACTGTATTTGATAAATCTCTTCTGCGGTAATTAAATAATAAATTCACATTGCGTTCAAGGTGCCTTTGAAGCTTACAAAAAAAATAAGGGAACTGGATTTAAAACAAATAATTCCCAGATATTAAAAGGACTCAAAAACACAAAGAGTGATTCCATTTTCAGGAGCTAGCATCAATTCGGCGCAAGCTTAGTCCGCCCACCAAGTTAGTGTCGGATTCTGATGAGATGAAGTCGAAACGCAAGTTTCAGTTCCATCCATCCATAATTTAGTTATAGGTTTTGTGTTCTCAACTCGCAATGATTGTTTCAAACAATTTTATCCGTAGAGCAGAAAAAACAGTTTTCACCTAAATTTTTCTTCACTAAGAAGAAATATAGCAGGCCCAGTCCATTTAAATCCCTATATGTTGAATTCATGTAGCATTCATATTTTCAACAAAATTGTTTTAAATGACATTATCAAAAACTTTGCTGAAGGCACCATGTCTCTTAATATTTTTGAAAAATTAATTCACCATAATTACCTCTATGAGAGTTAATCACTAAAATTTCTATATCAAAGCAGGCGCTGTTTTATGTTGATAACTTCCCGAAGTTGTCAAACCTTCAAAGTCAAGGATTATTATATTAGGTGATCTTGAACGTTGAAAATTTTTTAGATCATTTATCCCACTTTAAACGATCGCAATTTTTGACTTCATTGACATATTATACAAGAAAATAATCTATAGAGGTTTGAAAACTGTTCCATGTTGATCCTTCTTGTTTGTAGACTGGAATGACATCTGTTAGACTACTTATGTTTTTGAGTTTTCAATAATTTATCAAACTGATATTAAATTTTAGCATTTTTTCAAAAAAATTGCGATTTTCATCAAAACCCCCTCCAAACCAAATATCTGGCTACGCCACTGCCTGGATGGGCACCCCACCATGTTCCAGTTATTGTACGGAAAAAGTTGATCCTTTGTTGGCACTTCTGTTTCAGATACCTAATGTGACATCCCCAGGTACCTTTAGAGTCGAACCATACCCCGAGATATTTGAATGTTGAAGCCTGAGCAACAGTTTGATCCATTAATTGAAGCTGTAGTTGCGCTGGTTCACGCTTTCTAGAAAATACGACTAGCTCAGTTTTCTCCGTGGAGAACTCGATACCCAGCTGGAGAGCCCAAGCAGACAAATTGTCCAAGGTATCTTGCAGTGGTCTTTGCAAGTCGACGGCTTTAGGACCTGTAATAGAGACCACACCGTCATCTGCGAGCTGCCTTAGCGTGCAGGAATTGACAAGACATTCGTCAATGTCATTCACGTAAAAATTGTAGAGGAGAGGGCTTAGACATGAGCCCTAGGGAAGGCCCATCTAGCTAAATCGTGATGTCGATAAATCGCCATGCGAGAAATGCATTTGTTTTTCAGACAACAGGTTTAGCAAAAAGTTATTTAAAATTGGCGAAAGACCATGCTGGTGCAACTTCTCATAAAGAATGTTGATCGAAACTGAATCGAAAGCCCCCTTAATATCCAAGAATACTGATGCCATCTGCTCTTTGTTAGCATATGCCATTTGAATTTCTGTTGAGAGCAACGCAAGGCAATCGTTCGTCCCTTTGCCTTTGCGGAAGCCAAATTGTGTAGCTGACAGTAAGCCATTTGTTTCGACCCAATTATCGAGGCGAAACAGGATCATTTTTTCGAATAACTTCCGGATACAGGACAGCATTGCAATCGGACGATACGAATTGTGGTCCGAGGCTGGTTTTCCTGGTTTTTGGATGGCGATGACCCTCACCTGTCTCCGGTCATGTGGGACAATGTTACCCTCAAGAAACCTATTAAATAAATTCAACAAGCGTCTTTTGGCAGAGTCTGGCAGATTCTTCAACAAGTTGAATTTGATTCTATCTGGCCCCGGAGCTTTATTGTTACATAATAAGAGAGCAAGTGAGAACTCCACCATCGTAAACGGTGTTTCGTTCGCGGTATTGTAAGGCGACGCGGCGCGGTAGATTTTCTGTGCCGGGGCGGAATCCGGACAAACTTTCTTGGCGAAATCGAATATCCAACGATTTGAATATTCCACGCTCTCGTTAGTACTGTTTCGGTTTCGCATACGTCGGGCCGTGCCCCAAAGAGTGCTCATCGATGTTTCTCTTGTTAAACCGTCGACAAACCGGCGCCAGTAACGTAATGTGTGAATGCGCGTTCAACTTAACCTGACGAAACGGGGGCAGGCCGTAGATGTTCTGTCCTGTTGACGGAAGTTGATGTATCGTATAAATCGGGTAAACTATCTAGGTTTTTGTCATTACATGAAAGAATTCATAGAATATCTTGTTCCGCTCAAGGTCAAAGTCGAGCCAATTCTGTTCAATAGCACAATCTTCATTGGTTTTTAAAGGTAAAAATTATTAACAATTTGCTCTAATGTGCGGAATCGAGCTGTCTGCAAAACTTTAGCAAGAAAAATCACTTGCAAATTTACATCAAATGTTACCATAAAATTTATTTATTTATTTAATATCTGGTCAGGGATTTAGGATATATTCCGAACAAGTAGGATCTCGCAACACATTGAAGAAACCGAAGAAAATTTACACATAAGCTATCCACATATAATAGTCGAGATAATAGTAGCTTCATCGTAAATCTTCATTTCATTTTATAGCCATGCATATTTTATTAACCATAAGTGTTATTTTTGAAAGTGACCTCAGAATGTGGAAGTGGTCTATTGAGGAGGTCGGGAGGGCCTATTTGACCTTTTTAATGTTTTATGTTCTTCATAACTGTCAGTCTGAAAATAAATACAAAATTTGATTATTCGTAATATTTCTTATTTGGACTAAAGGTGTAGGTTTCGAGGTACTAATAAATATTTGCCGTGTGCTGTATTATATTATATAATTATAATTTTGCAGAAGGTAGGCACCGTTAGCCAACCTTGATATATATCAAGCAATTTTTTTGTATAAATCAGCGGTTGCCCCGAGCATTGACACAATTTGCTAACAAGCAATTGTAGGGCAGTGAACTTATGTATCTCCGAAAGCGCAGTTTTGTTGTCCAGTTTCGACAGTTGAACGGACGAAAAAATACACTGGTTGAAATTGGTGTTATACCAAATTATAAGCTTCAATCACAACAGTTACACAAGATGTGCCTTCGCAGGAAGTAGCCCTTGGTTTAGATTCGCAAACACCTATCATCATATTTCCGAAGGAACGTTGGCATACCCCAAGGTTAGGTTCTCTGGTGCAAATACGCCCACTATGATGACGATGAGGACGATAACCCTTGAAGCGAAAGTTGTGCAATGGGTGCCGGACGATGATTCGTGCTTTATGCTTTAATTCGGGCAGAACTTTAATATGTGTAGCAGTGACTAGCAGTAGAAGATAATTATTTAGGGGAACTGCCTGGCACTTGAAGAGTCGAATTACGTCCAGACCTTTTATGTGTGAGTGAATACAGTCTTCTAAAATTTGTGGTGTTCCAGCCTGCATACTGATGAGTCCTTCATTGATGATGGTGGCAGGTCTTCTTCATCCTGATCGTCGACAATACTGAATACTGGAGTAACGTTGTGGTAGTATTTGCTGTTGCGCCCAATTAATGAAGCGTGTTTTTCATTAGCGTTACCGGCGGATTTGGGTTCGACTTGCTGAGAATTTCCTCTCCCGATCGCAGTAAGTGCACTTGTATGGTCTAAGGGTGGAAGAAGGAAGGAAATATTACTTGTAACACATCTTGTCTTGGTATAAGGATGAATCAGTTCTCACGTTTCCGGTATGAGTCCTCATGTGTACAATGAGCTTGTGTGACCTCGTGAACCATACGATAGAAAAAAAGGTAAATTTAAATTTCCCCGACAATCTGATAAGATATGTGATTCGTGTACTAACCTGCTCCACAAACCTTACAAATACACGGCTTTTCACCAGTATGTGTCCTGTGATGATACTGCAAATCCAAGCAACGAGGAAAACTCTACAACAATAACTTTTAATAAAACATTGAACGAAAATGTATTCCGCGCCTCGAATGATTTCTTACTTTATCGCAAAAATCGCACTTGTGCGGCCGCTCTCCGGTGTGCCTTCGCATGTGCACCATCAGATTCGAAGACTTGGAGAAAGCTCGCCTGCACAGGGTCCTGCTTCGGTATCGCATCCGCAGGATCGCGGTAGTGTATTTTCATGTGTGTCCGCAGATTGTCCTTTCGGTTGAACGCCTTACTGCACTCTGTGCACTTGAATTTCTTCTCATCCGGAATGTGAATGCTCATGTGACGATCCAGGTGCTGCCGACGGAGAAAACTCTTGTTGCAAATTTGACAGATGACTTTTTTCTTCCGATTCGTCATCTGATCGCTGCAGCAAAGGCTTCTTGGGTTTGTGCTTTTGCTGGGCGTGCTTATTCATGCTAGTTTGCCACATGAATCTTTCATTACAGAACGGGCAGATTTTCTTGTCTTGATTCTCGCATTGGTGCTTCAGGTGACGCATCAGCAGTGCCCTATTCGGGAAACCACTTGAACAGTGCGAATGATTTTAATCCTGGTAAAACTATTCCGGCACACCTCACACGAATGTTCTCTTCGAATAATTCCTTCTATCGCCGGTTCTCCTTCCTCCTGTTCCGAATCTGAATCGCTCCACCGTCCGATTCCACTATCCTACTGCGATGTGATGACTATTAGGTTCTTTAAGGACACAAGTAACCTCATTTTTCTTGACAGTTCACTTCTACTGTGTACATGGACTTAGAAAAATTTGTGGACGACTAGATTCGCTCGCAGCAAATCGTAAAGATTTTTTTCTAAGTCCATGTAAACAGTACAAGCGAACTGTCAAAAATGAATACTCAGTTCATTTGTGACGTCAGCGTAAAGTATTCAATAGAGTGACAGCTGCTGCTAATCCAAGACTATTCAGTCAAAGAGAATAGGGAAAGAGACGAATAGTGTGAAGCCAAAAATACCTTATTGAGCAGACCAATCGTGCAATGTAAATAAACATTACTCATGCCTGAGTTGGAGGAGATAAGTATTGTACTTCTATCAAAAAAGAAATTTGAATTTTCGTCAGAATTTAGTTCAATCGTGATTGTAAGGTGCATTCTAGAGTATATGTATGAGTAAAAATAAGCTTTAGAATTATTTCATCTCTTTGTTTCGAAATGCACATCGTTTGATAAACAAATCCATCGATCGACATACGGTTTGTTTTCAAAATATAATAGGAGTCATTTAAAGTGCTGCCTGTAGAAGCGGTTGCCAAAATACTAGTGTTGAAATCATCATAAAGGGAGTGTTGCCGTCTTGACTGATTTTCACTCTTCGTCTCTTTCACTATTCTCTTTGTATTCAGTTTGAGCACTGATATTTTTGACAGTGTTGAATGAATTATTGTATCGCGGTTGCCAGATCGATTCATGCAATAGCATGCGTATGAAGTTGAAAAGTTTGCAAACAACTGCAAGATATTTGAGGGTGGGAAGTAGTGCAATGATTTTTTAAATAATACAAAATGTTAAATACTTGTTGAAATTTAATGATATAGGCTTTGTATTACGAAACATCTGAAGTCTACAAACAATCTGCAGCATAGTTGAAAAATCTGCAGATTTGCTGACAAATTTGGAAATCTGGCATCTTATTTTCATTCCCCACCTGAAATTCATCCAAATGGTGAAAAAATATGGGGACATGAGGCAAGATAGATCATCAGCATATGGGGTGAAATGAGCAGTTCGCAGATTTTTTGATTTTTTCAATAGTTAGAGGCTCTTAAACATCGCGGCAATATGAAATTTCGACTAAGGAATAAAAAGGAAGCATTTCAGCAAATAAAATTTTTTGACAAGAAACCTCTATTGTAATAACAGATTACCGTTAAATGACCTTCAATAAATTATGTTTTAATGGTGAGGGTATATAGCAAATTGTAACATATGAAAACAGGCGAGTGAGCAAGAACGTGAGTCGATATGTGTGATAGATAAAATTCATTTGCACGCTCTTGAAAAAAACTACACACCTGTACACAACCCTTTAGCTACATTTCTTATAAATGAAATGTATAGAATTCGCTCAAATTTTCAAGATTTTTTCCGAGGCCCGGAGGGCCGAGTCTTATAAACCAATCGACTCAGCTCGACGATTTGGGACAATGTCTGTGTGTGTGTCTGTGTGTGTATGTAACGGACAAATTCTCATTCGTGTTTCTCAGCAATGGCTGAACCGATCTTATCCAAACTAATTTTAAATTAAAGAACTAAAAAACAGTAAGAACGCTATTAATTTGTTTTTGATTCTGATGTTTAGTTTCCAAGATATTAATGTTTGAATGCGTAAAAAATGGCGCTTTTTGCAGTTTTTTTGAATTATCTGCCGAAATTGACAATATAGATTAACAATTTATATGTTTTTAGATAGCTTTAACGAATACCTTTCGAACAAGCTATAGATAGTTGAAATCGAACTATTATCAAAAGTGATATTTAACATTAAATGCGGACGAAAGATTTTTATCATTTCCCATTGCTAGAAATATGACCAAAAACATGTAATCTATTATTAACGCGAAAACGGCTTATTTTAGGTCAATAGTATCTTCGGAGAATTTAATGGAGGCAATATGCCCTTTCTTTTGGTATTGTGCTTTTGCTGATTAATCCCCCTATGAGTGAGATATTTTCACAAATTTTCTTGGAAGTGATTATATCGAAATGATGCCTTCAGCAAATTTGTAGCTCTTACTTTTGCGAATAACTTTACTGAAGACTTCACATATCTATTTTGAATACTTTAAAAGTTATGGCTTGTTGTTTTTGGATTACTCTTTGTCGCCTATTTATTGTTCAGTATAGTAATAATCCATTGAAATAAGCCAAACATTATTTCCATAAAACGAATTTTGTATTTTATTTTTCTATCTACAACCGCTAGAAATAATCACCGAACACTTCCAAGTTGTCTGAAAGGAACTTGATAACTTATCAGTGCAAAAATGATCATTTGTGCGAACCTTCTGACTGCAATTTTTCTAACTTATAACTCGATCTGAAACATATCGGAAAATGAAAGCGAAGTAAATAACTCCAAGCAACGGCGTAGCAAGAGAAGGTTTTGGGGTTTAACACCATACAACTCCCCCCCCCCCCCCATAACACCCAAAAAAAATATTGGATTGAAATTGAAAATTTATTGATGCTGACTGATTTAATTCAATATTACAATATCAATTATCTGATCCGTACATTGATAACCTGTTGTTGTAAACATCATGAGGACTTTTGATAAATTGTCGGAATGGGGTCCTGGTATGTAACTGATCTATTGGTCTTGATTTCACAGTTGTCAAATAGCATCAATATCAAATTCCTGCCTGAAAACATTCCAATAGAAAATTCCAGAATTCAATCATTATCATCAGATTTCTTTTCAAATTGAGCTCGCTTTTGTAGAGATGTACTGTAATAAGGGTCTTTATTTAATAGGAAGCGAAGTTAAAATTGATTTAATGTCTATGAAACATAGAACTGCTCACCAAAAAAATGCATAACTTTCAACATTTGCTAAAAATGTTTTGCCTTTCTCATTCACTCTAAAATTCGTCAATCTAATCCCGACCCGGAGGGCCGAGTGTCAAATGCCAATCGACTGAGTTCGTCGAGATCGGAAAATGTCTGTGTGTATGTGTGTATGTGGAAAAAATGTGACCTCTGTTTCTCAGAGATGGCTGGACCGATTTGCACAAAGTTAGTCTCAAATGAAAGGTACAACCTTCCCATCGGCTGCCATTGATTTTTTTATTGATTGGACTTCCGGTTTCGGGGTTACGAGTTGAAGAGTGCAATCACACAGCAAATTCCCATATAAACTGAAATGAAAAAATTTCAAAATCAAATTTGTATTTTTGATGCCAAACGATTTTTAAATGCATGAAACATTGAGATGTTTGACAAAAAATGACTTTTTTGGACTTTGGTACATTTTTTCCTTTCTCATATAGAAAGGTTATAAAATCACTCTAAAATCGTCAATCATACCGGCCCGGAGGGAGTATGCAGTGAGGGGTTGATACTTTAAAATTAAAACTAGTTTAAAACTTCTTAACAAGTTGAAAATTTTCGGCAAAACCTGGACCTCCCGGATCTTTCTCCATGATCCGCCGCTGGTTTCAAGCGATGTTTCAGTATCACATAGTATCTCAAGATCGTGGCTGTCGATCCATTGTATGTATGAGCAAAGCGTACTGAACATGTAATATTCATTTCCACCATTGTATTGAACATAACCAACCATGGAATCGTAGTCTGGACAAATGAGCAAAGCACAATTGCACCACTAGGTGGATTAAAACAGGTTTTTATTTTGGGAATTTTGGGAGTTGAGACGAAAACGTAATATGATTAATAACGAGGATAATACTTTCCGAATGTAGAGAGAAATTTATGAAAAATGATGATTTCCATTCGACTCTAGCAGGTCCTGATCGATTTTGATGAGCATTTGATTTTTGTTGTATGACCAATTATATGTATAGGTCAAATGTTTAAAAACAGTAATTTAAGGTTAAGATAGCATCATTTTGAAACCGCCAATTTCGGAAGTTTAGTATCTTCGATGAGTTTTACAACCGTATATCGTCCAAGAAGTATTTATGGTGAATTTTCTCAGGTTAATATTCATGACTACAATAAAGTCTCAACAAATTCGCTAGACACGAACTCTGTTACTAATTCTGAAACATTAATTCTGCATAATTTTAAAACTTCAAAAATTACAGTTTCGGAATTATGCCGTTTGGACAGTAAGATCGATTTTCACCAAACCCCCACCAAACCGAATTTCTTCAAGTAAGTAGAAACAAAGTCGTTCTACACTCGTTCAAAAGAAACTTCTTCGAATGCTGAATATCTATTATAACACATTGAAACCCCGATTTTATCAGCCAAATATGAACATATGTTTGATGGGCTCTAGCAGACGAACAAGACTGAATTCGAGTAAATCCTTTCTTGAGCATGTTTTCCTTATCTTGAAGATGGAAATATGCAAAAATAAAAAGTTCATCATAATCAGAAATAGTTATCAGACTACATCAAGGGACGGGAAGAATATTTTAACAGCTTCAGTTTATTATAAAGAAAAAAAATTGCCCGATTTAATCAATGTCACCATTTTGTCAGTCTAAAATACACCATGAGACTGATAAAAATGGGTCTTTATTGTATGTATTATTACTGAGTTTCACATTAATAGGTACATTTCATTTTTGGGGATTTTTTTATTGCATCGAACTACAACAATTTTTAGGTAGTTTTCAAGGGGTTATTTTATAGACTTCTTCCAAAATTTGGCGAACCTATTCCAATTCGTATGCCAATTAATTGGTATACTTAAGGGTTTATATGTTGCAGATAGAGAAAATACTGAAATTTTCAGCTTTTTTCCTACACAATATTACAAAAGCAATTTTTCCTAATAAGTTTGTGAAAATTATAAACTATTTGAAATTTTTTAATAGTTCTATTTTTTATTTAACCGTGATTTTTTAATAAATAGTGACCATCGCTTCACAACGTAGTCTATTTTTCATGGCTTGCGGTGAGCACGATCTCTCGAATTGCTGAACTGAAAATTATGGAATAGAAATTAATTTTTAGTATTCTTTATAGATTTAACTCTCCGCGCAGATAGCTCTGAATTAGACCCGCTGGTGCCCTAAGAAGATTTCGCTAGATTTTCAGAGCACTGTGCACCCAGTGCATTAACGCAAGTGACAGAAGGTTATCGAAAAGTTTCATGAAAATGAAAATTCCAGTAATGATGGTGATTTTCCCAAACGGTTCGTTTTCGAGAGGTTTTTATTTGTTCTTTGGCATTAGGATTAGCGATAATAATTCAAATCAAGGATACTACTGGGAAGTAAGCCTTTGGAAAAAAGTTGATGTCGAAGTAAAATTTGGAACTATGCACGCATGCACTTCAGAGATAGCGTGATATCAGGAGCTGCGATTTCATTTCAACGCTTTTTTGTGAAAAGGGCGATACTTACAAATGTAAACATAAGGCTTTTTTCATACATGCGAATGAGGGCTTTGAAACGCAACAAATTAACCTAAAAATTTTGATTCTACGATATTGCTTTCTTAAACTACAGCAAAATATATAACGAGCGAAACTGTATTTTTGTTTGTTTATTTAAAGTGTCGCCCTCCACGCTCCATGCAAACAAACAAAACCATACTTTTTTGCTTGCAGTTTAGAGGCGAAACTGTTTTTTCGTATTTTTTTAGGATTATCAAGCTGATACCAGCTGTAAATAGTAACAATGATCGCTATTGAAAAAACCCGGACAAAATCGGTGGTGTAAAACGGTAGTTATTGTAAAAAAACGTAAGGGCGATACTTCAATGCTGATAGGTGGGACCGAAAAAGTAAACAATCGCCAAAGGGGTGATACTACCATTTTGTCAATTTCAATAGCAAAAACAAATTTTAATTTAATAATTTCAAATACTTTATGAAATTTTTGGTTTCGATCACTGAATCATGCAATCTAGGATGTAAAAAAACACAGTAGTTCTTAAATAGGAAATAAAACCAAGTCTGGAAATATTCACTGTTGATTTTCTTTGAATGGTGTCAATGCCAGTATCGCTTTTTTTCAAGAAAAAGCGTTGATTTCTTAGTTCTCAGTCGCGTTGGAAATTTGAGTAAAGTATAAACTTCAAATCGATTCAAAAAAATTCGATTTTTTGGCTCAGTACAATATACATAACCCCTTTAGGAAAATTCAGTTTTCCCACCACAATGCATTGATTGAGGAATTTAGATATTTTATTAACAGAGCATTAGCAATAATGCGTTTGTATGTCTATTTTATGGGCCATTTTTTCGCTTTCCCATTGATTTGGTTTGAGATTTCTAGCACTTATGTTGTCCTATGCTGATTTGAGCGATTCTCTAAGTCCTGCCACTATCCCATGTTGTATGTGTTATCAAAAACATCGTGAAGCATCGAGTTCTAAATGTTCTCAAACGATATAACATCCGAAGAGAGTGATAAGAGTTATAAGAAATGTCTCATCATACTGTTAGGTGGATTAAAAGCGTTACTGTGCATGGAATACATTGTGTATACCACAGCTTATCTCCCATGTATAGATTATTTAAAAACATTCCGGAAATTACCAGACACTCGTTTTGTAATAACAAATCATGTTGAGTTTTCTTTGTGTTTGTTATCAAATCAGTCAACATATTTGGTCTATACGAGAAAACTCTTACGGCTGGAAGTCTACCATCATATTGCGCACTTCCCACCAACCTGGACTCCGCACTTTCAAAGTGCGAGTGATCTCAAAACTGCGAGCTGTCAAAACACATGTATTTCCAGTGATAGAGATGGTACTTTCATAGACAGACCAGTCGAACTAACCAGTCTATGAGAAGAATTTGATGAAAGAGTGGTAAGTGCGCAGTGCGGTTAGAATCCAGTTTTTAGTGCCACAAACAATACCATTATAAAGTTATATAAACATAGATTTATCTGGACCTTCAATATCAACTCCAAACTACCTGAATTCAGTAAAAACCTTTTTACCATTTCTTTTGCTGTTTTTATACGTCTCTCCGTCTGATAAATACTAGAAGGATCCATTCTTTGTTTTTTCCAAACATAGTTCAAAGGAATTGAAAAGAGGGCCAGCGTCAAAAACTAAAAAATGTGTTTGTCCAAATTTTTCCATAAAAGCAACTAAATATTTTCCAACCTCACTACGATCTATTCCATTTACTATCCATCCCATTTCCATCCCCTTTGAGAAATTAGCTACCACTAGTAGAATAGTGTGCCAGATAAGGTGAAACGGTTTTGTAAATTCCTTCCATTTAGAAGAAAAGCTTTGTTTTGGTACTAAGAGTTGCTGTATTGACAATTTACAGTCAAAGTCATGAGATTGGATAGGTATAATAATTTTTTCAATTTCTAATTTTCTAAAAATATTTGTTACTTTTTCCTTTCTTTTCTAAATTATTTATAGGTGAAATAAAATCTTTAACGTCAATCTTAGCAAATCTTTGTTTGATTTCAGCCACATTATTTTTTCATAAGTATTTTTGACTGGAAACTTCATACCAGTTCAAAAATTTCTCCAGTTGGGAATAAAAACGTCCAACCATGTTCGTCCAAGAAACGGAAAGAAATCATTTTGACAATCTATAATCAACAATTTCAAACTTGCTTTGACTCCCTTAAATTTCACCAAAACATCTACCTCCCCTAATAGTTGCAATTTAGAACCATTTACTACGATCAGTTTAGTGGAAGATTTGCTAAGGGATTTTGAAAAACGAGAAAAATAAAGACTTTTACTCATAACAGACACAGAAGCACCACAGTCGACCTCCATCTGCAACTCTTTACCTTCACACAACGTGATTAAATATGCTCTTTTGTCAGAATCGTCATCTATTTTGTTCACGATCAAAAAATATTTCAACCGTGTAGCCCAATCTCCGAACAATGTGCCGTTGCGGAAAAGCTCAATAGTGGCTGCCATTGTGTGCGCCATGTCAATGAACTATAAATTAACACAAATTAAAATCCTTACCAATTGAGCGACACAAAAAAATATTAGAAAGAAAAAAATCACTCATCGCAGTGCCGACTTACGATCACCTGCTAGTTAGCGTAAGGTCCACTTAAATTTCTGGGATAACAGCGACAATTTTTCTTCCGCGCTCCAATCGCCACGCACTTTTGATTGTCCGGATGACCGGGAAACCGTCCATCAAGTCGCGGGAATCTGTCCGTCGAGCCGCGCTCCGGGTTGTCCTCGTCCCCAGTTGTTATATATGTCCGTCCGGGAAGGACCAGCAGAAGCAGGCAGGCAGGAACTCTAAAAAAGGGAACTTTATTCTTTTTTATAAATAAAGAAAAAACACTTCTAATCACTTTGTAATCACATACTGCAAAAAGAGACTGACGTCTCGAATGCAGTTGTTTTTATTCTTGTTTCTGCAAATGAAGGTACGCCAAAAGAGCGTAACCTAATTTAGGGTATAATTTAGTGTTGTACTAAATTATACCCATTTTTGGGTACACAACACAGTTGAATACCACAAGGCGAAAACTGAAGAAAAAAGGAAAGTGAAGGAAGAGAAACAAAGAAAAACTGAGCTTAGAAAGAATAACAAGAAACCACCTCGTAAACAGAAGTATTAAAAATTAATATTTAGTACAAGAAGATTCCTGACGAACTTTGAACCTTGATTTATCATCCGCTTGAGGATGTTACTCCATAATACTGCTACAGATGAATTGTTACACGAAATATATTATTGTTAACTCTATTGCATAACATTTAATGCTGCTTTGTAGAGTCTGCAGTAACCTAATTGTACCGAAAGTATTTCTATTTCTCAAAATGAAAGAACTAAAAAAAATACTTCATGCAGTCAGCCTTCCATATAAAGATTAATGTACTCTTTGTTGTGTGCAGCCATGGAGGAGAATGCACGTATGGGAGTAACACATATCGGAGTGAAGAGGTTTATTGTGAAAGAGAAGAGCAGTGGTTCGCATGAAAAGTGCAAAGAGGGTTTTTTATTCTTCTCTTTATTTGCTCTGAGGTGCATTACATCCCTGCCTACAGAAACTGGAGAGCACCTACCGCGTGATGTGTCTCAGAGTGATATCTGCTTACCGCACAATATCACACGATGTATCCTGCATGATAGCGAGCATGATACCAGTCGGGCTAACTCCGCTAGCGAATGACGGATCTCAACAGTAGCATGTCTGTAATAACATACGTACCTGGAACTATTGAGAACCAGAGCTACAGGTCCAAAGCCCTGGTAAAGGAGGATGGTTGTGATGATCTGGGCCGCGGTCACCACGTAAAGCAAGATAGGTCATAACCCCAATTCCAAGGCGTGAAGCGACCTGTGCCGAGGGATGAGAGATCGAGGGGATGAAAAAATGCTCGATCGTTAACGGAGCCTGTGGGGTACCTGGGCAACCCCCACAGTAAGCGTCCCTTACCACGTTACTGCGGAGCTCTGGCGTGGCGGACATTTCTTCTCGCGCAACTCGTGGGTATCAACATGGAAGTGAACAAAAACAAGACAATAAACAAACGGAGGTGCCAAACCCCTTTGCTAGAGGTGGTTTGGCGAGGTCTCCTCCCCGTGGGGAGAGTAGTGGAGCGACGAGTGCTGCATCCGATAGCACCAGTGACCCCCCAACAGTGGTAGAAAATAGCCCTACCAACGCGCTGGACGGGCCACTATCCGCGATGCGCAAAGTGGTGTAGCAGCTCGATGCAATAATCGAGTTCACTAGCGCGAAACAAAATATTAGCAAGGAGCTGAAACAGAGCCTGCTAATGATCCGGAAGGCTGTTCGTGTCGCAAGACAGGAACAGCAGGCGTACGCCAAGAGGTTGGAATGTCGGGAGAAGTCCGACAGAGGAACCCAGACAGTGGCCTCTAAGAGGGAGGGAAGAGAGAAGGTCGACATAGGTACCCAGACAGTGGCCTTCACCTTCTATGCAGCAGCCATGTCGCTCGAAGCGGCGGCTGAGATCCCCCCGAAGGGTAAAGGAAAGGACAATAGCAAGACGGCGTCGAACGCGAAGCGCCCTAGGAAGTCACCAGGCGAGGGTGCAAAAACTGACACCACACGGCGTGCAACCGTCAAAGCCAAACGCCGTTTGATCGAGGTAAGCGAGGGCGAGAATGACCCCGCTGGGCAGAGTGATGGTACCAGCAACCCGGCGCAACCGGGGCAGGGGGGCGTAAATCCCTGGACGCTGGTCACCAAGAAGAAGCCGGCACCGATACCGGAGGTACCGCGGCCCGCGAAGAAGGCCAAGGACAGAGGCGAGGCCTTGTGGTTAAAAACCGACAAGGACAAATACGCCGACGTCCTAAAGTCGATGAAGGCGGCCGAAAGCCTCTCGGCCCTTGGGCAAGACGTGCGTAGCGTAAGATGCATCAACACAGTAGAAATGCTTCTGGTGCTGAAGCGAGGCGCACAATCTAGTGCAGTGTACAAGGCCTTGGCCCAAGAGGTGCTTGGTGAAGGCGGCCAGGTCAGGTCGCTAGGGGGCGGAAATGATTCTCCAATGCAAGCATCTGGACGAGTTCACGACCGCAGACGATGTCGTCGCAGTCGTCAAGGAGCAATGCAACGTGACAATCGAGCGGGCCTCTGTGCGTTTTAGAGGGGGACCCTCTGGCACCCAAGTAGCCTACCTCAGGCTACTGAAGGCGGATGCCAAAAAGGTAACCGAGAAAGGTAAGCTGAAGATCGGCTGGTCGGTATGCCCAATTAGCATACCCCAGTCGCCTTCAGTGGATAGGTGCTATTGGTGCCTTGAGTCCGGCCATAAATCCTACGAGTGTAAGGGCATAGACAAGAGAGAACCGCCGTGAAGTGTTTCGAGCTGCGAAATTGGCCCTTAACAAGGCCATTAAAAGTTGCAAGAGAGCGTGTTTCGACAACCTGTGTGAGAGTGCCAACGTGAATCCGTGGGGTGACGCCTACAGGATCGTGATGGCCAAGACCAAAGGGGGCTCTTCACCCCCAGAACGGTCTCCGGACCGGTTGGCGACGATTAGCGAAGTACTCTTCCCGTCTCGAGCCACAAGCTCCTGGCCACCTGCACTACGAGACAGTGCGGGCACGGCCGAAACGGTGGCTCCGGTGACGAATGAAGAACTACTCGCAGTGGCTAAATCCCTAGCAATGAACAAAGCTCCAGGGCCGGATGGAGTTCCGAACAGAGCTCTCAAGGCAGCGATCATAGCGTACCCGAACATGTTCAGGCTAGCTATGCAGAGGTGCGTTGACGAGTGCCGTTTTCCCGATAGATGGAAAAGGCAGAAATTGGTGATGTTGCCGAAGCCCGGGAAGCCGCCAGGCGACCCATCGGCGTACAGACCAATCTGTCTGATCGACACGACTGGCAAACTGCTTGAGTGGATTATCCTCAACAGGCTAACCTCGTACGCAGAAGGTACGGACGGCCTGTCAAGCAACCAGTTTGGCTTTCGGAAGGGGAAGTCCACAGTGGACGCTCTCAACTCAGTAATAAAGACTGCCGAGATAGCGATCCAACGAAAAAGGCGAGGCATTCGATACTGTGCGTTAGTGACACTTGAAGTGAAGAACGCATTCAACAGTGCAAGCTGGGATGCCATCGCGCTCTCGTTACACCGGCTTAGCCTACCGGAGGGTCTGTACCGGATCCTAGAAAGTTACTTCCAGAACCGCGTACTGCTATACGAGACCGATGCTGGTCAGAAAAGGATTCCGATTACCGCCGGAGTCCCGCAGGGCTCGATCCTAGGCCCGGTGCTATGGAACCTCATGTATGACGGGGTTCTGAGACTGAAGTTTCCTCCTGGGGTCAAGATCGTCGGCTTTGCCGACGACGTAACTTTGGAGGTCTACGGGGAGTCAATCCCTGAGGTAGAACTAACCGCAGAACACGCGATCAACACGGTGGAGGAATGGATAAGCGCGAGAGGCCTGGAGCTCGCTCATCATAAGACGGAGGTAGTTATCGTCAACAACCGCAAGTCGGCACAACATGCAGTTATCCATGTGGGAGAAGTCGCGATCACTCCACAGCGAAGTCTGAAGTCTCTCGGAGTCATTATAGACGACAAGCTGACCTTCGGCAGCCACGTCGACTATACATGCAAGAGAGCGTCGACTGCTGTTGCGGCTCTATCGAGGATGATGTCCAACAGCTCAAAGGTGTGCGCCAGTAGACGTAGGTTACTGGCAGGCGTTGCCGTATCTATCCTCAGGTACGGCGGCCCGTCATGGTCAAGAGCACTGAGGGTAACCAGTTACCTACAGAAACTGGAGAGCACCTACTGCGTGATGTGCCTCAGAGTGATATCTGCACACCGCACGGTATCACACGATGCATCCTGCGTGATAGCGAGCATGATGCCAGTCGGGCTGGTCATTCGGGAAGATGAGGAGTGTTTCTAGCTACGTGGAAATAGAGGAGCCCGCGAGCGCACCAGGGTGACCTCGGTCGCCAGATGGCAGCGTGAGTGGGACAACTCCTCGAAAGGTAGGTGGACTCACCGGCTGATACCTAGCATATCGAGCTGGGTGGGAAGACTCCATGGGGAAGTTCACTTCCACCTGACACAATTCCTATCAGGCCATGGCTGTTTCCGACAGTACCTCCACAGGTTCAGGCCCGCGGAGGTCCCAGTCTGCCCGGGCTGCCCAGGTGTTGACGAAACTGCCGAACACATACTGTTCGTATGTCCTCGGTTCGACGTCGAAAGAAGAGCAATGCTTGAAGTGTGTGGCTGGGACACGCCCCCTGATACCCTTATTCAGCGGATGTGTCAAGCGGTGGAGAAGTGGAACGCAGTCTCGACTGCAACCACCCAGATTGCCTGCTGGCTACAGGGAATCTGGCGCACCGAACAACAGACGACCGGCACGACTAACTAGGGATTGGTTAGTTGGAGCGGAAAGGGCCGAGCGCAAAAAAAAATGAGTGAATGGTCTGTTTATGCTGAGGCAGGTTTGGCGCAGCCACTGGCAACCGCGTAAGAGGTAAACCCAGCCACTCCGAAGCAAGACAGAAGAGCGAGTGTATAGGCAACGATATATTGGTATAGGCCTCACACGGTATGTTAGGGGTGACTACAAAAGTCAGCCTCACATGGTATGTTAGAGGTGAGCACAAAAGTAAGCCTCCATTCGATTCAGTTCGTTGAGTTCGGCAAATGTTTTTTTTTTTTTACAATGGAGAAGACCTTTATGTCCTAGCCCAGTACACGTGCTATTGGTAGGGTCCAATCTACCACACGGGGTGCACTGGGGGCGTGTCGGACTCGAATGGTGACCAGCCATTAATACCGACTAAACTCCATTGGGCTCCGCCATCATTCCTCCCAGGAACTACCTCTCGGCATTACTTCTGGGGGCATGGCTGTACTAAATGTACTCATTCACTCTCACTCACGCGTTCATACATCCTGTATGAGGCTTACTTGGGTGCTCTCTCAATCGCACTTTGATTCACTCTCAAACACTCCCACATGAGGCTGACTTTTGTGCTCACCTTTTACGTTCCATGCGAGGCTGACTTGTGTGCTCACTTTACTCGTTTCTTGCTAGGCTTACTTTTGTGCTCGCCCCACCCATACCATGTGAGGCTGACTTGGGTGCTCACCCTATCACCTGATTCACTCTCAATCGTGCCATTTTATTGTACCTTTGTCACTCCCCCTGGCATCCCATGTGGGACATTTTTCTTAGGCCCCACTTCTGACATACCATGCGAGGCTGACTTGTGTGCTCACTTTTTTCATTCCTTGCTAGGCTGACTTTTGTGTTAGCCTCTACCATACCTGTGAGGCTGACTTTTATGCTCACCCTTAACATGCCGTGTGAGACTGACTTGGATGCTCACCCTTTCACTCCTCTGCCACGCCATGAGGCATCGATAGCTAAGTTCCAACATACTACGCTACGACCCTCCCGTCTTGACATGAGGCAGTCCACTTATACGCCTATACACTCACTCTTCTGTCTTGCTTCGGGGTGGCTGGGTTTACCCCTTACGCGGTTGCCATTCGCTGTGCCAAACCTGCCTCGGCATGAACAGACCATTCACTCCCTTTTTTGCGCTTGGCCTTTTTCGCTCCAGCTAACCAATCACTAGTTAGCCGTGCCCGTCGTCTGTTGCTCGGTTCGCCAGATTACCTGTAGCCTACTGGCAATCTGGATGGTAGAGACTGCGTTCCACTTCTCCACCGATTGACACATCCGCTGAATAAGGGTATCAGGGGTTGTGTCCCAGCCACAGACGTCAAGCATTGCTCTTCTTTCGACGTCGAACCGATGACATACGAACAGTATGTGTTCGGCAGTTTCATCTACACCTGGGCAATCCGGGCATGTGTATGTGTGTATGTATGTATGTGTGTGTATGTGCGTCTGTGTGTGTATGTGACCAAAATGTCACTCATTTTTCGCAGAGATGGCTGAACCGATTTTGACAAACTTAGTCTCAAATGAAAGGTGGGAAATAGGCTGCTATTGAATTTCTAATGGATCCGACTTCCGGTTCCGGAATTACAGGGTGATGAGCAGTGATGGCATTTCACCCTAGTGATGCACTGGCGCGTAAGTGTGATGCCTACACAGAGGATACAACGATCACACACCACAGAAAAAAGCAGAACGCTCTTTCTTTCGGAGCTGTATAGACCGATTTCAAGTGTGCGCTGGTGTTGAGGTAGTTGGGTGCGAGATAACCGTGCTCTCTTGCTCTTTAAATTCTCTGTGGTGCGCTCAGATAAAGTCACCACCGCGCGCGCCCCAGAGTCGCTGTGGTGTATTCACTGGCGTGGTTTCACTGGCGTGTATTCACTGGCGTGTATTCACTGGCGTGTGATCTTTGGTTTGTTTTCGTCTTACAAGCAGCATTGCGAGTGAAATTAATTTGATTTGCACTGGTTGTTGCGATTGATTTGATTTGCACAGGTGTTGTGTGGATGGTGGTAGCTTATTTCAAGCTTATATTATTTTCTACTGAAGATTTCATACAAGTTGCTTGGTAAAGCGAAGGAGTTTATAAAGTATTGTTACACTACCTGCAAAACTAAAAGTACTCAGTCCTCGGAGCAATTTGGAGAACTTTTTACGTATCATCGTATAGAGAGTTTTATAATGACCAGAGGCACCTGATATGCAAACTCGTGTTATAAGTATTAATAGTTTTATTATAACTTAATCCTACAAGTTTAAAATTAGGTATACGCTTGTGACGATAATTAATTTACATACAACATCACAATTGAGCGTACACCCGTTATTCATTTTTTTATTTGTCTGTTATTTTGCGTGGAAATAGTTTAAACAGCAGGCGAAAGTGAATGTTTCAAGAGCATGGGAGCTAGGACCGGGATTCTGCGCGTCAATGAGCGAAATAAATTGGCTCAGTTTCGGGGTCAAGAAAAAAGGCCACTAGTGTTCACGCTTATTTTAAATGAACAATGAATGTGTGTTCCATAAAAGGATGTTATAAATGGGTCAGCAGCAACAATGTTTATTATACGTATTCTAGATTTTTGCGTCAGTTAGTATTTTAGACCGTAATTATAATGCACGGATTCATTGCACGTAATATCAACAGCAAAACAAAGTATTAGGTATCTGGTAGTATCTGTCGGAATCTCTGTCAATCTCTATGAAATTTTCGTATTTTCAAGTAACAAGTAAGGTGTTTCCTCAAGTTTAAACAAGCGATTTTTGTGTGATAAATTATTCCTCATTATAACTTTCTTGAATGAGGTGTTTTATCAAAAAGGTAGTGTTGGGAAAATATCAAAATATCAATGTTCACAACAGAATCTTTTCATCGCCGATTTTCTAATAAAAAGTTCACTGATATAAAATATCGCTACGGAAAAAAATCGTCAGTGAGCTTCAAGAGTGCCGATGTTTGGGAACATTATTCGGTTCAAGCAAATATCGGAAGAAGAAAAGATCGCTTGCGAACTTTTATATCAACGAAAATATAGAAAAAAGTTCGCCTTATGAAAACATCTTGCACGATCTTCGAACAGGGGATTTCCGAGGGATTTTCAAAGATTCCAAAAACCTGTAGATTAACATGATATAAAAAACTACGTTCTATAATATTACGGCGACAGCTCAATAGGAGAAAGCGTCAGGCTACTTCAGTGTCAACGAAGCTTTCTTCAGAAGCCATCGTGTAAAAAAACATCAATCGACAGAATTAAAATGGTGCTTGAATGGTATGTTGTCAATATATATATATATATATATATATATATATATATATATATATATATATATATATATATATATATATATATATATATATATATATATATATATATATATATATATATATATATATATATATATATATATATATATATATATATATATATATATATATATATATATATATATATATATATATATATATATATATATATATATATATATATATATATATATATATATATATATGGAAAAAAGCAAATTCTGGTATGGTGGCCGGTTCTTAACAAAAGGGTGTTTGTATGACCGAGTATGAAAGTTATATATAGTTGAGCTAATGTATCTATAGTTGCATGTCCCATAGGAGCCGTAATTAGCAATGGTTATATTAATGATACATGGTAGTGGTAATGGTACAAGAAGTTTCACATACATAAATTGGTTAATAAACAATCTTAACATTTTTTATCATTTTTGTGATTAAATGCTTTCGTTTAATATATTGAAATCGCCCATAGAACTTCATCGATTTTTTAGCAGAATTTTCACTCAAATATTCTAGTTCTTTGCACACATACCAAAGATACGTTGAATGATTTCCCATATTTGCAATTAAAATTCTAGGGCAGTTTATAAGACACGTAGAACAACTTTCAACATTCTGCTTTTATTGCACTATATTATTAGTCTAACTAATGCTATCGTTGTAATGCAGTACAAGTGTAGATTTTCAAAAAAAATATATTAGAATTAGAACGAAATATTTTTTGTATCGCTACGTCGCTCGAGAATAGCCAAAAAAGCGTAAAATATTTGGCTTTTACTGACCCAAGCATGACTAAAATGCGACTCACACCTTAAGTGCGGAACTATTAAACTATTATGTATTTACTTTGTTAGCATTACTAGAGCATTCGAAATTGATAAATTTTGAGAAGAAAATGGAATATGTTGAGGATAATTAGTATTGTCTGATATAATTTTACTAAATATCCATAAAAACTTATTTCATCAGGAATCAAATCCTATATTTCTGTTTATCAGAAAATTTGAATCACCTAATTGGACTAAGAATAAAAATCACGGAAGTGTACTCGATAACGTGTATGCATGAATACTTACAGGTGAATTGATTAATATATGTATAGAATACGAAGTTTACGTTAATTTTTGATATAAACGTAGATCGTATTCCTTTTTCGGATCGAAATGAAAACAAAAGCACATCCTCACGTCACGAAATCAACTATAGGTTCAAGGTTTACACAAGAAGATTTTTATTCGGTGAGGTCATAAACATCCTCTGATACATAAACTTAATATTATAAGTTTTACAAATTATAAAATCACGGTAAACAGATAAACGTTCTTTGGAACAATTTAGTATGCACTGCAAAGACGGTGGATTTGCCATTTTGAACTTCTTTGCTATACTCGTACCCGAACATGTTAGGTTTTAATTTTAATTCTCTCTCTTATTATTCCATCGCATGGAAATTCGAGAGAAAACCAGCTAATTTATGTAAATGATGGCACAGAAGAAAAATGCCGTCAAAAGATTCCAGAACTAATTATTGAGGGGTTACACCACTATAGATCACGAAAAATAGGCATATTTCGGGAATTTATCTTGACGCAATAATGAGATGAATCGAGATCTTGTTTAACTTTCAGTTAAACAGTGCACGCTGCTCTGAAAATCTAGCGAACCCGTCTTAAAGCATTAGCGGCTGCTCGTTCAGTGGGCCATAAGTGCGACTTCCAGAGGGTTAATGAGATATATAACATTATTGCAAAAAAAATGATTTATTCGAGTAATTTCGTCACAAGTTGGCGGCTGTGCAGCACTTTCCCGTCGGGGAGTTTTTTTTTGGAAGCGGTCCACGGCCGGAACTCTATGTCCCGTAATTTTTGATCCAGAGCCAAAAACCAAAGCTTTTTAAACTTCTTAGAACGACAGCAAGCAGCATACGTTAAATTTTTTTCTATGTCTTGATTTTTCGCGAAATGGCACATTTTTTAGTCGAAAAACGCTGAAAATGTGTTAAAAATCGACACAAAATTTGCTTATTAAAAAATTATGCAATGAAAAAATTAAATCCCTCGTACATCGCTGGAGAAAGTAATCTTGAACATGCTGTAAAAATTTTAGACTCATCAAAAATCATTTGTTCGAGTTACATTTCCGGCCAGATCAAAAAAAAATTATTTCGAGAAAAATACGGTTAACGTTTTCAGTATACTCGAGGTATACATAAGAGGCGTTGCGAAAAAAAATTGAATATTTATTTATTGTTTTCGCGATTAATTTTTTGGAATATCATTTTCAGCATTCTAAAGCACCAGTAAACAAAATTCAACCAATAAATAAAAATTAAATGTTTTAAAAAATCTACAGTGTTGTAACCCCTTGAAAGCACTGTACCGGTCAAATTGAAGCGCTTCTAAATTGGCACGTCATTATTTTTAATAACGCGCTACAGAAAAAAACAAGTAATAATGTGAATTCTCGTGAACGTTATTTTGTTTTATGTGGACTTTATCTCGGAAAAGTTGGACATCGGATAAGCCTCTTCTCGCGTGAGTGAGAGAGAATTACAATGCCTGCGTATGATAATAATCGAAAACGTGTGTAATACCAGGACATTACTTGTAATGGATGACTTTACTTTTTGGCGTCGCCAAATTCGCAATCAAAATAAGTTAAATTACCATTGAGTTATTCAGTCGAACAAAAAATAGGCCGTTCCTAATGTGGATGTACAAATTCCGTCTTACATCTGTTATACGATTAATCTGATACTACAGATCATTATAAAACTTTGTTTATACCAGCCGATACATTGATACGTAAAACGTTTTCCTTGTTTGCCCCTAGGCTCGAATACCGCCATCCACACAACACAACGCAATAACCTGTGCAAATTAAATCACTCACCCACAATGCCGCTTGTAAGACGAAAACAAACCAAAGATCACACGCCAGTGAATACACGCCAGTGAAACCACGCCAGTGAATACACCACAGCGACTCTGGGGCGCGCGCGGTGGCGAATTTATCTGAGCGCGCCACAGAGAATTTCAAGAGCTCTTTTCCACACACTAGATCGTTCCAGTGTTGGGTGTATGAAAATTCACCTCTGCCATCAACGTGCGCTTACACATATCAAATACGGTGGTGTATATGAACGAAAGAGAAGCGCTCTCGTTTTGCTTGCCAGAGTGTGGGGAGCAATTTCAATTTCTCTTTACTGCACAGAGGATAGGGACATCACTGGTGATGAGTACGATCACGTAGAAAATGTCGATTTTAATAAATTGTGCAATGAATGTATAATGGCGAAAAAATTTCCAAATTGTAACCACAACTACTTCGATTTGTAGAACTAAGTCACTAACAGCCATTCAAAGTCTCTTTGGCCACATTGGCCACCATCATCGGTTTCGGAAGCCTCGGCGGAAGTATCCAAATTCAGAATAACAGTCACATCGGTTTCTCGGATTTGGCTAGACCGAATCAACCAAACTTAGTCTCAAATGAAAGATGTTGCGTCCCCGTAAATGGCTATTAAATTTTATCCCGAACCTACTCCCGGTTCCGGAGTTACGGGTTGTGGCGTGTGATTACATAGCAAATTGTGATTCAAACCGATACTCCGATGAAAGCAAAAAAAGGTAAAAATTTCGCTAAAATGTCTCTCAAACAACTTAAATTCGCAGTTCTAGGTCACTGACGGCCAAACAAACTTTCCTTGACTACATTGACCACCATAGACGGTTCCGGAAGTGCCCGGGAAAAGCGGCCATCTTTCAAAACTAGCAAACTCATATCAGTTTCTCGGAAATGGTTGGACCGATTTTCACAAACTTAGTCCCAAATGATAGCTATAATATCCCCACAGATATCTATATAAAATTTCGTACGGATCGCTTATGTGGGTCCGAAAATATAGACTAAACCGTCCGGTCACATATGAAATATGAAACGTCGAGATTTTACGTTATCTCGAAAAAAAAATTTTTTATATAAAAATCGACTATTTGGGACTTCGCCGATTTCGCACCTTTTTGCCTTTCTCAATATTTCAGTTCAATATTACCGTGGCTGTTTTTTCTTTGTCAAAATTTTAGAACTCGAATAAAGATTTCTTTTCCTGTATATAGTTGTCATGTGATGTATAATAATAAAATGTAATATATGCATTTAAAAGCTTTTAATGAATATAAACAACGCACACATTCTCATGATTCATGATTGAGAAAGGCACAATTGCACCGCTAGGTGGATTAAAATAGGTTTTTATATCTGCAATTCGTAGTATAGGGAGTATATCGAATCACGACTGGGTTAGTTTTAACATTTTTTATATATTCAATTCGTAGTATACAGCAATTGCAATCAACTAGTGTATAACAATGGATAGGCCATCATTTTTAATTCCAAAATATTCACTAAATAATAATAGTACATGTAGCTGAGAATAGTCATATTGTCTATTATTTGAGCTAGGCAACTATATTTTATATTCTCCTTAATGAAAATTTTTGATAAAACGTCTACCTATCAAGTAATGAAAAGATAATTAGAATTAATCAACAAACCACTGAAATATGGCCTTTTAAAGGAAACTTTCCAACATTTATTTACACGTTTAACTATAACGTTAGATAGACAACACTATTTTCATATTTTTTCAGTGCAGCATATAAACATCCTTTGTACATTATATTTATGTAATTAAATGGCAAGGTTTTTGTTTGAAACCGCGACACGTGTAAACGCTCTAAATAGAGCATGGACAATCATGTATTCATGCTTAAAGTCTAGTAGAAAACCTATCGATGACCGCATACAAATTCAAATCGCTATAACTTCCGATTCCGTCAAAGAAAAAAATTAAAATTAACAGGGAATATACTTTAATACTATATCTTTCAAATTCCAAATACCAAATAGGCAGACAAATACTTTTTGTTCATGAAGATAAGATGAAACCTGTGAGTATATGCTATAGCCCTGTGAAACGTATCATAAAACTTTAAATCGTCATATTTCTCGAATCTCTCGATGGATTCTTTTGAAATTCACTGAGAAGATGCTTGGATACTGTAACTTTTGAATGCCGGTTTTAGGTACCTTTCGAATGCCGGTTTTGGGTACACCGTGACGTGACTTTACATTAATACTGTTCATTGATTTGCGTTATTAGTAGGAGTTAGTAACATAAAACAATTATAAGCATTGGACTAAATAGTATGGCACAAATTAAATTCTTAAAAAAAAAAATGACATTAAGGATTGTTTAGGGTTCAATATTGACCTTCTCAGTTACAGTTTGTACGCCAATGTTGTGTGTGAGTAATAACTACGTTATACCAGACGCAGGGTTTCTTATCACCCAACTGATAAAAGGTGAATAATTTTACCAGCAAAAGAACCAGGCTACATTAATCGTCTTTCGGCGGCGTCGCTAATACATACGAATGCTTCATTTGCATTCATATACAGCACAGCACAAATGTTATGAGCAGTCGCGAGCATTAAAACATGTGCACGCGACGATCACACTGGCCGTATTTTGGTTCAGCATATGGTGTGTTCAATATGCCTTTAAACTTACTTACACATTCACTGATTTCTCAGATGAGATCATAACTTTTTGCTGCGGAAAATATATCCAAGGTCGCATTTGATATAAACATATACACACGGCCATCAGTCATCGGAATCATCTCGGGTAATTTGAACTATAGCTAACGTCTGCATCTCTTGTACCTGAAATTGATCTGTGAAAATATCGTAGAAGATGAGCTGATGATGCTCGAAAAGAACTAGTGAAGCAAATGGTTAATAAGACAAATGATTAATGGAAATACTTCCAAGTAGTGATTCGAAAATTATTGCAAATATTTAGTAGAAGGATCGAAGAATGATTGAAGAAGTTCGCGGTCATTAGCAGACTGTGTCGAAAACAGAAGAAATTTAGTTATCTAGTTATCTTTGAAATATTGCACACCTTGTTGATAATGGCGGTTTTACTATCCTTCCATCAACTTATTGAAAAGGACTCCAGGCGTGTCAATTATTGCTGGAAAAGTGAGATTACACTTTTTTCTACATATTACAAAGCTAGTTATTCCATTGAATCTTTTTTTACAGCATCGATCCTCGTAGTACTATTCATGGCCATTTCATCTAGCTTAGTGATCACTTTCAGCATGCAATCTTTGGAGAAGAGCTTTCATCAGAACTGTTTTATGGGTGCCAGTTTAAATTTCATAACAGTTCAAAGTTCCAGTTTACTTGAGTTTTTACAGAAAACACACTCATCTAGAGAGAGACAAATGTTATACAATCTGATTCGAGCAGCACCAGAAGGAGAAAAATGTATGTAGTATTGATTCAAAACATTTATTTATCAACAATGGTTTTGATTTACTCAAGGTAACTTATGGACATAATCAGACTCAAATTCAAAGATTTATATCGAACTTTAAAAAAACATGGACGATTAAGAATTTTTATCAACGAGAAATTTATGTCTTATGGTCTCATAAAAAAGCATTAAGCTTCTATATTGTCGGTGTTAAGTCAGACCGGACTAAGTGACAAAATATTGATTTCGAGAAAAACGAGTTTAAAGTTGGAATCGCAGCATCCTTATTGTTACATATTTCAAATCTGGCAAGAGTGTAGCTGACGAAATTCTTTATCCAATGCTATAATTATCTCATTTTTTGATGTTTTGCGACTTAGTCCGGTCTTGACTTAACACTGACCATATATCTTATAGTGTTTTCGTACTTATATGGCGATTAGATTGTTCAAAAAATCTGTGTTTGAAAAGTCATGGTGCTCAACCCTAGAATCATATGCACACTTGATGCACTTTTGAATATGAAATCACTTTTCTAAAATATCACCAAGAGGCTTCGCAAATTCGATTTATGAATAACGGCCCATTTTGAGAGAAAATGGTCGGTGTTAGGTCAGATCGGACTAAGTGACAGTGCATTGATTTCGAGAAAAACGGATTTAAAGTTTGAATCGCAGCATCCTTTACATTATAATTGGAAATAAATTTTTACCATAATTCTTGTTAATTGTTTCATATTTTAAATCTGGTAAAAGTGGAATGTAGATGAAGAAATTCTTTATCCAGTGCTATCATCAACTCATTTTTTGATGTTTTGCGACTTGGTCCGGTCTGACTTAACACCGACCAAATGTCGTCTAAAAGCGGTTTTCCCCACTTTTTAAGTCCCATTTTCTTCATTTTTTTCTGTGGATTTGATAAATTATATTCAAGAGTTTTTAAAATGTATTTATGATATAAATACTCTTGAACATTGAGAGAGAAAATAATTTTTTCATTTATTATTGAAGAAAATCCGCTCAAAATCAATATTAATAATTTCCCTGAAAGCTAAGATATGTATCGGAAAGTACTGATCATTGCTACAATTTTAGTGATGAAATATTGTAAAAACTACCGCCCAAAAAGGAAGTGATCAAAATAACTTCTTATTTGCAATTGAACATACACATTCTTTGCGCATATCAAGAACAAACTAGTAGGGTAACTGCTCCGTAATTCATCTTAGCTCCTCTATTCATCTCACCCATTTGAACACATTAGTTAGAACAGTATCTGCTATCTCTATTCAACGCATTAGCTTAAATGGTAGGATGAATAAGGGTACGTTGTACTCGACTTTTCACTTCGCTCAAACACGAGCATTTCACATTTTCCAGGCAAAAATTTTAACTGTTCTGCTTCTTAGGAACGTAGCAAAGATGATGACACCTATTTAACCGCAATCCAGTCACTCTAAGTCGAGTTATCAACGAAATAGTGTGACATACTGACTAATGAGATGAATAAGGGCTCGTCTACCCTACGTGTCATTCTGTGAAAAGACGGTACTTTACGGGCACTGGTGGCTCCAGGAGGAGGCTCGAGGGGCACGTGCCCCCCTCTATTCAACCGGAAAGTTATTTAGTAGAAATGAATGTATATGCAAATCTTTCGTGAATAGTTCTTTTGTGAATCATTATAATGTGTTAAGGTCGTGTACAGCTAAGTTACGAGCTTATTGGATCAATACCACGTTTGATGAATAAAACGGATACTAGTAGTCCTTAGAGGTATTGTCTCTTCGTTGCAGATACGACCGCAAACGTTACTGGTTTCTAGTATGCAGGAGAAGTATACGTACCTGAGTGGACCACCACTCGAAAATTACCGCGATGTCAGTCCAAGACTAATTGGCCTGGATTCCCCCAATCTCGGGCAAGGAATCAAACGTCGTGAAGGTAGGTGAAACGAACCGATCGCTATCAATATCCGCTTGGGGTGGACAATTTAGTACAATTGTACACCGGCGCATATGTATACTTTCACAGTGTGGGAAGATGTGAGTGCAGATTGGATAATGATAATGATCTTCACAAAGCGATGAAATCTTACTTTACGCTGGGCAGCATGGGAGTCAGCAAACCAAACAAGTTACTTATCTCTCAAGACGATCAACGGGCTAAGTTATTGTTAAAATCCCTAACCCGTCCACTGCTTAACAACTTCGAATCCGACCTGCTCTGAAGACACGATAACTTTCGACTTCCGGACAGTGAAGCGACGGTTTTCAACCGTTGAAAATGTCTCGAAAATCGTTTGAGCAATGATCCAGTACTAGCCGAGGATCTTGAGCATAAAATCCAAGAACATGCCAAGAAGGGCGAGAAAGCTGACTTCGGAAGAACTTCAAGAAAAATGTGCGTGGTACCTGCGTAATAGGAATCGCATAGCTTATGGGATTTTGACTAATTGGGGCTGTGGCTGAATATTTCGTCTGCGTTAACATTTAGCGCCATACTTTCTTTGGCAAAGTTGTTGTGCTTACTTAGACCTACAATTTAGAGTAATTGGATATCCAATTAGTTGAGAACTGTGCCACCAGGAATGCTTTAAAATAGAGTAAATAAATCGAACCTCTCATCATGAATGTGACTATTGTTGAATGGGTTTAACATGAAATATATCGAAACACTAATTATTTTGAAAGGTGGTGTCTTAGGAAGATTTGTCCAAAAAGCCAATAGCTCCTGGATGGTGGAAGTGGAATTGTCCCACAAGGCGGCCCTAGTGCGAATGCAAATGTTCAACTAATGTCAAAATCATTCATTATCTCAATAACGCGAATATTTAGAGGGGTACAGTCTTCAGTGAAGTTGCTCGAGAAATCAAAGATCAACTCAATCATTACATTATCTAACAGCCCTTGGCGTACTCAGAAACTATACAGAAAACATAATTTTCCTATATTATTAAACTTTCGTGACAAAACATCACCTACATATACTGGAACTTGTAATCTCCCTAGCGCCGCCTAGTGACTGAATTCTGAAACTCTTCGCTTTCGAGTAGCACTCGACTCGTTGATGAATATTGCCGAAGACACCACACTTCTAAATTATCATGATATATAGAATTTGAAAACTAGTACATGCTCACTAGCGCTACAGAAGCTCTGATGAATTCACAGTTCCAGTAGTACACGATGTCTTGCAACAAATAAAAATGTATGAACAAAACAATATTGGTTTTGATTTAACATTTGAAATGCGTTATTCTGAACATTTATTGCATTTAAAACAATTAAAGGTACAATTTGAATTAACACAATTGTTTTTTTTTCGATTCAATATTCGATATGCATTGAGTCAAATATTTGTAGCGTTTAAAGTAACAAAATGAGCATATTAAACCAACAAAATTGTATTTTTGTTTCGATTGTGGTTATGATAAGATCAACAAAATATTTGATTCAACTTTTTTCCATGTTTGATCCAATAAATTACTTACTTGATACTTGATGGCAACAATTCGCTTCGTTGAATCTACGCCGAGTGAATTCTCCTCCATTGGACCCGGTCATGGGCCAATCTCTTCCCGTCACCCTGGACATTGAGTGCTTTTAGGCTCTCTTCCACTGCAAACAGCCATCGTGTACGCGGCCTGCCACGGAGTCGTCGGCCTCTTCCCGGTTCTCTACTGAATATTATCTTCACCTGTCGCTTTTCCGGCTTTCGTGCCACATGACCAGCCCACCGCAGCCTGCCATTTTTTATTAGCTTGACAATATCCACTCCTTTATATAATTGGTATAACTCGTGATTCATGCGACGCCGCCAGATGCCATTTTCTTCTTTACCGCCGAGTATTGTTCGCAGCACCTTACGATCGAAGACACCGAAAGCTCTATGATCAACTTCCTTTAACGTCCACGTTTCATGGCCGTACAAGGCAACCGGAACTATCAATGTCTTGTATAACGCGAATTTTGTCTTCGTCTGCAAGCTACGGCACTTCAGCTGGCTACGAAGTCCGTAAAAAGCCCTATTTGCAGCAGCAAGACGCCTTTTCACCTCGCGGGTAACATCATTATAGTGACGTGGAGTTCCAAGGTACACAAATTCATCCAATACTTCAAATTTATCACCACCTAATACGACTTCACCGCCAACATCATTATTTGGCCCACGTATTCTTCCAGCTATCATGTACTTCGTCTTACTGGTGTTGATTGTGAGACCGATTCTTGCTGTCTCCCTTTTAAAAGGCACGAATGCCTCTTCCACGGCTCGGCGGTCGATTTCAATGATATAAATATCGTCCGCAAATCATAGGAGCATATGCGACCGTGTGACGATGGTACCGTTCCTTTGCACGCCTGCTCTGCTTATGGCACATTCAAGAGCAATGTTGAACAGCAAGTTTGACAGCGCATCACCCTGCTTCAATCCATCTAAGGTTACGAAGGACGTCGAAATGTCATCCGCAATCCGAACACTTGATTTCGATCCATCCAGCGTTGCACGAATCAGCCTAATCAGTTTCGTCGGAAAACCATGTCTTACCATTATCTGCCATAACTCGTTTCTTTTCACTGAATCGTACGCCGCTTTGAAATCAATAAACAGATGGTGTGTCTGCAAGTGGTATTCCCGGAATTTATCTAGGATCTGTCGCAGGGTAAACATTTGATCCGTAGTTGATCGGCCTTCACGAAAACCACCTTGGTATTCGCCGACGAAAGACTCCTCCAACGGCCTCAATTTGTTGAACAGAATACGTGACATAATTTTGTACGCCGAATTGAGGAGCGATATTCCTCGATAATTGGCGCACTCCAGTCTGTGTCCCTTTTTGTATAAAGGATAAATGAGCCAGTCATCAAGTAGTTCTTCCCATACCTTCAAAAGAGTAAGGTGAAGTATTTTTTTTCGGCCGAGAGCTCGTCCTTTCCAGCAGCCTTGCAGTTTTTCAGCTCTTTGATTGCCCTTTTCACCTCTTCTAGCGTCGGAGGCTCCACAGCTTGTCCATCGTCACCAATTAATTATTCAGAGTTATTTCAACAATTGTTTTATTTATATCAACATACATTTTTATTGAACACAAGTAGACTGAATGTTGTCGAACAGCCGACATGTTGATTTGGTTAAACCACGAACGAAAATTTTCAAATAAAATCAAATTGACCAAATGAGGCAATACAAATAGTCTGTATGACAGTGGTAGTGAAGAAAAAAATTCAAAACGTGCTAATACCACATGCTTGGTGTGTGTGGTTTGCGGAGCGTTGAAGCGGAGTGAGGAGAGAATCCAGGCTGCTGAGATCAAAATTCAAACGGGTGATTTCAATCTGTTTTACCATTATATCGTTTTGTTCTTTTCAGCAAACTGTGTTTGAGTATCGTATTTCTCACTTTCCCGTGTGGGTATTGAGAGACATGACTGTAATTCTTGAGCGTTTTTTCAAGGCGTTGTGTCTGCAGTGGGTTGCTCTCTTTGTTTGCTTTCTCTTTCGATTTTTACGCCGTCACTGTAACACTTTTCACTTATTGTACAGTACAGATCGAAAGACGGTGGTTTTAACTAGCATATTATCGAAGACTCCATATCAAGAAGACTGGCAACTCTGTCCAGAATCCGGAGACAGTAACAGCAACGCCACTTGCGGGTAAAGGTGGTACTTTCCATAGTGATTCACACACACATATACATTTTTACAAAAAGCTTCCTCCCTTCTTTCAATAGAGGCGCTGTAACCTCTGTCGCTTCTCGTTTGTATGGGGGAAGGAAAGAGATATCAGTCTTCTTGATATGGAGTCTTCGATATTATGCAAAGAGTTGAGGGATAAATGTTAGAGTGACCGAATTATTAACGGAAGAGAGGGTGGACAGGGAGAGTGACTCGTTGCAGGTGTGACGTTTTGAGGAAACGCTCAAGAATTGTCCATATGTGTGAATGCCCTTGCATTGACCTATTAAATAGGGTTAGACATTTACGCAGGTGAACGTAAGGGTATTCCGGTGGACTATGCGTGTAAGTAGGTTTAAGCCGAATTTACACCTGTCCGGTCCGTTTCAGTGCCGGTTCGGTTCCGTGCACGGACGCCGGTATTCTTTCGTACACTTCAGGTGCGAGCATTCACACTTGTCCGGGACGGTGCCGTGCCGGATAAGTGTGAATGCTTGCGTTTGCTTTGTATGAGGGAATATTGGCGTCCGTGCACGGAGCTGGGCCGGCGCTGGGACGGATCGGATGGGTGTAAATTCGGCTTTATAGTGGTCTTTTCTTGAAATGCGAAGGAGGCCCATCTCTCGGTTCATTAGATATGATGCGAATCATGTGGGATTGTTGTTGGAGGGGTTTTACGGCCTGTTTGACGAGTGCTGCTGAGGAAATTGCTGTGGTCTTTTCATACAAAGTTGCATTATGTCTCAACATAGTGTGTTGGTGCGATAATTATTTTTCCGAGAGTGATTTACAGATGTGACCATAGATATTTTAGTGGCTGTTTTACGTGATTTCAGGGGTAAATTTTCATTAGGTCTAGGTTGGCGTTGAGAGATTCTCTTTGTTTGCTTTCTTATCTGTTCATTGATTGGCCATTTCAACATTTACCTCTTAACTCCTTGTATAATATACTAGCAAAAACCGTAGTCTTTCGATATGTTAAGGGAAATTTGTGGAAAGTATTTGAGTAGCGTAGTAGTGATCGGCGGAGGACAGTTCGGCTTGGTAAGCCGAAGTCGTGTGCGTAAATATCTCTACGTGTGCGGTTTGTCTTGCAGCTATTCGGTCGAATCGGATGGCGTAGCGCTACATAATTTAACTGCCTCTGAAGTACGTCGCCGCCGCCGCGCCACGCCGACGATTGCATGTAAAAATAGTAAGCACATCGGCGTGACGCCGGCGCGCCGCCGATTTTTACCTGAAATCGGCGCAGCGGCGCACATCTCTACTCTGAAGTTTATTCAGTAGTTTCTAATAAATTTGGCATTTTGATCATGTGAAAGGCCGCGAGTAGTTTATAATAAATTATATATAATATATATTATATTATGAATTAATTATAACATATCACTACATGTTTTACATGTACTGCAATCGTCACATTTATTATATGCATTATGATTATTACAATCAATATATTATATCCTATGCAGAATATTACTAATAATCCCGTTTAATTTATAGTGGTATATTTGGTAGTAATAATGATTCACAATCTATTCGCAAACATACAATAGAGCAGAATGAATATGCACATTATGCTATTTATAATATTTTATTATATACCTACTAAAACTGTATATATTTTACGTTCCTTATATTTATTACATTTATTTAATTAACTATACCGAACAATTGTAATGTAAACATTTTACATTTTTGAGCCTCATGAATTTGCATATTATATTCAGTATATTTGTTTATTAATTTAGTTCAATGCCTTATTCTCATTATTGCCGTTATATACAACACCTTTTTAAATTGCCTTGAAAGTATCCAAATTTATCATACTTAATACAATTAATTTTAATACTTATATTATTTTCGTTACATTTATTATATTTATTATATTACATATACTTTTATATACAAATAGTACTGGGTAGGGAGGGATGCACGATAACCTAACAGTTCAGAAAACAATTCGGAACTTCTGTAAGGATCACCTGAAGAAAAACCTCTAAATTAAATTCAGATATTTTTGTTTTATTTCGGATCATTTATCTAGATATACCTAAAACGTTTGTCATCAATATTTATATAATATGAGAATCATTTCAAAAAATATGCTACAACCATAGTACTTTAAATTAAATATACGCAGAAATGTCCACATATAATTGCTACATTATTTTAACGCATTATAAAGGTGTATCCGTGTACATTCAATACAATGGAGATTGAATATCATATTTATTATGTTTATAGGCCAATTTCATAGATGTTTCATAAATTTATTGTAGGCATTATATTAATTACTCATTTTCAGTTTTAAACGTTCGCTTATTGTATGTGTTATATCCATTAAACTCATACTGTATCTTACTGCACTTTATTTTCGTACCACAATCAGTATATTTTCAGGTATACATATTATATACACTACCTACTTCATTTAATTATATTTGTTACTTATGCATTATTTGGATTAGGTTAATCACGTTGCGTTTTTCAGGCAGAAGACATCCACTCAAAACATTCATTATGACCATTTTTAAAATATATACTCCACTGTATGTTGTTTTCACAGTCAATATATTCATTTTATTGTACTATATTATATTATATGTTCGTTATATCATTTTGTACTGCATTATATTCTATTATATGATATATTTACATTACAAAACAAAAGAAGTCGCATAGGGGATGGGAGCATCAGGGTATCATACAAATTGAGGACTGGGCGAAGGAACGTGGGTAGCCAGCCTGAGTCACTTGAAGGAAACTTCAGAAGGTCCGATAGGAGTTTGACGCACCCTTCTCCAAACAAACCATCAGATGGGTTCAAGCACGTATAGCGAATTTTTTTACCCTTTGGCTGGATATTATTGTTGAAAGAGCACCTTTCCATCCCGCGGAATGCGCGTAAGTGTATCTGCTCACGGGTTCGCCCAAACCCCTTTTGTTCCCTCTTCAGTAACAACAGTAATATGAAGGTTAAATGATAAACTATTTCGGAGCTACGATAAGTCTACCCGCATACACTGGAAAAACCTTGAGCTGATGGTGGCTATATATCACATCACATATACATTTTTATTGAACACAGAACCACTTGATAAATTTGTTGGTTCAACCCTCATATTATTTGAGATTAACAATGATTTTTCTACGTGATCATATAGCGAAGAATTTTAGTTGTCTATATTTGCTCTATGCTGACAACGCTTCAATCGAAGTTTCAATGGCAGTCAAAGTTAGTACACGGTACAAAATTGACACGTCTAATTCAAATGATTGTGCACTTGAATCAGATTATCTTCTATCATTACCAAATGAGGTGAATTAGTTTTGATTTTGTAAGGATTCCCCGCATAAATGTGTACAATTTGCCAACCATTGCATCAAATGTTTCAAAACCCTTTTTCAATATAGTTCGTTCAACAAAAGATTAACCATTGCCTGGTATAATATCGAATATAACCTGTGTCGTTTTTCCATACTCGACCGTACAAACAACGGGTTGTTAAGAACGGTCACAATACTAAAATGTGCTGTTTTGACAATACAGAATATGGTGACATGAATATGTTAGATCTGGCCATGCATAAAATATTCGGTGGAGAAAAAAGCTTCTCATATTCACATTTCAATTATATCGATTGATGAAAATTCATTTTGTTACACGCCATCTTCGTTGACACTAAGTAGACTGACGCTTTATCCAATTGAGCTATTGCCGTAACATTGTGAGATGAGGATTTTTGACCATAATAAGCTACAGATTTCGGGAGCAGCGTAAAGAGATATACGAATAACAAAGACCACTAGAGCAATAATAACTTCTGGCACAAAAGTACAATGTAGTATACAAATCTTCAATATAGGATACACGGAAGGTACTGAAAATGGTAACTAAATGAGTATGGTAGTATAATAGTTGAATTATAATGGTGGAATGTATCAATATTATTCCCAATATGGTGAGTATTATATGAATAGTTTGGAAATGGTTCCGAAGATTTCTGAAATGGTATTTATTTATACGGGTCACAATCCGTACCAATGTGATCGGGCGTTTGAAAACTATTTAATGGAAAAAACCTTTAAATGAATAATGTAATGTAATGTATATCTGTTGACTTCACACCACTGTACAAATCTATTGATTGTGAATGGATCCATCTTTGTTCAAATTGTCAAAACCACCAGTACGACAATATTTAATAAACAACAAATAAATGTTCACAATTCGGAGCGAAACGTGGAAAACCGGCATTTCCAGAGTAATCTAGATCATAAGTTTTATACAGTTTTTGTTGAGGTCCATTTTATTATGCTCCTGTTTATTTTCAGGTAACGATCGGAATATATAGAAGGAGCGCAAGGAAAACGCACAAGATTCGGTTCATAATCATTCAGCAGCAGTGTGTATTGCACTCCAAAAAGAAGTGATTTGCTATTAATTTAGTTGTGCTCCAATTTGATCTCATCCAACGGGTTGACATATCGCCTAGTAATGTTTGGCAAGTAGTGCGAATTCAACAGTAAATCACTTTACATCAACGCGACGATTTTTTACCGTGTAGAGATGGATGATTCAGTAGGAGAACCGAGAGCACATCCCACACCTTAAGCGAAATCATTTTTCTAAAATACCACAAAGCTTCTAAAATTCACAATCCTTGTTTAGATGGTACTTAACAAGGTATAATTTCGTTTTAAAAAATTATATTCATTGAAGATTACTGGTTGCACTAAAATGGAGAAAAATGACATTTTGAAAACGCTGAGGGTAAGACCAACACCCCAAAGGGGTAAAAGTGACACTCTTGAACTTTCTCTTTGTTCATTTTTTTTATTAAAAATGTGTGCTGTATGTGTGATAAAGTGCAATTATTTGTATATAAGTATGTCTGATGCATGCTTTCTGGAGTTTCGTCGCGTAGCAAGAGAAAAGCATTAGAATGCGTGGTGTTATGAATAAATAATGTTTGGTTTATATTATAGTATGGATTTTATCAAGTAATCTTTTCGAGCTTTATTACAACTTGTGAAGCCATTCTATAGAGTCAGATGAGTTCTGCAAGCAGAATATATCCTATATTATTAGGATTCATCTAGTCTAGTCTAGTCTACACATACACAGCCAATACATGTAGGGATCCTGGAAAATTGCAGACGTTCGCCTACAATTTTTCTTGTCAATATTAATGTTTGTGGCACACACGGTATGTGACACAATCATTAAAGCGGTCAGGCCAACTGTGCAGCGTACAAAATAAAGAAGATTCAAAATTATACAGCTATCAAATAATTCATTGTATGAATGATTTAATTAACGTACTATTTTGAACCTTTAATAAGGAAGAAACATGGACAACCGTACCGACCGTTTCAATTTGATGGGGGTATGATAAATCGTTGGGTTAATGCCACTCCTTTGGTCCTAATTTCCTGAGATAGGGCAGAGGTTATTAGACCTGTCCTGGCTAATGAGCCAAGGTTATTAGCGCCTTTACTCGCTATCTAAAATAATGATAGAGAAAATTGGCGGAATCGGTTGACTGGTACTAAACATAACAATATTTGCCTGAGATAATACTAATGATAAATGTAATGGATATAAATAATATAAAGAATATTATAAAAATATTTCATGCATATAATGAATATTGTTGGTGACCAACCCTATTAACATTGTCATCCCCTTGTGCTGAGTAATGCAAATTGGATTGCTACCCAGCGGTGCTTCTGCTACCAACGGCTCAACAGCGCGGGAAAATTTATTGGCTTCACTACACAGCTTTACCTGCGGCAGAACGAATGTGGCATTGATTAAAATAAGCCGCGTCGAGTGCGGAAGAATTTATGTTTAAATATAAGTTACTAGTTTAGTTTTGTAAAATAATTACTTATTATTAAAATGTCGTTTGAGTCCAAATGAGGTGTTATACGTACTTTGGCCGAAATTACACCTAATCCCAGCGCACTTGGAATATTGCGCATACCTATCGGACTACCATCATCTCGGTTTTCCCATCATCCGATCGGAAGGCAGTTGACCAGATCCGGGAACCCCACCGAGCTATCGAACAACTGGTCCTTCGAACCGGATTTGGCCAAGGAAACCAATCCGAAGAACACCAAGGGGAACGTTCGTACCATATACTCGCGGGCCTATTCATCATACCAGAGCACAGATACGCCATTTTGTTTGAAGGCGTCAGTAGCATCACCGAAGGAATTTCAGCGGAATATCCAACAATACAAGGCTTCATTCCTCTGGAAAAATCGGTGAGTGCGATTCCAAAGATTTATCCGTTAAATCCCAGTACTGCTCGTGGTCTTTTGTTCTACGGACAAACAGGTTACCGTATCTCGACGCTTGGATTTACTATCACGCGAGTCACCCAACATCGAGGATACCCACATCAACCCAACTTAAAATCCCTCACGCTCAGATTCAGGGCAGTCAAAAGCATCGCTCGCCTGTAGCCTGATCACAACACATTTTGTTCGAGGAGCATCTTTATTTATTATACAAGGCTCGATTCATGAGCCACCAGGTAATTGGCTCTCCAAACACTTTACCTTCACCAAACATTGCTACTTTGGTCTCATTTTTCGAGGAACACGATATGCCAGCTGCGTCGAAACAGAAGCTGCCACCACTGAAGTCACTGCAGACTAAACTTCGCGGACTACAAACGTCGTTTAACAACATGTACCGGTTTATGCAACAATACCGCGTCGATACTAAGGCAGTGGAGGTCAACGTTCGACTAGAGCAACTGGATCGATTGTGGGACAAGATGAACGAGGCTATCGACGATGTAGAGTCTCACGATGAAGCACCCGATGATACGGAAGGTTTCGTTAAAGATCGGATCGACTTTGAAAATCGGTTCAACGAATTGAAGTCGTTTCTAGTCGATAAAATTAAGGAAGAGTGTGACACAAGTGCACTCAATCAGACTACTCGCTCTCTCGATAATAACCCCCCTGCTTTACCAATCGTTCCAAAAAATGCCGGTTTCGGAAAGGGATGCTCTTTTACGAAGTAACTCACTGTGCCGAAATTGTTTTCGCCGAGGGCACCACGCAAGAGAGTGCAATTCCAAGTTCACTTGTCGGCAATGCAAGGCGAAACACCACACACTCGTTTGCTTTAAGGGAAAATTGACCGAAGGCAAGCCAAATAACAACACTGACCCGAAGCCAACAGTTACGAGTGAAGAGGTTGACTCTTTTCTTTCAAAGGTTGTGAACCTAGCGACCACTACTACTGTATCCTGCAACACTACTATTACTTCATCGACGGGTGTTTTACTGCTCACAGCGATCGTTGTTTTGGAAGACGGTCACCGTCACAAGGTTCGTGTAAGGGCACTATTGGATAGCGCAGCTGAATGCAATCTGATCAGCAAGCGGGTCAGAAGGTATTTGACGGTCAAGGAGGAGGGCAGTATGGTCGACGTTATTGGGATCCAAGGTTTGGCTACAAGAGTGCATGGAAAGATTATTGTGCTTGTACACTCCCGGGTCACTGATTTCAAACAGGCTATGGAAATGTTGGTGCTACCTAAAACAGCACCCCAAATGTGTACAGTATCGATAGACGCATGTAAATGGAATATACCTTGCGGAATAGAGTTAGCAGATCCAAATATTCTGCAGGATGAAACCGTTGATTTAGTGCTAGGAGCAGAATCATTTTTCGAATTCTTTTCGTGCGACCGACGTATACGATTGGGGGAGAACTTACCATCATTTGTCGACTCAGTCTTTGGATGGGTGGTTACAGGACGATATTCAGTGGAAAGCCCTATTAAAACTGTCTCGTGTGATGTTACGCTTACGAGTCGATTAGACGATATGTTGGAGAAGTGTTGGGAATGCGAGGAGGTTGACTTGGGAAGTAACTATTCTCCGGAAGAGGCAAGATGCTAGGATTATTTCATACAAACAACCCAGAGAGAATCCTCAGGTTGGTATATAGTTTCTTACCCCAAGGATGACGAAATGGTAGCCAGGCTGGGCGAGTCTAGAGTCATTGCAGAAAGAAGATTCTTGCATTTAGAAAGGCGGCTAATTCGGGATACAGGTCTGCGAGAGCAGTATGTATTGTTTATGCAAGAGTACGAGGCGTTGGGTCATATGAAGTTGGTTTCCCAGGAAGAAGGTAAGGACGTCGCTCGTTGTTTTCTTCCACACCATCCAGTTGTGAAGGACGAAAGTACCACAACCAAGGTGAGGGTGGTATTTGACGCGTCGGCCAAAACTACCTCCGGCATTTCTCTGAACGATAGTTTATGTGTTGGCCCGGTCATTCAAGAGGATCTTCGTTCGATTATTTTACGCTGTCGTACTCGCCAAGTAATGTTAGTTGCCGACATAGAGAAAATGTTTCGGCAGGTTGTCATTTGCCCTCAAGACAGACACCTTCAATCTATTCTATGGCGCACCTCACCCGACGCTCTGTTGTCGACGTATGAGCTTTTGACGATTACTTATGGTACCAAACCCGCACCGTTCCTTGCGACGAGAACTTTGGTGCAACTGGCTAAGGATGAGGCGGTTCGGTTCCCGTTGGCTTCGGTTGCTATTCAAGAGGACTTTTATATGGATGATGCCGACGATCCTGACACAGCAAGGGAGTTGAGGATTCAGCTGCAAGAGATGCTAAACTGGGGTGGTTTTAGATTACGAAAATTCGCATCCAACTGTAAAACAGTATTGGAAGGTCTTGCCGAAAAGGAACTTTCGATTCAAGCAGCAGATGGAATCAGTTTGGATACCGACCCTATGGTTAAGGCATTGGGATTAATTTGGATGCCCCATACGGATGTCTTTCGGTTCAAATTCCAGACAACACCGCTTGTGCCGGATGACCAGCTAACAAAAAGGAAGGTTTTATCAATAATTGCCACCCTATTTGACCCTCTCGGGCTCATCGGAGCAGTTATTACTCCTGCCAAAATCTTTATGCAACTGCTCTGACGATTGGAGGATGAGAAAAGAGCCCAATTGTCCTGGGACTCACCACTACCTACAAACGTTAGCGATGAATGGATACGATTCCACCAACAGATACCATTACTCAATAACCTTCATATTGAACGGCTCGTGATGTTGGAGAAACCAAAATCAACTCAAATGCACATATTTTCGGATGCGTCGGAAAAGGCCTACGGAACTTGTGCTTACGTCAGGACCGAAGACTCGTTAGGAAGGATTAAGGTTGCCTTATTATCATCGAAATCCCGAGTCTCACCGTTAAAAACACAATCTATTCCTAAATTAGAGCTATGTGGTGCTTTGTTGGCTGCGGAGTTATATTCGAAAGTGAGGAAATCCATCAGATGCCCGGCTGACGTTTTCTTTTGGACTGATTCTTCCACGGTTCTACGTTGGCTGCTTGCATCGCCCTCGACTTGGACAACCGTTGTGGCGAATCGGGTGTCCAAGATACAATCACTCACGGAGAACTGTCAGTGGAACCACGTGCCCGGCGAGCACAATCCTGCTGATCTAATTTCGAGAGGAATTTCCCCTGAAGATATCCTAGACAATCATCTTTGGTGGAAGGGCTATCTACGAGCGCTGAGAATTAGCCCAGACAACAAGTTTGGTCATCGGAAGGTGTTGAGGAAGAGAGGAAGCGTATCGTACTCGTGACAACTACCGTGAACACCAGCTTCATCGATTGGTACATATTACGATTTTCTAACCATACTGCAATGGTGCAACGAACGGCATACTTGCTTCGTTTTTTGAGCAACCTACGGATAACGGAGAAGGAAAGGCGACAGTTCGGTCCTCTAACGACAACGGAATTGCAAAAGGCAGAGTTTAGAATTCTACAGAAGCTTCAGGCAGAATCATTCAGCAGCGAACTCAAGGCGCTAACCAACGGAGAGAGTCTGCCACGATCATCACCGTTACGTTGGTATAATCCATTCATTGCACCCAACGGTATCCTGCGGGTAGGGGGGAGGTTAGGGCAATCGAGAGAGTCTGAGGATACAAAACACCCTATCGTGCTTCCTGCAAGAAACATGCTAACTAAACTTCTCATGCGTCACTACCATGCTAAATTGATGCATGCCGGGCCACAATTAATGTTGAGTACCATTCGGCTGCGGTATTGGCCTCTTGGGGGATGGAACGTAGCGAAAGCGGTATGTCATCAGTGCATGCGGTGCTACCGCATGAAACCAAAGGCGATACAGCAATTTATGGCGGAATTACCAGCACCCAGAGTAGCGGCAGCGAGATCCTTTTCGACGACAGGCGTCGACTATTTCGGGCCCGTTTATGGGCGCCCAGGATACCGACGAACAGCAGTGAAGGCGTATGTGGCCGTGTTCGTTTGTTCCTCCACAAAGGCGACACATCTGGAGTTGGTCACGGACTTGTCGACAGCACGTTTCATCCAGGCATTACGGAGGTTCATATCACGATGGGGCAAATGTGCTAATCTGTGGTCTGACAATGACGCCAATTTTGTGGGAGCGAGGAACCAGGTGAAGGAGCTTCTACAGAATCTGAAAAACTAGGAGCATCATGATGCGGTTGCGAAAGAGTGTGCGGACGTCGGAATGCAATGGCACTTCATCCCACCCGGTGCTCGACATTTTGGGGGCCTCTGGGAGGCTGCAGTACGATCGGCGAAAACACATCTGCTGAAGGTGTTAGGAGATTCTGCGGCTTCTTACGAGGATATGGCAACACTACTTACCTAAGTGGAGTGTTGTTTGAATTCGCGGCCGCTAACCCAATTTTCGGATGATCCCAACGATCTTCAACCACTGACTCCAGGACACTTCCTGGTCGGAACGGCCATGCAAGCAGTACCATCGGCGGACTACACTCAAACAGCGATAGGGAGGCTAAATCTGTGGGAGACAGTACAACGGAGACTTCAAGACTTTTGGAAACGATGGAGGACCGAATATCTGGGGTCCAACTACAAGGAAGAACCAAGTGGTGGAAACCTCGTGTTGGCGTGAAGGAAGGCAGTTTGGTGGTGATACGAGACGATAACCTACCACCCACACGCTGGAGGATGGTCCGAATCATCGAAACACACCCAGGTCCGGATGGTGTGGTACGAGTGGTTTCTCTACGGACCACAGTGGTCCCAAAGAGCAAAAAAGGGGATTTTTTAGATAGCGTCAAAACGATTGACTTTAGCAATATTATGTCTTTGAGAAAGCTTCTTGGAGTAGAACTCCCCTTCTTTCTGTTTTATCGGATTGATGATAAATCCCCCTAGTAGTGAGTTACGAAATTTATTTTATTCAATAATTCAGATAGACAAATACTTACTTCAGCAAAGTTGTAGAAAAACTCGTTACAAACATTTTACCTGAAGACTTCAACTCTCTAACTTTTGAGCTTTTTGAGATATGGGACATTATTTGTAAAAGGCCCCTTTAAAACTGTTTTTTCATCATAAGTTTTCTTCTAGATTTTTTCCATTATATAAATGTTCTAGAACATTGTTTGGACTATTAAACTGCTTTACTTTGCCGAAGACGGAAACTTGCTATCGCTAGTATGTGTGGAGATATTCACATTTTTTGATTGAAAATAGCTCTTTTTCCAATGCCGATAACTTTTAAACGGGCAAAAACGGGCAAACCACTTTGTAAACAAATTAAAGTGCGGGAAAAGCACACCAAATTCTGGAAAAATCAGATCTCCCCAAGGCGGCCCTCTGTGGAAATACTAGAGCTGAAGTTTGTCTCATTCCGTCAGTAAATGCAATTGATTACTCGCCGTTTAGTTGCACTTACGCCATTGTTATGAAGCAGGCGCAAGGGAATTGTCAGTTTCCGGTGTCAGGCGTATGCATTGAGTTTTTGAACCACTGTAACTTTTGGCCCAATCAAACAGAAGTTAGGATAATACTTAAAAAACACACAAATTCACAAAAAGTTTTTAGCGAACTTTCAAGCTGCTAAAGCTTTAATAAAACTGCTTAACCCGCTGTGACGTCCCACTAATTAAATTATACCGTGCTATATAAAGTTCGACTGTACTCAATCGAACTTTATTCGCACAGCACACCGGTGACCAACTCGAGCGGTCGATCACCGAGGTCTATTGTCGACGCTGCACATTTGATGACGTGCAAGGCACATGGATACGGCGCAGCAAATTGTCACTCCAGGCGTCTAACGCTATGACCCTATGTACTATGTATCGATGTATGCATGGCAATCGTCATGCATATAAAAACTAAATATTGAATAAAATAATTCATTCTAAGTAAGACAAACTTACATGGCAGACTGTGGCTCGTATCCGAGCAGTGATTACCAGCGGCACGAACCCGCACTTGTACAGTAGATCCGCGAATCCTAACAGCTCGTTCCGTTCTCGCGTGTGTTAAGTGAAAATGGAGATCTAAAGACCCAACTGATTAGTAGTGATCGCACAGCAACTGCCAATAACTCCAGAAGAACTTATACAAATAAAAGTGAGGAGTTCCAGTGGTGGAAAATTCGTCCAGTGTGCTAAGAAAAGTAACCAAAAGAAAGAGAACTAGCCAAATTGTGAGATACGCCATTCCGTTAAACTACGACCAAGTGAATTTAGTGACCTGATGCTAAGTTACGACCAAGTGAACGAACCTTACTATTATCGAGAATGAGTACGTGACTATTAAGCATTAGCCAAGTTAACCGAGATTCAGCCGTCCGACCGCTACCCACTCAACCAGTGACAGTTAAAAAAATGGGGTCGCGTACAAGTAAAAATCCTACGGTAAGCGGAGATCCGCAAATAAATATAATAAATACGTTAGAGCAGCACGCGGTGTGGCAAGATGGCCAGGAGACTAAATATTGGATATTACTAACTATATGCAGTATACAATTAGCTTTTGTAATATACCAAGCCTACACGAAGTATGTGAAAAAACAAGCTTTCAAAAAGGCGAGGAAATCGCTCGTCAACCTAAACCAGGTCTAACTCTTTAGGAATGGATAAATACGAACAATTAAAAATATTGAACACGAACATAAAAAAGTCTCAATATAACAAAATCACCAATGAAACACTCCAAACTAAACTAGAATTGAGCGAAAAACTTAAAACTTCAGTAGAGGAATACTTAGAAGAAAATTACGACCTGATAGAACCGCAAACATTCGCTAAAATCGCGAAAAATACACGTGAATGGAATAGAGAAATAAAAGAGATTCTCACACGAAAATTTAAAGACAACAAACCAAAAGACGAACTAAAGATGGTGTCTGTATTGGAAGTTATTAAAACAGCCTCATCGTTAATCCCTGAGTACGATGGCAGTGCTGATAAATTAAATGCAACAGTAGCGGCTATAAAAGCCCTATCGCCTATCATTAACAACGATAATCGCGCCGCTGCGATTAATGTGATTTTATCGAAATTCTCGAATAAAGCTATAGCAGCCGTCGGAGAAAACCCGGAAACTCTAGACGTTATAATAGAAAAACTTAATGAAAAATGCAGAAAGCAACAACAGCCTGAGGTTGTCCAAGCAAAATTAAATGCTTTGAGACAGACAAGTGACCTCAATAAATTCACTGACCAAGTCGAGAAATTAACACTAGACTTGCAGAAGTGCTATTTGGCTGAAAACATCCCCTTGGATGCAGCCGTTAGATTTGCAACAAAAGCAGGCATTAAAGCTTTGGCCAATGGAGTTCGAGATTCTGAAACCAGACTTCTGATAAAGGCAGGCAAATTTGAAAACTTGGATGCTGCCATTGGAAAAGTGCATGAGAATCAGCACGAGACTGAAGTCAGTGTATTGTACTTTAAAAACCACAATCAAGGAAATCCAAGAGGTAGAAATAACTACCGAGGCCGATCGAACAGAGGACAAGTCAACTCTTCCAGAGGCCGATCTAATATTTATAGTGGATATCAAAACCGCCCTTTCAATCAAAATAACTACAATTATCGGGGACACCAAAATGGAAATAGAGGCCGCGGAATCCAGAATCACCGCGGACAAAGTTACACACGGGGTGGAAATACTCGTCAACATAATCAAATATTTTACAACGATGCGGAAAACTGGCAAGGCCCTCAACAGCCACAGCAGCAGCAGCAGCAGAATCAACATGCTCAGCATGTTGGGGGTATAAGCAACCCGCAAGAACAACAACAGCAAACACAACAAGCAGTCCCATTATCCCAAATAAGGAACCATTGACCAGATACATTTTCAATATTCATACTAAACCAACTAATTTTATCAATTTAAAACCCAAAATTTCAAATTATACTTGTACATTTTTGATAGATACGGGAGCAGAGATATCGATTCTGAAACCCAATAAATTAAACCAAGACGAATTTATCACAATAACTGACAAATGCTTGATTACGGGAATAAACAATATCAAAACTGAAACTAAAGGTTCTATGACTACAGAACTGTATACTAGCGATGGTGTATCGCTATTACATAAATTTCATATAGTGAATGACGAATTTCCAATTCCGACAGATGGTATTTTAGGTCGAGACTTTCTCACCAAATATCATTGTAATATTGATTATGACACTTGGACATTAACATGCGCTACTAGCCTTGGTCCAATTGAAATAATAATTGAAGACACTTGTGAAGATACAATTGTCCTACCACCTCGCTGTGAGGTTTATAGACAAATAAATACGAAGAGCACCAAAGAAGATAACGTTTTACTGTCATGTGAAGTTCAACCCGGAGTATTTTGCGGAAACGCTATCGTTAATTCAGAACATGCAATAGCTAAATTCATTAACACAACTAATAAAGCAGTAATAATTGATAAAAATTTTACTAAACAGATAATCCCTCTACAACAATATACAATGTATACGTTCAAAGATGTTGACCAGGAAAACCGAAATACAAATCTCATGAAAGAATTAAATATTGATGGTGTAAATGCTGAAGCCAAAGGCAAATTAATAGAATTATGCAAAAAATTTAATAATATTTTCTCTTTGCAAGGTGATATGCTAACCTGCAATAACTTTTATAAACAAAATATAAATATTACCGACAACACACCAGTATACATAAAAAACTACAGAACTCCTGAAGTTCACAGAGCTGAAATAACGAAACAAGTTAATGATTTACTCGAGAAAGGAATTATTCAAGACTCCACGTCACCTTATAACACACCAATTTTGTTAGTACCGAAAAAATCCAATACTAAAGATCAAAAGCATCGTTTAGTCTGTGATTTTCGTCAACTTAACAAAAAAATTATAGCCGACAAATTTCCTCTAACTAGAATAGATGATATTCTGGACCAACTTGGGAGAGCGAAATATTTTTCGACTCTTGATTTGATGTCAGGATTTCATCAAATCGAACTAGACAAAAACTCAAAAAAGTTAACAGCCTTCTCCACACATCAAGGGCATTATGAGTTTAACAGACTTCCATTTGGACTGTCCATCTCGCCCAATAGTTTTCAAAGGATGATGACTATAGCTTTAAGCGGTCTTCCTCCGGAATGTGCTTTTCTGTACATCGATGATATTATTGTCATTAGATGTTCTATTGACCACCATTTGAAAAATTTAGAAAGAGTGTTCACCAAACTCCAACAATTTAATCTCAAGCTAAATCCTGCTAAATGTCATTTCTTCTGTGCAGATGTTACTTATTTAGGACATCATATATCCGCCGAAGGAATTCAACCTGACAAGGAAAAATTCTCCGTGATTGAAAAATATCCGGTACCCCAAAATGCGGACGAAGTACGACGTTTTGTCGCATTTTGTAATTATTACAGAAGGTTCATACCTTACTTTTCTGATATAACCGCTCCATTGAATGCAATTCTGAAAAAGAATGCAGTCTTCAAGTGGAGTGAAGAGTGTAAAAATGCGTTTGAAAAATTAAAACAAGAGCTTATGTCACCAAGAATTTTACAATTTCCGGACTTCAATAAACAATTTATTTTAAGCACAGACGCATCTAAATTAGCATGCGGAGCTGTGTTATCTCAATTACATGGCGATGCTGAACTACCTGTTGCATACGCTAGTAGAATGTTCACCAAAGGAGAAAGTAATAAGTCTACTATAGAACAAGAATTAACAGCCATCCACTGGGCAATCAAACATTTTCGACCATATTTATATGGAAGACGCTTTTTAGTGAAAACTGATCACCGACCTCTTATATATTTATTTTCGATGAAAGAACCATCCTCCAAATTAACAAGGATGAGAACGGATTTAGAAGACTTCTCATTTGATATCGAATACGTGAAAGGCAAAAATAATACGGTACCTGATGCTCTTTCACGCGTAACTATCAATTCTGAAGTACTACTTGTCCTGCCAGTTCAAACTAGGTCTAGAACTGGGAAAATCGACCAAAACAAAATAACAGTTGATAATGCTACTGAGACTGATCACCTCAGGGCTTATGAATCTGTCAACAATATAGACGCTTTCAGTTTACCAAAATTGGTCTTTGAAATGCGCCATTCGATAATATCAATAAAAATCACATCAAAAACAAAGAAAAAAGAGTTAGCATCAGTGCAACTTACTTACAAAAAAAATGTTATAGATGTCCAAAATGCGTTAAAGCAAATAAATGAAATGGCCAAGAAAATGTCAATAAAGAAACTAGCGCTAGAATTAAGCAGCATTATATTCAAAAAAATGAACGTTCAAAAATTTAAAGAAAGCTGCAACGAAACATTAAAAGACGTCTGTATAATACTATATAAAAAAGCTGCAGTGATAAAAAATAAAATAGATATTCAAAACATCATAGCTGAAAACCACAATACTCTCTTGGGAGGACATGTAGGTATAAATAAACTATTGATGAAATTACGAAGAAACTATTATTGGACGAATATGAAGTCCACAATAACCAATTATGTCAAACAATGCATTCTATGCAAACAAAATAAACACAAAATGAAAACAAGTGAAAAATTTATTCACACAACAACACCTGCTAAAGTGTTCGATTTGATATCAATCGACACGGTAGGTCCATTTACCAAAACAAATAATGGAAATCGTTATGCACTCACTTTGCAATGCGATTTATCCAAATATGTAATTATCACACCTCTAGTGGATAAGCAAGCTATAACAGTAGCGAAAGCATTCATCGAAAGTTTTGTACTTATATACGGTTGTCCATCTGCAATAAAAACAGATATGGGAACTGAGTATAAGAATGAAATTTTTGAAAATGTATGTAAAATATTAAAAATAGATCATAACTTTGCAACTGCTTACCATCCTCAAACAGTTGGTAGCTTAGAACGAAATCATCGTTTTCTTAATGAATACTTAAGACATTTCATTAATGAAGAGCGCAATGATTGGGACTCATTTATTTCATACTATGCCTTTTGTTACAATACTTCACCCCATTCAGATATAAAATTTGCTCCTTTTGAACTTGTATTTGGAAAACCAGTTAACTTTCCATTATATTTGAAAAATGCACACACTATAGATCCAGTCTACAATCATGAACATTATTATTCGGAACTAAAATTCAAAATTCAACAAACAGTTTCCAAAGCTCGAGGATTACTAAATAAAAACAAAGTTATGAGAATAAAAGATCAAGCCGATCAAACAAATCCATTAAATGTAAAAATTAACGACAAAGTTTGGTTAAAAATAGAGAACAGAAGGAAATTAGATCCAGTATATTCAGGTCCATTTATTATAAAAAACATCCTACATCCCAACATTGTAATAGAACATTGTGAGACAAAAGAAGAACAAACTGTGCATAAAAATAGAGTGATTAAATAACCACAAATCTAATTTTATTATGATTTGATAAGACTACTGTGGTTACCTTAAATTAACAAAATTAGAATAAGCCTAACCAGCAGCATGATACTAGCTCAAAAAAACAAGAAACTGAGTGAAACGGTAAAAACATTAAGCCTGCCAATGCGTATCATTAGTGGTAAGACCTTGAAAACAACTAAAACCTACAAAATATTATATACAGAAAATCATATATTTTCATCCTCGTAAAAGGAAGGGAACGATTGCATTACTTTCAGCACTTGCCGAGAAGTGCAAAATTTAATTATTTAGAAACAAAAAAAAGTAAAAAAAAAGAAGAAAAGAAGAAAAAATGGAAAAAAAATATTATAAAACTAAGATATGATTTTATAGGCATCTGGAGTGTATAAAATGATTTCACCTGAAGTCTCATCATTTTCTGTAGGGGATAGGTGTGACGTCCCACTAATTAAATTATACCGTGCTATATAAAGTTCGACTGTACTCAATCGAACTTTATTCGCACAGCACACCGGTGACCAACTCGAGCGGTCGATCACCGAGGTCTATTGTCGACGCTGCACATTTGATGACGTGCAAGGCACATGGATACGGCGCAGCAAATTGTCACTCCAGGCGTCTAACGCTATGACCCTATGTACTATGTATCGATGTATGCATGGCAATCGTCATGCATATAAAAACTAAATATTGAATAAAATAATTCATTCTAAGTAAGACAAACTTACACCGCTATTAGAACATAAAACGTATTGCAAAATTACTTAAAACGAGAAACTTTAGCAGCTCCTTTATATCAACTTTTGGTTGCTTGGGTATTTACTCAAGACGTGCTTACAAAAGTAAGAAAGGCTAATTATTGCGACTTTAACCCTTTATTTCAAAGCTAACAGTAATATATAGCGATGTATTTAATGCCGGAACAGCTCTAGTATAGACAAACTTCAGCTCTAGTATTTCCACAGAGGGTCGCCTTAGGGAGATCTGATTTTTCCAGTATTTGGTGTGCTTTTCTCGCACTTTAATTTGTTTATAAAGTGGTTTGCCCGTTTTAGCCCGTTTAAAAGTTATCGGCATTGGAAAAAGAGCTATTTTCAATCAAAAAATGTAAATATCTCCACACATACTAGCGATAGCAAGTTTCCGTCTTCGGCAAAGTAAAGCAGTTTAATAGTCCAAACAATGTTCTAGAACATTTATATAATGGAAAAAATCTACAAGAAAACTTATGATGAAAAAACAGTTTTTAAGGGGCCTTTTACAAATAATGTCCTATATCTCAAAAACCTCAAAAGTTAGAGAGTTGAAGTCTACAGGTAAAATGTTTGTAATAAGTTTCTCTACAACTTTGCTGAAGTAAGTATTTGTCTATCTGAATTGTTGAAGAAAATAAATTTCGTAACTCACTATTAGGGGGATTAATCATCAACCCGATAAAACAGAAAGAAGGGGAGCTCTACTCCAAGAAACTTTCTCAAAGACATAATATTGCTAAAGTCAACCGTTTTGATGCAATCTAAAAAACCCCCTTTTTTGTTCTTTGGGACCACTGTGCGGACGGCGAACGGGAAGGTGGAAAGACCGGTAGATAAAATCTGCATCCTACCGGTTGCAAGTTCGTCGGACGAAGGAGAATTCGACCGAGACGACTGATTTGTGAACGGCTGAAACTCCGGTCATTTCAGGGGGGGAGGATGTTGGTGACCAACCCTATTAACATTGTCATCCCCTTGTGCTGAGTAATGCAAATTGGATTGCTACCCAGCGAAGCTTCTGCTACCAACGGCTCAACAGCGCGGGAAAATTTATTGGCTTCACTACACAGCTTTACCTGCGGCAGAACGAATCTGGCATTGATTAAAATAAGCCGCGTCGAGTGCGGAAGAATTTATGTTTAAATATAACTTAGTTTAGTTTTGTAAATTAGTTATTATTAAAGTGTCGTTTGAGTCCAAGTGAGGTGTTATACGTACTTTGGCCGAAATTACACCTAATCCCAGCGCACTTGGAATATTGCGCATACCTATCGGACCACCATCATCTCGGTTTTCCCATCATCCGATCGGAAGGCAGTTGACCAGATCCGGGGACCCCACCGAGCTATCGAACAAATATAACGAATAAAATTAACTAACTGATAGCCATAAGCACAACGGCGTACCAACAGTTTTTAAACCGGACTAACTTTTAAACCGGCCTAAAATACTTGGTAAAGGCTAGTTTACAGTTCGGAAAACGTGTCACGGGATTTGGGTCCTTGTGTATTTTAAATGGAGCTCGGGATTTCAAATCCCGTGACGGGAATTGAGTCTACACAAAAATGACAGTTTTCCTGAAGTGTAAACCCAACCGCGGGAAACATCACGGGATTTTAAAACTCTCCACACAGAAATCCGGCCGGGAACAATTCAACATAAATTGTTTCCGACGGGGAAAATAGTATTTTTAGGTTTGCAATTTGCTGCAAGTTGGATACTGTTTGTATTTTTAAGAAGCAGCAGAGTTTTTGGTTTGACAGTTTGGAGAGATCTCGGCGGGAAATTTTCCCTGATCAAATCCCGACACAAATCCTGTGCGAAATCCCGTGATCCATTTCCCGAACTGTAAACTAGCCTTAAACTTTAACCAAACGATGCTGTCATTTATACACTCAAAATATAAATCACGTTCATTGTATGTGAAAACATATATGTATCTCATCCACCGCACTTTCCACATAAAGGCTATCGGATGGTCCGATAAATTGAAGTCAGTTTCAATATCTGATTAATCAGGTAAAAGTTACGTGTTTTTCAGATAATAAATGACAGCAATTCACGTAAATATTACTAGAACCCAAACACAACGACTACACGAAGCTGAACGTAGTATTTATGTGAAATCAAACGTAACAATTATATGGAGCCTAACGCGACAATTACAGTCGTACATGTATGAATTTTCGATTAATTTTCATTATACAAAATAAAACCGGTATTCTTCAATTTAGCTTTATTTAAATCTCAAATTACAATTATTAAATATAAAATATAAATATATACCTATAGCTCCTAATATATTACAGTAGTTATTTCTTAACACTCCGGCACTCGCGCGAATGGCTCCCTGAATGAGCAGCCACTGGTGCTGAAAGATTTCGCTAGATTTTCTGAAGGTGTTGCACAAAATACAATGGCGCGAGTGCCGGAGGGTTAAAGTTTATACAATGTAAAGATGTAGTAATTTCAATTCTGTGCTATCATTTTACATTTTCGCTTGGACAATCTGGAGCGTCACAATATGTAAGCACACTTTTCCAAGCTGACGAGTATAAAAAAATTCTGATTGGTGAGAAATATCACAATGTACATCCACTGGAGAAATGCTTGTTCCGATACAATCCCTTCAGTGTAATGGCTTCACACCAGATAACCAGCAGAATTAACGTCAGAAAGTATCAGCACAAATCAGGGTATTGTGCAAACGGTACATTCCCAACAATCTCCTGAGATTTGTGCCTCCTGTAATTTCGTGCACCCACAGCAAAAATTACGCTTGTGGCCTCCCGTCTTCTGTACACTCGATCCTGCTGCAAATTTGCAGCATTTGTTACAGTGCGATACTCGTTGGGATAGATATGGGGCCCCATTCTCACAGTCACGTCGCCTAGTGACTAGAACAAAATTTCCTTCTAGTCACTAGGTGACGTGACTGTGAGAATAGGGCCCATGAAGTGGTCCGTTCCAGTAACTATGAAAAACCGGGTAGAAGCGTCGTCGGGTAATCGAACGGAGTTTTATACGCTCGAAGTACCTTCCTGCAGTTTGAATTTAGCTACAGATTTTGTTATATACAAGTACACAATGAATTACCTTATTCCAATTAGCAAAAGCTGAACAGGAACAGTAGCATTATAATCAGCCAACCAACAATCAGCAGTATTGTCATAATATGATCACAGTCGAAGTGGTGAGTGTGCCAAATATTAGATTCCGTGCAACAGCTTGTGGGATGGCATGCATCTACAGTACAAGAAACGTTGATCGAGCTGATGCTACCCATTACCCATCACCACCATAATGCTGTGGATAATTGGATGGAGCAATTTGATGCTGTACTGAGGCATACAATACTGGACTCCTTATTTTGTTTACCGAAACAATTAGATGGCGTTTCAATTTCCAACTCGTGAATCGTGGAAACGGTGTATATAGTCTAGAAATAAAAAAAAGCATTGATAACCAGATACAGTAAGAACTACAACACACTCACTCTGCATGACGAATTAGCGACGGCTAAAGGTATTCTTTGGTAGTGTTTATGGTTGGCATACGTTCGAACCTCGTTCTGGAAACATTTCTGTTACCTCCGGATAACAAGGTTGGCGAATGCTAACCGAAGTTTATTTAACTATCCATCAAGTCAGACAGGAGACTGGTCGTGTTTCCTGTTTTTCACACTCGGAATCTCCTCTGCTTCACCATGACCATGACATCGAAAACGAACGTTGATTTTTGAAAAGGCCTAATAACCATATTGACTAAACTCTTCAAATGGAATAACAGAGAAAGATATATTTACGTTACGGTTTTGTTAAAATTATTTTATGTGGATTTTATTTTATGTAATGTGTATTGTCGGATAAAAATTCTGAATTTAATTAGTATTTACATACCAATTTGTCGTGCTCGTGTATTTTCTGAAATTACGATAACCAACATATATCACGCAAATATATAACTACCAATTCATTAAAAAAAAATCAACTAATTTGGAATAAATTATTCAGCGACCAAATTTTCAGACATTTTGTCTTTTTTCACACAGGAAATTCACATGGACTGCGTTTGAGCAATTAACTTCGAATCACATAAAGTTGATGTGTGAATCAGATAGATTCTACAGGATAGTCAAATGCCGTTTATAGGAATCACGTAATATATGTTGAGAAGCGGAAAATAATCATTTAAGTGAAAATTCACGTAAAATCAAAGTGGTTTATTTTTTGAGTGTATGGCTGCGTTCTGATCTGCGTTACACAACAATGTTAAAAAACAACAAATTCAAGTTAAAGAAAATGAGTAAATTAGACAACATGGTGAATTGTTTTTCATTCCTTTTTTTGCAGTAAAATAGCTTTTCTTCGTCAAATGTTTCGTTGCATAGCGTGTGAGAGCAATTTTGTTAGCTTGTAGCCGATATGAACTTTAACTTGGTGGATAGTTGATAGTTGGCCAGTGATGTACACATTTTGTAGTGACATAATATTCAATGCCCAAGAGAAAATAAATTGGTATACATATGCATGTTTTCATTCAGTGTGAATACGCATTCGTCGAGTTTGAGGTGGTTGAACAATTGGTACTTTGTTTACTAATACTAAAATATATAGATTTATGTTTGAGGTGGGATTTTTTTGTGGCGGGATTAACATTAACAGTAGATATTAAAGCATAATAAATATCAGGAATTTTGCATCTTTCTTCAGCTTATTGCAACTTGGTCAAGTCTCTCCATAAAATCTTGGTCAAGTCTCCCCAACATTAGTTATTGTGTTCAATGTCATGCAAATTTCAATAATAACTACTCCAATGTTCCGATTTATGTAAAATCATTTCACTGCTTCATAAGGAATAAGATGAGATATGAGTACTTTAACAGAAAATATTACTCGAGAAGATATGTCCATACAAAGTTTGATACAAAATAACATCACTTAATGCAAATTTATTAATTACTGAATATTTTCTATAAGGAAAGGCTTTCATTCATTCCTGTTTTTTTTAAATTACCCTAAGGGACCGTAACAAGCATAAAAATATTTTTGAAAACATTTTAAGAACCGAGTAAAGGACGTCATAGCCAAAAAATAGAATTTTGCGCTTGGTCAAGTCTCCCCATGTTCCCCTAAATAGCGACGTACGTAGGACTTTTTCAATATTTTGGTTTTACGCGAAATGGCGCACTTTTGAGTGACAAAACGTTAAAAATGTCATAAAAATCTACACAAAATCGTTAATTAACAAAAAAATAAGCAATGAAAGAAATAAATCCTGCGTAGGTCGCTGCCCGAATAGAAATGTACAGTAACAAAACCATGATTTTCACTGTGACAGTACAGTAGTTTTACAATAATTTACAGTAAGTTTTAGTGTTATGATACAATACAAAAACAATAAACTTTAACGGTTTTACAGTAAATTTCAATGTAAAATAGACTTTTACAGTGAAAAAGGGGGGTGGTTATGTATCTTAACATTAAAAAAATCAATTTTTCTCTATACATTTTTTTCTCGAAAACAGTAAAATTTAATGTGAATGCACTGTATCAGTTTTTTGCTGAACAGTGAAATTTATTGTTACATGAAATTTTATTGTAAATCTACTGTGAGAACTTGGCATCGAATAATGTTGAAACAATAATAACTATAATATTTATTGTTTTATGATAGTTTGTAGGGTAACTGCTATTGTAAAATTCTATCCGGGTGGAGAAATCAATTTTGAATATACTGTGAAAATTTCAAAGCGATCAAAAATCATTTGTTCGAGTTACATTTTCGTTCAGCTCAAAAAAGTGGTTTTGTGAAAAATAGGTTAAAGTTTTCAGTACACATGTCATATACATTGTCCTTTTTGTCTACCACGCGAATTCAACAAGCGTAGTTCGCTAAATAATCACCATATACGATTCAATCACTAGCCAGTGTTTATTGACCCTTCGCACTTGCCTTAAATTCGATCGAAATCAGTAACATACTGATAGTTAAACTTGAATGATGCTTATAGCTTATATGCTCCTGAATTGGTAGTAATGCATGTTGTTTTTTGACCTGGTTTACTGCAAAAATATTTATCAACGGATAGAGCATATTTTTAACTAACCGAACACATCAACATGATCAAAACACAACATATATTTCCATCGATTTCCTTGCATTTTAACCCTGCCTACTATGATTGGGTGCCCTAGACTGCGAATAAACAGAAGTTAGTTTTATGTTATTAGGGAATCCCATAGAATACAGAAAGAATATTATATTATTAAATATGACATTACATGAGCAATTTACGTGGCTTACAAAACTCTTTTCAAAACAGTGACGGAAACTGAAAGACAATATTGCTCAAACTGAGTGAACAAAAGAGCGAAAAGACAGAACATTTTTTCGAAAAGGCACTCACCTAGTATGACTGACACAATATGTTGCTGTCACAGTGTGAGAATTTATACAGAAAGAGAGTCGAATATGAGTACTTGCGACCGTGTAGGAAGGTTTTCTGTTTACGGTTACCGAATGCAGCACTGATTCTAATACGCAAAAATAACTTTGATCTGAATATGCGATAATCGATTCGATTTATCCAAATGTGCTCTCCTGTAACTCTTCGATGAGCAATTGGAATCAAGCGTGTAGAGAGAAGAAAAGAACAGAGAAATCAAAAATTCTGGTAGATATAGTTCGACGGTGATTGTCTTTCCTACCTGATAACTGGCTTATTTATTGAAAATAACAAAGAATGCGTAAGAGGAGCATGCCATATTTTTGTCTTCTTCCGGTAACATGATGCTGCGATTTCCCAGTGAGCAAATTTTCTGGCAGAGACCGCTCTGCTAGATTTCTGTAAGTCTTGGTTTGGCAGCCCTGTCAGATTTCTGCGCGTATCCTGTCAGTTTGTTGAGCTAGGGCGAACTCGGTTTCGCTCGCGTTTTCTGGCAAATTTTGACAGAAACCGAGCTAAACTCTGGCATAACTCAGACATAAACTGTGCAAAGATTCTGGCAATTCCTACCTGGTAGAATTTAGCACGAATCGAGCAAAACATCTGACAAAGATGTGGCAGGAAGCGTGCAGAGATCTTGGCCGTACATTTCTGGCTCGATTCTGGATAAAAGTGAACAGCATCGGTTGGTTTAACCGCTTCTGTCAGAAACGGTTGTTGCATTTGAGCGAATTGGTTGCCAAATTCTCACACAAATCGCGCAAAATGCTCGTAGAAACTCTGCCAGCATCAATTTCGCTTTGCTCAACTTTTGCTAACTTTCTGCTTGTCACGCTGACCGGGTTGCTTTACTGCGTTCTGATCGGCAATACACGGCAATGTTAAAAACCGTACAATGAGGTTAATTGAAAAGTCACTGTTTATGCCATTTAATAGTCTGATGTATTTATATTTTTAAAACAATTTTGGGATCCTCGATTTAGCCTAAACAAAGTAATATTAGAATTATTTAAGATCCAAAAGGCTATTACTACCTTCACACTACGAGCACAGAGCACAGTCCATCTTCAGCATTCAACTTGTATAAAATCTCTAACGGTTTCGAAGGTAGTTTGGATATCTAAACCATGTGCGCTACTGTCGTCATGTTTTTTGTGGCTGAGTGCGACAGAATTGACAGCGGTTATTCCTCTACCTAGTCAAACTAGTCCGCAACCGATTCGGACTTCCAGCATGAATTCCAGCTCAAATGCGTCAACCGATAGAGTCGAAATCGGTTGTTTTCTTTGAGCTAGATTCCATGCAGAATCCATCCAGGATTTCGAACCGGTTCCGGAATCGATTTGACGGATAGTTGGGATAGGATGGTGTGGCGGCGCTAGTGTTTTTAGTATATTAATTCAAATGTTTACACACGTTTTTTAAATATTTTTGTTCGATCATGGATGTCTGTTCTCTGTGCTACGAGTTAAAACATGTTTTAACGCTATCTTGATGACATTTTTTTGTTGCTAATTATTATAACATGTTTTAACTCTGTAGTGTGAACATGGTATAAAACGTTTTTTCGCTATTTTGCTAATAATGGTGCATACTATCGTGAATGTTATGAAGTTGTATTGTTTGTCGCTAGCCACTCCAAGGATTGAAAGAGCTTCTCTAACATTATATTTAGTAGTCGGTAGTCAGACAGTTCAGCAAAATCTGACTATTTCAAATTAAATCAAGTGTTTACAGAACAATAATGGAAGCTTACCTTTCTTGGAAACGTTTGTATTAGTTGCTGTTCTGCAGCACATGAAAAAACCAAAAACAATTATTTATTTGCTTCAGATAATTACGAGGTCCTTTGAAAAGAAATCTGACATTTTAACCTTGTTGGGGCTTATTATACCATCCTACCTAACTATTCCACTAATCATGCATATAGAATTTGGCAGACCTACTTTGCTGAAAATGAAGTAATTCAAATTATCAGTAGGATTACCTAATCAATCCTAAAATTCCAAAAGTTCAGTAATTAAGCTGAGAATTTGACAATTTCAAAAGCTGATTTTCAGCGAAGTAAATCTGTCAAATGGGTTTTGTCCAAATTGCTGAGCTTTCAACATCTTGGATTGCTAAAACGTTCAGTTCAACGAAATTTTGCGACGTCATGCAAAAATTGAGAAAGCTTCAAATCCCGGTTACAAAATAATAAATTACAATTAATTACTTCCTATAGTCTGCAATCTGTCTGATAATCAATGTAAAATGTAAGTAAACTTCCACTTGCTTACTGTGTTCTTTGTGAGAAAATGTAACTAGAAAAGGGTACAAATTGTGATTATATATTCGTTTCTTTCCTCTTGTTAAACTAATTAAAAAATTGTGGTCAAATTAAACAGCTTCTCACATTCTGATAGCCATAAGTAAACCAACAAACGAAATCAATTTTTATTTAATGCATCTCTGCATCCAATTATAAAATTTCGTTCTACAGTTTGTTTCATAATGATTCGACTTCTGCTAACCTGCAATATAACTCTTCGACGTGGCGTTTTGAAATGAGCGTGTAGCACCTTATAGATAGGTCAAGAAAGAATATCAAAGAAGTAGCATTTAAAACTCGATTACACCTGCTTCTCGTACGAGATAACTTGTTTACTTGCCCTCATATGGTTTGTGTGAAGCGTGGGCTATAATATTGCACATAAAGGTCGAAAAGTTGATTCAAATTATTGAGATGTATGGAAGAGGAACATGGCGGCCTTTTACACTGTTTTCATTTGGCTTCAGGATGCAGCCATTTCTGCAATGACAGGTACTAATGTCTTAGACCGGACTAAACTCAGGCCTAAAATCAAAGATAGTACCGTGTGGCGGTACCAACTAGCTTCAAGCTTACCGCTATTAGTGTATTCTGATAAATTCCGAGTTTCATTTTGAATGGAAAAATGTTGTTAGTGTGTGCTTCCAATATTATAAGACACAATAGTAAAACTAGTGTTTGTTAACTGATCCTTTTTTGAAGGTTTGACTGCACCGGAGGATGTACAAACTCGGCATACTGAAAACCAGTGAGATCGTTGCCAACATTTTTAGTTTTAGATAAAGTTTGCATAGAGAATAGATGGTTTATCGAGTATGAAAACTCTAAGTTGCGGCTTGATTGGAGTGTTAAAAATATTCTTATCTTGAGGTCCTGCTACCCAATTCTTGAGTTCATACTACCCAATTCTATAGATGATAGATATCAGACTAGCTCACGATTTTAGCAATACTACTACAGCCGGCTATTTGGAGTTCAAAGAGTTGTAGTTTAGGCAAAAAGTAAATCACTCTCAATGGTCGGGTATCCAGAGAAACACAAGAGAAACGTAACTAAATATCTTTTTGCTCTGAGTATTCTCGGAGATAAACCATTCCACCGCATATAAACGTATTCATTTCTTGGCGCATTGCCTGCTTGTGCCGAAACCTACACCTATACCTGTTCTAAAATCCGACTCTGTAATATCTATCGAAGCGTGGCTGAGGCGGTGGCTTTCCTTAAGTAGGTATTGCATCAACATTTCTCATGCTATTGGTTTACTGAACTCAAAAGAGATACAGTTCATTCCCGATCATTTATCTCACAAGAACGATGAGTTGAACTACCTATAGGCAACATGATAATCGTTAGTATGCAATCTACGAATAGCACCGTTCTTCGCAACGCAACGCAACGCATAAAGCTGAAAGTTTCATCTGAATCGAAAATGGTCCGTCGTTTTGTAAACTACGAGATTAAGTTGTTAGGATATGATTTAACTGTTCAATTTGGATGAAAGGTTATGTAGTCTACTGACAGAATAGGTACATAGCTGTCTCAAATTCATACGTACTCTAAGTACTCTGCGTGGCTCGCATCACTACTAAAAATGATGACCGAAGGAATTGGGTGATAAAACAAATTCTCACTACTCCTAATTCGTTGTCAAACCAGGGAACAAATTCCTCCAAGTTACAAAGTAGAAACCAACACCAATTCAAATGCGGTCAATTAAATTATTGCCAAGCATCAGTACAGGTATACCTCGATAACGTGTACCTCAATAACATAGCATTTTTCATTTGGATTCGCAAGCTATCAGAAAATTGTACGAGTTTTAAGAAAACCCTACGCGTTTAATGACAATTTTAGAAAGTTCTATGTTACTCAGAGCTGTTTTGCGAAATTAAGCAAAGATATTCGAATTTCATATGACTTATAGCCGCTGCAGACAAAGCTATCAAATAACAAACGAATTTTACACACATTAGGGACGTATTTCAAATTTCACGGACGGTCTGAAAATTTCCTGGGATTTCCAAATTGACGTTTGTAAAACTCATCGAAGATACTAAACCTCCGAATTTGGCGGTTTCAAAATGATGCTATCTTGACCTTAAATTACTGTTTTTAAACATTTGACCTATACATATAATTGGTCATACAACAAAAATCAAATGCTCATCAAAATCGATCAGAACCTGCTAGAATCGAATGGAAATCATCATTTTTCATAAATTTCTCTCTACATTCGGAAAGTGTTATCCTCGTTATTAATCATATTACGTTTTCGTCTCAACTCGACGCATTCCCAAAATAAAAACCTGTTTTAATCCACCTAATGGTGCAATTGTGCTTGTCTCATTTGTCCAGACTACGATTCCATGGCTGGTTATGTTCAATACAATGGTGGAAATGAATATTACATGTTCAGTACGATTTGCACATACATACAATGGATCGACAGCCACGATCTTGAGATACTATGTGATACTGAAACATCGCTTGAAACCAGCGGCGGATCATGGAGAAAGATCCGGAGATCCGGGTCCTGCCGAAAATTTTCAACTTGTTAAGAAATTTTAAACTAGTTTTAATTTTAAAGTAGAAACCCCTCACTGCATACGCCCTCCGGGCCGGTATGATTGACGATTTTTAGAGTTATTGCATAACCTTTCTATATGAGAAAGGCAAAAATGTACCAAAGTCCAAAAAAGTCAATTTTTGTCAAACATCTCAATGTTTCATGCATTTTAAAGTCATTTGGCATCAAAAATACAAATTTGATTTTGAAAATTTTTCATTTCAGTTTATATGGGAATTTGCTGTGTGATTGCACTCTTCAACTCGTAACTCCGGAACCGGAAGTCCAATCAATAAAAAATTCAATAGCAGCCGATGGGAAGGTTGTACTTTTCATTTGAGACTAACTTTGTGCAAATTGGTTCAGCCATCTCTGAGAAACAGAGGTCACATTTTTTTCCACATACATACATACACACAGACATTTTCCGATCTCGACGAACTCAGTCGATCGGCATATGACACACGGCTCTCCGGGTCGGGATTAGATTGACGAATTTTAGAGTGAATGAGAAAGGCAAAAACATTTTAGCAAATGTTGAAAGTTATGCATTTTTTTGGTGAGCAGTTCTATGTTTCATATACATTAAACCAGTACATCTACATTATTACAGTACATCTGTACAAAAACGAGCTCAATTTGAAAATAAATCTGAGGATTATGATTGATTACAGAACTCTGGAATTTTCTATTGGAATGTTTTCAGGCAGGAATTTGATATTGATGCAATTAGACAACTGTGAAAACAAGACCAATAGATCAGTTACGTATCAGGACCCCATTCCGACAATTTATCAAAAGTCCTCATGATGTTTACAACAACAGGTTATCAATCTACGGATCAGATAATTGTTATTGTAATATTGAATTAAATCAGTCTGCATCAATAAATTTTCAACTTCAATCCAATAATTTTTTTTGGGTGTGGTGGGGGGGGGGGGCGGTTGTATGGTTTAAAACCCCAAAACCTTCTCTTGGCTACGCCGTTGCTTGGAGTTATTTATTTCGCTTTTCATTTTCCGATATGTTTCAGATCGATCCGATGGTTATAAGTTAGAAAAATTGCAGTCAGAAGGTTCGCACAAATGAACATTTTTGTACTGATAAGTTATCAAGTTCCTTCCAGACAACTTGGAAGTGTTCGGTGATTATTTCTAGCGGTTGTAGATTGTAAAATGAAATACAAAATTCGTTTTATCGTAATAATGTTTGGCTTATTTCAATGGATTATTACTATATTGAACAATAAATAGGCGACAAAAGGTAATCCACAAACAACAAGCCATAACTTTTAAAGTATTCAAAATAGGTATTTGAAGTCTTCAGTAAAGTTATTCGCAACAGTAAGAGCTACAAATTTGCTGAAGACATCATTTCGATATAATCACTTCCTAGAAACTTTGTGAAAATATCTCAATCATAGGGGGATTAATCAGCAAAAGCACAATACCAAAAGACAGGGCATATTACCTCCATTAAATTCTCCGAAGATACTATTGACCTAAAATAAGCCGTTTTGGCGTTAATAATAGATTACATGTTTTTGGTCATATTTCTGGCAATGGGAAATGATAAAAATCTTTCGTCCGCATTTTATGTTAAATATCTCTTTTGATAATAGCCCGATTTCAACAATCTATAGCTTGTTCGAAAGGTATTCGTTAAAGCTGTCTAAAAACATATAAATTGTTAATCTATATCGTCAATTTCGGCAGATAATTTAAAAAAATTGCAAAAAACGCCATTTTTACGCATTCAAACATTCATATCTTGGAAACTAAACATCAGAATCAAAAACAAATTAATAGCGTTCATACTGTTTTTAGTTCTTTCATTTAAAATTGGTTTGGATAAGATCGGTTCAGCCATTGCTGAGAAACACGAATGAGAATTTGTCCGTTACATACACACAGAGACATTGTCCCAAATCGTCGAGCTGAGTCGATTGGTATATAAGACTCGGCCCTTCGGGCCTCGGAAAAAATCTTGAAAGTTTGAGCGAATTCTATACATTTCTTTTATAAGAAATGTAAAACGTTAAAGTTTATTGTTTTTGTATTGTAGCATAACACTAAAACTTACTGTAAATTGTTGTAAAATTACTGTATTGTCACAGTGAAAATCATAGTTTTGTTACTGTACATCTCTATTCGGGATGTTCGGTGCTAAGACCGATGAGCGCGAGGACGGGATATACGATTTTGTTCTCCACTGATAATTTTCTACATAGTGAAACACATGCACTTTATTCGTAAGCTGACTTACTGCTCTCATACCGTGCCGAAGATCGAAATGGTCATTGCCAAACTGAAGCACCGCATTATTTACTACGAGAAGGATACAGGTGTGATGCTCAACGCCACCTAACTGATTTTAAGTTCTCGGAAGAATATGTGCATCCAGAGTGCAACGGAGATATTGTTGATGTTGCTACGGTATAACGGCCAGCTATGCCCGGGATATATAAAAGGTAGTTTTCATGTTATCATAAACTCACTTATGTTGTTGAGAATGTGAGGATGTCACTTATTCAAGTCGGATATTATTCCTGTGCGCTTTGAGCAAGCAAATCAACTAGTGTAACTGTGGCAGATATTTACTCGTATTTATACTATGTTCAAATTTAATAATTTTAACACTCAAAGAATAGCAAAAACCAAACGACGTAACTGTTTTCAGAATTTAGTGACAGTCTAATCTGACTGACATACAACATAATTATCAAAACGACGAATCTAACGGTGTATGATACAGTCAAGAAATCAAAATGGCGTATCATGGTTTTTTTTCTCAATTTCAACATAATACACGCAACAACAAGTTAAAACGATTACTTTACGTAAAATGGTGCGAAAATGAAATGTAAATGTGAAATCGATGTTGGAGTTTTGCCAGTAATTTTGAAATAAGAGTTAAAAGTTTATGCAAGAAACTGATGTTTTCCATTTCTCTTGGTTTCTACCCAAAATCCCATGCGTCCATTTGAAACAGTACTCGGTATTTGCTTATATTTAGCACTATGTTCAAATTTGATAGAAATAACCCTCGAAGAATCGTAAAAACCAAACGACGTAACTGCTTTCAGAAATTATAAACAGTCTAATCTGACTTGACGTATCTAGCAACGTAAATTTCAAGACGACGATTGTGACGGTGTATGATACAGTCAAGAAATCGAAAAGATGTATCAATTTCTTTTCTCAGTTTTTACATGATACACGCATCAAACGTGTAGAAATGTTAGGTTGCATAAGAAAGGTGTGGTAAACAATGTTATATGTGTCGTGTCCGGGTGTATATGTTTCGCATTTTCCAGTGAGAAACACCACTTTGTCGCTCAAAGCCAAGCACGAGACTGACACATTTTTTCTCATTTTATTTAAACCTGAAATTTTCTCTATGTTCTTGCTCTCTCTCTCTCTCTCTCTCTCTCTCTCTCTCTCTCTTAGTCCTTCTCTCTCTTCCTCTCACAATCCCTACATCCTCCTCTGCCTCTACACTTCATTCAAAAATATTGTATAAATACATGTCATTTAGTTTTGCTGGTTTCCGAATCTCTCTTCTCGGCCTTTCCGATACGTTGTTGCTTACGTTTTGCTCGGTCGTCAGATTACGTGGTTGGCTTTTAGTTGTTGCTATGTTGCTTCCATCGACTGCCATAGATCGAGAATGATCGGGATCAGCTTGTACGTTGTCTTCCCTCGCGGTATAACCTTGGATATCCGAAGCTACTGGAACCCTTTTCACATCGCATATATTGCGGGATAGTTGTACGCCGCTTTCGCTCCGAATTACCACCTTCGTTCCTTGCCTGGTCAACACTGTGTATTTCTCGTTCGAGAATGTCGGGTCGGGTTAGTTCACTGAATAATCGCAACAACAACCTTATCACCAACCGTAATTTCACTTTCCCTCGCTCCTCTATGTTTATCGGCGAATTGCTTACTCACGAGCTTCGAATATGCATCTTTCTCGCTCATATCACTTGTATCCAATACGGTCTTCGATTCCCACAAACTAGGAAACGTTCCTCGGTAGCGCCAACCAACTAGCAGCTCGAATGCCGTGACTCCTAGTCGTGAATGGTGTTTACGTGTATTGTGAACATGGGTGTATTCCTCTAGGGCCTCTTTCCAGCTCTTTTTTCTACTTTTGCAACCGCTAAAGCCTTGATTACGCCTTGGTTTTGACGCTCTACCGCACCGTTTGATTGTGCGCTGAGTGGAATGGATTTCTGCACGCTAACTCCTTTCGCCTCCCAATAACCAAAGAACTCGCTGCTCTGAAAAGGAGGTCCGTTGTCGGACTGGATTACTAATGGGAGTCCCCATACCGAAAATATCTTACAAAGCGCAGCATTCGTATGACGAGCATCTGTGGCTTTCATCTCGACCACGTGTAAGTATCGCGAATATGTGTCTACACTTATCAACAAATAGCCAGAACCACAACCTTGGATGTGAAGAAAGTCAATTTGAATAATCTCCCAGGGGGCGTTAGGAAGTTGGCGGCTTCATAGTGGTGTGGGTGGATTCCGTTTCGAAATCACAAGACACGTTTCGCATTTGGCCACAAAATCTTCCGTTTCCTTCGCCATGTTAGGCCACCAAAAGAACTCTCGAAGAATCCGTTTTGTTGCTCCACATCCTACGTGTCCCTGGTGAGCTGCTTCCAATGCCCGTCGTCGCAAACTAATCGGCAGAACTATTAAATGATTTTTGAACACCAGAGGATCCAGAGTACTCAAATACTTCGCTTGAGCTTCATAACGCTTTAGTCCGCTCGTCCATTTCCCGGATTCGATTCCGTACCTAACTTCACAAAGTTCCTCATCGCGTTCCGATGCTAGCTGGATTTCTGACCACGAAATACTCATGTTTCCTGCATCCAGTGAAAACAGCATATGCTTGTCGTTGTCCTCGTCGAATGGTTCGTTAACCTGTGATTTGTCGATGAGCCGAGACAAACCATCTGCCACATTTAGATGCCCAGGGATCCTTTCAACTCTAAACCGGTACTGGAGCAGTCGTAATGCCCAAGTTTCAGCTCGAGTTATAGCTCTCCTACTTGTTCTGTGTTGACCATCGAAAATGAACTCGTTAGCCTCCGAGTCTGTTCTAACTGTGAACTGCTTACTGGTCAAATAATATCTGAACCGTTCGACGCCCCAAACAATCGCTAAAGCCTCCCTTTGCGTTTGAGGGTATCGCTGTTCGGCAATAGTGAGTGCTTTGGATGCGCACGCTATAATGCGAGGTTCACCTGAGCTGCTAAATTGCACCAAACTGCACCTATACCAATTGAAGAAGCATCTGCGTAAAGCTCCGTGTTGTCTCGGCGATCAAAGTACCACAGTTTGACAATCGAATTTAAAGCTTCTGTTTTCAGGTAAACAAACTCTTTTTCCTCCTCAGGTGTCCAGTAGAACACATCAGATTTCGTTAGCAGTCTAAGATTTTTCGTCTTTTCGGCCCTGTTAACAATGAATCGCTCTGTAAAGTTCATTAGACCTAGGACCTTTTCACTTCCGAAAGTGATTCCGGTCTACGAAAGCTTTCAATGGCCTTCCGTTTGTCGTCGGCTATGCTCCATCCGTCGTCGGATAAGCGGAATCCGATAAATTTTATGGACTGTTTTTCGAACACACACTTTGCTACATTCAATAGCACGTTATGTTCGCTCAATCGACGGAGAACATTTTCCAGATACTTGTCGTGTTCTGCTTTAGTTTCGCCGAAAACGAGAATATCGTCCAAATAATTGACACAACCTGGACATTCCGCAAGAACTACCGTCTGCAGAATTTCTTGAAAAATGTCGGGCGAGTTGCACAGCCCAAAGGGAAGCCGCTTGAATCTATAGGTAGCTTCACCAGCAAAGAAATTCGTCAAATGTCTGCAATCTTCATGTAGGACTACGTGAAAAAAAGCGCTCGACAAGTCGATTGTTGAAAACCACGTGGCTCCGTGTAATTCCGATAAGATAGCCTCGAGAGTGGGTATTTCGAAAGGTGAACGCATGATACTTTTGTTGGGCCCTCTCAAGTCGACAACTAATCTTATATCAGATTTTCCTTTCGGAACGACCAAAAGAGAAGAGCAGAACGACTTGTCCATTTCGCTATTAACTCTTTCTATAATGCCAGAGGACAGTAACTCATCTAGTCTGCAATTTGTTTCTTCTTTGAAAGCAGGCGGTATGCTGGTAAAAACATGCCTTGATGGAGGAATGCTCTTGTCGTAAGCTAGCAACACCGGTGGTACGTTGAACATGGGGAACTGCTCTCTTGTGCCAATCGCACACATCTCACCACGTAACAAATGAGGTTCGCCTCGGCCAACGAGTCCCTGAATGGGAACATTTAGACCCAGTTTTAGCAAACTGTATCTTATCGCTGTACTTCTACCGAGCAGAGCCTTCGCATCTTGTACTACGTAAAATTTTTCTAGACATCGCGGACGGTCCGCTGTGATGAACAATTCTGCAACGAATGTCGCAACCACGGAAATTGCCGCTGAGGTTGCGTAAGCTTTCAGGGGCCGATCTGTTCCTTTTTTAAAGTTATATATAGGGCAATGAAGAGGGTCGCTGTTCATCAACTGATCAAGAATGTCCAGGCCGACAGTATTCACGTCTGCTCCTGAGTCTATCATGAAACTTACTTTTTCTCCGGCTACTTGGCCAACGACATGACAGACAAGGGTATCTAGTTGACGGCGGTAGTTCAATGAATTTAATGAGAGTCGGTCACAATGCTCTCCTGATTCTGATTGGCGGGCCATAGATTCTACAGAAGTGTTTATTGTGTCATACGTCATAGCTTCTGTATGCATCGTTGTCGAAGAGCAGTTTTCTTTCTGCAGAATAAGAAAAAAAGACCATCAATGCTTTCATGCTGGATTTGTTTGGCCATTAGCTACAAGCTGAATAAAGTATTCTAATACAACGCTTAATGGTTTTCAAGCCTTACATTCCTAAGGACAAGAGAAAAAAATAAACATTTGCTTATTGTCTGTTTTTGTTTATTAATTCAAAGCAAATTTAACCATTGGGTGGAAACCAAAACAACATATTGTAGTTATCGGTTGTTGTATTTAATCTAAATTCGTCAACCTTTTTTTTTGTTCTAGTTAAGTTCACTTACTGCTTTCTTCTCATCGCTCTCATCTAACAAAATTTCCTCTCCAGCTGTATTGGTAGCAACCTTTCATGACTGCGGGACCGATATTGATCCTGCGCTTTCAGCAGCGTTGCGTTTGGCTGAGTTTGGTACTGTCTTACGACAAGCGCGTGCAATGTGACCTTTTACTTCGCAATTCCGACAGACTTTATCGATTGCGTGACAGTTCTGCGGTCGATGGAAGTTACTGGAACATCTCCAGCACGGTACGCGTTTTCTGTAGCCTTCTCCAGCCGCGTTGACGTATGCGCCCCGGGTACGTGACTGAAATCCTCCGCGTGGTCGCTGAAAACCACCTTCACTCTGAAAATTTGATCCGTGACCATAGCCGTGGAAAGGATGACTGGTTGCGTATGAAGTAGCAGCAATTTCCGCAGCTGATGGTTTTTGGCGTATATTTCTTTACTCTGTCGTTCTATCTCTGCCGACCGAACCTTGTCCAACAATTCCGTGATCGAACCGCCTTTGCGCATCACCTTTCGACCTGCTTCTCGCACTTTGATATTCAGTGTATGTGATTGAACCACGTCGGCTACTGTCTCCATCATCTGTTCGCTGCTATAATCGCAGAGCTTGGCGACCGCTGCAACTCGTTTTACAAACTTTACATCGGGTTCATCTGGACTTTGTGTCATTGACCGTAACTTTTGGCGTTGGAGCAGCATATAATCGCGAGAACCGTGAATCTCTCTCAAGCGATACATCGCATTCGAGTAAGGGAGTACTTTTTCGTCAGGGGCCGTACTACTTGATACCGTACTCTCTAAAACATCCAATAGATGGTTCTTCGATCCACTCATTAACCATACTGTTCCTTTTTCGGGCCATACGAAGCTTGGTTCTCAAGCGCTCATTGTGTCGTTTATCCATTTCGACCCGTTTCAATAAGCAAATTTAACAAAGTGAATTGGGTTCCTAAAATGGAAAAAACACGATTGTTTACAATTAGATTTTCTCACATCAATGTAATTCCATTTGGAATAATATTAGTCATTTAAACCCTCTCAATCGTACTGTGGGAAGCTATTAAATTCATTAAATTCCAACAATAGTAGTACCTTACACTCATGCCTGAGTGTGAGTCACATTCGTTCTACTAACTCTCTCCAATACCAAAAAATTAGACGCTTTCTAAGTGTGTGTCATACCAACATACAGCACACACACAAATAGCTTAACTATTTCAACGGTTTAAACCACATCCTCTTTTCCGATTGAAAAAATCTATCCACTAAGCTAGGTGGAAACTGCAGTACATGATACTACACAGGGCACCCTGGAATGCGTGTAGGATAATGGATAAACCCACCTGTACTGTTCAACGGCGCAACGTGAAGAAAAATAGCGTTTCCCTCACCGGTCCGAAATCCGCCGCTAGTACCGAAAAATCTAATCAACCTAACCTGTTGCACTCCGAGATAAGGATAGATTGTTGAGATCAACCGATTGGATGAATTCAACGTAATTGTTTCCTTTTTCTTTAATCACCGCACGTCGGAATGCGGCTGTATCGTTCACACTGAAGATTACTGATCACAATCTGATGAACAAGATTGGTGACTTATTTGTGCCGTTACAATTGAAGCAAAAACTGCAACACGCACACATGCGCGAGTCTGACCACCCCAGTCTGATAGATGGGAGTATTGCTCGTCTCTTGGTGTGTTGGTGAATGCACGCCAAAAATATGTGACGTCACATCTTGAAGAAAGGATTTGCGATTACGAAAAAACAACTTTACAGTTGCTTAATTCTTCAAATAGTGGGCAATACATCAAATAAAATGATCAATCGTCGATTGTATGTGTTAAACCATAGAAAATCGATAGTTTCATCGCTTTTTTGTCGCTTTTTCTACTTCGCTCTTCAAACGTGACAGCATACATGCTCCCGCTATTCATATGTACTATTCTGGGTCAATACAAAAGTCGATGCTACAGCGTTTATACAGATGGTAGATGGAAGAAAATAGACAGAATGTAGTGTGCGCGTTTGGAATGAATTTCGTTGGCTTATATCAATCTTCGAAGGTGGGTGGCATAATCAGTTAATCGTACTATGAGTTTACTTACACTACGACAATACTACCCAGTAAACGGTAAGGCGGCTAGGCGGATTAAACTAGATGCTTGCGAACGGCAGACTAATGAAACTTTGTTCTAGGCTACCTGCCGTAACTTGCCGCTTACTGTAGTGTGGGTATTATCTAAGTTGGCAAGTAAACACTCGATCGGAGTATAGTGCAGACGCATACATACACGAACCTTTTTTTGCGTATTTCGCTGGTTGAGTAAAAAGTTGATGAATCGGATTATAATGAGCGTTTGCCAGCGTTATAACGTAACTTCCAGAGAATCAGGCACGTAGCCAGAGGGGGGGCTAGGGGGCTAAAGCCCCTCCCGAAATTTTTCAAAAATGAATTTCAAAAACCGGCGATGTTTAACAAAATTTGTTGCTCATGTGGTTTGAACAAATCTTTGAGAAAAAGTTGAAGAAGGCTATTTCTAACCACCAAAGGCAATGGTCACGAAATTCAGTCACTTTATGCTTTTGCTCGAGCCAGTGCGACGCGAACGATAAAAATAGTAACTTTTATATTGTGTGTCTTGCCTAAAGAATAAAAGAAACTGTTACTATAATTGTTGCTGTAGTAATCTGTCGAGAAGCAAGAAGTGGTGCTCCAGCCAAATACGGTGATTATAAAATTATTGATGATTCGCTTAGGACCGAGTATTCATAATGTGGAACATTTCCTGAAGGTGTAAATGGAGGTTGGACCTTCGGAAGCGAGTTCTACCATGTCAGGCATTTAGCGCTCAACAAATTAGCCCAGATGAAACCATTCATTTCGAACAACTTAAAACACATGGTTGAAAGTGACAATGCTATAATTAAGATCCTCCTATATATGGACGATGAGAACATCAATGTTCCGCTACAAGATCGGATATCGCTTACTCGCAGATTAATGTCATATTTGGGAGAAATGGAATCCATTCGGAAGGATAATTATTGAGAGCGAGAAGCAAGGAACAAATCAGACATTCGCAAACATAAAGGCAAAATTGACGAATTGACATAAAGTTTTGCAAAAGTTTCACAGGAAACGGATAATTTGCTGTGATTTGAAAACAGACAACTCTAAAAGAAAGCCTCTTTTGAAAATTAGATGTAAGTGCGATGTGTTCTCTTCCAGGTGTCGGAAGCAAGTGATGCTGAAATTATTAAGCTCACTTGTGTTTATAGTTATTTTGGTGGTGATATATTTACCTAATTTTACGTAAATTAGAAGCATTCAGAATCAGTGCTAAGTAATTTTCTTTCGGTTAGTGAACATGTTCTGAGCAGTTTCGCTCAGTAGATTAAATTCTGGGTAGTTTTCATTAGTAGATTAAATCATTGAAATATATATTTTACATTGTCCAAAAACCCATGAAATCCGAAATAATACCTTCAAATGTTCAAATATAACATTAACTTAATCTAGGTAATCTTCTCAAGTTCCAACGGTTTTGCAAAATTCTGAACGTCAATGAGCTAATGATCTTATTCTTGCATTGTAGTGGAATCAGTAGTTTTTTGCACTCACTTTACATTTTGACTTTTACTATAGTTTCAGGGATCTAGGAAAATCAGTCTACGATATTTTTAATTCGTAAGTCCAATGATATGAAAGTATCGAAAAAGAATCTACTTAAATAAATAAATAGATAGTTATTCTCAGATGCCTGATAATATTGTCGAAGATAGCGTTTAACCCATTCCCCACGAGAGTCAAATGAAAAAACATGTGTTTTTCTCAGGATTATAATTACGACATGATCAGTATCATTTAAACAGAAATTTCATAAAGTTGACTTAACGCATACTTCGGATGAAGTCACAGAACTAGTAATAGTAGCCTGATCATGAAAATAGGAGTTGAAGTTCACTTTGTTCGGACATTCTTTGCAACGATAAACTTGGATTTCACACTGATATATTCTTATCCATGGAGACAACCTTGACGTTGGTTTCATTCTCCTGTTTAGCAAATGCGTGTAAAGTTTCGTTAGGCGGGTTTTTGGATATTTTTGTACTCATTCCAATTTAGCGTCTTCTACACCTTGTAAACGTGTAGTCTAGAATGCGTAGCATTTTCAATCAGCCCTAAATACTTTGATCTCTTGATGAATCTTGAGAGAAATTTCTAACTTATAAACTAATAATAATAAAATTTAATTCGTCGATGCACTATAGCTTTTCTTGTAACAGACAACATATTTTTAGGGTTTTTAGTGTCTATTGTCTTAGTTATGGAATTGTTTTCACTAAGAACATTTCATAATTACATTCAGTTTACTGTGACTATCTCAAGTCATCAGAATTTATACATTTATGCAATAATTTTCAAGCCCCTCCCGAAACAAAATCCTGGCTACGGGCCTGCAGAGAATTATTTCGCACATCTGGAGTCTTCGTTGGGATCACGAGAATACGGATTCATTTCCCTCTCGGGAGCATAGCAATTATAACACCCTCTCAGGGGAATGTACTTTAATATGGTTCCATTTCCCTCTCGGGGGCTTAACAATGGGAACACCCTCTCAGGGGAATATATTCCAATTTACCTCTCGGGGCCATTCAAAAACCATCCGCTCAGGGAATATACTTCCAGTTCCCTTTCAGGAGAATAATATTTCGAAATTTCTTTTTTTGCCATACTTCAATACAGTTCCATTTCCCTCTCGGGGGCTTAACAATTTGAACACCCTCTCAGGGGATTATATTCTAATTTACCTCTCGAGGCCATTCGAAAAAAAAACATCCGCTCGAGAAATACACTTGCAGTACCCTCTCAGGGGAATAATATTACAAAATTATTTTTTTTGCATATCAAAGTTGCACTGCTTACTTACGCAATTACCGAACTGCGCCATTGTCGTGTCCGGGTGTATATGTTTCGCATTTTCCAGTGAGAAGCACCACTTTGTCGCTCAAAGCCAATCACAAGACTGACACATTTTTTCTCATTTTATTTAAACCTTAAATTTTCTCTATGTTCTTGCTCTCTCTCTCTCTCTCTCTCTCTCTCTCTCTCTCTCTCTCTCTCTCTCTCTCTCTCTCTCTCTTAGTCCTTCTCTCTCTTCCTCTCACAATCCCTACAATATGTAAAATTGGTGCTGGAATTTCTCCAGTATTTTTGAAATAGGATTTAAATATATCCGCTAAAAACTTCAGACCCGTTTTTCTCGCTTTCCACCAAATGTTACATACGTCCATTTGAAAAAGTACTCGAGAAATACTGAAAATAATGGTGTATCGAACGCTCCCGTATCAGATGAGGCTATTTATAGAGGTATAAATAAAGTCTTGAAAATATGTGTGTAATAAGCTTATGAATAAGTATTTTATCATTCCTCAAAGAATAAATACGTCAGATCCTGAAAATGGATTTATGGAGCAAATAGAAATTAGCAATGCACCGGTTTTCAATAGCACTACTTCACATAGCATTGGGCTGTACATAAAGCTAATAAATATAACATATTAAATGTGTGTATTCAGGATCAAAACTCTAGCTCGATAGATTTTGATACAACCTGTCGAAAGGTGTTGTCGAAGCCAAAATGCCGGCAGATTGAGACTGAAATGCAATAGCAAGTGTCAAGTAATATACTATTTTATTCTAAAGTTTTTCTCCTGTTCTATTAGGACTTGACTTTCCACTTGATTGTCTTCAAAAACGGTCCACGGTAAAAAAGAAAAAATTTGAGAACACCGCCGTAACTAGCCCCAAGCTCCTCTATCTCGTCATTGTGCAAGTGTAGTCGTACAGCTCCAAAACAAAAAAAAAGAAGCGCGGGTGTTTCACTGCTCCTTCTCACTATAACACCACCTGCAACCAAACAAAAAGATCTGACCTGCTACCGCAGTGTGGGAATGAGAACACAATCGAAAAACACATTGTATGAAATAGCTTAACCTTACTTTTCCGACTACTAAACGAGCCTGCTTATTTGAAGCTAGAAATTTGGGCAATAATCCCTTCTATTCCCGTCAAAAAGGAAATGGTACTAAAATATGTTTCATTTCAAAAACAAGTTGACGAAAACAAGCCAAGCTCCTTTGGTTTGATTTTGCCTCTGTGGTTGTTGATGAGCTGTCAGAAATCTGAATTGATTAAATACTTGGTATGTGGTTATGCATAGAACTCTGCACGCTGTAGGTTGAAGACATCTATACCGACATAATCGAACCGCTGTAAATATTTAGTATGGATAGTTGATCGGTAGCTGCTTTTCTATTACACACACATCTTTTTCAAAGAAACAGTAATATAAATATAAAAGCCATGCCTACTCTAATCGAATGTTGTGCCGGCGCCGCTTCGTGAATGTTAAAACCTTCTTTCATCACACATAAGGCCAAACTTTTGGGAAAAGTTTAGAAGCAGAACAAATAAAAGGGATGAATATATTAAATTTGTAAGCTTAGATTATATAAAGAATGTCAATCAGCACTCGCTCACCATATTTGCCGATCACAATGATTGAATAATTGGTTGAAGCTCCCATCCATGGGGCATATTCCATCCTTAACACACAGAGCAAGAGGGTGACGTGACGTCATATTTTCGTAGCCAACATAAGAACTTTGCTTGTAACGAAATTAATTCTAAATACGAACGAGGAGCACTTTAGTTTACATCAAATCAGTTAGTGTTCATTGTTTTCTTTTGTTTACTGCTACTATTGTTTGCTGATGACATTTTAAGCGATTTTGACGTTGTCAAACTGACCCCCATCGATCGGTGGAAAAACGATGTTGCCTATTGTCAAACTCTGTATGTAGAGATAGGGATGCCAGTTGCCTGACACAGACACTTACGGCATTCTGGCATGACCTCTTCAAAACCAGCCGCATATGAAAAACACTTGAGATCGGACGAATTCAATCACTACCACAGATATAAAACCACCATATTCCTACTGTGTTTAGCCGAGACATGACGATGCGAAACATTTCTCACGATGCTGTGACTGTTTATTCGTGCTTTTTTTTTGAACACATTCAATATTGCAGGCATGCAAATAAACTCAAGCTCATCATTTCGTTACCTTGTAATCTACCTAACAGCTACACTAAATCGACCTGAAAACGTTAAACGAAGATGTTAATAAGGAGTTAAAGTAAGTAAAATGATCCTACCGTTTCTCCAAAAAAAATAAACCTCCATGGAAGCTGGCACGTAGAATCTACTTGTAGAGTTCAGCCCAAATGGATGGTACTTTCGGATTCGATTCAAACTAGATTAATTCACTTTTGTGTTCGGCCCGTGTGACTAGCAGCGTTCTATTTATTGATCCGTTCTCGGGTACAGTTACACTTTCACTGCCTGCAATTGCAATCGCTACGACCTGCAAACCCTACTCGCTCTCTTTCTCTCTATCCCGATGTCTCAGCATATTATTTCAAAGGGCATGAGAATGCTAATTATCTCTACTCTACATCCCTCACCTGGTCCATATTACATGTTACAAAGAGATTAAGCAAATAAAGATAGTAGAAAAAACATATTTATCTGGTTATTCGCTATATCGTGCTGGAATTTCAATGGATCTTTTGGGTCGTTTGGTGGGTAATCCCTTTGAATCTTGATTTTGAATCGTCTCAGTCGCTTGTGACTCAGTATCTGCCGTGGTTGGTAATTGCAGCAATTCGTCTTGGTCATGTGGGATGGGCCATTTTTTCAAATGAGGTACAGGGCGTCGATATTTCACTCCATCTTTGCTCAAGACAACTACGTCACTACCGCTCTTCTGAATCACTGAGTACTTTTCAGAACGAAAATTCGGTTCCAATTTTCCCGTTTCATAATTTTTGATCATGACTGTATCTCCAACGGCTATTTCTGCCTCTTTGGTGTTCCGTCGTTTGTCGGCATATAGTTTGCCTTGCATCTTTTTTATAATAGGTTTGTTCCAGTACACGGAAGTCACTCCCTGTTGCTCCGGAGCAAAAAATTCTTGCTCCTTTTCACTCCGATTTGCTACCAGAAGATGAAAAAGAAAAGAAGATAATATAGGAACGATTTTCTGCCTGTTTGCTCCGGAGTACTTCCAGTTTCTCCTGGTACTGGAACAAACCTAATGTCTCTATCTCTGATTGCCTCATCGCGCTTCCACTACGGTTCGGTTTTTAATGAAGGCAGCAGATCCTTCACCGGTCTTCCAGTGAGCAGCTCCATCGGTGACTTACCAGTAACAGAATGCGGTGTAGTATTATATGAATATACGTATTCGTTTACTGCTTCTCTCCAATCATCTTTCATTGATCTGGCAATCCGTAAGGCTCGCAGGATTCCCTGGTTTTGTCGTTCAACTAAACCGTTCATTTGGGGCTAGTACGGTATAGTTCGGGCTAGTCGAATATTTTTGCGGGTACAATAGTTTGAGAACTCTTCGCTGGCAAAAGGAGGTCCATTGTCAGATCGAATTGTTTCAGGGTATGTGTGCTCTCTAAACACGCGCTCCAAAGCCTCGATGGTCTTGGTTGCAGTTGTTGTCTTCATTTCAATAACGATCAGAAAACGGCTGTAGTAGTCAACCACAACCAAGAAAGTCGCACATTCTTTGGCAGAGAAAAAATCCAGTGCCAAATCCTGCCATGCTCGATCAGGCATTTCTTTACGCAGCATTGGCTCTGGCGGACCTTGTAGCCTCACCGAAGCACAACCAGCACATTCTTGCATCCGACTCTCTACGTCACGGTCCATATACGGCCACCAGACCTTCTCTCGAAGATTTCGTTTCATTGAAACCACTCCAGGGTGGCCTCGATGCGCGATATCCATCGCTCTTTGTCGCAGTTTTGACGGGAGGATGATTCTGTCATCTCTCACTACTACACCATCTATGAAACCTAGTTCTTTTGCGAAAGCCTGATAAGCAACCAAATTGGACGGCCACACTTCTGTTTCAATAGATTTAACAACTTCTATTAGCACTTCATCTAAAAGAGTTTCCTTTTTAATCTCGTCTAGCGTAATAGCGGATAGCCCTTCGCCAATTTCACAAACGTAGTATTCAGATGATTCATCGAATGGTTTGTCTGACTGCGTACATAGCCTCGAGAAGATGTCGGAGATGTTGTCGGATCCAAGAATGTACGCCACTGTGAAGTCGTAGGGCTGAAGGCGCAACGCCCACGCCTCGGCACGTGTACATGTTCGTTTCCCATCTTGATGCTTTCCACCAAATATATACTCCAGTGTCTTATGATCAGTATAAACAGTGAAGTGTATACCAAACAAGTAAGAATAGAATTTCTCTACAGCCCAAACGACAGCTAGGGCTTCACGCTGGGTTTGGGGGTAGACTCTCTCTGCTTTCGTGAGTCCCTTTGACGCAAAGCTGATGATTCTTGGATTACTTAAGCTATCTCATTGTGTCAAGACTGCACCAAGACCAACGGCGGATGCATCCCCGTACAACTCGGTTTGATCTTTAGGATCAAAGAAGCCTAAACGGTGAACGGTGCTAGATAATTCGCTGCGCAGGTCGTTAAACGCATTTTGCTGCTCTGAACCAAATGACCCCATGGGATGTGACCTGAGTTTCGTTGGTCACAATAAATCCGTGGTCACTGGGCCAGCTTAATATAGACCCCTAGAAATTTTGTTATATTTGTAAATGTGAAATAAATCTCATAGCTTCCATGTCTCCATGTTTGATGGTTGTTTATTTTATGTTTAGTAGTCTTCGGTTGGTGCCCGTCAGTATTTATTTATTTGCTTGTTATTTATTTATTTATTTGTACATTCGCTTGTTATTTATGTATTTCCCTGTTATTTATTTATTTATTTATTTATTTATTTTCACTGTTTATTTACTCAATTATTTATATTATATGTCAGATAGTTTATTTACATTTTTTGTTCATTTGTTCATTTTGTGAAAATTATACAATGTAAAGGTTATGCATGCAACCAATCCGATCTAAAAATTCAAATAAACTTTTTATCGGGGCACCAACCCATACATGTTTGTAAATAATGTTTTCCTTTGAGACGCGATATACAAGAAGAGGTCATTGATCGAGAGTGGAGATGGTTTCCGGGGCAAGGGGAAATAAAAAGGTCTAAAGCTTAACGAGTTTCTAGAGCTCGTCCAAGCACTGAGTCATGCTGAGCAGATTTCAGAAAGAGAGTTGTTCGAATCAGCCATACACTTGTTCACCGGGTCAGCCTTAAAGTGGTACATGACTCAAAGGTCCACGAATAGGCTTCTGAACTGGCAACACTTGGTGTTCGAACTTAGACGTACATACATGCATCCTGATCTGGACGCGCTTATAAAGATGAAAATCTATCAACGATGTCAGCAGAAACACGAGTCTTTCCACGAATTTTATTTCGAAATGGAAAAACTGTTTCGTAGTGTTTAATATAACATTCCACTAAGTCGCTCAAAACAGTGCTTTTGTTAAAGTGTTTCGCAGTATGAGCGAACAGATTCCAGATTACGAAAAAATCCAAATTTTACAGCAGAATATGCGCGTTGACTATAAGCGACAGTTAGCGTTCATTCCGATTGTAGATTTGCAGACACTTGTGGCCTCGGGACAGAAGTTAGATTCGTTGAACTTCTCGGCTTACAACAAAGTTTTCGGAACCGAGAAGACGGTGAATGCCGTTGAAGTACAAAGGTGAATGCCGTTGAAGAAAGGAAAGAAGAAGAAAAAGAATAACCAGTTTCAATCTCAGCCACAAGTGTCTGACGGCACTACAGCAGCAGTTTCGCAACAGCACAACCAAAATAGGAACAACAATACTCAGTCCTATACTCAAGATTCTTCGAATCGACCAGGTCCGTCTTCTGCTCAAAACAACCAGAGATTTCCGAATTCTCATCCACCTTCAGGACCGTCGAATGCTTCAAACCAGCCGCAAGCAGGGCCGTCTGCTACCTCAGTTCGTCCCCAACTTACCCTAGAGGAGGTTATAAACCGACATAACCCTCCACCGATAAACACCTGCTTCAAATGCGGTAGGGTTGGCCATCACATGGCAATGTGTGACAAGCAGCTTGCTATTCTTTGCGCGAACTGTGGCCTTCGGGGATTCCCTACAAATTTCTGCCCGTTTTGTCTAAAAAACGGATCTCGAGCGAACGAAAATGGCCGTCCGCAACCCCCGAACGCGTAAATGTTTCAAAGTCTAGCTGGCGGAGTCCTCCACCTTTCTGGGAGCCCGCCGCCTCGAATTTGTACGAAAGGTCCGTCGATGTATGTCAAATTGTTTACCCATTCCCTAACGATAATCGACCTTACGCACCTGTAAAAGTTTACGGGATGGCGATACGAGCCCTTCTCGATAGTGGAAGTAACCACACTCTCGTAAGCGAGAAGTTTTTCTCCCAATTGAAAACCAAAAAGTTAAGCCGCCCGTCGGGGAATGTAGCGCTTCGCTCGGCCAGCGGTGACCCTCTTGAAATCAAAGGTCAAGCACAGTTACCCTTTCTTTTTCAAGGGCGCATTCGAATTGTCTCTACATTGGTTCTTGCGAATCTTTCAATTCCGTGTATTTGAGGTATGGACTTTTGGAGAAAGTTCCAAATCCAACCGACGATGCCATCACTGGAGAATGAAAACGTTGCTCAGATTGACCAATCTCAGTCAGACTCGACTCTAACCGAGGAAGAAAGACTGATGGTTGAGTGAATCAAGTCGTTGTTCCTAGCGGCTGGTGATGGAGAGTTGACGCTGACCACTGGCGCACAGCACCGTATCGTGCTGAAAGAGGAGTGGAGAGATAAGCCTCCTGTCCGCCAGTTTCCGTATGTCATGTCTCCTAAAACACAAGGGCTGGTAGCAATCGAGCTCCAGACATTGCTAGATGAGGAGATCTTGGAAAGAATCAATTCTTCCTGGTCCTTGAACTGCGTTCCAGTGATTAAACCCAACAAAGTTCGGCTCTGTTTAGAAGCGAGGAAGATAAACGAACGGACAGTGCGGGACGCCTACCCCTTACCACACCCCGGTCGGATACTCGGTCAGTTGCCAAAAGCGAAGTATCTCTCTACGATTGACCTGTCAGAAGCCTTTCTGCAGGTGCCTCTCGAAGCGAGCTCGTGAAAGTATACGGCGTTCAGTGTACAGGGAAAGGGTCTATTTCAATACACCCGCATGCCGTTCGGGTTAATAAACAGTCCAGCAACGTTAGCCAGACTGATGGACACCGTTCTCGGTCATGGAGCGCTAGAGCCGTACGTTTTCGTTTACCTTGATGATATCGTCATTGTAACCGAAACGTTCGAGCAGCACATGCAACTTTTGCAGGAAGTTTCGAATCGGTTGAGGAATGCCAACCTCAGTATAAACCTGGACAAATCACGATTCGATGTGTCCGAGATTCCCTTCCTGGGATATCTTCTGAGTTCAGACGGTTTGCGAGCAAATCCCGACAAAATTCGACCAATTGTCGAGTACGAGCGACCAAATACAATAACTAATCTCAGAAGATTCCTAGGAATGGCGAATTATTACCGGAGGTTCATACAGGACTTCAGCGGAGCAACAGCCGCCTTGTCAAATCTACTTCAGGCGAAGTCCAAGATGATCCAGTGGAACGATGCCGCAGAAGCTGCCTTCTGCAATATCAAAGAACGTCTAATCTCGTCGCCTATTCTGGGAAGTCCTGACTTTTCGCGAGAGTTTACGGTACAGACCGACGCCAGTGACGTTGCCGTTGCGGGAGTGTTAACCCAGGAACAGAACGTCCAAGAGCGCGTCATATCTTATTACTAAGATATGACGCGCTCTTGGCCGTTCTGTTCCAGGATTAACACTCCCGCAACGGCAACGTCACTGGCGTCGGTCTGTACCGTAAACTCTCGCACAAGTTAACGACTCCACAGAAAAACTACCACGCGGCTGAAAAAGAAGCCTTGGCGGCGATGTTAGCTATTGATGCTTTTCGTGGGTATATCGAAGGTTATTACTTCAAGCTCATCACCGACTCGTCTGCATTGACTCACATTCTAAACACAAAATGGAAGGTGGAATCTCGGTGTAGTCGATGGTCGCTGAATCTACAACAGTATGACATGTCCGTCAAACACCGTAAAGGCAAAGAAAATGTTGTCCCAGACGCGCTTTCTAGAAGCATAGCAGCAATCATCGATTTGTCCGCGTCATCCTGGTATCATTCCACCATGCAAAAGGTGCTTGGCGAACCAAACCTTTACGTCGACTTCAAGGTTGAGGATGGAAGACTCTATAAATTCATTTCAGTACCAGACTGTCCGTACGACCAGCGCTTTGAATGGAAATCGATACCGACGACAGACGAAATCCCTATCAGGAATCAGTAGCATCTGGCTCAAATGGCACGTTCCCCAAGTTGATCGGAGATTTGTGCCTTGCCAAGAATCGTCTTTTCATCATTTTCCTGATGGGAAGGATTGGGGAAGTGGTAAGGTTAGGGGTAAGGAAAACAACGACACAGAACAATTAAAACAGAGCATTCTGCACCCCCGGAGTGATGCTGAACGATCTGCAGGTGCTACAACAGCAGGAATAAAACTTCCAACCCCCGGAGGGATTTAGAACCTCTACTCAAACAGTGAGCGGATATATCAACATCCCCGAGGGGATATTGAGATAACAGAACGACAACACCCCCGAAGAGATATTGTCATTCAAATACGGCTAAAAAACCATAGCTCTTTACCACACTGGGTTAGGAACAAAAGCATATCTTTCAATTTCAGCTCTCTGTACATAGGTTCATCTATGTATGGAGAACCAAAAATCCGGATGCTCAATTGCATTAATATAGGGCAATTGCATATCAAATGATATGATGTTCCGTAATCGGATTCACAAAGATCACATGAATAATACTCAGCGCGCTGAATAGTAGCCATGTGATAATTGAGTTTGCAATGTCCAGTCAGTGCCCTGACCAGAATACTGCAGTTGTGCTTGGAAAAATGCAACAAATTTCTTGACATTTTCGGACTCACATCCGACAGAAAAGCCTTTGTTTGAACGCAAATTTGCAAGCTACGCCAATGGTTGGCATGTTCGAATGCAGCCCAAGAGCGAATCTTGTGCTTTATCCAACTTATTGACAGTGGTAGAACTGGTTCTGAACCAACGAAATCAGTCGCAGCGCCAGCTCTAGCCAATTCGTCCGCCCATTCATTTCCAGTAATACCGGAATGACCGGGTACCCATAGAAGGTAGATAGACTTTGAAATGCTAAGTTCTTCGATTTGAGTTCGACATGCGATTACTAATTTCGATCTCGAATCTGCCGAACTAAGTGCTTTCAGGGCAGCCTGGCTGTCAGAGCAAAAATAGATTCTTTTACCGCAGATTCCCTGTTGAAGTGCGGATTGTACGCCACACAGAATCGCAAAGATTTCTGCTTGGAATACGGTACAGTATCTACCAAGCGAATGAGATTGGTTTAATCTCATCTCATGACAATAGACACCAGCACCGGCTCGGCCCTCCAATAAAGAACCGTCCGTATAACAAACTACGTATTCTTCAAGTTGTCGCTCCATCCAGCCAGACAGCCATTCCTCACGAAGAGGAATTCTTACATTGAAAGTTTTAGAAGGAAAACTACATTTGTTTATTTGTTTATTTGTTTGTTGTATTCCAACTGACCTTTTTGGTCTTATTGAAAATTTAGCTTAAAACTATTGACAACATATTTCATAAAAATCAATTATTAAATCTAGCTCACATCAAAACAGTTAAAAACATTATCTAACTTCAACAAAAATCTAAACATCCTTTCACAATTAAACTACACACTACATTACATATTACAAATTACATCTAATCACAGTTCAATTACATAAATTTGCGAAGTCCTCTGGTTTCCAGGTTTCACGATGAACGAATTCTCTGAACTTCAATCCACGAGGCCACGATGATGCTTGCAAAGCTTTTGATTTCCACCTTTCGATCAAAACAACCTTAAACGATGCGTAATCAAGCGTATTGCAATCCTTCCATTTCGGTACGAGTTTGGTTGTTTCGATATCACTGGTACAGCTGATGCCAAGAGAATGAGATACCATTAACGATATTTCATTCTCTGAAACCTTACTATCAACATTTGACAAGTAAAGTGCGATTTTTTTATTTTTTTCTTCCGTTGGTCTAGTGAATGATGATGATCCGAGCGATTCAGTAGCTTTTGTTGTATTTATTCTGCTTATACTCGATTTCATGTTACTTCGTAGTACGGTTGTTGATACAGGAGTCGAGTGGCTATTTCCAACATCTTTATCCGAAACAATCATTGAAAGTGTATTAAGAATTTCGTTGATCTGCTGCTTCATCGACGTGATTTCGTGTTCGACTGTGGCTGGCGGTTTTACCGGAAAATTCATTGTTTCGCGTAATTTGAAAAATATGCACGCACAGTCGTCACAAAGCCAAATAACATTATTGGAGAATGAATTAATTTGATTCTCTGTGAGATCTACGCACGTAGCGTGGAATCGTTTAGCGCATCTTCCTTCACATACTGCGTATAAATCTGTGTTAGCGTCGATGGATAAACAACACTTCTTGCATTCCATTATGCGATCGAAACAATAACAGCACAATTCACAACAAGAAAGCGTATTTCAGTGGTAAAAATTTTCGAGTTTTTCAGCTTTTCACATCTCAAATCACAGAACTAGGTCCTTAAATCAATTGGTCAATAAAAGCGGAGACGGTAGAGCAAATTTTCTGCTCAAATAACGAAATTGAACATAGTCAAATTAATCAAAAACCGAGAGCGGTAAAACACACAGCCAATGCGTAACAACACCACCGAATCAATTGTGAGTGTAAGGTCACTGGGAGCAAGTGTATATTCATCCCAAGTAACCATTTGGGGCCACAGTCTTGTGTGGCTAGTTACACGATCTATTGGGTTACTGTTCCAGAGCCCAGTAACCTTAAGACGGTATGCACAAGAAAGTGCTTCTTGTTTCAGAAACACATGTAGTGGTTTTATGTTCAAGAGTGCCTCGAGAGCAGCAGTAGGTGTTGTCGAGAACGCACCACTCATCGCCATCAAGACCATCCTCTGAAGATGGTTAAACTTTGATTGGATTGTCGTGACTTCTCCCTTCTGCCACCAAACAAGGCACCCGTATGCCAGTATTGGTCTAACAATTGTTGTGTAGATCTACTGAATGTACTTGGGTTGAGTCCCCAAGATTTGCCGAAAGCCCGTCTACATTGGCCAAAGGCCATGCAAGCTTTCTTGATCCTGAAATCGATGTGAGCTGTCCAATTAAGTTTTGAGTCGAGAATAACCCCAACGTACTTAACTTGATCTTCGACAATAATTTCAGAGTCAAAAAACTGCAATGGACGAACTCCGGTTGTAATCCTTCGTTGCGTGAAAAGCACCATTGAGGTTTTATTTGGATTAACTGATAGTCCAACATGAAGACACCACCGCTCAACAACATATAACGCTTTTTGCTTCAAATCAAAAAGTGTGTTAATGCAAATACCGGTGATCATTCTATGATAATCATCGGCGAAACCATACGTCGGAAACCCAAGCTCATTTAGTTTTCTCAACAAGCTATCGGCGACAAGGTTCCATAGAAGTGGTGACAGCACACCACCTTGAGGACATCCGCAGACACTCAGTTTCCTCATCTCTATTTGTCTTAACGATGAGCACAGATGTCGGTTGCTAAGCATTGCGTGTATCCAGTTCGTGATATATGAAGGTACTCCATGATCTCGTGCTGCTTCCAAAATGGATTCGAAAGACACGTTGTCAAAAGAACCTTCAATATCGAGAAAAACTCCTAAACTTGATTGCTTTTGTGAAAAAGCTTTTTCAATGTTGTAGACAACATTGTGTAACAGGGTGGTAGTAGACTTCCCCCGCTGATATGCATGTTGCATTGCATGCAGCGGGTGCTCGCCCAAGCTACCATCCCGAATGTAGTGATCGATTAAACGTTCCACTGATTTGAGAAGGAAGGAGGTCAGACTGATCGCACTAAAGCTCTTTGCCTCCTCATAAGTGACGCGGCCACCTTTGGGAATGAATTTGACAGTTATTTCCATAACTGACATACTTCAACCCGCCGGATGCCACGCGGCCTCTAGGCTGGTTTTGTCCGGAGAAATATAATAGAGTTATCAACCTCCTAGTGGACCACAGCCAGTTACTGGGGAGTTCGCCCGGCTCTTCCCAGGCTCCGTTCGCCATTGAGAATATTTTAAACCCCCTCAACAATTTTACCCATAGCACGGGTTGCATGACACTATGGAATTGGGGTTCCCTGTTTGGTGTTACCACCGGAACAGGTAGTCCGTAGTGTAATTCTTAGCCGGTTGAAACAACCACTACCGACACTACACGGCTTATCTAGGCTGTTCGGAGAAAGAAGCTGACATTGATGGACACCTCCCATAGATGGCCGAACAGCCAATGAAGAAGCATAGCAGCAATCATCGATTCGTCCGCGTCATCCTGGTATCATTCCACCATGCAAAACGAACCAGACCTTTACGTCGACTTCAAGGTTGAGGATGGAAGACTCTATAAATTCATTTCAGTACCAGACTGTCCGTACGACCAGCGCTTTGAGTGGAAATCGATACCGACGACAGACGAAATCCCTAAGATTCTTCAACAGTGCCATGACGACTGTTTCCATCCCGGACAGGAGAAAACCTTGGCTCGCATTCGTCAGCGTTACTACTGGCCGAAAATGATTTCTGAAATTCGGCAGTACGTTCAACAATGTGGTACCTGTAATGAAGTGAAAGCATCATCAGTTGCAGTCAACCCACCGATGGGCCACATGAAACTCGCCACACGGCCATGGCAGATAATTTCAGTAGATTTCATCGGGCCACTTCCCCGCAGTCGTAGAGGAAATCAACACATTTTGGTTATTTCGGACTACTTTTCCAAATGGGTCATAGTTCACCCTATGAAAAAAATCAGCAGTTCCACACTATGCACAATTTTACGAGAACAATGGTTTCACCGAAATTCCGTTCCGGAGATCATTATAAGCAGTACTAACAACGACAGTAGTTTCCTTTCGAAGGAATTCAAAGAGCTACTAGACCGTCTCAAGATTGCGCATTGGTTAAACTCTCGATACCATTCGCAGGCGAATCCGGTAGAGAGAGTTAACCGAACCATTAATGCTGCCATCCGAACATATGTTAAAGACGATCAGCAGCTCTGGGATACGCGATTACCAGAAATTGCAGTTATTTTAAACACAAGTGTTCACTCTTCGACAGGCTGTACACCGTACTTTATCACGCACGGTCACGAACTGTCCGAACGCGGCACGGACCATAAATTGGCCCGTCACAATGAATCACTTACCCCAGAGCAACAAGCCGATCGTCAAAAACAGATGTTCAGCAGCATCTATGACCTAGTAAGCCTTAACCTGCAAAAAGCACACGAATCATCAGAGCACCGTTATAATCTTCGCCATCGAAATTTCGCCAAATCGTTTAGGCAAGGACAACTTGTGTACAGGCGAAATATGAAGCAATCCAGTGCTAGCGAGGGTTACAACGCAAAATACGGTCGTCAGTTTCTCCCTTGTAGAGTAAAATCAAAAATAGGATCTTCCTCCTACGAACTGAAGAACCTTCACGGAAAAAACCTCGGTATATGGCCAGCAGCCCACACCAAACCGGGTTAATGTTTGGCTAATTGTCGGATGTTATCAAAACACGAAGGGATAATTCAACGCTTTTTCTTGAAAAGGCCGATACTAGCAGTGACACCATTCAAAGAAAATCAACAGTGAATATTTCCAGACTTGGTTTTATTTCCTATTTAAGAGCTATTGTGTTTTTTACATCCTAGATTGCATGATTCAGTGATCGAAACCCAAAACTTCATAAAGTATTTAAATTTATTAAATTAAAATTTGTTTTTGCTATTGAAATTGAGAAAATGATAGTATCGCCCCTTTGGCGATTGTTTACTTTTTCGGTCCCACCTATCAGCATTAAAGTATCGCCCTTACGATTTTTTACAATAACTAGGGGAGACTGAGGAGACTTGATCCCCTTTTTTATTTTTCAGTTCAACTCCGTGGAATGATAAAAAAAACTATGTACTTTTTTGTAGTTTTATATTGTTTCTAGGGATGACTAATAATCATAAAAAAATTACATGGAAATATTATACTGGACATGAGCTATGAGCATTTCTGGAAAACAACAAAAAAATGGAAAATTCTTAGATTAGTGGAGACTCGATCCCTAATTTGGGGACACTTGATTCCTTTATGAAAACGTGTTTAAAAGAGCATGTAGGGTAATAAGCCTATTTTTGCCTTGTTTCTACTATCATCCTACCCATCTGAAGCCTTTGGTTAGAGCAGCGTCTGCCATCTTTGCTCAACGCATTGACTCAAATGGTATTGCGATAATGGGGGTACTCGATTAGAGATTTTGCTGCGCTCAAACAGAAGATTTTCACCATTCTCAAGACAATTTTGTTATTATATTGGCTCTTAATAAGAGGCGAATGACCTTAACTTTAAAACTTCTATAATCGAAATAAAAAAATGGACCTTAATAACAAATCAAAGAAGCTGAAATAATAAAATTTTTGTAGTAATAATGTGGTACCCTTCTTAATAGGGCAAAAACGGGCACATGTCCCCATTCAATTTTATAAATGGATTGTAGTATTGATTAAATTGTTATGATTAGATATTGTTATTTTTGTTACTACATATTACGCATCTCTCACCTGATTTTTTTTACGAATTCCCCAAATCTCCGTGCAATTATTTGAAAGCTGTCTTTATTATGGTTGAGGAACGTCAAATGCGGGATGAATGGTTGCTACGTATACTGTAGTAAACAATTACAGTTATGTTTCTTTACGATGAAGCGTTCATTTTTGACATTTTTTATGACAACAATGACTTCAATTGTTCTGGTGTGAATTTGGTTATTTTCAGTGGTGTGTATGAAGTATGGCGAAGGGGATCAAATCTCCACGAATTTGAAGGGATCAAGTGAACCCATAGCATCTATTTCAGCAAACTTTAGTAAAAATATAGTTGAACAAAAGAATCAGCTCAATCATAACGTATTCATATAATTGACATTCTCCTGTAATTCTGTATCCGAAAGTAGAGTATGTAGTGGGTGATTTTATCAATTTTATAAAAGTTTGAAAATTTGAAAAATAAATCTTCTTCAGTTCTTCTGAGACTTTTTTTTAAATCGGTAAAAATTCGGTTACACAAAAGTCCAATTTCTTTTTTCTGTGTTAATGAAATTTATGTTTAGATAAAACTACGCAACTTTATAGTATATTCGATTAATGTATTCTGATCCGGCTTTGAGTTACAATGATGGGATCAAGTCTCCCCGGGGATCAAGTCTCCCCGGGGATCAAGTCTCCTCAGTCTCCCCTACCGTTTTACACCACCGATTTCGTCCGGATTTTTTCAATAGCGATCATTGTTACTATTTACAGCTGGTATCAGCTTGATAATCCTAAAAAAATACGAAAAAACAGCTTCGCCTCTAAACTGCTAGCAAAAAAAAGAATCGCCCTGTTTGTTTGCATGGAGTGTGGAGGGAACTTTAAACTTTAAATAAACAAACAAAAATACAGTTTCGCCCGTTGTATTTTTGCTGTAGTTTAAGAAAGCAATATCGTAGAATCCAAATTTTAGGTTAATTTGTTGCGTTTCAAAGCCCTCATTCGCATGTATGAAAAAAAGCTTTAAAGTAGTTTAAACTGGAAAAATAAGTTGTTCCCACTTACCTGGCATTGGCAACAGTGGCATTGCGCATGAGAAAGAGACGTTAAGAGTGAAGTTAATGTGATGCAGCTTTGCCGCATAGTCGAGTCCAAGGATTCGCTGTGGCGGAAAGCCGCGGAGAAACCGCCGGATGAGGTGGTTTTGATCTTGCTATCGAAGGGTACAATCAAATCTGCAATCCACTCGTTTGCCCGCTATACTTAAACATAGGGGCTATCCTTAATTTAAGACCGACAAAAAGCGATGTTACGTAGTCACATTAGGCATAAATAATGTTTTACTTAGTAACAATGGCGGCCCTTACACGTTCAAAACTTTTGTCAATACGCAGTATTGACGATATTGTTACAATCTTTCAATCGCATTTGAAATCCACATCGTCAATACAACTTTTTTCCATTACACGTACAATACTTTTGTCAATACTCTCTAGTATCACAGAGAACAGACGTCCACCTTCAGTATTCACTAGCGGCACTAGTGTTTATCCTATATTAATTCAAATGTTTACACACGTTTTTTAAATATTGTTGTTCGATCATGGATGTCTGTTCTCTGTGCTAGTATTGTCAAAAATATTGAACGTTTAATTACGGATAATAGGATAATATTTATTAACTGTTATGTGTCCAACAAAAAAACACCTTTAACAGGCCAACGTGGGTACCCGGGTACCCACAAACTGAAATGCTAACTATGGCTTCCTTTATCCGATTTGGACACTTTTAGATTTTTTGGATTCAGGAACTCGTCCACTTTTCGATTTGTAAAATCGAACAGAATGAATGGATATGGTGCTTGGTAATCCGGATTTTCCGGAGTAATGTACTAGGGTATAATTTGTAAATTTTAATAATGTCCCAGCAACATGAATATCAAAACTATTCAAATTGTCTCGGAAGTCAGTTATTTGTTGTTACGGAACCCTATGGCAATTTGAAAAATGGAATTGGAATGAAATGGCCACTCACGGCCCCACGGGACCTGCTCCGGAATGTCCGTTCCGGGGCCAAATCACCAAATGGTTCGAACACCACGAGATACAGCCTACTGATACAATTCCAAGAATTTTGATACCCATATTGCTAGTATTCCATTGAAGTTCACAAATAGTATCCCAGTACTGGAACCTGCTTCCGGAAATCCGGATTCCCGGGAACTGAATGAAGCAACTCGATTAATTTTTACCAAGTCCAAAAGCGGATGAGTTCCTGAATCCAAAATACTCAAAAGCATCAAAATCGGTTGGAAATTACATTAGTTATTGGCATATCAGTTTTGTGGGTACCCGGGTACCCACGTCGGCCTGTTACGTAGTAAAAATATTCAGGAGCCCCTCCTATCTCCCCTCATAACTATCTCAACAATATTATTACCCCAAAAGCTTGACTTAGTGAAGTTCTAAAATGTCACAAAGTTTCAATTTTCAGCTATGGATAAAACATAGGAATTCCATTAATTGAAACCCGGGTACCCGGGTACCGCGTCGGATACATAACGGTTAACAAAAATATAATATTGTCAGTACCGATTCAAGTGCTGTCCGACTTCGACTCCGCTCAGTCGGACTTAAAATAGGGATAGCCCCTATGTTTCAATATACCGGGCAAACGAGTGGATTACAGGTTTGATTGCACCCTTCGATAGCAAGATCAAGACCACCCCGTCCTGCGGATTCTCAGCGACTTTGCGCCGCTTTGAACCCTTGGACTCGACTATGCGGCCAAGCCGCATCACACTACCATCGCCCTTAGCATCACTGTCTTATGCGCAATGCCACTGTTATAAAGGTAAGGGGGAAAACTTATTTTTCCAGTTTAAAACTACTTTAAAGCTTTCCCCCCGAGCTTTTGTTATTACTTGTTGTAAAATAGGTTGTAAAATAGGAAATTTACCATTTTTTTCAAAAAAGCTGCGATTCGGAACAATTACCACAATTTATTTTGCACATTCCAGAAAATACCTTTCTAGTATTAAGACATAATAGATGAAGTGTTCCTTAAAAAGCAAATTAGTGTTTTGTCCATTACGCGCTAGAAAAGTTGCCTGAGTTCGGGAGAACATTCTAAGCTAAAACTTTCTCTCCGTCAAGAAAATCCCCATCGACAAAATAATATGCTTCCGCAAAGTGATGTGTAAAATAAATGATTCTTTTTTTTGGAAATGCAAGCTCGTTGCAGGATTTTGCATCGAGTCTTTGGTAGAACAAGCATGTTTAGCGGTGAGCAACTGGATCATGTTTATTTTTTCGTGACGAGTTGAGATTATAGATTGTGACAGAATTGTTTGTGTTATGACGTCAGGTAAGGCAATGCAAGAGAATCAGAGACCAATAATGCTATAAAAATTAAATTGAACATTTCAAAATCCAATATTTAAAAAAAATTAAAATTTTTACGGTTAAAAATTGAAAATCTAAACAAGCTTAATAATTAAAGGAATAAGTGAAAACGGAATAAGTGAAAAGTGAAAAAAAATTGAAATTTTAAAAATCTAACGCTTTAAAAATATAAAAATGGTGTTCTTTTTTTATTTTTTTTTTTTGGTTTGCGAATTTAAAGGTTTTAAAATTATGAAACACAAGGTTTAACATGTTAAAAATTCAAATACTTGAAAATAAAAAAATTGAGATTAAAATAAAGGAAAATTTAAAAGTTTTAGAGAGAAGATAAAAAATTGGAAGTATTTAAAAATCGAACGATCTAGATACATAAAAATTTAAGAATCTAAGAATTTAAAAAATAGAAATTTAAAAATTTGGGATTCTAAAAATTCTAAAATTTAAAGATTAAAATTTAAATATTTAGAGACTTAATAATATGCAAATTTACAAATTTAAAAAATTCAAGGAATTAGAAATTTAAGAATTTAGCAAGAATTTAAAGATTTTAAAAGTTAAAAATTCTAACACTTTTAAATTTAAAAATATAGAAATGAAAAGAAATTTTTAATCTAAAAATTTAGGGAAACTATTTGTTTTTTAATTTAAAAACAAAAAAATACAAATTGAAGGATTTAAATGTTTAAAAATTTCAAATAATAAAGATTTAGACTTAGAAATATCAATATTGAAAAATTAAATAATTTTAAGATTTAAAAAAATTAAGATTTAGAAATTTTAGGAGTTCAGTAAAAATTGAGATAAAAAAAACTTAAGATATAAAAATTTAAAAATTAGGAAATTAAACATTCAGAAAATTTCAAAATTGAGATACTTAGAAATGCAAAAATTCGTTAACTTAAAAATTCAAAAGCTGAAAAATTCAACGATTCCAAGATTTGAAAACTTTTCATCCATTTAGAAATTTAAAAAATGTGAAATTCTGAAATTTTGTGGATCAGGAATTTGAAATTTTAAAAATCTAATGCTTTAAAATTTAGAAATCTAAAAATTTTGAAACATGAAAATTTAAAAATTTAAAATTCACAACTTTCAAAAATTAAGATTTAAAAAATCTAAAAAGTCAAAAACTCTACAATTCAAAAAATTGTAAATTAAGGAATTCAACAATTAATAAATGGAAACATTCAAAAATTTTAATATTTAAAGATTTAAAGGTCCAAAAATTTAAAGTTTTTGGAAATTTAAAGAATTTGAAAATTGAGAAACGCTAAGATTTGAAAGGTTAAAAATTTAAGAATGAAGAAAATTTAGATCCGAGGAGTTTAAATTTTTTATATCCAAAGAAGTTAAAATCATAAAATTTAAGAAATTAAAAAGCTAAAGGTTTGAAGCTTTGAATTTTATACTTTAAAAAAACATGCAAATTTAAAATTTAAAAAATAGGGAATTTATAAAATTAAAAATATCGAAGTTTGATAATTACCAATTTCATAAATACAAATTTATGAACTAAAATTATGAAAATATAATCATTATGAGGCTAACAAAATAGAAACGTATAAAACGTGAAATCTAAAAACATTAAAACAACGTTGATTAAAATATAGCAATGCAAAAATATAATATATTGAAATATAAAATAATTAAAATACAACAACATTTTTAACAATATTCAAAACTTTTTGATCGACTTAGCGGAATGTCACAATTAACCCTGTTAACTCAGATTGCGTTATTTCCAATATGGAAATAATAATGATAAACTGTTTCTTTTTACTATCAATCAGATAATAGTATTTCAACTATTACGTATAGTCTTCTTCAGTGTTCAATATCAGTCTACTGATATATTACACTGAACATATTCTATTGAGCACTGAAGAAGTCTTTACGTAATAGTTGAAATACTAGTATCTGATTGATAGTGAAAAGCAACAGGTTTTCATGATTATTTCTATAGTGGAATTAACCGGAAGATATCTGTCTTAACAGTATTAATTACAACAACATAAAATATAAACATATAAAAAATAAAGATATAAAAATACATACCAATATAAAACTTAAAAATATAAAAATCTAAAGATACAAAAATTAAAAAAATTTGAACATGAAAATTTAAATCGACTCGTATTAGGACTGGAGACCTCACAGTCTTTAGTAAAAACAAAACGTTCTAACTAATTTTCCTGCTCCAATACATTACATATTGTTATACACCTTCCCTCTTAAAACAAAATTTATTGAATGTCTCTTAACAATAACAAATTCTAAAGCTTATACAGTAGTGATTCGCTGGGTGGTCCGTTTTTTAGTTAGACCGTTGCCCAACTAAAAAGCATCTGAATGCCAAAATCTAATGTCAAATCTATTTTGACAATCAGTCTGACAAGAATAAGAGATGTGAAGAGATGTATTTGCACCACTCTTTGGAGAGCTTTTGACATCTGTCAGTCGATTCAACTAGCGAATCAAATTCGTTAGTTGGACAGAGGCTGTGGCCCAACCATCGGATTACGACTGCAATAGTCTGCCCGTGCTTTAGAAGTACTTATAGAAGCATATTGTCAGCTGTCTTCGTGTTTAAAAACGCATCACGAATATCTGAAACATGAAACGCGTATGCCTATAAAATATAGGTAGCTTCTTAGGCGTATTGCCCTGGGTATTTACAAATCGTCGAACATATTTTGATATGAGAATTCCATCCGTTTCGCCAACCCAACGCATAACTCAAATGATCACAAGCAGCACGTCGCACCCTGTAATGCTGAACTCTATTCAAATTTCCAAACACAAGCCACCTGAGTACAATACAATTCATTGTGTGCACGCACTTCTACATACTCGTTCGTGCATCTGTAGAACCTCACCCAAGAGAGTTTTGAAAATTCAGAATAAAAAATTATGACATAATACATGCTGTAATCATTTTTTTCATATTGTCGGGATCCTTAGGTGCCAATAAAAATATAAAACGATTGCATTTCATAAATTACTGTTAACTTTGTTTACTACTACTATAAGGATATAAACAGGTGTGTAAGGCGGCAATTTTTGTGGCATGTAGGTACCATTGTATAAAAAAATTGTATCTCGCTTCAATTTATTGCCACTTGGTCATGTCTTCTCATTAAGGATTCTAAACAAATATAAAAATATTAAAAAATAAGAACCACATAGAACTCGATTTTGCCAATTGTAGAATCTTAGCGCTTGGCCAAGTTACAAGATACTTGTAACTATTTTCAATCTCATAGTCGAATACATACAACCTTCCATTTAGTACAACGTAAGTTATTGATTGTCAGAAAATGACTCTCCGTATAACGTTGGATTCAGTTTTTTTTTCTAATTCCTGATAGCAATTAGACTACTAGATTGCTTGATGCCCCTGGAATTATTGATAATACTGCAAATGGTAACAGCGACGGGACCACTAATTCCAGAAGCCTATGGTGATTATTTTAAAATAAGTAGAATAATGATAATGGCGTTCATCTTTTCTATAGATTGGTGATGCTGGTCCAGAGCCCAGACCCAACAGCTGCTGACGGCGGAATGCATCGAAAACTACTACTACTACAGTGCATCGTCGATCATTATTCGCTTCCGGACGAGTGTACTTCGCGGAAAATCTTCTAGTAAAAATATGGAAGAGCTTTCAAACAATGATATGTATTTCTCAACAATATGTGTTGCTTAGTACCGATTTTCCTTCTATAAAAACTGGTATTTACCATTATAAATCATATTAAAACCTCTAACAAAACTGTTGGATTCAATAATATACGTAGTAGTCCACAGCGGCGTGTTTCGATCAACATAGAAAATAAACGATCCGCCTAATCTTTCACACCATCTGTTTGTAATGATCTTCTTTATTTACTTTACGCCACCTTCTAGCTGCCATCACAGTGCTTAAATTTTTGGTTGTCAATTCATACGGTAGGCTGGATCTACCTAGAATACTATTACCAGCATAATGCCCATAAAGTAAGTACAAAAAACAAACTAATTGGTGCCAATCAATATAACATTCTGCATTTTGTATTTTGGTAAAAACTACTCATATTACATTAGCAATTACCTAATTCTAGCTGCAGTTTTGTCGATGTGATTTTCTTAATTAATTAATAAGATATATCTAGGTTTCCCATATAAGAATAATCTCCAAAGTACCATTCGGAATTTGATTCGGAATCCTGAATGTAGTCAGTATGGTAAATGCAACAACCGACTCTGAAACCGATAGAATCGAAATCGGTTGTTGCATTTGCTGGGATTCCATACTGACTCCATTCAGGATTCCGAATCAAATTCCGAATGGTTGGACTGGGCAGTACGCATCGTTTGGATCATTCATGCAGTACCTAAATTTTGGGTTAACCACTCGAACTTTGGGTTATCCGCTCTGTACCCAACGCTTGGGTTATCCGTAACCCAAACTTTTGGTAGTCCTCACACTACCCAAAATTTAAGCTCATAGCGTGTTACCCAAAAGTGAGGAGATGCACTTTAGTCCATTTTGGGTAGGTTTCTACCCAAAATTAGGTAAAGGCTGGAAAGCGTGTAGATCTGTGCGATATTATTACGTTAAGTTCGAATGAGTTAACTCTGGGTATTTTCTAGTGAAAAATTTCAATCGTGAACCGGTTGAATTTTGGGAAAATACCGTTTCGAGTTATTCATTCGATTTTACTCAAATCGCTGACTCTCGAGTGAGAGTTACAGCTGATTATTAGTTATAGGGCGCCCTAGATTTAGTTGTACCGTGAATAGGTTAATAAAAGTGGAGTGTGTGAGAGTGTGCACGAGGATTTGAGTGATTGTGGGGGAGAATGAAAGGCATAGAATGAATGAAAAAGTGTGTGAAAATTCTGTGGTCCAAGTAGGTACTTGGGACAGTACATGGGCTCATGGTACATGGGAGATGAACAAGTTGATCTAATCTCCGTTCATAGTAAACACTGTAGATTGCATTAATTATGGTCAAAACTGGTTTTGACAGGATAAACTAGTTTGTGATTTCGTTCAACGCTTGGGATGATGGCTGAAACCTTTAATCTGACGCAACAAAAAAATCGCGATATTGACACTTGGCAGGACATTTAATGTTTGATTGAAGGCACTATTCTTTCCGATTTTGACATTTATCCCTGCATATTGTCCGTGCTCACTCTTCTAAAGTCGCGTAACTCGTAGGAAAGAGATCCTCTGGCCTTTGGAAAAATCATTTTACGAGTTAAAACTGATATTGGAGGAGAAGTAGTCGCATTCAACGTCGGCAGTACAGGATGGAAAAAAACACTTCGTTTTTTTACCCCGACTCCGGGAAGATTGTGACCTGTGTTTCGTTGGTCACAATAAATCCGTGGTCACTGGGCCAGCTTAATATAGACCCCTACAAATTTTGTTAAATTTGTAAATATTGTCAGTATATGTCCAAATGTGAAATAAATGTCATAGCTTCCATGTTTATTAGTTGGATTAGTTTAAAACTCACCCATTAGGCGGCGCAAAGGAGGATAAAACTTTCAGAATATTGTAGATCAATTTTTAAAGTCTGGTAATTAAGGTGACTGTAGGTGACGCTAGTAAGCACGTGTTCTGGGTGAGCACGCATTTTTTCAATTTCAGCATTTCAATATTTAGGCAGTTTTTAAAGGCGGTGTCTTCAACAAAATTGTTTGATAGGTCAAGGACTACCAAATGGTGACCGATTAGTTTGGTATACTCTCACTATGCGGCGTTAGTGGGTGTGGAAGCTTTCAGCATATGGTAGATTATGAGTTATCTCAGAAGTCTAATGAATTAGACAGATGGTGTTGTCGGAAAAGTTTTTGAGGAAGAATAAGGGCTACTCGATTATGAATAGATTATTTACTGCTCTGATTCTTGTTAATTTCATCTAAATTTCTGAAGTAGTCTCGAAACGGATAAGAGGATAAATTCATCAACCCATTCTCTGGCACATAATGAGAGTATTCAAAACCAATCTGCCATCATTAGACAGCTCTAGATCTACCGATAAATTTCACCTAAGAAAGTCTTCTTCTAAACTGTCTTGATTTTGAGGTAGTGAAATTTGTAAACTAAAATCCACGTTAATCTGATAACACCATTTTCTCCTCCTCCTTTCTTCTTTTTTTCACGTTAATCTGATAACACCATTTTCATCGACACGAATGCACCGCTCTTCGGTGTAAAGTGTCATAAATAAACAACAACAACAACAACCATTTTCACCAACTTTTGACTTAATCTACTATGCAGTAGAAGTTGTATTCTCCCTTGCAATGAGTGAGTTCTGAACAAATCTGATCACCGTAAGATAAAACTCAACCTTTCGATGAATTTTGCCAAAGATACTACTCATCCAAATTTTCCTGATCCCGAGAAATAAAAATTGGAAAAAAATTGCTTGCTCACTAGCGCCGCCATTCCAATTCAGTCTGTCTATAATCGAACAGCCCTTGATTTCCTCAAGAACTATGACGAAAATACAATCTTTCTAAGTTAGAGATGTATGATAATTTACCAGGTCCCAAAAGTTTCTGCGCTCACTAGCGCAGCATAGTGACAGTATTCTAAACTAATCTGTTACCGTTGGGTAGTCCTCGACCTCTCAAGCAACTTTGTTGAAGATACCACCATTATAAACTGCCTTTATGTTGAGATGCAGAAATTGAAAAGAAAAATGCGTGCTCACTAGTGTCACTTAGCGGGTAAAATCAAAATTTTCCCATACATATCAAACAGCACTTGTCCCCCTGGAGAACTTTACCAAAACCAGCGTTTTCCTAAATTACCAGACTTATAGAAATATATCTATAATGTTGAGAAAGTCTCATTTACATTGGCGCCATCTAGTGGGCGAGTACTGAACTAATTTGTTCGCCTTAAGACAGAGCTCGACCTGTCTGAATATTGTCAAATACACCACCCTCCCAAATGATCATAATCTCGAGATACTGGATATGAAAAATAATGCGCACTAGCGCCAACTAGCGGGATCATTCAACTTCAATCTATCCATAATCGAGTAGCCTTTGACCTCCTCAAGAACTTTGTCGAAAACATCATCTTTCCAAGGTATTAGACTTTTGAGATATATCATTACCTACTACATGCTGAAAGCATCTACGCTAACTAGCGCCGCATCCTTCTAAACTGCCTTTATATCGAGATGCAGAAATTGAAAGGAAAAATTCGTGCTCACTAGCGTCACCCAGTGGGTAAAATCGAAATTTTTCTATACATTGTCAAACAGCACTTGTCCCCCTGAAGAACTTTACCAAAAACAGCGTTTACCTAAATTATCAGACTTTAGAAATATATCTATAATGTAGAGAAAGTTTCATTCTCATTAGCGCCATCTAGTGAGCAAGTTTTGAACTAATTTGTTCGCCGTAGGACAGAGCTCGACCTGCCTATGAATATTGCCAAAGACACTACCATTCCAAATGATCATGATCTCGAGATACATGCTGTGCTTTGACCTCCTCAAGCACTTTGCCGAAAACACCATTGTTCCAAGTTATTAGACTTTTGAGATATATCATAATCTACAATGTGCTGAAAGCTTCTACGTTCACTAGCGCCACATAGGGAGAGTAATCCTAACTAATCTGTTACCGTTGGGTGGTCCTCGCCCTCTCGAGCAACTTTGCTGAAGACAGTACTACTCCATCTAATCACGATTTTGAGATATAGAATTATTTTAACATGTGTTGAATATTTGCATTAGCATTTACATTTTACAAATCCCCCGAAGACACCACCTTTCAAAATAATCAGGGTCTTGATATATATGAGATTGAATCCATTTGATGATAGTCGAATTTACGACGAGAAGTTCGATTTATTTACTCTTTTTTCATAGCACCCCTGGCGGCATAGTTCTCAACTAATTGGATACCCAATTACTCTAAGTTGTAGGCCCAAGTGAGTACAACAACTTTGTTAAAGAAAGTATGGCGCTACATGTTGACGCGGACAAAATAATCGGCCACAGGCCCAATTAGTCGAAATCCCATAAGCTAAGGGTACCCTACAACGCGGGTACCGCGCAGTAGGAATCCGCGCAGTAGGAAGCCGCGTTGTAGGAATCCTCGTAGTAGGAAACCCGACTGTAACTAGAATGCTTGGTCTATTCATGAAATGTGATTATATTGTCTAAAATTTGATTTTCTTCACTGGTCCGGGTTTTTTACCACACACAATCGAAAAGTTTTTACAAGCTAATCTTATGCTATAAAGATTTAGTTCCAGATATTAGTTCGGTCACAGTTTTCTGTCTTCTTTCTTCAGATCTTCTTAAATAAGTTTAATCGGATTCGATCACCTACTACAAATGAAATGACCAAGAAGGTTTGGTTCAATATGTAATATTCGACATTGATTGGTTGTGATTAAACCATACGTAAGAAATATGTTTGATTTATTATTACTATAAATGTACTAAGAAAATAAATATTTTACATTAAGTAGTATAGTCCTACGTCTACAGCTCGTGCAACCCCGTAGGGCTGCCCCTTGCAGTTGTTTCGAGATAACATAAAATCTCGACGTTTCATGCATTTTAAAGATGTTTGGCATCAAAAATACGAATTCGATTTCTGAAATTTCATGGGAAAAAAAATTGAGTTCCGGCTTATATGGGAATTTCATATGTGACCGGACGATTTAGTCTATTTCCGGACCCATATAAGCGATCCGTACGAAATTTTATAGACATCTATGGGGATATTATAGCTATCATTTGGGTTTGTGCTAAGTTTGTGAAAATCGGCCCAATCATTTCCGGGAAACTGATGTGAGTTCGTCAATTTTGAAAGATGGCCGCTTTTCCCGGGCACTTCCGGAACCGTCTATGGTGGTCAATGTAGTCAACGAAAGTTTGGTTGGCCGGCGGTGACCTAGAACAGCAAGTTATTTGAGAGACATTTTAGCAAAATTTTTACCTTTTTTGCTTGCATCGGAGTATCGGTTTGAATCACAATTTGCTATGTGATCGCACGCCACAACCTGTAACTCCGGAACCGGAAGTCGGATCGAGATGAAATTAAATAGCCATTTACGGGGACGCAATACCTTTCATTTGTTTTGTTTAGTCGAGTCGGTCTAGCCATCTCCGAGAAACCGATGTGACTGTTATTCTGAATTTAGATACTTCCACCGGGGCTTTCGGAACCGATGATGGTGGCCAATGTGGCCAAATAGACTTTGAATGGATGTTAGTGACCTAATACTACAAATCGAAGCAGTTGTGGTCATATTTTGGAAAAAATTTCACCATTATACATTCATTGCAGAATTTATTAAAATCGACATTTTTTGCGTGTTCGTACTCATCACCCTGTAATTCCGGAACCGAAAGTCGGATCCATTAGAAATTCAATAGCAGCCTATTTCCCACCTTTCATTTGAGACTAAGTTTGTCAAAATCGGTTCAGCCATCTCTGAGAAAAATGAGTGACATTTTTGGTCACATACACACACAGACGCACATGCACACACATACATACATACACACATACATACACACACACAGACATTTGCCGAACTCGACGAACTGAATCGAATGGTATATGTCACTCGGCCCTCCGGGCCTCCGTTAAAAAGTCGGTTTTCAGAGCAATTGCAATACCTTTCTATTGAGAAAGGCAAAAAGGAAAACTTTTATTTTGATTATTATTCTTGATTAATTTAAAAGTTTTACTTTCAACCTGATAGTAGGCGTTGGTTGTTTTTTGCTAAGAGCGGAACACTCTTACTTTTACCAATATTATTTTTCTGTGTGCTGTCGGACCATATCCGTGAAGAGAGTAAACGTGCGATATTTCGATTATTGTATCGATTTTGTGGGTTGTTTTCAGCAAATTTAAGACTAAAAGAAACGAAAGCAATGAAATTGAAAAATAGGTATTCTAGAGCGATCAGTTATAAACATGACACAGAAAACTAGGACTAGGCTGGCTCATATCGCCATGACCGAAAGGAAATGTGATGAATCCATTGCCTTTTGCTGGTAGGAGTTCGACTTTCCACCCAAGTTTACCGCATGGTCGTTGATAAAACGTAACTCATCATCATATTTTACCGCCGACGCCGCGAATTATATTGCACACTACATTTTTAATGTCACCGTGGTCGTGTTCTACACACAACGGGGTACGAAGTTTAGTTTTGGATGGCTTTTTCCACTTTTAGGTCTTTTCGACACGATTTTTGAAGTACAAAAGATACCACAATAGATTAAAATGCTAGTCGCAGTAGTTTGTCTTCTACACAAAAAAGTACGACAGACTGCACCGGGAATCGAGAGCCCGTTCTGTGAGGACGATTTTCACTACTCTTAACTTTCTTCGGCTTGGTTTTAACGTGCGGATCAAAATTACCGATCAACTAGTTCCTTCATATCAATATCACCGTCTCAGACAAAACTTTAATCATTTGACTTGTAAACGCCAACTTTTTGTTGGCTTTGAACAATACAAAGCCAGAGTTTCCGTGTATTTCAAATATCGACAGGATACAATAATAGTGTAATTGAACACCGCAAATAATTTCCAGTCGTTCATATTAAATCAAAATTAAACCCAACCATCTAACGGGTGTTCAATAAAAAAAATGAGAATGATTTCAATACCTTTCTGTAAATAAAGTAAGGAGCGTAATTTTCTCTCGACTCTGGACTTCCTAGAAATGGGTGGCATGTTTTTTTCGCTCGGGTGCTGTCAGTTCAATCAAAGATGGCGTCAAAACAGCATTCACTCTGCGAGCGTGTATCACGGTTTTATGGTCATCGTGAAAAAAATTTACGGAAGACCACTTTCTCATACCCTGGGACGGGACCTGCGGAAAGAAAAAAACGCGTGTCAAATTGATCCAGCACGCAAATGTCAGATTGAACCGGCTGTCCTCAGAGTGATTAATGTGGGGAGTATTCTATTTGAAATTTAGAAAATGCTAACTTTCTTTCAAATATATCTATAAATTAATCATTAGATCAATAATGATAGTGGAGATGATAGTGATTTCATTAACTTCGAGATCGTCAATTCTTGTGAACTTCTCCATCTGTTCTCTCAAATCAGGATTCACCGGAAAATGTTGAAAAGTTATCTACGGATTTTTCGCTTTACTACGACCGCAATTTTTACCTTGCACTTCATGATAATGGATTCACGAAAAAAAAAAATTGAAAGTTCAATTCTTGTGTGTTCTTTAAAAAAGTCATGTCATTTCTTGAACTACACCAAGTATTAGTGTGTGTGAATCGAAGAAGTAAGATAAAACAAACAAAAAGAAAGAATAAGAAAACACGAATCCGCAGGTCCCGTCCCAGCTCATACCTTGATTCACCAAACCCTCAAGATGGAGGACATCATCTGTCGGAAGGAGACTAGGGTAATTTCGGGAGAGATGCCGCGTCAGGAGAGATGCTCTATATCTCTATATCTCGTACATGAGGTCACTTTTATACGGTAATATGATATTGTGAATTTGTCTTTCGAAGAATTATAACTCTAGAGAAGTGAAATAATCCCTTTTAATTAACCACGAAAATTTTATTAATGAATTTGTGTGTTCAGTTGCATGACGAAGTGCCGAAAAATTTTCGACACATTTTTTTTTTTTCAATTGTTCGATTTTTTTTGGTAAATCATGTATCGGTTGAATAGCTGGGACCTTTCAGAAGGCATTCTGGTCATGAGCACGGTCATCCATAATTTTAGAGGAAAATGTCGTTGTGCGGCATCTCTCCCCTACAATTGGAAGAGATGCCGCATCAAAATTGCGGGTGAGATGCCGCACTCAATGGAAGAGGATGCATAGCTAAAATGTACTTTTTCACCTCGGAATGTCATTAAATGATCATTTGCGTCAGGTATAGGTTCTTAATAAGGTATATCCACAAACTAACGGGCCTAACACAGTGACATATAGAATTATGAGTCCATTTATCTATAGGGTGACCATATCAGACGAATAAAAAACCAGGACAGTCGAAAGAGTACTGCTTCCCCGGTACCTCTCAATCGACATTGCCACACCTCAATGCATTACCTGAGCCGTGGATCTTTTAATATTATCAATGTGTAAATATAAATAAATAAATCGAATTGGGGGTAGGCGTAGCGTAGTTGGTAAATCGATTGCCTTGTACGCAGCGCACCTGGGTTCGATCCAGAACATAGGGCTAGAAATTTTCATAACAGATTTTTCTAACCCGAAGAGTCGAATGACCTTAAGGTTAAAACCTCTATAATCGAAATAAAAAGAATCGAATTTTATTGTGTATCCATCGGATCTTGTGTACGCGCTTTGTTACTTTGCGTAAAGATCTTATTTCTTATTGAAGATCGATTTATTTCATTGCCTCTTGTTGCTTATGGATCACTTCGTCCGCTTTCTCTCGGTTTATCGTTTTCGTTCATGCTATCCTCGCTGTTAATGTTCTATGGGCTTGGAAATGCCTAGAAAAATTTTCTCCTGATTTCAAACTTTAATCTTACGTATTCCGACATTTATTAATAGTACCCAGATGTAGATCGTGCAGACGCATATCAATCTTATCATTGTCAATATATACGGGTATCTTGGTCCTAACATTATCATGCTCAACGACGTATTGCATGTTGTCTTCCATGGCGTAGCTTTCCGTTATGGCCAAAGTTTTAATCGTTATCAGTAACGAGAGTGTGGTGGGCTTGTATAACGACGACTTCCGATAGTCTAAACTGCAATTGCAAATTTGCTGTTGAGTTTCAAACATCCTAAAATGAATGATCGATATCGCACCGATGAAAGTAACGGTGCTTTATTGTTCACACTGGCTTGGGACGAATTTTATCATTCGATCGCTTTGCTTGTTTATAGTACTGGCACGGTAGGGGAGACTGAGGAGACTTGATCCCCTTTTTTATTTTTCAGTCCAACTCCGTGGAATGATAAAAAACTATGTATTTTTTTGTAGTTTTATATTGTTTCTAGGGATGACTAATAATCATAAAAAAAATACATGGAAATATTATACTAGACATGAGCTATGAGCATTTCTGGAAAACAACAAAAAAAATGGAAAATTCTTAGATTAGTGGAGACTTGATCCCTAATTTGGGGACACTTGATTCCTTTATGAAAACGTGTTTAAAAGAGCATGTAGGCTAATAAGCCTATTTTTGCCCTGTTTCTACTATCATCCTACCCATCTGAAGCCTTTGGTTAGAGCAGCGTCTGCCATACATGCTCAACGCATTGACTCAAATGGTATTGCGATAATGGGGGTACTCGATTAGAGATTTTGCTGCGCTCAAACAGAAGATTGTCACCATTCTCAAGACAATTTTGTTATTATATTGGCTCTTAATAAGAGGCGAATGACCTTAACGTTAAAACCTCTATAATCGAAATAAAAAAAAATGGACCTTAATAACAAATCAAAGAAGCTGAAATAATAAAATTATTGTAGTAATAATGTGGTACCCTTCTTAATAGGGCAAAAACGGGTACATTACCCCATTCAATTTTATAAATGGATTGTAGTATTGGTTAAATTGTTATGATTAGATATTGTTATTTTTGTTACTACATATTACGCATCTTTCACCTGATTTTTTACGAATTCCCCAAATCTCCGTTCAATTATTTGAAAGCTGTCTTTATTATGGTTGAGGAACGTCAAATGTGGGATGAATGGTTGCTACGTATCGAGATGCATTATAGTATAGGTGTTCACATTCGTCAAGTTTGAGTGTGTTGGTTTTTTGCTAGTGAAATTGATCATGGCGGCCCAGGACCGCGAAGCACATAATCAACAAACCGACCAATCGAAAGGAGGCTTGTAAGCACGTGGTAAAAATAAGTATGGCGTCCGGGATCACAAAAGAGCAAATGTTTACATCACTAACCAATCAGAATGAAGTATGAGACCACGCGCTTCTGTTTTCTTCTTCATTCTTCTTGTTTGCCCGAAAAAAGTGATAGCTGATGCACACATAGAAAAAAAATGTGTACACCTGTATACACCTCGGCTACGTATACTGTGGTAAACAATTACAGTTATGTTTCTTTACGATGAAGCGTTCATTTTTGACATTTTTTTATGACAACAATGACTTCAATTGTTCTGGTGTGAATTTGGTTATTTTCAGTGGTGTGTATGAAGTATGGCGAAGGGGATCAAAGCTCCACGAATTTGAAGGGATCAAGTGAACCCATAGCATCTATTTCAGCAAATTTTAGTAAAAATATAGTTGAACAAAAGAATCAGCTTAATCATAACGTATTCATATAATTGACATTCTCCTGTAATTCTGTATGCAAAAGTAGAGTATGTAGTGGGTGATTTTATCAATTTTATAAAAGTTTGAAAATTTGAAAAATAAATCTTCTTCAGTTCTTCTAAGACTTTTTTTTAAATCGGTAAAAATTCGGTTACACAAAAGTCCAATTTCTTTTTTCTGTGTTAATAAAATTTATGTTTAGATAAAACTACGCAACTTTATAGTATATTCGATTAATGCATTCTGCTCCGCTTTTGAGTTACAATGATGGGATCAAGTGTCCCCGGGGATCAAGTCTCCTCAGTCTCCCCTACATATAGACAGCAGACCTTAGGTAGAAACGTTCGTTTGATTCACTGCACTGTTAGCAAGCAGAGCAACTGAATAGGTGCTGGTATCGACCCTGTAGTAATTCCATGATCCCCAGCTCGAGAGAGCACTCAATGAAATTTTTCCACGATAGTTGATTTTTTTCTTTTTATGGAATGGATTTCCAGTAAGACGACAAAAAGCCACTAGCAAGTGAACACAAGTAGAAGCAGAAGCACCAAAACGCCGATGTGTCTTTTCAGAGGTACCAAAGGGAATTCTTCGGGTCCCGGATTGAAAGGCGTTTTGAGCCGAGAAGAAGCGCTGGCAACCATTGCTTCATCGATATTGACGAGCCACTCTTGGGAGATTAAAAAAAACATCGGAAGGTACAATGGGGAGATTCGACTGTATTAAGTTTAGTTTGTCGCATTCCGATGGAGGATGAGTATACGTTGCAGTTATGGTTGCGGTCGGTCGTAACTACGATCTGGAGCATAGTGAAAATCGAGGACTGAATAAATAGAAATATATTAGGCTTTCAGGAGAAAAACCAGGACAAATCAAGCATTTTCCTCGACTTCCCAGGACACCAGGACAGTCAATGCAAAACCAGGACATGTCCTGGGAAATATGGTATGGTCACCCTATTTATCTATATATTGAAACGGGCGATGTGTATGTATTAGTAACTTCGGTTTATTCTTTAAAGTTTCAAGCACTAATTTTCGTGAACGCATTGAATTGTAGTAATGCCAATATTGAGATAAACGCGAAAATTTGAATGAATTGATGCTTTTTCAAAATGAATCTTTCAAGAACAAACCTAAGTTATATAAATTCAATGGGAGAAACAGCCAAACAGTGCTTGTAAGGAACTGCTACCAACACATAGATATGAATATCACTCATACAAACAGATAGATAAATAGTGCCCTCATTCAAGTTACTCCAACTTAACTGTTACACAAGGTTGCGAAAGGAAAATATTTTTAAAATATTGAATAAAAAAATGTTTCTGGAAGTGGTAGTACCCCCCTAAGAAAATTGAAGGTGCTAGCCGATTTATAGGTGTAATCAAACTTCATGAAACTCAGCTGAAGACTTTTAATCACAAAAACATCAATGAGAGCCAAAAAATACTTTTGTTCGCTATTTTTCAGTTTGTGACCACGGTTCGGCGTCTCACCCGCACATGCTGCATCTCTCCCACAATGACCTTTTTTGTAAAATGTTCATGGAAATTTGATGATTTTTTTTTCATGACAGAAACTATTTCACAGTATTTTAGAATCTTGTCGCAATTGATAAAAATGATTTAATCAATTATTGAATGGTGTACTTTGATGCAGGATCGATTTAAAAAAATGTGCGGCATCTCTATGACCAAAAGAGTATTGTTTCGTGGATTTGAAGAAATTTAAAAAAGTTATTATAACAGGTTTTATATTTTCACAACTAGATAGATGCGAAAAATTGTAACATTTTCTATATAGTAGTATTTTCAAGGTAAAATATAATATTTTAGCGTATTTGCGATCAAAATCCAAAGAGAAAGTATTCAAAACTTTAACCAATTTCGGAAGGTTAATTCAAAAAGATAGTTTAATCTCACTTACCATTGAAGTAGGAAGCGGATATTAGAGCAGATATGAGGGCAAAAACTAGCTCATTCAACGAGTTTAAACGTTGTAAAAAGCTTAGTGTGGAAGTTTACCGTGACTTAACTTTTTGTCGGTTCCGACAGCATGAAGTAACAAGTTACTTTACGCTCGTCCGGACTATTTCACAGTATTTTAGAATCTTGTCGCAATTGATAAAAATGATTTAATCAATTATTGAATGGTTTACTTTGATGCAGGATCGATTTTAAGAAATGTGCGGCATCTCTCCCCAAACTACCCTATGACCAAAAGAGTATTGTTTCGTGGATTTGAAGAAATTTTAAAAAGTTACTATAACAGGTTTTATATTTTCACAACTAGATAGATGCGAAAAATTGTGACATTTTCTATATAGTAGTATTTTCAAGGTAAAATATAATATTTTAGTGTATTTGCGATCAAAATCCAAAGAGAAAGTATTCAAAACTTAACCAATTTCGGAAGGTTTGATACAATTCGTCTCTCACTATTACTCACCAGTTAACGCACACACCTAAAAGGTTCTCAATCAATGAGCATGACCGGTAGAGAAGATGCTCACCAACTCCGACAATGTTTCACTACTCAGGCTGAAAACAGTTTCTCGTAAATGAGGGGTGCTCAAAAGCTCAATTAATCGCCTTCTTTGCAGTGGACTATTAAACAACCGAGGGATGGAAGCACTTTAAAGCCCGCAAACGGAACTAAAGAAAACAAAGCAAATCTGATGTGAATTAATTTAATCCCTATCCTTATTCTCCTATACCTTAATCCTAAAACATCATCACTTATACCTAAACTATACTATTTCTTCCTACTTCCTTACTGTGACGTCACACATGTACCTGAGGTATCCGGCGATGCTTCATGATGATGATGTGTTGAACCCGGTCGACCAGGTGAATTGTCCCCGTTGACGTTCGATATGTCCTGGTGGTTTGGACCACCGTAACGATGATAACTCAACGATGACGTGGTCGTTCAATCGGTGTGGACTGATCATTCACAATTGACCACTCCCGAACGGTAATTTTAGCGGCAGCATATGAAGACCAAGATGACGATCGCTGCTTCCTATTCCTGCCCGGAACTTGCAACTGTCCAACACGGTGCGTTGCCCGGATGGATACAAAGGAGGACGACAATAGGGAATCAGTGTTGGCGGCGATCCTGCCTTGCTAGGCCGTTAACAATGGCCGGCGAGTATGTCGAAATAACAATGGCGACAATCCTGTCCCGCTCGGCAATTAACATTGGCCAGTGCGAATGTCGAACTAGCGGTGGCGACGATTCTTCCGGCACGCGGCTGGGCTTCCTGTCCGTGTCCACTCGATCCAGTGACGGATAACGATCGGTGGTTTTGCGCGTCCTTTCTAATAAATTGTACTATTCTTTTTAACGTGTCTTGTATCGGAAGATTTATAAATTTTAACATTTCAACCAATCTTATTCAGCACTATAATATTTTACTGTTAACTAACCGTACTACTAAAGTAGATAGTTAATAGGCCAAATACTTTTAAGTTCCCTTTTCATAGGGTTTTATATAAACTTTTCACTGGAATTAAACAAGGAATTAAATCACAATTTACACCACGTGTTACTATTTTTTTCTAACCTAACTTTAACGATATTGAACTCGTCGCGCACTACTAAGCTGGTTACTAGTCACGGACAGAAAGAGGACGATTATTCCCGAGCCAAGCTATTTATAGGTCTAAGATTTCACGAAAAAGGACGAAAACATCCGATAATCTACGAAAATAACATAGATTTGACATGTCCATAAAGTTTGGCAACACTGACGCTAGTGGCTCCATCGGTGAAGCGATGGCAGCAACTCAATTGTCAAACTGCTATAATCGAGCATAATATTTTGAGTGTGGACGCACTGATCTAGCTATCTGTGGACACGACTCTGAGTGTATCCAATACACCCTGCCCTCACTAGATGCTGTCAGTTCGCTCAGTTAATGTATCATGAGAGAACGCGACAGAGATAGACACTCGCGCTCAAGTATGTTAGGGTACATGTGTGTGTAGTGGACTTGTGGTGGAGCCAACAAGTATTCCATCTGTAAACTTTTGGTTACAGGTTAATTCAAAAAGACAGTTTAATCTCACTTACCATTGAAGTAGGAAGCGGATATTAGAGCAGATATGAGGGCAAAAACTAGCTCATTCAACGAGTTTAAACGTTGTAAAAAGCTTAGTGTGGAAGTTTATCGTGACTTAAGTTTTTGTCGGTTCCGACAGCATGAAGTAACAAGTTACTTTACGCTCGTCCGGACATGCCGTAGACTAAAGTGATTCGCATTTCTAATGCCAAAAGATCTTGACTCCTGCGGTAGCAGACAAAGGGTTAAGTCTCCGGTATACTCTAAGCTTGCTCATATACCCTTTCCACGCTTTTCTAAGCTTTCTTCCTTCTACTCCTTGCTCTCCCTTGAGTACTATGGCTCTTAATATTGAAAAATATACTTCATTTTCCAGTCCCTTGCTAATTGCATGTCGTTAAAAACATAAAAAAGAAAAAATTGACTCACTCTTAATTGTCAATAAAAAAGGGAAAAAAAGATATTAGGAAGTACGAAGTAGATATTAGGCCAATGTTCTCATAACACATGTATTAACAAACACTGTAATCATTGAAATCGGTACACATAAAAATGAATTCTCGTTCAAAGGAGTTCTCGTTTGTAAAAAAATTCTCTAAATGTAAGTATTAAACCATACATACACAAAACTAATTGAATTCAAAGATCACAAAAACATCATCAACTAACAATTTATTTTTTTGTGCCAATGATTAAAAAATTTAAAAAAAGATGGGTGGATAATGCCAGAGACATAACTGGAGTGAAGTAGAATACACTCTAGGCTGTTAAAACGAATGCTACAATTTTGACTATCTTCTGATAGGCTGTATTAAAACCAGTTGTTTCGTTATTTTTAATGGAAACACCGAAATATCGATACACGTACATCGAAATCCAAAATATTCGAACATATTTATCCTCATATGGTAAGCCTGAAAAGAACATTTAATGAGAGTGGAACAAATCATTTGGTAACAGCAGAGAATCGGATATACTTGTACCGCTATTTCGCTATTTCCATTAGAAATGCCGAAATAACTTATTTTAGTGCAATGTTTCAGAAATTAGTAAAAATTTCAGCATTCGTGTCTTAAAGTGTATGCTACTTCATTTCAGAAATGTCTCTGACATTTCCTACCCATCTTTCTAAACTAAAACTAAGATTTATAGCTACACTTTTGTGAAATCCTGACAGAAAACAATTACGTGTTTGTCCAACGAGCTTTCTATCCCGTTGTTGTAGTGAATTATGCTCCCTTGTTGTGGTGAAGTTTACCCCCGCACAACTGCGTTTTTGCGCGTCCTTTCTAATAAATTGTACTATTCTTTTTAACGTGTCTTGTATCGGAAGATTTATAAATTTTAACATTTCAACCAATCTTATTCAGCACTATAATATTTTACTGTTAACTAACCGTACTACTAAAGTAGATAGTTAATAGGCCAAATACTTTTAAGTTCCCTTTTCATAGGGTTTTATATAAACTTTTCACTGGAATTAAACAAGGAATTAAATCACAATTTACACCACGTGTTACTATTTTTTTCTAACCTAACTTTAACGATATTGAACTCGTCGCGCACTACTAAGCTGGTTACTAGTCACGGACAGAAAGAGGACGATTATTCCCGAGCCAAGCTATTTATAGGTCTAAGATTTCACGAAAAAGGACGAAAACATCCGATAATCTACGAAAATAACATAGATTTGACATGTCCATAAAGTTTGGCAACACTGACGCTAGTGGCTCCATCGGTGAAGCGATGGCAGCAACTCAATTGTCAAACTGCTATAATCGAGCATAATATTTTGAGTGTGGACGCACTGATCTAGCTATCTGTGGACACGACTCTGAGTGTATCCAATACACCCTGCCCTCACTAGATGCTGTCAGTTCGCTCAGTTAATGTATCATGAGAGAACGCGACAGAGATAGACACTCGCGCTCAAGTATGTTAGGGTACATGTGTGTGTAGTGGACTTGTGGTGGAGCCAACAAGTATTCCATCTGTAAACTTTTGGTTACAGGTTAATTCAAAAAGACAGTTTAATCTCACTTACCATTGAAGTAGGAAGCGGATATTAGAGCAGATATGAGGGCAAAAACTAGCTCATTCAACGAGTTTAAACGTTGTAAAAAGCTTAGTGTGGAAGTTTATCGTGACTTAAGTTTTTGTCGGTTCCGACAGCATGAAGTAACAAGTTACTTTACGCTCGTCCGGACATGCCGTAGACTAAAGTGATTCGCATTTCTAATGCCAAAAGATCTTGACTCCTGCGGTAGCAGACAAAGGGTTAAGTCTCCGGTATACTCTAAGCTTGCTCATATACCCTTTCCACGCTTTTCTAAGCTTTCTTCCTTCTACTCCTTGCTCTCCCTTGAGTACTATGGCTCTTAATATTGAAAAATATACTTCATTTTCCAGTCCCTTGCTAATTGCATGTCGTTAAAAACATAAAAAAGAAAAAATTGACTCACTCTTAATTGTCAATAAAAAAGGGAAAAAAAGATATTAGGAAGTACGAAGTAGATATTAGGCCAATGTTCTCATAACACATGTATTAACAAACACTGTAATCATTGAAATCGGTACACATAAAAATGAATTCTCGTTCAAAGGAGTTCTCGTTTGTAAAAAAATTCTCTAAATGTAAGTATTAAACCATACATACACAAAACTAATTGAATTCAAAGATCACAAAAACATCATCAACTAACAATTTATTTTTTTGTGCCAATGATTAAAAAATTTAAAAAAAGATGGGTGGATAATGCCAGAGACATAACTGGAGTGAAGTAGAATACACTCTAGGCTGTTAAAACGAATGCTACAATTTTGACTATCTTCTGATAGGCTGTATTAAAACCAGTTGTTTCGTTATTTTTAATGGAAACACCGAAATATCGATACACGTACATCGAAATCCAAAATATTCGAACATATTTATCCTCATATGGTAAGCCTGAAAAGAACATTTAATGAGAGTGGAACAAATCATTTGGTAACAGCAGAGAATCGGATATACTTGTACCGCTATTTCGCTATTTCCATTAGAAATGCCGAAATAACTTATTTTAGTGCAATGTTTCAGAAATTAGTAAAAATTTCAGCATTCGTGTCTTAAAGTGTATGCTACTTCATTTCAGAAATGTCTCTGACATTTCCTACCCATCTTTCTAAACTAAAACTAAGATTTATAGCTACACTTTTGTGAAATCCTGACAGAAAACAATTACGTGTTTGTCCAACGAGCTTTCTATCCCGTTGTTGTAGTGAATTATGCTCCCTTGTTGTGGTGAAGTTTACCCCCGCACAACTGCGTTTTGCAATTTTCAAAGTGTACTTTATAATGTTTTTGAAACATTGCATATTCTACATGTTTTTGAACATTTGACAAAGCATTATGATTAGGGGCGCATTTTACCCCATCTTTTCCTAAATGATAATATGCTCAAACCTTAACCAATCAGGTTTAGGAGTGGAATTTTCGCAATAACCATGCAATTGTCACGTATGATAATCGACAACGACTGCAATGCATGGCATTACATTTAATGAATCTTTTCACTTGTTGAGCCGCGATATTCGCTAGCAAAATAAGTAAAATGCACATTGCGCCATCTATCCGCACATAAACTAAACCAGTTTTAGTGCGTATGTAAAAACTAACACGTTACTACAAATCAATCCTATATTGCCAATGAGAATAGGCGCCACCTCGACCTTTGTTTTGTCAGCGATCAGGTTTCCGCCACATCTCTCCGTCTCCTACGAATTTCGTAAAGCTAACCATCAAAGTATCGCAGACCTTCTTTTCACCATCGATTGGGAAAATTTTCTAGACCCGAAGATGTCGAAACCGCAGTTCAAACTTTTTCCAACGTTCTTGCATACAGGCACGTTCCGAAGAAAGTTCACCATCGACACGCCGGATCTACATGACTAACGAGTACGCTGCGATGGCTCAAGTCCATCAAGAGAGCTGCCCTGCAGAGATTTACCAAGTATCGCAAAATACCATTCAGAAACTCTTATGTCAGTCTCAACCACGCATATAAACTAGCCAGTCAACACTCTTTCTTTCGATATCAGCAAAATATTCAGCGTAATCTTAAGTCGCGTCCTCAACGTTTCTGGAAATACGTGAACGAGCAGCGCAAGAAATTTGGACTGCCACCGTCTATTACTTTTAATAGGAACACAGCTACCACATCTCGAGACATATGTGCACTTTTTACATTTCTTATAAAAGAAATGTATAGAATTCGCTCAAACTTTCAAGATTTTTTCCGAGGCCCGGAGAGCCGAGTCTTATATACCAATCGACTCAGCTCGACGATTTGGGACAATGTCTGTGTGTGTGTGTCTGTGTGTGTGTGTATGTAACGGACAAATTCTCATTCGTGTTTCTCAGCAATGGCTGAACCGATCTTATCCAAACCAATTTTAAATGAAAAAACTAAAAAACAGTATGAACGCTATTAATTTGTTTTTGATTCTGATGTTTAGTTTCCAAGATATGAATGTTTGAATGTGTAAAAACGGCGTTCTTTGCAGTTTTTTTAATTATCTGCCGAAATTGACAATATAGATTAACAATTTATATGTTTTTAGACAGCTTTAACGAATACCTTTCGAACAAGCTATATATTGTTAAAATCGGACTATTATCAAAAGAGATACTTAACATTAAATGCGGACGAAAGATTTTTATCATTTCCCATTGCCAGAAATATGACCAAAAACATGTAATCTATTATTAACGCCAAAACGGCTTATTTTAGGTCAATAGTATCTTCGGACAATTTAATGGGAATAATATGCCCTTTCTTTTGGTATTGTGATTTTGCTGATTAATCCCCCTATGAGTGAGATATTTTCACAAATTTTCTTGGAAGTGATTATATCGAAATGATGCCTTCTACAAATTTGTAGCTCTTACTTTTGCGAATAACTTTACTGAAGACTTCAAATATCTATTTTGAATACTTTAAAAGTTATGACTTGTTGTTTGTGGATTACTCTTTGTCGCCTATTTATTGTTCAATATAGAAATAATCCATTGAAATAAGCCAAACATTATTTCGACAAATCGAATTTTGTATTTCATTTTTCTATCTACAACCGCTAGAAATAATCACCGCACCGAACACTTCCAAGTTGTCTGGAAGGAACTTGATAACTTATCAGTGCAAAAATGTTCATTTGTGCGAACCTTCTGACTGCAATTTTTCTATCTAATGACCATCGGATCGATCTGAAACATATCGGAAAATGAAAAGCCAAATAAATAACTCCAAGCAACGGCGTAGCCCAGAGAAGGTTTTGGGGTTTAACACCATACAACCCCCCCCCCCCCACCACACCCAAAAAAAATATTGGATAGAAGTTGAAAATTTATTGATGCGGACTGATTTAATTCAATATTACAATAACAATTATCTGATCCGTAGATTGATAACCTGTTGTTGTAAACATCATGAGGACTTTTGATAAATTGTCGGAAAGGGGTCCTGATATGTACCTGATCTATTGGTCTTGATTTCACAGTTGTCTAATAGCATCAATATCAAATTCCTGCCTGAAAACATTCCAATAGAAAATTACAGAGTTCTGTAATCAATCATAGTCTTCAGATTTATTTTCAAATTGATCTCGTTTTTGTAGAGATGTACTGTAATAAGGGTCTTTATTTAATAGGAAGAGAAGTTAAAATTGATTTAATATCTATGAAACATAGAACTGCTCACCAAAAAAATGCATAACTTTCAACATTTGCCAAACATGTTTTTGCCTTTCTCATTCACTCTAAAATTCGTCAATCTAATCCCGACCCGGAGGGCCGAGTGTCATATGCCAATCGACTGAGTTCGTCGAGATCGGAAAATGTCTGTGTGTGTATGTATGTGTGTATGTGGAAAAAATGTGACCTCTGTTTCTCAGAGATGGCTGGACCGATTTGCACAAAGTTAGTCTCAAATGAAAGGTACAACCTTCCCATCGGCTGCTATTGAATTTTTTATTGATTGGACTTCCGGTTCCGGAGTTACGAGTTGAAGAGTGCAATCACACAGCAAATTCCCATATAAACTGAAATGAAAAAATTTCAAAATCAAATTTGTATTTTGACTTTTTTTGGACTTTGGTACATTTTTGTCTTTCTCATATAGAAAGGTTATGCAATCACTCTAAAAATCGTCAATCATACCGGCCCGGAGGGAGTATGCAGTGAGGGGTTTCTACTTTAAAATTAAAACTAGTTTAAAATTTCTTAACAAGTTGAAAATTTTCGGCAGGATCTGGAGCTCCCGGACCTTTCTCCATGATCCGCCCCTGGTTTCAAGCGACGTTTCAGTATCACATAGTATCTCAAGATCGTGGCTGTCGATCCATTGTATGTATGTGCAAATCGTACTGAACATGTAATATTCATTTCCACCATTGTATTGAACATAACCAGCCATGGAATCGTAGTCTGGACAAATGAGACAAGCACAATTGCATCACTAGGTGGATTAAGACAGGTTTTTTTGGGAATGCGTCGAGTTGAGACGAAACGTAATATGATTAATAACGAGGATAACACTTTCCGAATGTAGAGAGAAATTTATGAAAAATAACGATTTCCATTCGATTCCAGCAGGTTCTGATCGATTTTGATGAGCATTTGATTTTTGTTGTATGACCAATTATATGTATAGGTCAAATGTTTAAAATCAGTAATTTAAGGTCAAGATAGCATCATTTTGAAACCGCCAACTTCGGAGGTTTAGTATCTTCGATGAGTTTTACAAACGTTAAACAGTGCATCATTTGATAAAATAATTTTGACGGTATATCGTCCTAGAAGTATTTATGGTGATTTTTCTCAGGTTAATATTCATGACTACAATAAAGTCTCAACAAATTCGCTAGACACGAACTCTGTTACTATTTTCTGAAAAATTAATTCTGCATAATTTTAAAACTTCAAAAATTACGGTTTCGGAATCATGCCGTTTGGACAGTATGATCGATTTTCACCAAACCCCCACCAAACCGAATTTCTGGCTACGCCGCTGACTTCAAGTAAGTAGAAACAAAGTCGTTCTACACTCGTTCACAAGAAACTTCTTCGAATGCTGAATATCTATTATAATACATTGAAACCCTGATTTTATCAGCCAAATATGAACATATGTTTGATGGGCTCTAGCAGACGAACAAGACTGAATTCGAGTAAATCCTTTCTTGAGCATGTTTTCCTTATCATGAAGATGGAAATATGCAAAAATAAAAAGTTCATCATTATCAGAAATAGTTATCAGACTACATCAAGGGACGGGAAGAATATTTTAACAGCTTCAGTTTATTATAAAGAAGAAAAAAATGCCCGATTTAGTCAATGTCCCCATTTTGTCAGTCTAAAATACACCATGAGACTGATAAAAATGGGTCTTTATTGTATGTATTATTCACTGTGTTTCACATTAATAGGTACATTTCATTTTTGGGGATTTTTTATTGTATCGAACTACAACAATTTTTAGGTAATTTTCAAGGGGTTTTTTATAGACTTCTTCCAAAATTTGGCGAACCTATTCCAATTCGTATACCAATTAATTTGTATACTAAGGGTTAATATGTTGCAGATAGAGAAAATACTGAAATTTTCAGCTTTTTTCTTACACAATAGTACGAAAGATTATTAAACAATTTTTCTTAATAAGTTTGTGAAAATTATAAACTATTTGAAATTTTTTAATAGTATAATTTTTTTTATTTAACCGTGATTTTTTAATAAATAGTGACCATCGCTTCACAACGTAGTCTATTGTTCATGGCTTGCGGTGAGCACGATCTCTCGAATTGCTGAACTGAAAATTATGGAATAGAATTTAATTTTTAGTATTCTTTACTTTACTCGCCGCGCAGATAGCTCTGAATTAGACCCGCTGGTGCCCTAAGACGATTTCGCTAGATTTTCAGTGCACTGTGCACACAGTGCATTAACGCAAGTGACGGAAGGTTATCGAAAAGTTTCGTGAAAATGAAAATTCCAGTAATGATGATGATTTTCCCAAACGGTTCGTTTTCGAGAGGTTTTTATTTGTTCTTTGGCATTAGGATTAGCGATAATAATTCAAATCAAGGATACTACTGGGAAGTCACCTTTAGAAAAAGTCGATGTCGAAGTAAAATTTGGAACTATGCACGCATGCACTTCAGAGATAGCGTGATATCCGGAGCTGCGATTTCATTTCAACCCTTTTTTGTGAAAATGGGGATACTTACAAATGTAAACATAAGGCTTTTTTCATACATGCGAATGAGGGCTTTGAAACGCAACCAATTAACCTAAAAATTTTGATTCTACGATATTGCTTTCTTAAACTACAGCAAAAAATACAACGGGCGAAACTGTATTTTTGTTTGTTTATTTAAAGTTTCGCCCTCCACGCTCCATGCAAACAAACAGGGCGATACTTTTTTCTAGCAGTTTAGAAGCGAATCTGTCATTTTCGTATTTTTTTAGGATTATCAAGCTGATATCAACTGTAAATAGTAACAATGATCGCTATTGAAAAAAACCCGGACGAAATCGGTGGTGTAGAACTGTAGTTATTGTAAAAAAACGTAAGAACGATACTTCAATGCTGATAGGTGGGACCGAAAAAGTAAACAATCGCCAAAGGGTAAAGTATAAACTTCAAATCGATTAAAAAAAATGCGATTTTTTGGCTCAGTACAATATATAACCCCTTTAGGAAAATTCAGTTTTCCCACCACAATTTAGATATTTTATTAACAGAGCATTAACAATAATTCGTAGCTATGTCTATTTTATGGGCCATTTTTTCGCTTCCCATTGATTTGATTTGAGATTTCTAACACTGATGTTGTCCTATGCTGATTTGAGCGATTCTCTGAGTCCTGCCACTTTCCCATGTAGTATGTGTTATCAAAAACATCGCGAAGCATCAAGTTCTAAATGTTCTCAAACGATATAATATCCGAAGAGAGTGATAAGAGTTATAAGAAATGTCTCATCACACTGTTAGGTGGATTAAAAGCGTTTTTTCGGAAAAATTCACGAATGTATTCACAGATGTCCACAGGCCCTAACTATTGAGCAAATCGAACTCACTGCTAGGCCTCACTTGTAGGCCAATCTTTGGGTGCTATTGATGTCTATGCAACGATGATTACCAGAGCTTCCTCTCGGCTTAAGTCATCTTTCAATCCTGGACCCGAAGGGTTCCCCTCCGTTATCCTGAAAAGGCACATTGAAACTTCGATTACCCCGCTTTTTCATATCTTTCGAACATCTATTGCTAGAGAAGCTTTTGCATCTTGCTGGAAATACGCGAACATGTTCCCAGTTGACAAGAAGGTTAATAGGCGAGACGTCAACAATTACAGTGCAATAACTTCATTGAGTGCTGTTTCGAAGTTGTTTGAGCTGGTGATTATGGAACCACTTCAGGTTCATTGTAAGCAGTACCTAAGTGACTATCAACACGGCTTCACGTCCGGACGGTCAACAGCGTCTAACCTCCTGTGCATCCTACATAACAGAGAGTATGGAACATCGTCCTCAAAGTGACGTTGTTTATACCGAGTTATCTGCAGCTTTCGATGAGATAAATCAGCAATCGCAAAAATGGAGAGATTAGAAATAAATAATAGTGTTTTGCAATTGTTTGGATCCTACCTCACAGACCGAGAGATAGCGGTTGTCATAGCAGATTATCAGGCCCCCACCTTCATTTCTACGTCAGAAATACCTCAAGGAAGCCACTTGTGACCGTTGATGTTTCTGCTATACTTCAATGATGTACATCTAGTTCTGAAGGCTCCACGATTGTCCTTCGCAGATGACCTCAAAATATTTCGACTAATTCGTTCAATTGAAGATTGCAGATTTCTCCATGTCTTGGCTGATTGGTGTAACACGAACCGCATGTACATGAACCCGAATAAGTGTTCGGTAATATCGTTTTCCTGGAAAAAGGATTCGATTCATTTTAACTACCGTCTCACAGTGATCACCTTCCATACAAAAGTCGGACAAAACCACAAAAGTGGCCCAAATTTGATGAAAATTTCACGTTCAGGTTTTTGGTGACACTGACTTCATATTTGATGTTTATTTTTTGTTTTTTTATTACCTCAAAAATTTGCACATAGGGTGGTTCGAAAATTCAACACTTGCACTATATCCGAAAATTCGTTTTCAAAAAATTAGGTGTGGTGAATTTTTTAGCAGAATACACATTTTTTCAATTGTTGATAACGATAAGACACATCTATAAATTATATTACGAATCCTGGGTAATCCAAGGCTACCATGCGTCTCCTTCAGACATATCATGAAAAATAACCTTTTTTCATACCTCGGGGCAGAAAAGAGCAAAACAAAATATTCATTTTGGGAAAGTGCACTAATTTTCAAGTATCATGAACAACAAGCGATCTTGTTACTATGTTTTAATTGCCGCAAGGTTCTACTGTATCGATTTTGTTGGCTATTTTCGGCAAATTTGAGACTAAGAGAAACGAAAGCAATGAAATTGAAAGACGGATAGGTATTCTAGAGCGAATCAGTTATAAACTTAGAACGGAAAACTAGAACTAGGCAGGCTCATATGGGCATGATCGAAAGGAAATGTGAAGAATTCTTTGCCTTATGCAGAGTAGGAGTTGGGCGTTGCACCCAAGTCTACCGCATGGTCTATGGTAGAACATAACTCATCATCATGTTTTACCGCCGACGCCGGCGGTATCCGTCTTTCAATTTCATTGCTTTCGTTTCTCTTAGTCTCAAATTTGCCGAAAATAGCCAACAAAATCGATACAACAAGCGATCTTTCCGAACTGTTTCAAAAAAAAGTGCAGCCACTTTGAACATTATAAGGGAATTTCTATACTATATTTCACCCTAAGAAGGAAAATTTGGTAAACACCAAAACTGCCCTTGTATGCAAAAGTGACGTAAGCGCCACTTTGGTCAAATTTCATTTTTTCATATTTCTGAATTCTCCACAAAAATCCACGTCTTTCAGTGTAATTGTCTTTAAAAAATTATGCAAAATGGCCTTTTAAAACGAGAAAAACAAAGTGACGTAGACGCCATTTTTTTACCAAAGTGACGTACAGATGCAATATAGTATTGAAGGTATATTTAACAAGGGAAAACAATTTATTCTTAAGCTATTGTGTCATAAGTAATGTTGGGAGCTAGATAAGCACCATTTTGTAATGTAAATGGCTAGGGTGGTGTTATATTTATGCTAGGGTGGTATTCAAATTAGTTCTTTTAACACGATAATTTTTTTAGCTATTTATATTTTATAAAGAAGTCTCCTGTGCAAGTTCGAATGCTTCTTTAAAGCAGCAAGCTTAGTCTTGTCTTGTCTTGTATCTTTCAAACCACAATAATGTACGAATGTATCTTGGTGAAAACTTTTGTTCAAAACCTTGACCGCTGTTGTTCTATATTCCATCATTGTAGTGCGCAATTGGTACCCAACCAATTAATTTCAAAACCAATTTGCAACCAAAACACCTGCAAATGAAATGGAATTTATTCAAGTCTCATAAACCGTGAGTTGAACTGTTCACATATCCGGCTCCAAATTTATACGAAAATTTCATGGGGTGAGTCCGAGGTAATGTTAATCCAGTTTCATTAATTTTTCAAAGTATAGCTTGAAAACTGGTATTAATATAACATGAACATTAATAAATTGTATATATAAAGGCTCTAAACTAATTTTGAAACCATCTGAGAGACTTTGTGGATTCAAAATGAGTAACCCATACCTGTGAAACGATTGTACCTGAATACACCTGTTATTCGACACGCTTGATCCACTAGAAATGCAATCAACTCCAGAATAAGCGTGTACTAGGAAGACTTCAAATATGCTTGAATAATTTATAGACAACCTATATGATGTATTTTGATGTGCCGTGTAACAGGAATATTCACTAAAAAATTACCAAAGAAGCGGGAAACCGGAATTACCGGGATCAGTCGTTAAGTGGAACACTGTATCCAAATGTCTTCAAATATGATTGTATTTTTCACAGATCACAGAATTTGATGTGCCGCATGACAGAAATAATTACTAGAATTGTTTGGTCGGAACATCCATATTCCAGAATTGTTAATAAAGTGTCCCTATTTAGCATTGAATTTGCATTGTCCATAAATTATAGAGTTGATATTATTTGATATGTCGCATGACAGAAATGTTTAACAAAAACGTTTCATCCCGGATGACTTTACATGTGATAGCATTGTTCGTAGAAAACCGAGCTGGTGCACCTTGATGTGCCGCGTGACAGGAATATTCACTTAAAAATGTGTCCATTGAAAAGGAATCCGGAATCACCGAATGGGTTGTAAAGTTTCTCCGTGTTTCCGGATGACTTTACATGTCTGCAGATCATCATTAATGTGCCGCATGACAGGTATCTTCAAGTATAAATTTTTCACAAACATGGGTAGCGCATTCCATATTCACTAGGACTTCCAGCCCAGAACTGCTTCCACGTTGCCTGAAAGAGGCCTACATGATACCAAAATGAAGTTACAGTGTTCAAATGTAGGATAAAATATACAATACATTTTATAATAATGCCTGACTTGCAGCTAAACTTTGGAAAATTAATAAAAATGTACTGAATGGCCCTCGGACATAACCCACGGAACATCCGTATAGATCCAAAACCGACCATCTGACCAGACCACCACATATAGCCTCGGAAACTTGAAGGAAGTAATAATCATTTGCAGATAATTCAATTGAAACGGTTGATAATATACGACACGTTTTACCCGGTACTTTTGGTTTGTATACGTACGTCAGAATTGCATAAAAACAGTGAAATGAAATCGCTATTTTTTTGCAAAAGTGACGTTAGCTAAAATTTACAAGGTTTTTGCCAAAAATTGAAAATTTAAGCAATTGGCTATTATCTACGATGGATTGTACACATTTTGTACAGAACAGATAGTTGAAACATTATTCGTCCTTTTGAAAACATCACGAAACACAAAAATTGGTTTCCTGAAAAATATTCCTATTGGCGCTAACGTCAGAATTGCATAAAAGGGCAGAAAATTTCTCACTAGGGTGAGAAAGGCTTCAAAGGCTGGTTTTACCAACAAATTTTCACCCTAGTGAGAAATTTTGGTATTTACCAATTTTTCCTCCTTAGGGTGAAATATAGCATAGAGCTTTCGCATAGGCCTGCTAAGCCAAGACAAGTTTCGGCTTCACTGTGTCCCATCGGCATAAACAGAACTTCTGCTCGGACGGGACATCACGTTTGATCAGTCGTTCGATTGAAACACAAAGTGTGTTTTAGTTTTAAGGGATTTGCGTCAAGCCGGCGCTAATCTATTCCGACAAAAAGTTAGGGTCGGTTTCTGATGAGGCGAAGCCGAAACGCAACTGTGTAAGAACTTTAATTTATTGCACGATTTATTCCTATTTATTCTTCATGTCTGAGCGAGAAGAAACGCTTGTATCGACTAAATCGAATGACAACTATAATTCCAGTGAATAACCTTTCAAATGAAACCAGTTCGACCCGAATCGGAATCCCAACTAAAAAGATATATTGATTTGAATAACTTAGGTTTGAAAACAGTTTTTTCTCAGAATTCATCATCTATTTCACCTTTGAAGTTCTGTAAAAAATGAACTTTCATCCTGGGGACTTTATATTTTGAGAAAATACTATTCAACCTGTTAAGAAACAGAGAAAAATGATAAATCATGATAAATCTAAAATAAAATTTTGAGGTTTTGTCCGGCTAGCCGACACTGTGCGTCTACTAGAAACAAACATTGAACGCGTCAGTCACGTTAAAGATCTAACAGTGATTCTGGATTCTCACGTTTAAACAACACGTCTCCTATGCAGTTAATAAATTGGTAAATGGGATGCATCTTCAGAATAGCCAAAAATTTGACGAATTGGCTCAATTCGCTCTACTGATCTTTATCGCGATCAATTATAAAATATTGCTCTAAAGTTCAGAGTCCAAACTACAATAATGGCGTTGAGAGAATAGAGTTCGTCCAGCGTCGCTTTTTTACGTTTCGCGCTTCGTAGATTTCCGTGGAGAGATCCTTCCTGACTACCTTGCCATGAAAACACATGTTCGAAGCAACACTGCAAGAGCTTTGTTCATCGCTAACACTCTGCAAGCTGGTATCGATGTAACAGCTTTTTTGGAACAAATCAACATAAACCAGCATTACGCACTAACTATAGTATGTAGGGAAATTGTGGGAAAAACCGACACCGTGGGTAAAACCGACACCCGACAACTTTTCCTAGAAATCAAATTTTTATTCATTTCATAATAACACTTTATTATTAGTACGTTTATGTAGTGCATTTGAAGGAAAATTGGATTTACGTTAGTGCGCCGAATATCATAAAAATAAACATAACATACGACAGCAACGTTCATACTCGTCTAGATGTTAAATTTTGTTTGTAGATTTTAAGGTTTTAACCGAACAAAAACTTTTCAAATCACCTCATTTTTCAGTACCTATTATTATCGGCCTTTCCTATGATCAACTAGGTGCATTGAACACGAGTTTGAGAAATTCAATATTTTTAACTGTTATGTGTCCAACAAAAAAAAAACACACCTTTAACAGGCCAACGTGGGTACCCGGGTAGCCACAAATTGAAATGCTCATAACTATGGTTTTCTTTATCCGATTTAGACACTTTTAGATTTTTTGGATTCAGGAACTTGTCCACTTTTTGATTCATAAAATTGAACCGGATGAATGGATCTGGTGCTTGGTAATCCGTATTTTCCGGGGTAATGTTCCAGTACTAGGTATGATTTGTAAATTTTAATAATGTCCTAGCAATATTAGTAACCAAACTCTTCAAATTGTCTTGTCTCGGAAGTCTGTTATTTATTGTTACGGGACCAAATGGCAATTTAAAAAATGGAATTGGAATGGAATGGCCACTCACGGCCCCACGGGAACCTGATCCGGAATGTCCGTTCCGGGGTCAAATCACCAAATGGTTCCAAAATCACGAGATACAGCCTAATGATGCGATTCCAAGAATTTTGATACCCATATTGCTAGTATTCCATTGAAGGTCGTCAAACGGTGGGATAACAAAATTCTCACAAGTTTCCTATCTCATGCCTCCACGCGAGTCTAAGTCTATTGATGACATTTGGTCCTTAGACCGGCGACGACTGGGTGCTATCAGCCTTCTGCCGATAGTAGCGGAATGAGAGGGTGCGAACAGATCTAGCCGAGAAAACATTGCCGTAAAAATGAATAGTTGATCGGAAATTAGCCCCAATACGACTAATCTGACTAGTATCTATGATCACGGGTCAATACGTATTGAAAATTCGCCGCGTCTGTTTTTATGAACCTAATATCAAGCTCCGTTATTGCTAACAAGCCCGTGCATCAAGTTAACAGTCCTTTATATTTCTCTTCAGTGTTCGTTATTATCGCTCCTATACTTGTATTCCGCAAACAATCGGATATGGAAAATATACTACTAGAAATACTTTCCTTGATTGATAACATCTCGCGCTATGTTTACCTGTATAATGTGTTATCACACGGTAGTTTTCAAGCCAATGAATATATCGTTGAGAAGAAGTAGCGAATTCTGTCCAAATACTGTTGCAATGAATAGTGATCCGGCCCATTACGCAGATAAGATTAGCTTTTCTAGGCAATACTCCCACGGTCGGCTGTGTGGAGTTCAAATTGCTTCTGTTTAGGTAACATAGTATACTCTCGGTAGCCGACTGCGCAGAATTTAAAAAAAACCAAAAACTAAACAAGATCTTCTCTTTTTCGAGTGATCGTGCACTCGAAGACTAACTAAACAACTACCTAATGAAATATGCTTTACAGGTCGCATCGCTTGCTTGGAGCGAATCCTAGACCTGATACCCTTCCAAACTACCAACTCCGAGACACCTATGGAAGAGTCTGATGAATCGTCGTCCTTCCGTTAAGTAGGTGGAGCATCAACACCTCCTGTCTACTTTATACATTATCCTTCCCCGTGAACGATGGAGATGAGGGCAGCCGGCAATGATGGCTATCATGCTGTTGCCCGATCAGAATGAAATAACAAGATTATAACAGAACACATTTTTTGTAACATATTGTGTTATAAATTAGGTCTCGTTAGTAGTTAAAATAACAGAAATTTATAACAAGTAACAATGCGAGTTATAGTTTTGAAATATTTCTGTTATGTGTTTCTGATCGGGTGAGGTTTTAATATGGGTCGGATTGGTATGAATTCCTACTTACTATTTCCTAAGTAACTCTTATTAGATAATCAGCAGTCAAACATGATGAAGTCAGTGTGCAATCCGCCAAAATCATCGTCATAACGCAACGCAACGCATATTGCTAGTATTCCATTGAAGTTCACAAATAGTATCCCAGTACTGGAACCTTCTTCCGTAAATCCGGATTCCCGGAAACAGAATGAAGTAACCCGATTAATTTTTACCAATCCCAAAAGCGGATGAGGTCCTGAATCCAAAACACCCAAAAGCATCAACATCGGTTGGAAATTACCTTAGTTATTGGTATTTCAGTTTTGTGGGTACCCGGGTACCTGTTACGTAGTAAAAAAATTCAGGAGCCCCTCCTAACTCCCACCTTACTATATCAACAATATTATTAACCCAAAAGCTTGACTTAGTGAAGTTCTAAGATGTCACAAAGTTTCAATTTCCAGCTATGGATAAAACCTACGAATTTCATGAATTGAAACCTAAAAACGTGTTTAATCCACCTAACAGTGTGATGAGACATTTCTTATAACTCTTATCACTCTTCGGATATTATATCGTTTGAGAACATTTAGAACTTGATGCTTCGCGATGTTTTTGATAACACATACTACATGGGATAGTGGCAGGACTCAGAGAATCGCTCAAATCAGCATAGGACAACATCAGTGCTAGAAATCCCAAACCAAATCAATGGGAAAGCGAAAAAATGGCCCATAAAATAGACATACCAACGAATTACGAATTATTGTTAATAAAATACCTATATTGTGGTGGGAAAACTGAATTTTCCTAAAGGGGTTATATATTGTACTGAGCCAAAAAAATCGATTTTTTTTTTTGAATCGATTTGAAGTTTATACTTTACTCAAATTTCCAACGCGACTGAGAACTAAGAAATCAACGCTTTGTCTTGAAAAGGGCGATACTAGCAGTGGTACCATTCAAAGAAAATCAACAGTGAATATTTCCAGACTTGGTTTTATTTCCTACTTAAGAACAATTGTGTTTTTTTACATCCTAGATTGCATGATTCAGTGATCGAAACCCAAAACTTCATACAGTATTTGAAATTATTAAATTAAAATTTGTTTTTGCTATTGAAATTGACAAAATGATAGAATCACCTTTTTGGCGATTGTTTACTTTTTCGGTCCCACCTATCAGCATTGAAGTATCGCCCTTATGTTTTTTTACAATAATTACCGTTCTACACCACCGATTTCGTCCGTGTTTTTTCAATGGCGATCATTGTTACTATTTACATCTTGTATCAGCTTGATAATCCTAAAAAAATACGAAAATAACACTTTCGCCTCTAAATTTGCCAGCAAAAAAAGTATCGCCCTGTTTGTTTGCATGGAGCGTGGAAAGCGAAACTTTAAATAAACAAACAAAAATACAGTTTCACCCGTTGTATTTTTTGCTATAGTTTAAGAAAGCAATATCGTAGAATCAAAATTTTAAGGTTAATTTGTTGCGTTTCAAAGCCCTCATTCGCATATATGAAAAAAGCCCTATGTTTACATTTGTAAGTATCGCCCTTTTCACAAAAAAGCGTTGAAATGAAATCGCAGCTCCTGATATCACGCTATCTCTGAAGTGCATGCGTGCATAGTTTCAAATTTTACTTCGACATCGACTTTTTCTAAAGGTGACTTCCCAGTAGTATCCTTGATTTGAATTATTATCGCTAATCCTAATGCCAAAGAACAAATAAAAACCTCACGAAAACGAACCGTTTGGGAAAATCATCATCATTACTGGAATTTTCATTTTCACGAAACTTTTCGATAACCTTCCGTCACTTGCGTTAATGCACTGGGTGCACAGTGCTCTGAAAATCTAGCGAAATCGTCTTAGGGCACCAGCGGGTCTGTAAAGAATACTAAAAATTAATTTCTATTCCATAATTTTCAGTTCAGCAATTCGAGAGATCGTGCTCACCGCAAGCCATGAAAAATAGACTACGTTGTGAAGCGATGGTCACTATTTATTAATAAATCACGGTTAAATAAAAAATAAAACTATTAAAAAATTTCAAATAGTTTATAACTTTCACAAACTTATTAGGAAAAATTGTTTAATAAGCTTTCGTAATATTGTGTAGGAAAAAAGCTGAAAATTTCAGTATTTTCTCTATCTGCAACATATAAACCATTAAGTATACCAATTAATTGGTATACGAATTGGAATAGGTTCGCCAAATTTTGGAAGAAGTCTTTAAAATAACCCCTTGAAAACCACCTAAAAATTGTTGTAGTTCGACGCAATAAAAAATCTCCAAAAAAGAAATGTACCTATTAATGTGAAACACAGCGAATAATACATACAATAAAGACCCATTTTTATCAGTCTCATGGTGTATTTTAGGGTGACAAAATGGGGACATTGACTAAATCGGGCATTTTTTTTTTCTCTATAATAAACTGAAGCTGATAAAATATTCTTCTCGTCCCTTGATGTAGTCTGATAACTATTTCTGATTATGATGAACTTTTTATTTTCGCATATTTCGCATATCTTCATGATAAGGAAAACATGCGCAAGAAAGGATTTACTCGAATTCAGTCTTGTTCGTCTGCAAGAGCCCATCAAACATATGTTCATATTTGGCTGATAAAATCGGGGTTTCAATGTGTTATAATAGATATTCAGCATTCGAAGAAGTTTCTTTTGAGCGAATGTAGAACGACTTTGTTTCTACTTATTTGAAATCAGCGGCGTAGCCAGAAATTCGGTTTGGTGAAAATCGATCATACTGTCCAAACGGCATAATTCCGAAACCGTAATTTTTGAAGTTTTAAAATTATGCAGAATTAATTTTTCAGAAAATAGTAACAGAGTTCGTGTCTTTAGCGAATTTGTTGAGACTTTTGAATAAGCACAACCGAGCGGCCTGCTTACTAATTGTTTTTATTATTCACTTTATCACACTTATGTAATTATACACTTCACTTACATCCTACGTTGATTTTCCTAACTTTCCCTGCTCTAGTTTTTCTTCACTACTTCGAATTAATTTCAATGCATTTTTTATGATGAAATTCTACTTACTTCACGCGCCGGTCGCGGCCGGGCGACCACTTAGTACCGTCTGAATTCTTTACAAATCATTGTGACTTCTTATACACATGAGTGTCACATGTCCCCAAGAGAAGCCCGGAGATCACGACGTCTAAAAACAAAACATTCCCACTTTACTCGCGAGAGCAGTTGGTTACTCGTGGTTTGCTGTGGCAATTTTAAAAACAATAAACAGTCTCGCCCTTGAAAACGCAAGCATCTTAAAACACACAGCGGCGGTTGTTGCTTAGTTCGAAGTACATGACCTATGTACAACGTCGGTGCCCGTGTGTTAAACAAATAGCTTGGTTTAAAGGCCGTTGCCATATGATGTAACCTATCCATGAAATCTAGTTTTCATTATTTGATGCAAATGGAAAGTTTACCAGGATTGTACCTTGAGAAGGTTATCGGCTCTGCACTTTATTGTAGTCATGAATATTGACCTGAAAAAATTCACCATAAATACTTCTTGGACGATATACCGTCAAAATTGCGCTGTTTAACGTTTGTAAAACTCATCGAAGATACCAACCCTCCGAAATTGGCGGTTTCAAAATGATGCTATCTTGACCTTAAATTACTGTTTTTAAACATTTGACCTATACATATAATTGGTCATACAACAAAAATCAAATGCTCATCAAAATCGATCAGAACCTGCTAGAATCGAATGGAAATCGTCATTTTTCATAAATTTCTCTCTACATTCGGAAAGTGTTATCCTCGTTATTAATCATATTACGTTTTCGTCTCAACTCGACGCATTCCCAAAATAAAAACCTGTTTTAATCCACCTAGTGGTGCAATTGTGCTTGTCTCATTTGTGCAGACTACGATTCCATGGCTGGTTATGTTCAATACAATGGTGGAAATGAATATTACATGTTCAGTACGATTTGCACATACATACAATGGATCGACAGCCACGATCTTGAGATACTATGTGATACTGAAACATCGCTTGAAACCAGCGGCGGATCATGGAGAAAGATCCGGGAGATCCGGGTCCTGCCGAAAATTTTCAACTTGTTAAGAAATTTTAAACTAGTTTTAATTTTAAAGTAGAAACCCCTCACTGCATACGCCCTCCGGGCCGGTATGATTGACGATTTTTAGAGTTATTGCATAACCTTTCTATATGAGAAAGAAAAAAATGTACCAAAGTCCAAAAAAGTCAATTTTTGTCAAACATCTCAATGTTTCATGCATTTTAAAGTCATTTGGCATCAAAAACACAAATTTGATTTTGAAAATTTTTCATTTCAGTTTATATGGAAATTTGCTATGTTATTTCACTTTTCAACTCGTAACTCCGGAACCGGAAGTCCAATCAATAAAAAATTCAATAGCAGCCGATGGGAAGGTTGTACCTTTCATTTGAGACTAACTTTGTGCAAATCGGTCCAGCCATCTCTGAGAAACAGAGGTCACATTTTGTTCCACATACACACATACATACACACAGACATTTTCCGATCTCGACGAACTCAGTCGATTGGCATATGACACACGGCTCACCGGGTCGGGATTAGATTAACGAATTTTAGAGTGAATGAGAAAGGCAAAAACATTTTTACCAAATGTTGAAAGTTATGCATTTTTGGTGAGCAGTTCTATGTTTCATATACATTAAATCAATTTTAACATCGCTTCCTATTAAATAAAGACCCTTATTACAGTACATCTCTACAAAAACGAGCTCAATTTGAAAATAAATCTGAGGATTATGATTGATTACAGAACTCTGGAATTTTCTATTGGAATGTTTTCAGGCAGGAATTTGATAATGATGCAATTAGACAACTGTGAAAACAAGACCAATAGATCAGGTACATATCAGGACCCCATTCCGACAATTTATCAAAAGTCCTCATGATGTTTACAACAACAGGTTATCAATCTACGGATCAGATAATTGTTATTGTAATATTGAATTAAATCAGTCTGCATCAATAAATTTTCAACTTCAATCCAATAATTTTTTTGGGGTGTTGTTGGGTTGGGGGGGGGGGTCAGTTGTATGGTGTTAAACCCCAAAACCTTCTCTTGGCTACGCCGTTGCTTGGAGTTATTTATTTCGCTTTTCATTTTCCGATATGTTTCAGATCGATCCGATGGTTATAAGTTAGAAAAATTGCAGTCAGAAGGTTCGCACAAATGAACATTTTTGTACTGATAAGTTATAAAATTCCTTCCAGACAACTTGGAAGTGTTCGGTGATTATTTCTAGCGGTTGTAGATAGTAAAATGAAATACAAAATTCGTTTTATCGAAATAATGTTTAGCTTATTTCAATGGATTATTACTATATTGAACAATAAATAGGCGACAAAGAGTAATCAACAAACAACAAGCCATAACTTTTAAAGTATTCAAAATAGATATTTAAAGTCTTTAGTAAAGTTATTCGCAAAAGTAAGAGCTACAAATTTGCTGAAGGCATCATTTCGATATAATCACTTCCAAGAAAATTTGTGAAAATATCTCACTCATAGGGGGATTAATCAGCAAAAACATAACACCAAAAGAAAGGGCATATTATTCCCATTAAATTGTCCGAAGATACTATTGACCTAAAATAAGCCGTTTTGGTGTTAATAATAGATTACATGTTTTTGGTCATATTTCTGGCAATGGGAAATAATAAAAATCTTTCGTCCGCATTTAATGTTAAATATCTCTTTTGATAATAGTCCGATTTCAACAATCTATAGCTTGTTCGAAAGGTATTCGTTAAAGCTGTCTAAAAACATATAGACTGTTAATCTATACTGTCATTTTTACTGTTTTTAGTTCTTTCATTTAAAATTGGTTTGGATAAGATCGGTTCAGCCATTGCTGAGAAACACGAATGAGAATTTGTCCGTTACATACACACACAGACATTGTCCCGAATCGTCGAGCTGAGTCGATTGGTATATTAGACTTGGCCCTCCGGGCCTCGGAAAAAAATCTTGAAAGTTTGAGCGAATTCTATACATTTCTTTTATAAGAAATGTAAAATGTACCCGGGTACCGCGTCGGATACATAACGTTATTGCTTTTATAAAAACCTGTTTTAATCCACCTAGGGGTGCAATTGTGCCTTTCTCATTTCTCCAAACTATGATTTAATAGCTGGTTCGTACAATATAACATTATGGAAATGTCTTTCATTCTTATTACACTTGGTAAGTATATATAAGAGCACCTTTTTGCATTCATCGCGGTATCGGTTTGAATCGGAGTTTTCTATGTGATCGCACTCCACAACCCGTAACTCCGGAGCCGGAAGTCGGATGGAGATGGAATTTAATATCAGTTTCCGGGGACGCAACACCTTTCATTTGAGACTAAGTTGATCAAATCGTTTTAGCCATTTTCGAGAAACCAATATAACCGTTATTCTGAATTTGGATGCTTCCGGATCCGTCGATGGTGGCCAGTGTAGCCAAAGAGACTTTGAATGACTGTTGGTGACCTAGATCTACAAATTCAACGGTTGTGTTTACATTTTGGAAAAACATTCACTTTTTTACATTCATCGCAGAATTCGTTAGAATCGGGATTTGCTGCGTGATCGTACGTATCACCCTGTAATTCAGGAACCAGAACTCGGATCCACGCAAAATTCAACAGCAGCTGATGGACCTTTCATTTACAATCAAGTTTGTCAAAATCGGTTCAGAAAATTCCGAGAAACCGATGTGGACAAATCAACAAATTTTGTTTTGTAACCATACTCTTCAACTCGTAATCCGGAACAAGATGTCGGTTGAAAATGAAATTCAATAGCAATCTATGGGAATATTATACCTTTCATTTGAATCTTAGTTTGTAAAAATCGGTTCAGCCATCTCCGAGAAACCGATGTGTACATTTTGTTAACAAATCTGCACATAAACACACGTACATACATACATACATAAATACATGCATACATACATACATACATACATACACACATACACACATACACACATACATACACACAGATATTTTGCGATCTCGGCGAACTGAGTCGAATGTTATATGAGACTCAGCCCTCCGGGCCTCGGTTAGAAAGTCGGTTTTTGGAGCAATTGCATAATCTTTCTATATGAGAAAGGCAAAAGAATAATATTCAATGTTATCTTCATGTGATTATATTTTGAAATGTTGGTGGAATGGGTTTGAAAGTGGAGGGAATGGGGGGTTAGTAGAGTGGGAGTGGAGGATGCGTCAGAAATCCTTCATCTTATTTCGGTATACGGGGTGGATGAAGGAAAAGCGGGCGTGAGGGTGGTCCAAGGGAGGGGAGTGATGAAGGAGGGAGGTGTAAGGACAAGGCGGGGGGAGAGGCGGCGACGCAATACTCAACTGCATATTTTGCCTTCCATTTGAGACTTGGTTTGAGAAAATCGGTTCAATCATCACCGAAGAACCGATGTGACTTTAATTGTGGAATATGCCCGGAATTCCGGACTTCCGTAATCGTCGATAGTGGACAATATATTCAAAGAATGTTTGATTGGCAATCAGTGATCTAGATCTGCGATTAGAAGTAATTTGGTGACCATTTCAATAGTTTTTAGCCTTTGAGGTATTAGGATTGTACCGATTTATATGGGAAATTTCAGTGTATCCTTACTAACACCCCTGTAACTCCGGAAGCAAGAGTCAGAACCGAATGAAATTCGGCAGCAGTCCATGGTATTACTGTATCTTTCATTTGAAATCAGGTTTGTAGAAATCGGTAGAGAATTCGCTGGGGAATGGGTGTAATATTAGCTTAGGAACCTGGCGGGTTCCCCGGGGGCGACATGAACCGTCATAGGTGGCCAACGTGGTCAAAGCTGCTTTAATTGATCATTAGTGATCCAGACCCGCAAACTAGAGTAATGTTACATCAATTTTAATATGTTTTACATAATTTAAACATCATGGCGGAAACAGTTTATATGGGAATTTTCTGTGTGACCGCACTCTTCAACCCGTAACTCCGGAACCGGAAATCGGATCAACTAAACATTCAATAGCAGCTTATGGGAGCGTCATACCTTTCAGATGAAACTAAGTTTGCGAAAATCGGTTCAGCCATCTCTCAGAAAATTGTGTGAGTTTAAATGACACACACATATACACACACATAGGGGGCAGCAGGGACAGGAAGGACAGGAGTCTAGGGGCCTAACGAACCCCCCCCCCCTCCCACGGACCTACTGGGACTTGGGGAGCTTTACTAGGATATGGTGGGGCTAAGATTGGGCTCTTCTAAACCTCTAAAAAAGCCATAACTCCGAAAGCAGCTCCGACGAAGCGAGTCTGTGCCGCTTCTGCTAAGATCCTAAGATTCCAATAATCAAAGATCTAGGCAATAAAAGCACTCTAGCCCAACCGGAGTGCCAACCGGCACATCAGGATCGACGCCAGTAACATCCTGATTATGGTATACTGGCCTTGGCGAACGTCAACGGACAGGACACGGATGACGAATAGGATGGCGACTTTGGGCTGACAGGCGTGCTGTTCTACTCCCTGAGTAAGGAAGGATGACACCGACTTGAAATGGCGAGTGGGCTAACAGCATGGCTGCCTCCGTCCCAACAAACCCCTGGCAGGTCTCCGGGTACGTTCGAAACACGCCATCATTTGGTTGGTGGTACTAGGTTCGGTTGAAGCATTCCCGATTTACGCCGATCCGGCTCTGAACACTACTCCCCATAAAGGATAGTGTCAACCCTTGCATGACCTCACTGCTGCTTTTTGGCAGCATAGATAATCATGGGATCGCGAGATGCGACTATGTGCAGCGAGTGGAGATAGCGGCCCGGAGTTGAGACCCAATAAAGTGGAGAAAAAACAAGCAACTGATATAAATGGAGCAGGCACGGTGAATTCGTTTGCCAGAGGTGGGTTGGTGAGGTCACCACCACCAATAGTAGCTGAAGTCATCCAGCAAGAGCAGGAGGATGGGAAGCCGAAGCAACAGCAACAGCAGCAACAAAAACAGCCGGAGCAGAGCGGAATGAGCTACACCCCACAAACGCCAAAGGTAGTGGTAGCTAGGCACTTGGTGGAGGAGCTCCACAAGTTCGTAGACACGAGAAACAATGTCCACAAAGACATTAAGGGGATGGTCATCAAAATCCGGAAGGCGCTACTGTCTGCCGTGAAAGAGTACGATACGGCAACGCAGAGGGCAGATTCAGCTGAGCGAGCATCGGCGTCGGCTAAGGCCACTATCCTCCTAGCCCCTCCGAAACAGGGTAAGGAGAGGCAGATTGGAGTGAAGAACACGCCAGTTCCCATAACTCCAAAGAGCACAAGATCCTCGCCAGCAGACGAAAGACCAGGTGGGTCAAAGAGGCAGACGCTCGAGGACGCTGTTGCTGCCGAAGGAAAGGACGCCACCTTGCAGGGTGAAAGCTGGAGTACCGTTGTAGGTCGGAAGGAGAAACGCGGGAAACAGCAGAAAAAGAAGGAGGAGCGAAAAGGGGAGCAGAAAAGGAAATCAGAACCCTCGGCTCGTCAGCAGGCGCCTAAGGGAGAAGCCGTGCTCGTCAAAGCAAATGACGAGACTACGTACGCAGCACTGCTCAAAAAGGTCAAAGAGGACCCGGAGCTGAAAGATTTGGGGGAAAACGTGTTAAGAGTCAGGCGTATCCAAAAAAATGAGATGCTCCTCGAGCTTAAGAAGGATACTACGACTAGTAGCTCTGCCTTGCAGGAGACTATAACTAAATCAATGGGTGGAAAGGCAGAAGTTAAAGCCTTTAGCCCGGAGATGGTAATTGTGTGCAAGAGCCTCGACGAAATAACGACGGAAGACGAGCTAAGAGATGCTATGAAGCAGCAGTGCAAACTGGGCGAGGTGCACATGACGATCCGGTTAAGGAAAGGATACGGAGGAACGCAGACAGCGATGATTCGTTTACCGGTAACCGCTGCAGACAAGGCGCTGGAGGTAGGTAAAGTTACAGTTGGATGGTCGAGATACCTACTGAGAGCCGCCCCACGAGTAAATAAACTAGCAGAGAAATGCTTCAAATGTTTTGGCTTTGGACATTTAGCAGGGGCTTGCAAAGGCCCGGACAGATCCGGGATATGCTGGAAATGCGGAGAGACGGGCCATCTTGCGAGAGACTGCACGCAGAGGCTGAAGTGATTGCTTTGCACCGCAGCGGAAGGAAACGACCATCAGACGAGTGGCTTTAAATGTCCAGCCTACAAGAAGGCGACTGCAGGCCAACAGTGATGGAGGTGACCCAGATAAACCTGAATCACAGTTATACCGCACAGCAACTGTTGTGGCAGTCTACGACAGAAACTATGTGCGATGTCGCTTTGATCGCAGAGCCTTATCAAGTCCCCCCTAATAACGGTAACTGGGTGGCGGATAGATCAGGAACCGCTGTGATACAAGTAATGGGAAGATTCCCCATCCAAGACGTGGTAGAACGTTCATACGAGGGTTTCGTGATAGCCAAAATCAACGGCATCTTCGTATGTAGCTGCTATGCTCCCCCAAGGTAGACAGTAGAGCAGTTCACCCTAATGCTGGAGCAGTTAACCGAGCAGTTGATCGATCGGAAGCCGGTAGTCATTGGTGGTGACTTCAACGCCTGGGCTGTGGAATGGGTCTGTAGAGTAACCAACACAAGAGGGTGTATCCTGCAGGAAGCTCTAGCGAAGTTAGACGTACGATTGTGCAATGAAGGCTCTGTTAGCACATTTCGGAGAGATGGGAGGGAGTCTATCATCGACGTCACATTCTGTAGTCCCTCATTGACGATGAACATGAATTGGAGAGTATGCGAAACGTATACGCATAGTGACCACCAGGAGATTCGCTACCGTATCGGTCAACGGAACCCCGCGGCAGTACAGAGAAGGGTGACCGGCGAACGAAAGTGGAAGACGAAAGCCTTCAACAAAGACCTCAAAGAGCAAGGTCGGAATCAGATAGAGAAGAGCGTAAGGCATCGTTTCGGGAAGCTAGGGCCACTTTAAAACGGGAGATCAGACTTAGCAAGTCAGAGTGCCACAAGGAGCTATGCCGAGAAGTAGACGCCAATCCCTGGAGTGACGCATACCGAGTCGTGATGGCGAAAATGAAGGGTCCGACGACGCCAGCCGAAATGTGTCCGAGCAAGCTGAAGATAATCGTCGAGGGTCTTTTCCCGAAGCACGATCCAACTATATGGCCACCGACACCGTACGGCGAAGAAGAAGGAACAAGCACGGATCGCCAAGTGACTAACGATGAGCTAGCAGAAGCATCGAAGCGCCTAAAATCAAAGAAAGCCCCTGGTCCGGATGGAATACCAAACGTGGTACTGAAAGCTGCAATCCTGGCATATCCGGACATGTTCAGGATAGTGATGCAGAAGTGCCTAAATGAAGGCAACTTCCCCGAAATGTGGAAAGTCCAGAAGCTGGTGGTGCTGCCGAAGCCAGGGAAGCCACCTGGCGACCCGACCTCGTACAGGCCCATATGCCTGCTGGATACACTCGGAAAACTCCTGGAAAGGATCATTCTTAACAGCTTGACGAAATTCACGGAAGGTGAGCGCGGACTGTCCAAGATGCAGTTCGGTTTCCGCAAAGGAGCATCGACAGTGGATGCAATTCGGATAGTGCTCGAGAGTGCTGAGAAGTCATCTAAACAGAAGCGAAGAGGAGATCGATACTGCGCTGTGGTCACGATAGATGTGAAGAACGCGTTCAACAGTGCCAGCTGGGAAGCCATCGCTGCAGCGCTGCATAGAATGAGGGTTCCCGACTATCTATGCCAGATCCTGAAGAGCTACTTTCAGAGCAGAGTGCTGCTGTACGAGACGAGCGAAGGACAGCAGTCATTGCGTGTCACAGCGGGCGTTCCTCAGGGCTCCATTCTCGGTCCAACCCTTTGGAACGGGATGTACGATGGGGTCTTAACGCTGCAGCTGCCTAGGAAAGTGAAAATCGTAGGTTTCGCGAACGACGTATCACTAACGGTGATGGGTGAGACACTCGAAGAAGTGGAGGTGTCGGTGATGGCGACAATAGACGCGATCGAGAGCTGGATGAACGGGGTAAAGCTGCAAATAGCTCACCACAAGACGGAGGTGTTGTTGGTCAGCAACTGCAGATCGGTTCAACGGATGCAGATCGACGTCGGAGGGCACGTGATTGCATCGAAACGTGCATTGAAGCAATTGGGAGTTATAATCGACGACCGGTTGAGCTTCAACAACCACGTTGATTACGCCTGTGAAAAGTCGGCGAAGGCAACGAACGCAATAGCGAGAATCATGCCAAACGTCGGCGGTCCGAGAAGCAGCACGAGACGTCTGCTATCTACTGTTTCGTCATCGATACTCCGATATGGGCTTCCTGCCTGGAGTGCTGCGCTGAAAACCAAGCGGAACCGTGAAAAGCTAAACAGGACATTCCGACTGATGGCCGTACGAGTCGCGAGTGCCTAAAGAACATTATCGTCGGAGGCAGTATGCGTTATCGCCGGGATGATCCCCATCTGCATTACCCTGGCGGAGGACGTGGAATGCTATCAGCGGAGAAATGCACGTAACGCTAGGAGACTGGTTCGAGCGGACTCGTTGGCTAAATGGCAACAGGAGTGGGACAACGCGGAGAAAGGAAGGTGGACCCACCGACTCATCCCAAATGTATCGGCCTGGGTACATAGGAAGCATGGAGAGGTGACTTTCCATTTGACGCAGTTTTTGTCCGGACACGACGGATGCTTCCGGAAGTACTTGCTTCGGTTTGGACATGCTTCGTCACCCCTTTGCCCGGAGTGTGCGACTGTGCAGGAGACACCGGAACACGTCTCGAGCATACTCTCCGAGCTGCAGAGGAAGTGGCGAAGAGACCAGCAAGAAGCCGCAAATCGGGTCTCGAGAGAAATTCCTCCGCCGGGGAACTCTCCAACTGTGTAGACTAGGTCCACCGCCGGGGACCAGTTGAGTAGTACGTGAAGTAGCAGCGAGTTGGGTCGTCGGAGCGCCTGGGAACCGGACGTCAAGCTTCACCGGAATCGCTGAACCGACCTCGACATCCTACCGGGTAGCTCGTGAGTAGGCTAGATCCACCGCCGGGGATTAGACCGAGTAGCCCGCGTCGCAGAGCTATCAGTGGGTCGTTGGGGCGCTGGTGAATCGGAAGCTACGCCCCAACCGGAATCGCCGGATAGACCTCAGCACCTACTGTATGGCCCGTTGAGTAGGCTAGATCCACCGCCGGGGACTAGATCGAGTAGATCGGGACGACGCGGAGAGCTAAATGGCTCACAAAAACGAACATCGGAATCAGGAGAAATCTACCGCTCGGTTGCAGGAGAATATGCTAGATCTATTGTTGGGGACTAGACTGAGTAGTTCGCGAACAAGTGAGGGCGGGAGCTGAATGGCTCATCGGGAAAGTAGAGCGAAATGGAACGAGAGGAAGCCAAAGGGCTCAAGAAATTGTGGTGCTAAAACCAAAGAAGAATCGGTATCGGGAGAGCCTCCTTCGTCGGGGAACTCTCCGTCGGCGTAAGCTAGATCCACCACCGGGGACTAGACTGAGTAGACCGCGACGAAATACCACCAGCCGCAGGTCGTCGAGGCATCAGCGAACCGGACGCCCTGCTCCACCGGAATCGCCGAACTGACCTCGACATCTGGTTGGTTGGCTCGGTTTCGGGAGGACTTCTCTCGCCGAGGAATTCTCCGTCGGAGTAGGCTAGGTCCATCGTCGGGGACTAGACCGAGTAGTTCGCGAACAAGTCTAGTGCTCAATGAGTAAACGGCGCTGAATGGTGCGAGAAGGGAGTTGCGGTGCTAACTGGCACAAGGGAGCCGAAGGGCTCGGTGAATTAGACAGTCTGAAGTTTGCCGCCCAGACTGTACTCGTAGGGGAGGAGCCTAAGCCTCGACTCACAGCCAGCTTTCCGACTGCCATGCAGAACTTGCCAGTCTGTGTGGATGGTAGAGAATTGGTGGTGTGTAGAGGAGTGGGGCTGTAACCCTGCGGAAGAAACGAACTAGTAAGTAGTTAAATTAGAGTGTGTGCTATGCACATAAAAACCCCTCCCCGAAGTAATTCCGTAAGGTAGTGCCGGGGAGGAATCAGGTTCTGGGCAAGAGCAGTGGTTTTTAGCGGGTCGGGTGATGGCAACCCAAACCCGTTCCCTGAGACATTGGGGTCTTTGAACATTTTTCCTCACTCAGGGTTTTCCTGAACATTTTTACTGCTCTCTCTAAAAAAACGCACGCACACACATACATACACACACAGACATTTGCCGATCTCGACGAACTGAATCGAATGGTGTATGACACTCGGCCTCGGTTAAAAAGTCGATTTTTACAGTGATTGCATAGCCTTTCTTTATACGAGAAAGGCAAAAATATGCGCTGTTGGAGTAAAACCGACACACACAGTACACTATAGTTCACAGAAATACTTCTATTGTGATTATTTCTCTTTAAAAATCAAAAATTGGAATTTTTGCTTATCTGATTCTATCGAAGCTTTTACTATTTCTGCAAAAAGCTCATCAAACCGAATGTCTAGTGTTCTCTTGGTATGTCATAGACGAACTTTATCACAATGAGACAATGATCTTATGTATACCTCAGTGATGATCAGAGTCCCGAAAAGTTAAAGTCTGAAAAAGATAGTTTGACTAATAAATCGGCACAATCGTAATACCTCAGAGGTTAAAAACTATTGAAATGGTCACCAAATTACTTCTAATCGCAGATCTAGATCACTTCCAATCAAACATTCTTTGAATATATTGTCCACTATCGACGATTCCGGAAGTCCGGAATTCCGGGCATATTCCACAAATAAAGTCACATCGGTTCTTCGGTTATGACTGAACCGATTTTCTCAAACCAAGTCTCAAATGGAAGGCAAAATATGCAGTTGAGTATTGCGTCGCCGCCCCTCCCTCTCCCCCACCCCCTCCCGCCTTGCCCTTACACCTCCCTCCTTCATCACTCCCCTCCCCTTGGACCACCCTCACGCCCGCTTTTCCTTCATCCACCCCGTATACCGAAATAAGATGAAGGATTTCTGACGCATCCTCCACTCCCACTCTACTATCCCCCAATTCCCTCCACTTTCAAACCCATTTCACCAACATTTCAAAATATAATCACATGAAGATAACATTGCACTCATGCTGATTAAGCTAATTAAATATTATTCTTTTGCCTTTCTTATATAGAAAGGTTATGCAATTGCTCCAAAAACCGATTTTCTAACCGAGGCCCGGAGGGCCGAGTCTCATATAACATTCGACTTAGTTCGCCGAGATCGCAAAATATCTGTGTATATGTATGTGTGTATGTATGTGTGTATGTATGTATGTATGTATGTATGTATGTATGTATGTATGTATGTATGTATGTATGTATGTATGTATGTATGTATGTATGTATGTATGTATGTATGTATGTATGTATGTATGTATGTATGTATGTATGTATGTATGTATGTATGTATGTATGTATGTATGTATGTATGTATGTATGTATGTATTATTATTATTATTATAATTAATTAATATCAACAGACACAGTGTGGTCCTAATGATAATTTCTTAATCTATTTAAAAAGTCAACATGTAATCTGCTACGTGGAATGTGAAGATCGAACTCGGATGACACTCTGTTGAAGGTCCGCTGCAAACCAATGATGGCACCGTTTACTCCATAGTTAGTCCGGCGAAGAGGTAATCGGAGGAATAAATTATTGCGAAGGGCGCGAGGGCGAACATTCATATTTATCGCACTGAGAAGCTCGGGGCAGTCAATTCGATCTTGCAAACTATCCGAAATTGTCATAGCACGGAATAGATCCCGTCGCACTTGCAATGTATCGAGTCCAATAAGCAAACCCCGGCTTTCATAACTTGGCAGCTGGTGAGGGTTGCTCCAAGGCAATCGACGAAGGGCAAACCGAACAAATCTGCGCTGTACTGTCTCAATTCGATGGACACCGTTGAGATAATGAGGGTTCCACACAACTGAACAATATTCCAGAGTTGATCGAACGAGTGAGCAGTAGAGAGATTTCAAGCAGTAAATATCTGAAAAGTGCTTAGATATTCTCATTATGAACCCCAAACAGCGTGATGCCTTTGCGACTATATAGCTGATATGCTGTTGAAACGTCAGTTGTTCATCGAGAAAAACTCCGAGATCTTTGACGCAATTCGCTCTGTCAATTGTGGATTCAGCTAGACAGTAATTGAATCGAATTGGCGTTTTTTTCCTCGAGAACGTAATGACCGTACATTTCTTGGGGTTTAGGGTCAATGTATTAATGTATGTATGTATGTATGTATGTATGTATGTATGTATGTATGTATGTATGTATGTATGTATGTATGTATGTATGTATGTATGTATGTATGTATGTATGTATGTATGTATGCATGTATGTATGTATGTATGTTTATTTATTTCAAGTCGTCAATCAGATGTAGACCGGTTTCTTACAATAATTATTAAACTAACTTAACACTAGTTGAAATTTTGGTTTACTTTAAACTGCTGCTTAAGTTTTGTTTTCGACATAGTGAAGTCAATGCTTTCGCAATGTTTGTTGTAAATATTCATCATTTGGTTTAAAGGGTAAAACTTGGCATAATTAGTGCGATGGCGAATTGTACAAAAGATGCTGCGGTTACGTAGTTGTCGAGAAGGAGCATAAAAATTTAGTTTCGATAAAAGTTCGATTGAATCAATACGATGTGATACAATGTCGTTTACAAATGATACCATAGAAAATTCACGACGATCTTTCAAGGTTTGAATGTCAATTAGCCTGCACCGTGCTTCATAAGATGGCAAATGTAGTCCAGTCCAACCTAGTTTACGAAGAGCGAACATCAAAAACTGCTTTTGTACTGATTCTATCCGGTTTGCATGCGTTGCTGAAAAAGGCGACCAAACTATACTACAATATTCTAGTGTTGAACGCACATAGGCTACATATAATGTCTTTATTGTGTAGGGATCTTGGAAATTATAGCTGAAGCGTTTAATAAAACCTAGTGTGCTGTTTGCTTTGTTAATTATTGTGTTATAATGATCTATGAATGTTATTTTGGAATCTATAATAACTCCTAGATCTCTTATTCTGTCACACTTTTCTACTTGTTGATTTCCCAATAAGATTCTATTGTTCTGTATATTATTCTTTCTACTCAATGTTATGGAATTACATTTTTTACATTCAATTTCAGCAGGCTTTTATTACACCATGTATAAAATATATTTACTTCGTTTTGAAATGTCTGAAAGTCTTCACCATTTCTTATTTCTAGAAATAGTTTCATATCATCAGCATATATAAGAACTTTTACATTTTTTAGAATGAAGGAAATGTCGTTAACAAATAAAATAAAGAATAGCGGGCCCAAATGAGACCCTTGAGGGACTCCTGATGTAACTTGAATTGGGATTGATTTTATCCCTTTAAATCTAACAGCTTGTTCACGATTTGTAAGATATGATTGTACCCATGTAAGAAGTCCTGGCTCAAACCCCATTTTTTCTAATTTAAAAAGTAGCATGGGTATGTCGATGCGATCAAATGCTTTGCTAAAATCTGTATAAAGAGCTTCAACGTGGTTTCCGTTATCCATTGCTGTTAATGTGTAGTTAATGAATTCGAGTAGATTTGTACTTGTAGAACGCCCTTTGAAAAAACCATGTTGCACAAAGCTAACAATTCTGTTCTTGATTTGGTGGAATAAATTTTCATTAACAATCGCCTCGAAAATCTTGGGAATGCACGAGATGATAGCTATTCCACGATAGTTACGCACATCGGATTTTTTACCATTTTTAAAAATTGGAACTAGGAAAGAGCTTTTCCATGTTTTAGGAAAACAACCTGATTCTAGAGACATGTTAAAAAGCCAAAATAAAGGAGCGGTTAGTTCTATTGACAAAGTTTTTAAAAACACCGGTGGAACGCCATCAGGTCCAGGGCTTTTAGAGCTATCCAAGTTTTTTAAGGCATCCATGATTGTATGTACTTTTATCTGTTTAATGTTAATATCTCTTGAAAGTTCTGGGAGGAATGAAAAGTATTCACGCTCTCGATCCTTCTCTGAAAATGTAGTGTAAACTTCCTGGAAGAATGTTGCAAAAAGATTGCAGATTTCCTCTGAGTTATCGCCTACCTTTCCATCAAGATGCATTTCTGTTGGGAAATAATCCGATTTTATTTTAGTTTTTACGTAATTAAAGAAGTTTTTTGGGCAAGTTTTTATATTGCGTTCTGTTCTTGCATTGTACTCTTCAAACGCGATATCAATGGCAAGGTTCAATTGATCGCATAGATTTAAATAATTTGTTAAGTTATCTTCGCTGTTGTATTTTTTGTAGATTTTGTGTGCTTTCTGCTTACGATTTTTTAAATTTTTTATTTCTCTATTAAACCAGATGGGATGTTTTGAGTTATAGTGACGCCTTCTTCTTTTCAATGGTATATCTTCGTGAATGACTTCAAATAATATTTTGTAGAATATGTCTACGGCAGCTTCAACATTTTCTTCATTTCTTAAAATCATTTGCCAGTTTATTGCATTAATTTTTTGCCTCAAGCTTTCATAGTTAGCGGACTCGTAATCAAATACCTCCTCAAATTCACTATCACCAGGTCTGTCGCTAACATGCAAGAATATAGAAAACTCAATGGCTGTATGATAAGCTTCATTCTTCCATAAGGGAGTAAGTGATTCCGTTACACAGAAGTCTTCGTCTATATTCGTCATTAATAAATCTAAATAGCAATGTCGCTGATTTCTTATGTGATTTATTTGATTAAGTCCTAAACTGGCAGATTTATCGCAAATGAACTGCAAAGTTTCATTTTCCCCTACAACAGGAAGTAGGATGCTCTCATTATCAGCATCTGGTATGAAATCAATACCGCGTTGATTGAAATCGCCATATATGTGAACTTTTACGTGCGGGGAAAGACTATTAATAATGCATTCAGCAGCATGATAAAACTTTTCGTAAGTCGTTTTTCGAGCAAAATTTGGAGGAAAATACACCGAAGCGAAAACGTGAGTTTCGTCTTTAACATGTACTTTCACCCACACATGCTCGAATTCTGTTGATTTTATAGTTTTGATAACTTCTGCATTTAGTTTTGCTGAAATCGCAATCAAAGCGCCCCCTCCTGACTTCTTACCAGATACATGACAATCACGGTCATCCCTAAATACATTGTAATTGCTCCCGAAAACTTCTTCACTTCTCACTGTTTCGTCCCAACTAGTCTCAGTTGCTAAAATTACGGAATAATGACAACCTAATATTTTGTTTTGAATCACATTCATCTTAGCTGCACTTTTCATGCGGTTAAAGTTTTGGCAATAGACCAAGATTTCTGTTCTTGACTGAGATTCTCTAGGAGAAGTGTTAGTTGAATGGGAATTAATTAGACCTAGCTCTACCTCTTCTAAATCTTGAATCGCAATATTATTTGTCAATTCATTATTATCTTGCTCTAATGAGCGCGTCGATAGCGGCAAAAACACTGACAGGCGCCAATTCCGGAGGGGTACATAGGTGTGGCAGCAGCTGTTCGATGTGAGGTGCTAGGTTGGTCGGTAGGGCACGGGTTTAAAACATCACCTCTATGGAATGCAATGGTAGGTCTGAACGAAGTTGAAGGTGGCCTCGAAAAACGTTTCTTTGCCTCAGCCAGTAGCTCTCTATCCAACGGAAGATTGTCGATGTCACGGCGTTTGTTATCGTGGTACGCAAATCTGCTGTGGTTGTAATTACATCCGTTATTTTTGTCGAAAATTGTGTGGTGCTTGTAACCGTGATTCTTGCGACGCTTAGTATTATTATTACTGTTTCGGGTGGTGTCAAGTGCATTAGCGGGCCTCTGTTTATTCCGTTTCTTCTTTATTCTTGCTTTCTCCTCCGCTTTTTGTTGATTGAGACGACGCAATTTACGTGCGTCGTATTCGGACCAATCAGCCTTCCATACCTTAGAGTTGCCAAGGAAACGCCAGCCTGAGTTACTGGCTGCCTCGACGGACATCTCAGCCTCTAAACTAGGGGAGGAATCTGTTGCGGGTGAAGCAGCAGTCTTTTGTTCCAGTGAGTTTACTGCACTAGAAATTTGCTTTAACTCATCGATAATATCATCCGTGAATATTGGGTTTACATAACTCATATTCTGAGCCGAACAGTTGTTAGCCATGTCAGTTATCACGCTGCTGACCTTTTCAATTTCTGAACAAATTTGTTTCAACTCGCGTGTCATATCGGTGGTCAGTTCATTGACATAGGCTGCGATGTTGTTTTTCGTAGCTTTCATCGATATGTCGAATAATGATGTTAAGTGATTTTTTGTGGCAACGACATCAGTTTTGCCAGTTTTGTTGGAAGCAGTCAGCTCATTCCACAACTCCGAGGTTTTGGCTATGTGTGCAACCGCGTTATTATGATTAGCTGCAGTTGTTTTAATTTCGCCTTTCAACTCGTTTAAGAGCATTTCGATACATTCAAATCCATCTCGGACATTGAAGTTGCTAAATGTGGATGTGAGTTTGTGATTCGACTCCATAACTAGCTTGTTGAGGTTGATGGCTTCTTGTTGTTGTCTGTACAGTTTATCGAAATTTAACTCCATCACGAGACGCTTCTGGCACTCGTAGCATATTGGCAGCATGTATGTTAGTATTCTTTGCTCATGATTCCTCTGAGCACCACCGCATGCAGCGTGGAATTTTTTCCCGCATGATCCATGGCAGTACCACACATGTTTGTCGTCACTCACTGTACAATTATTAATCGCGCACGGCATGTTTTACTTACGTAGCAATGATAAATGAAAACAATACAAATTAAAACACGCACGGTTAAACTTTAAACGGCGCAAATGGAAACGCGACCGAACTGTAACGACGACTTGAATGTATGTATGTATGTATGTATGTATGTATGTATGTATGTATGTATGTATGTATGTATGTATGTATGTATGTATGTATGTATGTATGTATGTATGTATGTATGTATGTATGTATGTATGTATGTATGTATGTATGTATGTATGTATGTATGTATGTATGTATGTATGTATGTATGTATGTATGTATGTATGTATGAATGTGTGTATGTGCGGATTTGTTAACACAATGTCCACATCGGAGATGGCTGAACCGATTTTCACAAACTAAGATTCAAATGAAAGGTATAATATTCCCATAGGTTGCTATTGAATTTCATTTTCAACCGACATCTTGTTCCGGATTACGAGTTGAAGAGTATAGTTACAAAACATAATTTGTTGATTTGTCCATATCGGTTTCTCGGAATTTTCTGAACCGATTTTGACAAACTTGATTTTAAATGAAAGGTCCATCAGCTGCTGTTGAATTTTGTGTGGATCCGAGTTCTGGTTCCTGAATTACAGGGTGATACGCACGATCACGCAGCAAATCCCGATTCTAACGAATTCTGCGATGAATGTAAAAAGGTGAATTTTTTTCCAAAATGTAAACACAACAGTTGAATTCGTAGATCTAGGTCACCAACAGTCATTCAAAGTCTTTTTGGCCACACTGGCACCCATCGACGGATCCGGAAGCTTCCAAATTCAGAATAAAGGTTATATTGGTTTCTCGAAAATGGCTAGAACGATTTGATCAACTTAGTCTCAAATGAAAGGTGTTGCGTCTCCGGAAACTGATATTAAATTCCATCTCCATCCGACTTCCGGCTCCGGAGTTACGGGTTGTGGAGTGCGATCACATAGAAAACTCCGATTCAAACCGATACCGCGATAAATGCAAAAAGGTGCTCTTATATATACTTACCAAGTGTAATAAGAATGAAAGACATTTCCATAATGTTATAAAAAAAGGAATAATGCGACCTGTTCAAATTGTTGAAAGATTAATATTTGTGAGTATGCTGCATAAAGCTATCAACATTCCAAAATGGCCTAGAAATCTCTGAATATATACATATCCCAGCTGGTATTATTGTTTGCTGTTACAATTTAAATATGTGTTTTAGATAGTGCTTGAAATAGCTAAAAACTTTACTGTAAAAATATTGAATAATTTCCTCCTTAAAACTAAATAAAATTTAGAAAAGAAAATGTATTTTTGAAAACTTGAAATATTCCAAAATTCGTCACACCGAAGAATCCTCAACAATTTCTCGACTTTTATGATTATCTGTTATAATATTCTCAGTTGATAGATTGAACTATTGTAAAAAATTGTATTTCTGCGAATTTATTAGATATGAGATTATTGTACTTTACTTGAAGTCTCAAAACGCAGGCCTCAAAACTTTGGTATTTGTTTCTTTGAATCTATGTCGTATTCTCCGTAAAATAATGTAGGTAAATTATCCGCTCAATGTTACCATATCGCATCGACATTATATCTAAAAATCGTGTAAATCATGTTAACGTACAAGAGAAGCATCGAAGCGCACTATTCAGAATCTAAAAATAGCCCCACATTCCTAATCTGAAAAGATATTATAAAGCTATCCAGTCTATCGTAATATAGGCAGCTGTAGTAGTGAGTAAAACTGCAACACAAGGAAAACAAGTAAAACTGCAACACAAGGAAAACAAACAGTCCTTAGGCTTTGGCAAAGTTCAATGTGTGCGTTCTGGAAACAAGATGCATCTATAATCGTTTTGCCCTTGACGTATTCGAGGAATATTATGCTAACATTCAACATCAGTCGAAAGCAACGTCGTTGGTCCATGCAGGTAACATCCACATAAAACTCAGAATACCCAGGTTCAAATCGCTATAATCCACAAATAACCATCAGCGTGTCATATATTCGTAATAACAATCAGCCAGCATGTTTGCAATCATTTGACCAAACTATAAAAAGCTTTTTTCTATATGAAGCTTTTTGCTGCAAAACGAAAACGCCTTAATGTATGCTATATTTTTCTATTCTATTCTATTTTTAGACTTGCACGCTAATTTCGTTGATACTATACAATAGGTAATAAAATCTATATTGGCAGTGGGGGAACTTAACAAAATTTGTTATAATTCTGATAGAAGCCTATCAAAGGTTGTCATATTTTTGATATATACTAGAAGAATTTCTGTTATGTTTTCTGTTATTTTACCAACTAACGAGACCAAAGTTATAACAAAACTTGTTATCGTAACAAAGTAACTCAGTCTGTAATAATTTTGTTATTTCTTTCAGATCGGGTTGCTATTGAATTTCATTTTCAACCGACATCTTGTTCCGGATTACGAGTTGAAGAGTATAGTTACAAAACATAATTTGTTGATTTGTCCACATCGGTTTCTCGGAATTTTCTGAACCGATTTTGACAAACTTAATTTTAAATGAAAGGTCCATCAGCTGCTGTTGAATTTTGTGTGAATCCGAGTTCTGGTTCCTGAATTACAGGGTGATACGCACGATCACGCAGCAAATCCCGATTCTAACGAATTCTGCGATGAATGTAAAAAGGTGAATTTTTTTCCAAAATGTAAACACAACTGTTGAATTCGTAGATCTAGGTCACCAACAGTCATTCAAAGTCTCTTTGGCCACACTGGCCACCATCGACGGATCCGGAAGCTTCCAAATTCAGAATAAAGGTTATATTGGTTTCTCGAAAATGTCTAGAACGATTTGATCAACTTAGTCTCAAATGAAAGGTGTTGCGTCTCAGGAAACTGATATCAAATTCCATCTCCATCCGACTTCCGGCTCCGGAGTTACGGGTTGTGGAGTGCGATCACATAGAAAACTCCGATTCAAACCGATACCGCGATAAATGCAAAAAGGTGCTCTTATATATACTTACCAAGTGTAATAAGAATGAAAGACATTTCCATAATGTTATATTGTACGAACCAGCTATTAAATCATAGTTTGGAGAAATGAGAAAGGTACAATTGCACCTCTAGGTGGATTAAAACAGGTTTTTCAATTCAATATTACCGTGGCTGGTTTTTCTTTTGCAAAATTTTAGAACTCGAATAATGATTTCTTTTCTTGTATATAGTTGTCAAGTCATGTATAATAAAATTGTAATGTATACATTTGAAAGCTTTCAATAAATATAAGCAACTAAAAAATTCTCGTGTTCATGATTGAGAAAGGCACAATTGCACCGCTAGGTGAATTAAAACAGTTTTTGCCTTTCTCATATAAAGAAAGGCTATGCAATCACTGTAAAAATCGACTTTTTAAGCGAGGCCCGGAGGGCCGAGTGTCATACACCATTCGATTCAGTTCGTCGAGATCGGCAAATGTCTGTGTGTGTATGTATGTGTGTGTATGTGTGTGGGTGTATGTGTGTGTGTCATTTAAACTCACACAATTTTCTCAGAGATGGCTGAACCGATTTTCGTAAACTTAGGGTTGAAGAGTGCGGTCACACAGCAAATTCCCATATAAACTGTTCCCGATCAGAATGAAATAACAAGATTATAACAGAACACAATTTTTGTAACATATTGTGGTATAAACTAGGTCTCGTTAGTAGTTAAAATAACAGAAATTTATAACAAGCAACAATGCGAGATATAGTTTTGGAATATTCCTGTTATGTATTTCTGATCGGGTTACCACCATGATGTTTAAATTATGTAAAACATATTAAAATTGATGTAACATTACTCTAGTTTGCGGGTCTGGATCACTAACGATCAATTAAAGCAACTTTGACCACATTGGCCACCTATGACGGTTCATGACGCCCCCGGGGAACCCGCCAAGTTCCTAAGCTAATATCACACCCATTCCCCAACGAACTCTCTACCGATTTTTACAAGCTTGATTTCAAATGAAAGATACAGTAATACCATTGACTGCTGCTGAATTTCATTCGGTTCTGACTCTTGCTTCCGGAGTTACAGAGGTGTTAGTAAGGATACACTGGAATTTCCCATATAAATCGGTACAATCGTAATACCTTAGAGGCTAAAAACTATTGAAATGGTCACCAAATTACGTCTAATCGCAGATCTAGATCACTGATTGCCAATCAAACATTCTTTGAATATATTGTCCACTATCGACGATTCCGGAAGTCCGGAAATCCGGGCATATTCCACAATTAAAGTCACATCGGTTCTTCGGTGATGATTGAACCGATTTTCTCAAACCACGTCTCAAATGGAAGGCAAAATTTGCAGTTGAGTATTGCGTCGCCGCCCGTCCCCCCCTCCCGCCTTGCCCTTACACCTCCCTCCTTCATCACTCCCCTCCCTTGGACCACCCTCACGCCCGCTTTTCCTTCATCCACCCCGTATACCGAAATAAGATGAAGGATTTCTGACGCATCCTCCACTCCCACTCTACTATCCCCCAATTCCCTCCACTTTCAAACCCATTTCACCAACATTTCAAAATATAATCACATGAAGATAACATTGCACTCATGCTGATTAAGCTAATTAAATATTATTCTTTTGCCTTTCTTATATAGAAAGGTTATGCAATTGCTCCAAAAACCGACTTTCTAACCGAGGCCCGGAGGGCCGAGTCTCATATAACATTCGATTTAGTTCGCCGAGATCGCAAAATATCTGTGTATATGTATGTGTGTATGTATGTATGTATGTATGTATGTATGTATGTATGTATGTATGTATGTATGTATGTATGTATGTATGTATGTATGTATGTATGTATGTATGTATGTATGTATGTATGTATGTATGTATGTATGTATGTATATATGTATGTATGTATGTATGTATGTATGTATGTATGTATGTATGTATGTATGTATGTATGTATGTATGTATGTATGTATGTATGTATGTATGTATGTATGTATGTATGTATGTATGTATGTATGTATGTATGTATGTATGTATGTATGTATGTATGTATGTATGTATGTATGTATGTATGTATGTATGTATGTATGTATGTATGTATGTATGTATGTATGTATGTATATATGTATGTATGTATGTATGTATGTATGTATGTATGTTTTTTTTTTGACAGCAGTAAAAAAAATTTCAGAAAAACCCTGAGTGAGGAATAATGTACAAAAACCCCATTGTCAGGGAACGGGTTTGGGCTGCCATCACCCGACCCGCTAAAAACCACTGCTCTTGCCCAGAACCTGATTCCTCCCCGGCACTACCTTACGGCATTACTTCGGGGAGGGGTTTTTATGTGCATAGCACGCACTCTAATTCAACTACTTACTAGTTCGTTTCTTCCGTAAGGTGACAGCCCCACTCCTCTACACACCACCAATTCTCTACCATCCACACAGACTGGCAAGCTCTGCATGGCAGTCGGAAAGCTGGCTGTGAGTCGAGGCTTAGTACTCCTCCCCTACGAGTACAGTCTGAGCGGCAAACTTCTGACTGTCTAATTCACCGAGCCCTGCGGCTCGCTTGTGCCGGTTAGCACCGCAACTCCCTTCTCGCACCATTCATCGCCGTTTACTCTTTGAGCACCAGACTTGTTCGCGAACTACTCGGTCTAGTCCCCGACGATGGACCTAGCCTACTCCGACGGAGAATTCCCCGGTGAGAAAAGTTCTCCCGAAACCGAGCCAACCAACCAGATGCTATCACACCCATTCCCCAACGAACTCTCTACCGATTTTTACAAGCTTGATTTCAAATGAAAGATACAGTAATACCATTGACTGCTGCTGAATTTCATTCGGTTCTGACTCTTGCTTCCGGAGTTACAGAGGTGTTAGTAAGGATACACTGGAATTTCCCATATAAATCGGTACAATCGTAATACCTTAGAGGCTAAAAACTATTGAAATGGTCACCAAATTACGTCTAATCGCAGATCTAGATCACTGATTGCCAATCAAACATTCTTTGAATATATTGTCCACTATCGACGATTCCGGAAGTCCGGAAATCCGGGCATATTCCACAATTAAAGTCACATCGGTTCTTCGGTGATGATTGAACCGATTTTCTCAAACCACGTCTCAAATGGAAGGCAAAATTTGCAGTTGAGTATTGCGTCGCCGCCCGTCCCCCCCTCCCGCCTTGCCCTTACACCTCCCTCCTTCATCACTCCCCTCCCTTGGACCACCCTCACGCCCGCTTTTCCTTCATCCACCCCGTATACCGAAATAAGATGAAGGATTTCTGACGCATCCTCCACTCCCACTCTACTATCCCCCAATTCCCTCCACTTTCAAACCCATTTCACCAACATTTCAAAATATAATCACATGAAGATAACATTGCACTCATGCTGATTAAGCTAATTAAATATTATTCTTTTGCCTTTCTTATATAGAAAGGTTATGCAATTGCTCCAAAAACCGACTTTCTAACCGAGGCCCGGAGGGCCGAGTCTCATATAACATTCGACTTAGTTCGCCGAGATCGCAAAATATCTGTGTATATGTATGTTTTTTTTTTTTTTTTTTTTTTTTTTGAGAGCAGTAAAAAAATTTTCAGAAAAACCCTGAGTGAGGAAAAATGTACAAAAACCCCATTGTCAGGGAACGGGTTTGGGCTGCCATCACCCGACCCGCTAAAAACCACTGCTCTTGCCCAGAACCTGATTCCTCCCCGGCACTACCTTACGGCATTACTTCGGGGAGGGGTTTTTATGTGCATAGCACGCACTCTAATTCAACTACTTCCTAGTTCGTTTCTTCCGTAGGGTGACAGCCCCACTCCTCTACACACCACCAATTCTCTACCATCCACACAGACTGGCAAGCTCTGCATGGCAGTCGGAAAGCTGGCTGTGAGTCGAGGCTTAGTACTCCTCCCCTACGAGTACAGTCTGAGCGGCAAACTTCTGACTGTCTAATTCACTGAGCCCTGCGGCTCGCTTGTGCCGGTTAGCACCGCAACTCCCTTCTCGCACCATTCAACGCCGTTTACTCTTTGAGCACCAGACTTGTTCGCGAACTACTCGGTCTGGTCCCCGACGATGGACCTAGCCTACTCCGACGGAGAATTCCCCGGCGAGAGAAGTTCTCCCGAAACCGAGCCAACCAACCAGATGTCGAGGTCAGTTCGGCGATTCCGGTGGAGCAGAGCGTCCGGTTCGCTGGTGCCCCGACGACCTGCGACTGGTGGTATTTCGTCGCGGTCTACTCAGTCTAGTCCCCGGCGGTGGATCTAGCTTACGCCGACGGAGAGTTCCCCGGCGAAGGAGGCTCCCCCGGTACCGATTCTTCTTTTGTTTTAGCACCACAATTTCATGAGCTCTTTGGCTTCCTCTCGTTCCGTTTCGCCCGATCTACTCGATCTAGTCCCCGGCGGTGGATCTAGCCTACTCAACGGGCCATACAGTAGGTGCTGAGGTCTATCCGGCGATTCCGGTTGGAGCGTAACTTCCGGTTCACCGGCGCCCCAACGACCCACTGCTAGCTCTGCGACGCGGTCTACTCGGTCCAATCCCCGGCGGTGGATATAGCCTACTCACGAGCTACCCGGAAGGATGTCGAGGTCGGTTCAGCGATTCCGGTGAAGCTTGACGTCCGGTTCCCAGGCGCCCCGACGACCCAACTCGGTGCTACATCACGCACTACTCAACTGGTCCCCGGCGGTGGACCTAGTCTACACAGTTGGAGAGTTCCCCGGCGGCGGAATTTCTCTCGAAACCCGATTTGCGGTTTCTTGTTGGTCTCTACGCCACTTCCTCTGCAACTCGGAGAGTATGCTCGAGACCACTCTGTTGACAGCGTCCCAGGTATGTTCGTCACGGCACATCTCTTCGACGATATTGTCCGCTGTCATACCAGGTATACCCCTACGAACTTCTTCGAATCTAGGGCATTCGAAGACCACGTGTTCCGGTGTCTCCTGCACGGTCGCACAGCCCGGGCAAAGGGGTGACGAAGCATGTCCAAACCGATGCAAGTACTTCCGGAAGCATCCGTGCCCGGACAAAAACTGCGTCAAATGGAAGTTCACCTCTCCATGCTTCCTATGTACCCAGGCCGATACATTTGGGATGAGGCGGTGGGTCCACCTTCCTTTCTCCGCGTTGTCCCACTCCTGTTGCCATTTAGCCAACGAGTCCGCTCGAACCTGTCTCCTAGCGTTACGTGCATTTCTCCGCTGATAGCATTCCACGTCCTCCGCCAGGGTAATGCAGATGGGGATCATCCCGGCGATAACGCATACTGCCTCCGACGATATTGTTCTGTAGGCACTCGCGACTCGTACGGCCATCAGTCGGAATGTCCTGTTTAGCTTTTCACGGTTCCGCTTGGTTTTCAGCGCAGCACTCCAGGCAGGAACCCCATATCGGAGTATCGATGACGAAACAGTAGATAGCAGACGTCTCGTGCTGCTTCTCGGACCGCCGACGTTTGGCATGATTCTCGCTATTGCGTTCGTTGCCTTCGCCGACTTTCCACAGGCGTAATCAACGTGGTTGTTGAAGCTCAACCGGTCGTCGATTATAACTCCCAATTGCTTCAATGCACGTTTCGATGCAATCACGTGCCCTCCGACGTCGATCTGCATCCGTTGGACCGATCTGCAGTTACTGACCAACAACACCTCCGTCTTGTGGCGAGCTATTTGCAGCTTAACCCCGTTCATCCAGCTCTCGATCGCGTCTATTGTCTCCGTCACCGACACCTCCACTTCTTCAAGTGTCTCACCCATCACCGTTAGTGACACGTCGTCCGCGAAACCTACGATTTTCACTTTCCTAGGCAGCTGCAGCGTTAACACCCCATCGTACATCCCGTTCCAAAGGGTTGGACCGAGAATGGAGCCCTGAGGAACGCCCGCTGTGACACGCAATGACTTCTGTCCTTCGCTCGTCTCGTACAGTAGCACTCTGCTCTGAAAGTAGCTCTTCAGGATCTGGCACAGATAGTCGGGAACCCTCATTCTATGCAGCGCTGCAGCGATGGCTTCCCAGCTGGCACTGTTGAACGCGTTCTTCACATCTATCGTGACCACAGCGCAGTATCGATCTCCTCTTCGCTTCTGTTTAGATGACTTCTCGGCACTCTCGAGCACTATCCGAATTGCATCCACTGTCGATGCTCCTTTGCGGAAACCAAACTGCATCTTGGACAGTCCGCGCTCACCTTCCGTGAATTTCGTCAACCTGTTAAGAATGATCCTTTCCAGGAGTTTTCCGAGTGTATCCAGCAGGCATATGGGTCTGTACGAGGTCGGGTCGCCTGTGTATATGTATGTGTGTATGTATGTATGTATGTATGTATGTATGTATGTATGTATGTATGTATGTATGTATGTATGTATGTATGTATGTATGTATGTATGTATGTATGTATGTTTTTTTTTTTTTTTTTTTTTTTTTGAGAGCAGTAAAAAAAATTTCAGAAAAACCCTGAGTGAGGAAAAATGTACAAAAACCCCATTGTCAGGGAACGGGTTTGGGCTGCCATCACCCGACCCGCTAAAAACCACTGCTCTTGCCCAGAACCTGATTCCTCCCCGGCACTACCTTACGGCATTACTTCGGGGAGGGGTTTTTATGTGCATAGCACGCACTCTAATTCAACTACTTACTAGTTCGTTTCTTCCGTAGGGTGACAGCCCCACTCCTCTACACACCACCAATTCTCTACTATCCACACAGACTGGCAAGCTCTGCATGGCAGTCGGAAAGCTGGCTGTGAGTCGAGGCTTAGTACTCCTCCCCTACGAGTACAGTCTGAGCGGCAAACTTCTGACTGTCTATTTCACCGAGCCCTGCGGCTCGCTTGTGCCGGTTAGCACCGCAACTCCCTTCTCGCACCATTCAACGCCGTTTACTCTTTGAGCACCAGACTTGTTCGCGAACTACTCGGTCTAGTCCCCGACGATGGACCTAGCCTACTCCGACGGAGAATTCCCCGGCGAGAGAAGTTCTCCCGAAACCGAGCCAACCAACAAGATGTCGAGGTCAGTTCGGCGATTCCGGTGGAGCAGAGCGTCCGGTTCGCTGATGCCCCGACGACCTGCGACTGGTGGTATTTCGTCGCGGTCTACTCAGTCTAGTCCCCGGCGGTGGATCTAGCTTACGCCGACGGAGAGTTCCCCGGCGAAGGAGGCTCCCCCGGTACCGATTCTTCTTTTGTTTTAGCACCACAAATTTCATGAGCTCTTTGGCTTCCTCTCGTTCCGTTTCGTCCGATCTACTCGATCTAGTCCCCGGCGGTGGATCTAGCCTACTCAACGGGCCATACAGTAGGTGCTGAGGTCTATCCGGCGATTCCGGTTGGAGCGTAACTTCCGGTTCACCGGCGCCCCAACGACTCACTGCTAGCTCTGCGACGCGGTCTACTCGGTCCAATCCCCGGCGGTGGATATAGCCTACTCACGAGCTACCCGGAAGGATGTCGAGGTCGGTTCAGCGATTCCGGTGAAGCTTGACGTCCGGTTCTCAGGCGCCCCGACGACCCAACTCGGTGCTACATCACGCACTACTCAACTGGTCCCCGGCGGTGGACCTAGTCTACACAGTTGGAGAGTTCCCCGGCGGCGGAATTTCTCTCGAAACCCGATTTGCGGTTTCTTGTTGGTCTCTACGCCACTTCCTCTGCAACTCGGAGAGTATGCTCGAGACCACTCTGTTGACAGCGTCCCAGGCATGTTCGTCACGGCACATCTCTTCGACGATATTGTCCGCTGTCATACCAGGTATACCCCTACGAACTTCTTCGAATCTAGGGCATTCGAAGACCACGTGTTCCGGTGTCTCCTGCACGGTCGCACAACCCGGGCAAAGGGGTGACGAAGCATGTCCAAACCGATGCAAGTACTTCCGGAAGTGTATGTATGTATGTATGTATGTATGTATGTATGTATTTATGTATGTATGTATGTATGTATGTATGTATGTATGTATGTATGTATGTATGTATGTATGTATGTATGTATGTATGTATGTATGTATGTATGCATGTATGTATGTATGTATGTATGTATGTATGTATGTATGTATGTATGTATGTATGTATGTATGTATGTATGTATGTATGTATGTATGTATGTATGTATGTATGTATGTATGTATGTATGTATGTATGTATGTATGTATGTATGTATGTATGTATGTATGTATGTATGTATGTATGTATGTATGTATGTATGTATGTATGTATGTATGTGTGTATGTATGTATGTATGTATGTATGTATGTATGTATGTATGTATGTATGTATGTATGTATGTATGTATGTATGTATGTATGTATGTATGTATGTATGTATGTATGTATGTATGTATGTATGTATGTATGTATGTATGTATGTATGTATGTATGTATGTATGTATGTATGTATGTATGTATGTATGTATGTATGTATGTATGTATGTATGTATGTATGTATGTATGTATGTATGTATGTATGTATGTATGTATGTGTGTATGTATGTATGTATGTATGTATGTATGTATGTATGTATGTATGTATGTATGTATGTATGTATGTATGTATGTATGTATGAATGTGTGTATGTGCGGATTTATTAACACAATGTCCACATCGGTTTCTCGGAGATGGCTGAACCGATTTTTACAAACTAAGATTCAAATGAAAGGTATAATATTCCCGTAGGTTGCTATTGAATTTCATTTTCAACCGACATCTTGTTCCGGATTACGAGTTGAAGAGTATAGTTACAAAACATAATTTGTTGATTTGTCCACATCGGTTTCTCGGAATTTTCTGAACCGATTTTGACAAACTTGATTTTAAATGAAAGGTCCATCAGCTGCTGTTGAATTTTGTGTGGATCCGAGTTCTGGTTCCTGAATTACAGGGTGATATGCACGATCACGCAGCAAATCCCGATTCTAACGAATTCTGCGATGAATGTAAAAAGGTGAATTTTTTTCCAAAATGTAAACACAACTGTTGAATTTGTAGATCTAGGTCACCAACAGTCATTCAAAGTCTCTTTGGCCACACTGGCCACCATCGACGGATCCGGAAGCATCCAAATTCAGAATAAAGGTTATATTGGTTTCTCGAAAATGGCTAGAACGATTTGATCAACTTAGTCTCAAATGAAAGGTGTTGCGTCTCCGGAAACTGATATTAAATTCCATCTCCATCCGACTTCCGGCTCCGGAGTTACGGGTTGTAGAGTGCGATCACATAGAAAACTCCGATTCAAACCGATACCGCGATTAATGCAAAAAGATGCTCTTATATATACTTACCAAGTGTAATAAGAACGAAAGACATTTCCATAATGTTATATTGTACGAACCAACTATTAAATCATAGTTTGTAGAAATGAGAAAGGCACAATTGCACCTCTAGGTGGATTAAAACAGGTTTTTTTTTATTATTGTACGACTATTGTTTTGTGTACTTCATTGTTAGAAATAAGATTAGTATTAAAGCCAACATCATTGGGGCTTTGATATGCCTGTTGATGTATTATTTGTTAATAAACAAACAAACGAAAAATCCCGTCATGCATCAACCTGTAATACAATTAATGTGGTTTTTCGGATCGTTATTTAACTGTGTTTAACCCATTGAAAACCAGGGTTTTCTAAAGTAAGCCGAGTGCAGTGATATATTCAATTCCATTAAAATGTATCAAAGATTAAAGGAAACACAAAATCACCGCTGAAAATAGTTTTAAAAGTGAAAATACCACATGCAAACAATTTCGTACGCTTAAATAAAAACAAATTTTAAGTTGTCTCACATATTTCTTCAGATTTACTGATAGACAAGAGTTATTTTACACCTGGGGCAACATTTGTCACATAATGGAATTATTGACGAATTTCGCGCCAACTCGATGAATATATGTATATGAAGACTTTGTCACAAAAAGCCACTTTGCATATTTATTTTTTTCCAAAAATGATCTAGACTGTCTTTTGAGAAGGGCCAATCTTTTTTTACCTATTTTTTTTTCAAATGGCTATACAGGTATACCTCGGTAGTACTTACACCTTCGCTTCGTTTAGCGTACGTACTATCGAAACGTACGTAGTATCGAATCACAAAAATAAAATTCAACATATTACTTTTTATATTTAATATTTAACGAAACTTCACAAAAATCACTAAATTCATCACCCTATTAGTGATAAACTGTCCTATCACCAAGTACTTAATCTTTAATGTTATGGTTTCCATTAACCAGAATGATTGAAAATGGAATGTAAAAACATTTCCATGATAAGTTCCTTTCAAATTGGTAGCATTGTCTTGAGCATTTCGGCAAATTTATTAGGAATTTTGTAAAATTTTATTTAGCACTTCTTTAAAACTCTAGAACTATCCTGAATCTCTGAAATTCGAAAGACTTGCTTGAAATTCATAGATAAATTCCTTGAAGATTTTCTTAATTTTTTGATCTGCCTGAAGCAGAAGGAATTGTTTTTTGTATATTTGATTCGTGAAATATTAACAGTACAATTTTTCAAACTGTGGGAACGAACCGACATTTGGTGGGTTAAAAAAACAGAAGTTCCCGTTTTGTGGGCGCGATAGCAATTCTTCTCAGATACATACAGGATTTTAGTTTGGTTTTTATTCCTTCCAGTTTTTGGTCGTTAATGAACTTTAAAAACCCCGAAAACGAATATTTAAATATATTTGCAAACAAGATATGATTTTACATTAAAACGATGTCGGCATATAAACTAAAAGGCATAATAACCACAGTTTTTGACTACATAAGATAGGTTTTACTGAATTAGGAAATATTTCTTGAACCACGCCAATATGGTGGATACATTTTTTTAATCACGCTCACAAGATCCCCAAACGAAGTGTTGAGAAAATACTTATTTTTTCAGCTCTTTACCTGTAGCCTCCATCGAAGTCGCTAGTCTTGCGAATCTCGCCCATTCCATTCTAAACATTGTATCTCCTGGAATGTATGGGACTCAGCACTCAAATTTTATGTAGAGTAAGGTGGGGTAAACGTACGCATGGGGCAAAAGTGCGCATAGGACGTTTAGAAGCACACAAGCGCTAGAACCTGCAACTCTGTATGGATTTAGTATATCATTAAGTCAACTAATCGCACATATAAGCATGAAAGGTTTGAATATAGTGGCTTGAAATTAAGGGGGAAAGACCATTTTTCGCTGCTTTGATGTAATTTTTTGAATTTTGGGAATCATAAATTGGCTGTTTGAATAAATCAGGATCTATAAAATTACAGTACCCTAAAAATCTTCAATATATGGTTCGTTCCTGGATATATTTGATTTGATGAAAAAAAATCTTATTTTCGTAACAATTTAATAAGTTAAAAAACTGACGGTGGGGTAAAAGTGCGCATAGCATATCCGCCCCAATAAAAGGACGAGAATGAAGCTTTTTATATAAAAATTGAACTAATTATTCCATGATTTAAAGAAGGTACCAGCATCTCCAATAACTGCAAGCTCACCGGTCAAATTACGACTGATATGAGCGGTTTAGGAACAAAAGCATCAGCATAACTGGTTCCAAGGGAAAATATAGAGTGCCGAAAGCTCAGAGTAATTAAAAAAGAAACAAAAAACTATGAATAAGTAAATAAAGATGTATTTCCAATATAAATAGCATATTCGCAAGAATTCTTGAAGTGATCCACCCAACTATGACAAATAATGATTTTACGAGGGGTGACAGTTTGATTTGCAATTTACCTAAACATTGTCTAAAAGATGAAACATCCAAGTTGTTTAAACATAATGGAAAACTGAACAACATTAACCGAGGTAGAGGTAGAAGTACTTTTTAGATATGAAGGAAGAGCAAGAGGGGATGGATATCCTAAAATTGATTAGTTTAATTTATGGGCGGTAATAAATCGGATATTTAATCAGTACGCACTTTTGCCCCGTGCTATGCGCACTCTTGCCCCGACCATGGGGCAAAAGTGCGCATTTGAGTATTCATAAGAAAATAATTATTTCTCGGATTACAAGCAAAACCAAGAGATATCTAGTATTACGTTTTGAAGATGTGTGATGAGAGTATTAATTTGTAATCATGCCGATTTTCTAGTGCTTTTCTACCAATAGTTATTTTACGTAAACTATTAGGTGCGCACTTTTGCCCCACCTTACTCTACTGTTTGCAGATCGTTCATCAAAAATCGTTTCATCGCCGCTCTAGATATTAACCCTCAAAATTGCCTAAAATCTTCTTTGATATTCGAAAAATGTCTCGAATTTTTGCAATTTTCCTCAAAGTTAGAAAGACTTGGGACATGCCGTACCTAAAGCTTGAAGAGGCTTTTTGATATTCGTCACTTTTCTAATTTTGTAAGTTTTCTCGAAATACTTTGTTGAAATTAATTGTGAGTTTCATGAAATGCACTTGACATTTTTTTAAATTTGATGAAATTTTATAAAATTTGCAGACGCCCCCTGATGTTTAAAAGATTCTTCATAAATCCTTAGAATATTCTTAAAACTTCACGAACTTTCCTGAGCTTCTTAAGATTCTACTTAATATCGTAGGATTTCCTTGAAGCAGCTTGACTGAATCACCGATAGCCGTTAACAAAACCTACTGAAAATGTAATATTCCTAAATGTTCAGGTCGCAGAATTTCCCGAAGTTGGTAAAATATGTGTGAAAATCGTGAACACTACGTTTTCTATAGAAATTGTTAGTATAGAAAGTTTGAAGTATTACTGAAATTCCATATGACCTTCGAAGATCATCCTTAAAATTCATTGAAATACTCTGAATTTTGACAAAACCAAACTATAACTAATGAGTGTCGTACAAATTATCTGAAGAATTAAAGATATCATTGTAAGTCAGCAGTCTCCCAAAATATAAGACATTCCTGGAACTTGTAGGGCGTCCCTAAAGCTTGCAGATTTGTTTATACTTGTTTGATTCCTACAATAAATTTATGACTTACTTAAAGTTTGAAATACTTTACTGGTCTTTATAGAACTACTGTAAGTAGCACACAACTTCTCTAAAGTATGTATAAACCCATTGAATTTCCGTAAAAGTTGTCCTACTTCGTTAAAGCTTACAAAATCAAAGGGAAAAAAATGATGGCAGGTGTATGTACTATAGAGGCAAAATGTACGTACTATCGAGGGTACGTACTATCGAGGGTACGTACTAACGAGGGTACGTACTATCGAGGTATACCTGTAGTCTAAAAATGACAATTTCTACAAAACATGTTGTAGTAGTGGTTTTCACAAAATTAGTCAAATTTTTGAATAAAAATATTGAACAAATTCTTCATTGACTCCTACACTGAAAAAAATCGATTTTAAAAATTTAAAGTCGATTTACAAAAAAACCCATTTTTCATTTGGATGACATTTTGTTCCAAGATAGATAATTATGTTCCCTACCTACCGTCAAAAATTCATGTTGGGCACTTTTGAGGAAAAAAAGTTATTTGAAAAAAACTTTACCTTGTCCGAACTGATTTTTTTTTCTTCAGTGTATTTTTATCGAAAACTAAACCAATGAAAGTCATGATCATCTCAGAATCCATTTTCCCAGCTGCTAGTTGCCTGATACATGCAAAAAGTATCAGTAACGAATTTGGTATATATTCATAACAAAGTTGAATGAAGACTGGAAGACTGGAAGATTGGAAGATCGGAAGACTAGAAGATTGGAAGACTAAAAGACTGGAAGACTGGAAGATTGGAAGACAAGAAAGCTGGAAGACTTGAAGACTGCAGTTCATTTATTTCTCTCAAAACTGATAAATTTTATGAAACAATTGACAAACTTTTCTAAAATTTATTTTATGTCTGGTTGAGCAGCAGCACAATACAACAATAAGAAAAACTTTTCAAGCTTGTGTAGATTCCAGTCAAAGTATGAGTTAAGGTTGGAGAGAGAATGGGACAAAATCGAAAACGAAAAAAGCAGTTTTTTTACACACCGAGTGTTAGATCTTCACAACAATCAATCAGCTTATGTAAAATGTTGTTACAGTGCTGCTGATTGATTTTTATGAAGATCTAACACTCGGTGTGGAAAAAAACTGCTTTTTTCATTTTTGATTTTTGCCTATTCTTTCTCCAACCTTAACGGCAGAATGGAATTTTGTTGCAGCATCCCATGGAAAGGACCCTGTGATGCTATTGCTGGCACTCTCAAGCGAATGGCAAAAAAGCTAGTGTTGCTCGCGACTATGAAAATACCATAACAACTGATAAAAATATCACAAAATTAATTTTCTTCTACATATTCACTGAACGCCTAAACAATATGTGGAACTCAAAAATTCCACAGTTTTGTGCCTATTCCTGGGGGCAAAGTAGAGACGCAAAGGTATTGTAATTCAGAAGATGAACCAAAAATATTTTCCTTGTATAGAAATAATACAAAATAGCATGCATGAAGATAGTTTTTTGTCTTAAAAATATAAAAATAAATAAATAATTATGTAAAATTCAATACATAATGTTGTGGTGGTTGTTTCTTTCTCTAATTCTTCCTCAGCACTAAACAAGAAAATAAAAAAGTAATAATGGAATATTTTTTTAACGACATAAACTCTTTTAAATGGGATTCTTGATTAAGGGGTTACATATCTTTTAATAAAAATGTCAAAAAAATTGAATTTACGTAAAGAAATAAAGGAATGATTTCATTACATCAAACTTATAAAATTTGGTAGAGCATTTTTCAGTAAAATAAACAAGCATAAGTTTATAAAAATAAATTGATAATTGGCGGAGCTATGGCATTCTCCCCGAAACCCTTTTTTATTTAAGAGGTTTGGGGTGATCACGATTGGAGACCAATAGATCATCTATAAACCCAAAACTCAATTTTTTTATTCCTATATGAGTATTCCTCGTACCTTAACGCAGTTTTAAGCTCTAAAAATTGTATTAAAAAATTCTTATTTTTGAAACAAAAATTCATGAATAAAAAAGGAATTAATTACGATCAATTGAAAAAAAATTAAGAAAATTGATTGAGTAGTTTTTCGGCAATCGTGATCACGGAAAAACCATTTTAAGTAAAACGACATTTCGAGAAAATCGAGTTTAAAATTTCAAATTACCACTGCTCTTGGTAGACGAAGCGCGTTTGGAAGCGCTGTAACTTTCGATCTATTTCTTAGATCTTTATAAAAATTTGGAAAACCATTTGTAAGGAGTTGTACTTTCAGATAAAGTAATAAAAAAAACGATTTCATGAAAAATAAAAAAGTAGTTAACCCCTTAATGAAAATATGCTTAGTTGCCAAATCAGACAATATCTTCTCACAAACTGAGTTTTATTGGATTCTGAGATGGTTATGACTTTCATTGGTTTAGTTTTCGATAAAAATACACTGAAGAAAAAAAATTCAGTTTGGACAATGAAAAGTTTTTTTCAAATAACTTTTTTTTCCTCAAAAGTGACCAACTTGAATTTTTGACGTTAGGTAGGGAACATAATTATCTATCTTGGAACAAAATTTCATCCATATCAAAAATGGTTTTTTTGTAAATCGACTTTAAATTTTTAAAATCGATTTTTTCAATATCTTTATTCGAAAATTTGACTAATTTTTTGAAAACCACCCTTACATCATTTTTTGTAGGATTTGTCATTTTTAGACTATAGCCATTTGCAAAGAAAAAATGGTAAAAAAGTTTGGCCCTTTTCAAAAGACAGTCTAGATCATTTTTGGATAAACAAAATATGCAAAGTGGCTTTTTGTGACAAAGTCTTCATGTACAGAACGTTTCATTAGAATCTGAGAGGGTGCTGCCAACTCTGAATACGATTTGGCGCGAAATTTGTCTATTAGCACCAATTTTAACAATACAATTAAATTTAATATAATGCTTATTCAGTCGCCATTCGCCCCAAACCAAAGACATCAGGTACAAAAATATAAATAAAACGACAAAAAATGTAACTGTCTTGCTTCACGAATAAATACGAGGTGTAATGTTTCCATTAGTACAATAATGCCCTAATAGCTCTGCCTACTACCAAAGTGGCGACGAGTGAGTTAGCTAAGGGGGCAAACAGTAATAATAAATATCTCAAGCCTGAGCGCAGTCCACTGGACCTAAAAATAGATAACGAGAGAGATTTGGCCCGATCGATGAGAGGTAGAGGTGACGATCTTGTTATAGGAGACATTGAGGGTCGATAGGTCAATTAGGAGGTATTGAAGGCTGTGGCGGTGATCACGATACTGTTGGCAATATGTGATGACATCATCACAGTTCCTCGATGACGGAGTGGTTACCGTACCCAACTAGAGACTGGGAGATCGCAGGTTCGATTCCTGCTTGAGGACATATATTTTCTCAGTGTTTCCAACAAAAAGGTGATTTTTCACCGTTTCTTCATTCACACCGTTCCGGTCAGGAAAAAGGAAAAAACAAAGACTCACGTCAAAACAAGTAATATATAAATTCCAGCAACGGCTGGATTTGTCGTTAGCATCTGCCGAAAGGCTTTGAGTGCAGACAGCAACATGCACCTCCATTGCTCTACCAACTGCCAAAGTCTGGCGGCGACTGAGTTAGCTAAGGGGGCAAACAGTGATAATAAATATCTCAAGTCTGAACGCAATCCACTTGACTTAAAAATAGATAACGAGAGAGATTTGGCCCGATCGATGAGCAGGAGAGGTGACGATCTGCTTATAGGAGACATTGAGGGTCGATAGGTCAATTAGGAGGTATTGGAAGCTGTCGGGAATATGTGATGGCATCATCACAGTTCCTTGATGGCGGAGTGGTTAACTAGAGACAGGGAAATCGCAGGTTCGATTCCTGCTCGAGGACATATATTTTATCAGTGTTTCCAATAAAAAGGTGAATTTTCACCGTTTCTTAATTCTCACCGTTCCGGTCATTCTTTCTCTGTCTGTTTTCCAGTGGACACATTCATAAAAATAATTGAAAAAGGAAAAAAACAAAGACTCTCGTCAAAACAAGGAATATAATATTAAAGCAGGTAAATGTCGAAATTCTACATCGTTAAACGATGGATGGTTTTGCTTATGAAATTTCATACGCTAGAATATAATGGGTTGAACACTCATGATACGTAAAACTTTTTCGCAGTTTGCCCCGAGAGCCGAGTATTTTAAGTTTCCGCGGGTAGTGTACAAAAGCCCTATAAGCTTTAGGAAGTAACTCGTATCAAATCATCAACTGAAAATCATAATATCAGCATCCATGAAGCCAACACCATTTCCTTTGCATAACGAAACAACTCGAGCTTATCTAATCGTCACACCCGCACTACCGCTTGCCAGAAGAAAACGAACCAAAAAACACACGCCAGTTCACACTTCAATGTATAGAGATATCTGACGTTTAAAATACGCACACAGAGATCTCGCGTTTTTATACTACCACCCTCCCCTTAAGCCCAGAAGCGGTTTGTTTTCCTTCCGATTCAAACGTCAAAACGGCACAATACAAACGCAGCTGAATAAGTCTAGCGTGGTTCTCTCGCACGAAACCGCCCAACCACCAATCCATTTCCAAACAAAAAAGGTTTCTGCGGTTTCTGTGGTGTGTCATCATTGTATCTTCTGTGCATGCATGAAACTCAGCACCTGACGGCAGTCATGGGATCTATTACCTACCACCGAAGAATGCGAGCTGACATGAAACGCAGCAGCTGCTCCGCTTACATCGTCAGAACACAAACTAACGATTTCTTATGTTCCCGTTTTATACAGTGACACAATCTCATTTTCGTACACCGCTATGCGGAGTGCTTCTATGCATTTTACAAGTAAAAAATTAGTTAACGACACATTTTATTTATGTAGAAATAGTTTACCAGACAGCATAGGGAAGATACAATAATTATTTTTGTACTACTGATGCTCCTTTTTCAAACATAATCATAATTCTAAAGATAATCAAATATACACTCAATCTCATATTCGTACAGCACACATATTTTTTTAAAAATTAATTTAAATTTTTTCTATTAAATATTCAATGTGGTAGCTTTTGTTTGTAATTACAGTTTTCAATCGTATTGGAATGCTGACCACTAGTTTTTGTATGTATCCAACTTAAATTTTATCCAATTCTTCTAAACAGTAGTTTCTAAGATCGTTCTCACTATAATCAGGATAGTTTCTCACTTTTTATCCAAATACTCCCATTTATTTTTCTAATCAATTAATAAACGGGGTCTGCAATGGAGAATCCGTAACATTTAAACAATTATAAATTTACTCTAAACGTTTTTTGCACGCCTTATGCTTTAGGTTCTTCTCCTGATCGAATTTACAATATCCACCATTTCTTAATAAAAGTACCATTTTACGGGAACTTTACTTTAAAATTTATTTTAAGATATTCATATTGAAATACACATTGTGATTCATCGTTCCATCAATGAAGAACAAATTTCTAGCACTTCTAGTGGACATATAATACCCCATACAATAACTCCACTGTCCCTGCGCTTAGCTGCTGTTAGAAGGCTTTTACGTCCAGGTCTGAGTTCAATTTTCTCCACTCGAAACAACAGCCATTTGAGTCAAAGATGTTGAATTTGGACTCGTAGACAAAGTTTACAATCTTTCCAATATTTATTTATTTATTTATAGGGTGATGAGCCTATTTTGGCACCATTAGGGAGAGGGTCGCACTATTTTTTGAACAACTTTAAAAGAAGCCATATTATCTATAACCTTTCTCAGCGTAAAGTATCAGTGTACTGTTTCTTAAACATCTATATAATGCTCAATTAGCAGAATTGCCTCAATTTTCAGCATAAATGGAAATAAATGTTCCATTCTGTGCATTTATTCCCACCTCAACGATCCAATTATCGCCTCATGGGTGTGCCAATTTCCACCTCATCGAAAAACAATCTAGTTGAAACGCAATGCCTCATATTCCATTTGCGTCGATTCTAACTAGGTATCCAGATCATGGACGCCAACGTGTGATTTGTAAAACGAATCATTCTGCTTTTTTCAGCCGATCAAAACAAACGTAAACATCACGCACATCAATGAAACTCATCAGCTGTTAGTAGAAGAGCGCCCAGAGTTGCGCACGCAGAAAAAACCATTCGAAGGTTAGCAACTGGAATGACAAGTTTCACATCACACATTGCTTTCTCCCGATCCGAATTGTATGTGCAGATGAAAATAAAATATCTGCAATCAACAATTAGTTGAATAACTTGAAGTAATTGATTACTTATACCTGAAATTGCATTACATTATATTTACAAGTTCATGTTTTGGTTTGGCCGCACTGGTGATTCTTTTCTGTATGATGGATACAAAAAGTTGGTTTTGATTGTGGTAGTGTATCAGCAAAACATGCCAATAATAGGAACCTCCGTATTTAGTTTTATCCTATTATAACACTAGGCCTATTCTAGTGTTTGACGAGTGATTTTAAAGTGAAATTATCGTAAAAAGATTCTCCAGCTAAAATAAAGGTATGTATCAGTGCAATGTTTAGTATATTTGTGCTGGAATAACGAGATATGAGGCGGTAAATGCTGGCTCGTAAGTGTTTATTTTGCTAAGCGCCGTTGTATCCAGTTTCGGTTCACTACGTGAGTGAGGCGGATTAGTAAATAATTCAATAAGGTGATTTTGTTTTAATTAAAAGTTGGATTTAGAGGATAGTTCTAAATACATATGTGCACAACATATAAAGAATATAACTTGAGCTTATTTTTTCTCACCTGCTTTAGCCAAATCGATAGTGTCATTATCTCATATGCTTGGTTCGAAACCAAGGGGTACGAAATAGGGTCACAATAGGCTCTACTGCCATAATAGGCACATCACCCTAATTGATATCAACAGACACAGTGTGGTCCTAATGATAATTTCTTAATCTATTCAAAAAGTCAAATTGTAATCTGCAACGTGGAATGTGAAAATCGAACTCGGATGACACTCTGTTGAAGGTCCGCTGCAAACCAATGATGGCACCGTTTACTCCATAGTTAGTCCGGCGAAGAGGTAATCGGAGGAATAAATTATTGCGAAGAGCGCGGGGGCGAACGATCATATTTATCACACTGAGAAGCTCGGGGCAGTCAATTCGATCTTGCAAAATATCCGAAATCGTCATAGCACGGAATAGATCCCGCCGAACTTGCAATGTATCGAGTCCAATAAGCAATCCCCGGCTTTCGTAACTTGGCAGCTGGTGAGGGTTGCTCCAAGGCAATCGACGAAGGGCAAACCGAACAAATCTGCGCTGTACTGTCTCAATTCGATGGACACCGTTAAGATAATGAGGATTCCACACAACTGAACAATATTCCAGAGTTGATCGAACGAGTGAGCAGTAGAGAGATTTCAAGCAGTAAATATCTGAAAAGTGCTTAGATATTCTCATTATGAACCCCAAACAGCGTGATGCCTTTGCGACAATATAGCTGATATGCTGTTTAAACGTCAGTTGTTCATCGAGAAAAACTCCAAGATCTTTGACACAATTCGTTCTGTCAATCGTGGATTCAGCTAGACAGTAATCGAATCGAATTGGCGTTTTTTTCCTCGAGAACGTAATGACCGTACATTTCTTGGGGTTTAGGGTCATTCGGTTGAACTCACACCATTCCGCAAAGGTTACCAGTTGGCGTTGAAGGAAAGCTGCGTCATCAGTATTCCGGATTCTATGGCATAACTTTAGGTCGTCGACGAAAGACAACCGTGGTCCTTCTAAACAAAAATTGACGTCGTTGAAATACAGAAGAAAAATCAATGGACCGAGATGGCTGCCTTGCGGAATACCAGATGAAGCATGAAACTCTTCGGATACACAATCACCTATCTTGACTGCTAGACGACGATCACTGAGATACGATTGCATCCAAAGGAGAATATTAGTACCTCAGCCAAGTCTATCCAATTTTGCCACTGCAATAGTGTGATTTACCTTGTCAAAACAGCTGAAAGGTCCGTGTAGATAACGTCAGTTTGAAGGCCGTCCGACATGGCATCTGTAACATATGTTGTGAACGACAGAATATTCGTAGATGTTGAACGTTTCGGCATAAATCCATGCGGAGTCTTAGAGTTATACTGTTTGCAGTGGCTGGAGATGGGTTCCAACACAGCCATTTCAAACAGCTTAGGAACTGCGCTTAGCGTTGTAATACCACGGTAGTTGTCAACTACCTTTTTATCACCTTTTTTGTGAACTGGAAACATGAAGAAGGATTTCCAGAGTTCAGGAAATACTCCGGTTGTTAGCGACAATTGAAACAGATGACAAAGAGGTTCAATTAGACCGGCAGAGCATTTTTTTAGAATAATAGTTGGTATACCATCTGGGCCTGCCGAAGTTGAAGACTTCATTTTGCCAATCGCCAGTTGTACCATATTATTGTCGATATTGATGGAGTTCAAAGACTGGTATGATTGAGGCACATTAAGAGTCGCGCGTGAAAACTGGGTCGGTGTCAGTTTCTCGTTGGAGAAAACACTCGCGAACTTTTCAGAGAATAGTTGGCAAATCTCCTGTAAACTAGAGTTCATACGTCCTCCATAGCTCATCGTTGAAGGCAACCCGGATTCCTTTCTTTGCTCGTTTACATGCTTCCAGAATGTTTTAGGTTCGGACTTCAACTTACGTTGCACGTTTCGCAAGTAATCGGCATGGCAACGTTTCGATATCTTTTTTATAGACTCGGTTAACATGAATGTAGTGTTGTCGCAGCACGTAGCCCCCAAACTTGGAGTACTTCCTCAGAGCGGCTCTTTTAGTCGCTTTTAACCGTCTCAGCTCGGTAGTGTGCCACGCTGGGTGCTTAGATTGAAGGCCACTTCTTTTGGGTACATAGCGATTGATAGCATAGCTCATAACATTGGAGAAGGTCTGCACTGCAACGTTGACATCATCATTGTCGAGAATTTCAGTTCTGTGGATATTCGACGGGAAGTCAATAATCCTATTGTAGTCGGCTTTTCTAAAATTATAGCTGACGGTGTCAGAAGCATTACAGTCATGCTTCACTCGAATCGCTTCAAGCACTATATGCAGGGGAGAGTGGTGTCTAGCAGTCTTTACCAGGGGGAACGGTGCTGCGGTAACATTTGGCGCGTAGTCAGATTAGCTCGAAAAACAGAGATCAAGGATTCTGTTGTTCTCGTTCACCACATTATTCGTTTGGCGCAGCAGATTTAGACTGCAGCAGTCAAGCAAACTGGTGATACCATCATGAAAAGATGACAGTTCGGGATCAGCGAACATAAATCCGTCAGAAGCAGAGCGCCATTTTAATCCGGAGAAATTGAAATCGCCAACAATCAGGCTCTCATCAACCGGGCTTGCTTGAGAGGAAATCCGTTCCAGTGACTCAGTATGTGAATCAATCAATGTCGAATCGCGAGTGCGGTCCGGTGGAAGATAAACCACTCAAAGAAAAAATGCGTAGCCAGCCAGTTTGATTCGCACCCACACCTGCTCGACACAGACTCCCAAAGTATCATCAATCAGTTGCGCTTTCAATCGACGATGGATAGCCACAAGTACTCCGCCACCGGTAGCCTTGAGACTGTTGCGTGAGCTGCGATTAGTACGGAAAACATCGTAGTTGGCACCAAATGCTTGCACTGACAGAGTGCTATCGCTAAGCCACGTCTCTGTGAGGGCGATTATGTCGAAGCATTCATCCGAACTTGCTATCAAATAATCGTCGATTCCTGAATTCATACCTCCAGCATTCTAATAATATATTTGTAGGTTTGAATGCCGCGATTGACTGGAAGCGAGGAGCTGATCAATGCTTGCATTAACAACTTATATATTGTATTGAGCCAAAAAAATCGAATTTTTGTTTGAATTGATTTGAAGTTTATACTTTACTCAAATTTCCAACGCGACTGAGAACTAAGAAATCAACGCTTTTTCTTGAAAAGGGCGATACTAGCAGTGATACCATTCAAAGAAAATCAACAGTGAATATTTCCAGAATTAGGTTTTATTTCCTATTTAAGAACTATTGTGTTTTTTACATCATAGATTGCATGATTCAGTGATCGAAACCCAAAACTTCCTAAAGTATTTGAAATTATTAAATTTAAATTTGTTTTTGCTATTGAAATTGACAAAATTATAGTATCGCCCCTTGGGCGATTGTTTACTTTTTCGGTCCCACCTATCAGCATTGAAGTATCGCCCTTACGTTTTTTTACAATAACTACAGTTCTACACCACCGATTTCGTCCGTGTTTTTTCAGTAGCGATCATTGTTACTATTTACAGCTGGTATCAGCTTGATAATCCTAAAAAAATACAAAAATAACAATTTCGACTCTAAACTGCCCTCTAAGAACGGTTGGTTTCAAAATCGTCCAATGAAGGACATTCGTTGGACCAATTTTGACATCGTCCAAATAACCGTTCAACGAACGTCCATCGTTGGACCCGTGTTGAACGATTTTGAAACAATTTTTTGGACGTCTCAGTGGGTGCTAGCAAAAAAGTATCGCCCTGTTTGTTTGCATGGAGCGTGGAGGGCGAAACTTTAAATAAACAAACAAAAATACAGTTTCGCCCGTTGTATTTTTTGCTGTAGTTTAAGAAAGCAATATCGTAGAATCAAAATTTTAAGGTTAATTTGTTGCGTTTCAAAGCCCTCATTCGAATGTATGAAAAAAGCCTTATGTTTACATTTGTAAGTATCGCCCTTTTTACAAAAAAAAGCGTTGAAATGAAATCATAGCTCCTGATATCACGCTATCTCTGAAGTGCATGCGTGCATAGTTCCAAATTTTACTTCGACATCGACTTTTTCTAAAGGTAACTTCCCAGTAGTATCCATGATTTGAATTATTATCGCTAATCCTAATGCCAACGAACAAATAAAAACCTCTCGAAAACGAACCGTTTGGGAAAATCATCATCATTACTGGAATTTTCATTTTCACGAAACTTTTCGATAACCTTCCGTCACTTGCGTTAATGCACTGGGTGCACAGTGCTCTGAAAATCTAGCGAAATCGTCTTAGGGCACCAGCGGGTCTGTAAAGAATACTAAAAATTAATTTCTATTCCATAATTTTCAGTTCAGCAATTCGAGAGATCGTGCTCACCGCAAGCCATGAAAAATAGACTACGTTGTGAAGCGATGGTCACTATTTATTAATAAATCACGGTTAAATAAAAAATAAAACTATTAAAAAATTTCAAATAGTTTATAATTTTCACAAACTTATTATGAAAAATTGTTTAATAAGCTTTCGTAATATTGTGTAGGAAAAAAGCTGAAAATTTAAGTATTTTCTCTATCTGCAACATATAAAGCCTTAAGTATACCAATTAATTGGTATACGAATTGGAATAGATTCGCCAAATTTTGGAAGAAGTCTATAAAATAACCCCTTGAAAGCTATCTAAAAATTGTTGTAGTTCGATGCAATAAAAAAATCCCCAAAGATGAAATGTACCTATTAATGTGAAACACAGTGAATAATACATACAATAAAGACCCATTTTTATCAATCTCATGGTGTATTTTAGGCTGACAAAATGGGGACATTGACTAAATCGGGCAATTTTTTTTCTTTATAATAAACTGAAGCTGTTAAAATATTCTTCCCGTTCTTTGATGTAGTCTGATAACTATTTTTGATTATGATGAACTTTTTATTTTTGCATATTTCCATCTTCATGATAAGGAAAACATGCTCAAGAAAGGATTTACTCGAATTCAGTCTTGTTCGTCTGCTAGAGCCCTTCAAATATATGTTCATATATGGCTGATAAAATCGGGGTTTCAATGTATTATAATAGATATTCAGCACTCGAAGAAGTTTCTTGTGAACGAGTGTAGAACGATTTTGTTTCCACTTACTTGAAGTCAGCGGCGTAGCCAGAAACTCGGTTTGGTGGGGGTTTGGTGAAAATCGATCTTACTGTCCAAACGGCATAATTCCGAAACCGTAATTTTGAAGCTTTAAAATTATGCAGAATTAATTTTTTAGAAAATAGTAACAGAGTTCGTGTCTTTAGCGAATTTGTTGAGACTTTATTGTAGTCATGAATATTAACCTGAGAAAATTCACCATAAATACTTCTTGGACGATATACCGTCAAAATTATTTTATCAAATGATGCGCTGTTTAACGTTTGTAAAACTCATCGAAGATACTAAACCTCCGAAATTGGCGGTTTCAAAATGATGCTATCTTGACCTTAAATTACTGTTTTTGAACATTTGACCTATACATATAATTGGTCATACAACAAAAATCAAATGCTCATCAAAATCGATCAGGACCTGCTACAGTCGAATGGAAATCGTCATTTTTCATAAATTTCTCTCTACATTCGGAAAGTGTTTTCTTCGTTATGAATCATATTACGTTTCCGTCTCAACTCGACGCATTCCCAAAATAAAAACCTATTTTAATCCACCTAGTGGTGCAATTGTGCTTTTCTCATTTGTCCAAACTACGATTCCATGGCTGGTTATGTTCAATGCAATAGTGTTCAGCAGGGATGGCATTTCACCCTAGTGATGCACTAGCGCGCAAGTGTGATGCCTACACAGAGGATTCAATATCACACACCACAGAAAAAAAAACAGAACTCTCTTTCTTTCGGAGCTGTATAGACCGATTTCAAGTGTGCGCTGGCGTTGGGGTAGTTGGGTGCGAGATAACCGTGCTCTCTTGCTCTTGAAATTCTCTGTGGCGCGCTCAGATAAATTCACCACCGCGCGCGCCCCAGTGTCGCTGCGGTGTATTCACTGGCGTGTGATCTGGTTTGTTTTCGTCTGGCAAGCGGTAGAGCGATTGATTTGATTTGCACTGGTGGCTTATTTCAAGCTTATATGATTTTCTACAGAAGATTTGATGCAAGTTGCTTGGTAAAGCTTACAAGCTTATAGAGTATTGTTCCACTACCTGCAAAACTAAAAGTACTCGGTCCTCGGAGCAAGCTGGGAAAACTTTTTACGTATCGTCGTATAGAGAGTTTTATAATGATCAGAGGCATCTGATATGCAAACCTAACTTAATCCTACAAGTTTAAAACGAAATTTTAGATTTCGTTCACATATTCAGTAAAATTAGGTATACGCTTGTGGCGATAATTAATTTACAGACAACATCACAATTGAGCGTACACCATTTGTTCATTTGTGTATTATGTAACCACCGGTTACGACAGTTGTTAGTTGGCTTTGCCAAATTGATAAGTGTCGCTAGGTTTGCTCATTCCCTTTCCCAATCCCTAACTCCTACTCTGTGTAAAACATCAAAATGTGTGAGTGATGGCCTTCCAAGTCCAGGTTGTCATCTGAGACGGGTGGGTCACTCACGCAGAAGGGTTGCAGGCGCTCACCCAAGGTGTCTTATCACAACGGTGTGAGCATAACGTAGCGCAACATGCTATCCATCGCTGTCGCAGCCATTGGAAGGGCTGCCAAGTTTTTGACAATTTAAATGTCAGTTCGGATGATATTGCAAAAATTGAGGTTTTTCGGTATCATCCAAGCTGAGTTAGGCTCGGCGGTCGCCGAGATAGTTCTTTCGGTTCTCGACATTCGAGGAAGTCAGAAGTGCGCGCGGTTTTTTCTCATTATTCAATGTGATTTTTCTTGTACAGTTTCAGTGGTGTATTGTGTGAATAATGTTCTTTTTTTGTTTTAGATATAGATAGATTAGATTAATAGTAAAAGTAAACGGTTATAGTACGGTTAGTAAATAGTGATAGCGTATTGTCCTAGTATAAAACAAATTGTAAATTTTTGTATGTATTTTAACAGTGTCACAAAACGAAGAAAAAACGAAGAAATTGAAAAGCACGAATCACATACAAATTAAAATCAAGTTAAAAAGGTAAAATTGCTACATAAAACAGGTTAAAAGATGGTGCGGGATAGGGTTTCGAAACACCTTAGTATATGCTAATTTGCGCTGTGCAGGTCCACAGCGGGCCTTTTTTTCTCTGGCTTCGGACTACGTCCGAAGGGTTTCTTCGCAGGAAGCACGCTAAACAGAAATCCTCAAAGCGAACCGATTAGAGAACCGAGAGTCCTTGCTGAAGAACCCTAGATCCGACGCGCTGGGGAGATTCGCCGCCATTTTTGGCAACTCCGCCAGTGTGCTAACGCCGCCATTGTTATTGACGGTGTACAATTACGAGGTCGGCAGGTTTGTCGCCTTCAAAGTTCCGGACCGTTTTCCTGCCACCAGCGAACCCAGATCCATCAGAATTTGCCATGGCTGTAATAGTCAGCCGCACAACCACTGTAAACCTGCACCAGATAAAGAGATCCGTAAGTAGCTAAATCGTGACGTCACATAACATTAAGTTTAGTTAGGGTATGGTAATAAATTGTATGTATAAATTAAAATTCTGTACCATCTGTATATTCTCGTATAACATTGTCCGTACAATAACACCACTACTTTGAATCGGTTTCCGGACTCGAAAGGAGTCGTCAGTCCTCGTCCTAGGATGTTTCCGCTGAAAGAGCATTCACGGTATCGCTTTTGAGCATATTAAAATATTGCTTTACCTTTTTAGTTGTCCACCTTGGTTGCAGCAGCGATTGATGGTCCGGTTTCCCCTATTCCCGAAGTGAATGAGTTCCGTGGTGAGTACAACTAAAACCCTGAATGTATACCAGCAGTAGAGAGCATAATCCCCCTCCAACCACCCACTGAGCAAGTCGAGGGGCTACAAATTGGCGCCCAACATAACAACCCACAGTTAGATTTTTTTTCAAAATCCCTACGGAGGGAGTACAAAACAGAACGCTGTTTTATTAGTTTATTTTCGTCCTCTGAACGAAAGTATACAGTTTTTCGGAAAATGGATGTTGAATTTGATATTCTGTATAAAAGTTTGCTCGTTCATCACCTGGAAAGGGATGAAATCGCACACGAGCTCGCGATCCGCGGAATAGAATTTACGGAAGCTGAAACGCGAGCAGCCCTCGCGCGGCGTTTGAGGGAACAAATTAAAACAGAGAAGAACAGTGATATCCGCGATATTGATTTCAATCGGCTTGATACAACGGTCGATGAAGAGATCAAGCTTATAGATAGAAAGATTAAGGACATTAGAGATTATTTAAGAAATCCCAGAAGGTACGAAGGGTCATGTGAAGCGTTAAAAGCTAGGCTTGTACATTGCTTCGCGCGCGTTAAACGAGTGGCGGAAAATACGGATGAGGAGGAAGATTTAAACGATGTAGATTCGCTAGTGTCGTGCATTCGCGGTGCGTTTAATATGCATTTCTCTTTTTTCTCGGCAATAGGCCAGCAAGAAATTGCAACCCAATTAAATCAGTCGATGGCGAATATGTCCATCGGCCCCGCCGGTTCGAATATCGATAGGAAATCAACTGCGTCGTCTAGTCAAAACAACGATAACGATTTCGTAACCCCGGGAGAACATTTAAAACGAAACCTTAAATCATTAGACAATTTTTCGACTGGTTGGAATATTCCAATGAACAATTGGTTCCCATTGATGACGCAACCTCTTGCATACCCATGGATGTTTGGACCCCCACAAATGCAAACGTGGCCTGCTCAGAAAGTGCTTCAATTTAGTGCAGCAGATAGTGCATCCAACCAAGTAGAACCTGTGATTGACAAGAATAGGGAAATTTTCGTCAAAAGCAAAAATAAGAGTTTGTCACCCAAGTCGTCGCGAAAAAGTAAACCAGTTTCAGAGACATCGTCTGAAACCGAATCCGGTTGCTCGACGGATAGAACGCAATATAGCTCGCGGAGATCAAATCGAAATGTCAGGGATAAAAATAATCGTCGGGAGTATAGACCAGGACCGAGATCAGGGAAGTGTAGGCCAGTGTCAGACTGGAGACTAAAATACGACGGGTCCGATGACGGTCAGTTGTTAATGAAATTTTTACGGGAAGTTGAGTTCTACGCGAAGTCGGAAAATATGTCCACCAGAGAATTGTTCCGTTCAGCAATTCATCTGTTTAGTGGACCGGCGAAATCGTGGTACATGACGGGTTTCGAGAATGATGATTTCTCATCTTGGGAAGAGCTTAAAGAAGAACTCAAGAGGGAATTTTTGAGTCCGGATCACGACCACACGAGCGAAATACGCGCGATCGCGAGAAAGCAGGGACATTCAGAAAATTTTCAACTCGTTAACCAAGCCTATGACAGAACGCAAGAAGTTTGAAATCGTGTTTCGTAATATGCGCGCGGAATATAAAGGCCATGCGGTGTCGTCAGAAATCGACAACTTGGCTGATCTCAAGAAATTTGGCAGACGGTTAGATGCCACCTATTGGTATAAATACCAACCCCACGCGAACGAGAACAATCCCCGGGGGAAGCAGGTTAACGAAATCGAAACCGGCGCGAAACGGAAACAGAAAGCTAAGCCCGACAACGAACAGTACAAATCGCGAGTCTTTAATAACTCCAAATCGCGCGCGAACATTTCGGATGAGGAGATTAAACGTGTGCCGAATTCGCAACAGGGTAGTGAAAGGGATCGACCACAGGGACTGCAAATTGTGCTGGATAACTATCAAGTACCGAAAGACGGCGTTTGTTTCAACTGTCGCCTCAAGGGCCACCATGCTCGAGAGTGTGACAGACCGCGACACCAATATTGTCAACGATGTGGCTTTCATGATGTGGATACCGACACTTGTCCCTTCTGTAAAAAAAACGCTGTCAAGACTGTCCCGGAGGGCAGGCCAGTCTGCCGCTCATAAAGCCCCTTTTACCGCAAGATTGCACCGAACAATTGCAAAACCTTGGTCTCGACCAAGTTTGTTCCTCCGAGTACGTGCATTCTTACAATTACGAGATTAATGAGTTGATTATACACCCCGAAAATGACGAGAGACCGTTTGTTAAAATATCCGTCCTAGGAATACCTATGGTAGGCCTACTGGACAGCGGCGCTCATTTAAGTATCCTGGGTGTCGGTTCCAAAAAAATTATTAAAAAGTGTAATTTGAAATTACTCCCTTCAGATGTAAGCCTTAAAACTGCAAATGGGGAGCAGCTGAAAGTTAGTGGAGTGGTGTGCCTTCCTGTTACTTTTAATAATGCAACGAAAATTGTAGAAGCCCTAGTAGTTCACTCCCTAAAGAGACGAATTCTCCTTGGGATGAATTTTTGGAAATCGTTCGATATTCGACCAACCATAGGTCAAGCAAAGGTGGAAGAATTAGAACGTGACGATGAATCAAAATTATGCGCGAACGAGTCCGGTACAGATACGGACTACGATGAATTAGAATTAACGGAGGATCAGAAACATAGATTAGAATATGTAAAAACGTTATTCAAAGTAGCAGGAGAAGGTACCCTTGACACTACACATTTAATTAACCATCGAATCGAGCTAACAGAAGAAGCGAAAAAACTTCCGCCCGCTCGAATTAACCCGTTCCCAACTTCGCCGAAGAAGCAGGAACAAATCAATGAAGAATTGAACAAGATGCTTCAAAGCAAAGTGATTGAAAAGTCTTACAGTGATTGGGCCTTACGCCTCGTCCCGGTAGACAAAACAGATGGCTCTATACGTTTATGCCTTGACGCGCGTAAACTCAACGACCGCACTGTCCGGGATTGCTATCCTCTCCCACATGCGGACCGCATCTTAAGCAGACTCGGGGCGGCGGAATATATTACAACCATAGACCTCTCTAAAGCCTTTCTACAAGTTCCGTTACACCCTCGTTCGCGAAAATATACGGCATTCTCCGTGCTGGGGCGAGGATTGTTCCAGTTCACCCGAATGCCTTTCGGTCTAGTCAATAGCCTGGCAACGCTGTCCAGACTGATGGATCGAGTCTTAGGTGGAGGTGAACTGGAACCAAACGTATTTGTATACCTGGACGACATTATTGTGGTTTCAAATACGTTTGAGCAACACCTGGCCCTGCTAGAAGAGGTTGCGAAGCGCTTAAATGCGGCCAATCTCTCAATTAATTTAAGCAAATCTCGCTTTTGTGTGGCAGAAGTTCCATACCTGGGATACATCTTGGGTCAAGGAGGCCTAAGGCCCAACCCTGACCGAGTATCCGCCATTGTCAACTACGAAAGACCTACCTCGTTAAGGGCTCTAAGGAGATTCTTAGGAATGTGTAACTATTATAGACGGTTCATAGCCGACTATAGTGAGGTTACACAACCGCTAACAGAGCTCCTTAGAAATAAGCCCAAAGCCGTAATCTGGAATGATAAAGCAGAATTATCATTTGCAAACATCAAGGGACTCTTGATTAGTGCCCCAATCCTTACAAATCCAAACTTCAACTTACCTTTCGCGATCCACTGCGACGCAAGCGATACGGCGATTGCCGGTGTCCTTACACAAACGCATGATGAAACAGAAAAACCTTTAGCCTTTTTCTCGCAGAAGCTAAGTACAATCCAACAAGGATACTTCGCCACAGAAAAGGAAGGATTGGCGGTAATAAGATCCATCGAAAAATTTAGATGTTACATCGAAGGTGCTAAATTCACCGTTTACACCGACGCGTCAGCATTAACATACATTATGCGAAGCAGTTGGCGTACGTCATCTCGCTTATGTCGCTGGAGTATGGACCTGCAGCGCCATGATATGACCATTCTGCACAGGAAAGGGTCCGAGAATTACGTTCCGGATGCTTTGTCCAGGTCCGTTGAAGAAGTTATGTCCACTGATGAAACCGGATGGTATCCGGAAATGGTTCAAAAGGTACAAGAAAAATATAAAGATTTTAAACTTGAGCGGGGAATCTTAAAAAAAATTGTTTCCGTTCAGGGAGATTCGTTAGATTACCGTTTTTCTTGGAAGACTTGTGTACCAGCTTCTGCGAGAGAAAGGATCCTCGTCGAAAAGCATGACGACAAAATGCATCTAGGGACGGAGAAGACTTTAGCTTTTGTTAGGAAGAAGTACTTCTGGCCCAAAATGGCCGAAGATGTCCAGAAATACATTCGACACTGCTCACTATGCAAATAAAATAAGCCCGCGAATCGTTCACAAATCCCTGAACCCGGTAAATAACGCCTAACAACGAAACCCTTCCAAATCATCGCGCTAGATTTCATCCAGTCCCTTCCCCGTAGTAAAAACGGCAACGCACATCTACTAGTCGTGATGGACTTGTTTTCGAAATGGTCGGCCCTATTCTGCGCGGCGCGTGACGTGAGACGATTGATCTCACCTCACTCTACGTGACTTTTCTCACCCGATTCTGAAGAGTCACTTCGGGTGACGTGAGACGCCCATTTAACCGCAACGGGTAATCTCACCTCACCCGAGTCGACTCTCAGAATCGGGTGAGAAAAGTCACATGAAGTGAGGTGAGTTTAGTCGTCTCACGTCACACGCCGCGCAGAATAAGGCAGATGATATAGTTTAAAGAGCAGGAGAGCACAGAATGGATAGGGACGAAAGGGATATATCTGAGGAGGAAAGAATGGAACAGAGAGGAGAGGTGAACAGGAAAATTTACTCCATTATATACAAAAATTTAAGAAAAGCCCATGACAAACATGTCATGGACTACAATTTGCGGTCGAAGACGGCTGCTCCTGTTTACTCTGTAGGGTAGAGAGTGTACAGGAGGAACTTTAAACAGTCATCAGCAGCTGATGCCTACAACGCCAAACTGGATGCGCTGTACATCCCGTGCGTAGTCCTTGCACGAATTGGCACCAGCTCGTATGAGCTTGCCAATGAAGCAGGTAAACCGATTGGGGTTTTTTCCGTGGCTGATTTGAAACCCGAAGCCTGAAATGGAAAAAAATCGAATAAGACTTCCAGCAAATTATTTTCAATCAATTTGGGGGCACCATTGAGCGGTCCGGACCCCAATGAGTAGCAACTGTAAATTGCGATCTGAAATGAGATTTATATAGTCAATAATAGATGTCGATTAGCTTGTTTATATTGTCTACTTACGTGAAAAAAATCTTCAAGGGAAAATTGTCTCCTTGCCGTGAAACCTTCCTCCAGCAAATTTCCAACGAAACCGACGAATGTCATCAAAAACGACCAGAGCTCTTTAGAAATTTTGCCGATTTTGGTGCACCGCGAAAGCTTCACGGCAACGACGCGTTTTTCGTGCACAACCTACCTGTAAAATAGTACAATAACACATTAAAAATATAATTGAATTAGATGAAACACTTTTCACTCACGCACGCGTACCGGTATAGTAAACAACAATCGTGATCGACGGCTGACAGTTTTCAACACACACATGTGTTGGTGTAATAAGTTCTTTCTCCACTTCGTTGAGTGAAGTGGATGTATAGAATACTTTTTAATAAGGGCCTATGAAGGCGTACCTGGGAATAATTTTCCAATCGGCAAAATTATTTTTCGTCAGGGAACGTTAAGATGTGGAATAATAACAATTGTTTGTTTAATTTAAACCAATACTTCGTTAATTGGGAGGGGGACGATGGGATATTGTAACCACCGGTTACGACAGTTGTTAGTTGGCTTTGCCAAATTGATAAGTGTCGCTAGGTTTGCTCATTCCCTTTCCCAATCCCTAACTCCTACTCTGTGTAAAACATCAAAATGTGTGAGTGATGGCCTTCCAAGTCCAGGTTGTCATCTGAGACGGGTGGGTCACTCACGCAGAAGGGTTGCAGGCGCTCACCCAAGGTGTCTCATCACAACGGTGTGAGCATAACGTAGCGCAACATGCTATCCATCGCTGTCGCAGCCATTGGAAGGGCTGCCAAGGTTTTGACAATTTAAATGTCAGTTCGGATGATATTGCAAAAATTGAGGTTTTTCGGTATCATCCGAGCTGAGTTAGGCTCGGCGGTCGCCGAGATAGTTCTTTCGGTTCTCGACATTCGAGGAAGTCAGAAGTGCGCGCGGTTTTTTCTCATTATTCAATGTGATTTTTCTTGTACAGTTTAAGTGGTGTATTGTGTGAATAATGTTCTTTTTTTGTTTTAGATATAGATAGATTAGATTAAAAGTAAAAGTAAACGGTTATAGTACGGTTAGTAAATAGTGATAGCGCATTGTCCTAGTATAAAACAAATTGTAAATTTTTGTATGTATTTTAACAGTGTCACAAAACGAAGAAAAAACGAAGAAATTGAAAAGCACGAATCGCAGACAAATTAAAATCAAGTTAAAAAGGTAAAATTGCTACATAAAACAGGTTAAAAGATGGTGCGGGATAGGGTTTCGAAACACCTTAGTATATGCTAATTTGCGCTGTGCAGGTCCACAGCGGGCCTTTTTTTCTCTGGCTTCGGACTACGTCCGAATGCTTGAAATGTTTTTCAAAAAGAAACTTTTTGCTCCATCGAACTTCGCGTATTTTATTGTGTAACTCGTTCAAATTTCCATTTCCGTAATTTCTCACACAGTATGCCATCGTTTCAACTGTCAACCACAATGCTGCTTTGTATTTAAAATTATTCTCTGCTATACTACTATCGATAATATAGTTTCTGTATAATCGATAATGATTTTCAATTTTTTTCGTATTGTGTTATTCAACCATTCCCATATCAGTTTGTCTTCACATCTCGCCCTGAGCAGAAGCAAAAAATCGTCCCGCGCAAGTGAAACGGTCAATTCTACCTAAAAATCAATCGGTGCCTATCACACAAGCAGTCCATATAACAATAGCCTATACCTACTGTGCGATTTAGTGATGAGTGACGGTGCCCAGCAACCCAGATACGGCCGAACTGTGTTGCTGTTGATTTTTCGAAATGCCCCGTAAGACCAGCCATTCAGGAAGTGGAACAGTTATTAAAAGTGCAGATGAAACTCAATCTGGCTGAAGTGAAAACCCTACAAATGCATCATATCAAACATTGCGTGCTGATTTCGTTCAACAACATTAACCAAGCTGAGTCATTCGCCTCGCAAAACAACATGCAGCACACCGCCGAATGCGGCAATGTTAAATATAGCATTCCCGTACACATCGAGAACGGCGCTGTAGAAGTTCGTGTCCATGATTTGGCTACGCGTACCCCTAACGGCGCGATTAAAAAATGCTTGCAAAAATACGGAGAAGTAGACTCCGTTACACATGAGACTTGGAGGAATTTTTTCCCGGGCATCCCTAACGGTGTTCGTGTGGTGAGAATGCGTGTGACCAAGCCAATTCCCTCATACATAACCGTCACAGCGTTAGGAAGTGACGATGTTCTCATTCATCAAACATCACTAGTCACGTACCCAGGGCAAATTCCTACGTGCCAGTTCTGCACGAAGAAGCTGCACCTCGGAAAACCTTGCGTAGAAACTGTTAAGGAAAACTTAACCAATCCAACTGAAATCAGCCCAGAACCATCTTACGCTAAACCACTAACAGCTGCAAAACCAACATCTTCGGATCAAGCACCAACAACCAGCAACAACAACAACGAAACGAATGCCGAAAAATACGAACATACAATGACGACCGATAAGAGTAAGACACAAACTGGAACATCTGACCGCGAGCAGCAGGAAAGTAGTACGGAGGAGGACATGGACATGAACGACAACGCAAAAGAAGACAAACGGATCGAACCTCAAATGGCAGTGGACAACACTGGCAATATTTCGCCCCCTAGAAAAAGGATCTCAACACGCAGCAGAAAGCTGCGTATGAACGAGACAAAAAACTTAACATAGTTGTTTTTTTATTTATTGTAAAAAACGAACAATCGGCCTCGTTGAGCTACCGCATTTGGGCCTAAATAAATTTAATATTTATAAAAAAAACCATCCCCATTCCCGACGAGGCAGCGCATTCTTTTAAACGGTGTTTAATGGTATCTACAAACCACAGAATTTGCAGTAGGGCGAATCTAAACCTCAAATGCCATGTTTATACATTTTAGAATATCTCTGAGTATCATGAAAAAAATCGATTTTTCTGGTGACGATAGAAAATTGCTATTGTTATTTTCCAATAATGTTTCCCACAGTCAATTTGGATTAGCGATTTGCTTTTTGGTGGTAATATTTTTTTATCAAGTAAATGATCGTATATTTGTTTGCTTGTTTCTAATTTATCATTAATCTTACATTCTTCTACTATCTTTAACCATTCACGCGCATTTCTGGTTATATTTGTATTGCTTTGTAATCTGTTGTGCCAACATGAATAAGTCTATATCTACTGTGGAATTCATTCGCGAAAAAACAATATTTTTGATAAAAAGCGATTTACATTTGTTTTCAATATCAACTAGAACTAGGCCACCTTTTGGCACTGGGAGGTATAATTCTTGACGGTCAACTTTATAGAAACATCCCTTCCATAAACAATTTCCGCAAATTTTCCTTAATGAAGCCATGTGTTTATTAGGGTGGGGCAAAATGATCGTTTTTTCAGCACAGCACTTTTTTGATTCCTTTTGGGGTCCCAAACAACTGTGCAAAATTTGGGGTCGATTGGTGTTGACCCGGCGTAGCGCATTGCGTTTGAAATTTGTATGGAGATTAGTATGGGAAAACCTACATTTTTGCATTTTTAATTCTACAGACTACAATTCTTCCTGTAGTATGCCAACAAACAGATAGAAGTATAGTCCAGGATATGCTGAGCAACTTTGCCGAAGGATGTATGGTGTTAGAATGTCTCTAAGCCGAGTTATAGCTGTTCAAAGTTCAATACATCGAATTAAATGAAAAAAATCATTTTTATTGCCAACACTGCGGGTGTACCAATGGTATTTCATATAGCATTCCAAAATAACATTATATATTTTAGTTTTAACACATTGGTATGTTTGGATGAATTATTCAAAAGCCTTAGCTCAATTTCATGAGCGTAGGTAGTTGAGCAATACGGCGTAGTGAGGGGGGATGGGGGGGACTTTAATATATAGAAATTCGAACTGAAATGTTGTCGAGTTGGAATGTTCAGACGAATTATTTCAAAACAATTACACAATGTCCTACACATAATAGTAACGATGAAATAAAACATACTGTATCCATTTGCCTTGCCTTTCATTAATAGAAGTTATGTTACAGACTGAATCAAATGATGTCGAGTTGATATGTCAGAGGATTATATTTCGGTATAATACGCATGATTTGATAGCATGCTCATTTCTATGCTATTCTATCACGAGGCGTGAAGCTAATTTTTGGATTTCAACATGAAATCCACCAGATCCCTACATCAATTTTTGCTTCAGGTGATCGAACAGCATCGAAATGAGCATCCCATCAAATCATAGTACGCATTAAACTGAAATATAATCAATGCAATCCTCTGACATATCAACTCGACATCAGTTGATTCAGTCTGTAACGAAACTTCTATTGATAAAAGTCAAGGCCAAAGGATACAGTATGTTTTATTCCAACGTTACTATTATGCGTAGGATATTGTGTAAATGTTTTGAAATAATTCGTCTGAACATTCCAACTCGACAACATTTCAGTTCGAATTTCTACATATTAAAGTCCCCCCCCCCTTCACCCCTCACTACGCCCTATTGCTCAACTACCTACGCTCATGAAATTGAGCTAAGGCTTTTGAATAATTCATCCAAACATACCAATGTGGTAAATCTAAGATAAATAATGTTATTTTGGAATTCTATATGAAATTCCATTGGTACACCCGCAGTGTTGGCAATAAAAATGATTTTTTTCATTTAATTCGATGTATTGAACTTTGAACAGCTATAACTCGCCTTAGAGACATTCTAACACCATACATCCTTCGGCAAAGTTGCTCAGCATATCCTGGACTATACTTCTATCTGTTTGTTGGCATACTACAGGAAGAATTGTAGTCTGTAGAATTAAAAATGCAAAAATGTAGGTTTTCCCATACTAATCTCCATACAAATTTCAAACGCAATGCGCCACGCCGGGTCAACACCAATCGACCCCAAATTTTGCACAGTTGTTTGGGACCCCAAAAGGTACCAAAAAAGTGCTGTGCTCGGTTCATGTGGCTATGATTGCGTTTTTCCATATAACAATGCCCCACCCTAGTGTTTATTTTCTGATGGAATAATTTGAACTATGTACCATAATTTTGAAAGGATGAATGTATTCAAGATCCATACCTTTTGAAATAGATTCAGTTTTCTGTATTGCTGGAAAATTAAATTTGTTTGGATAGTCTGAATAATTTCGGTATAATTTTGTTCGACTATTTTTTCATAATTTTGTTGAAATTTAACACCTAGTATTTAAATTTCGTCACTTTCCTTAATCAAGTGTGGTCCAATTGCACAATTGTTTAATCTAACAAAATAAGACTCTTTCAAGTTTAGTTTGATTTTTGAGTATAAACTGTAATAATTAATCAGTTCTAGTGTAACATTACATTCATGATTATTTCTAAGGAAAACATTGATATCATCCGGGTCTGCTATAATTTTTATGAATTGCTGATCTATTAATACACCACTGATATGTTGATCAATAAGTCTTAAGAGTGGTTTGATGTACAGTGTAAATAGGGCCATGCTTAAGCTGACCAACTCTGACGAAAAAATCCGTACGCTGTGTGAACAGTTTGTCTGAGCGTGTTTAACGATTATGCTTCGTTGCGGTATGGTGTACGGATTTTTTCGCCAGAGTTGGTCAGCTTAGCCATGCTCAACGGATAACCTTGGCGCACTGAGCAAGAAATTGCAAACGGAGATGTTAAAAAGCCGTTGTATAGAATTCTTGATGTTGCATTTTTGTATAGTTTATAAATACAGCTGTTGAATAATTGCGGGAATTGAAATTTATTTAAAATCGTCACAAAAAATCATGATGCACCCTGTCGAATGCCTTTTTCAGATCCAAACTAAGTACTGCTCCTTTGAACTTCCGGTTTTTGTTTGCTGTGATGATAACATATCGCAATAGTAGCAAATTATTGATGCACGAACTGTCTGAAATACAAGCAGATTGTCCAAATCCAACTATCTTAGATAAAATCGGTTGAAGACGATTCCATAAAATTTTTGTGAAGATTTTTTAATCGGTATGTAACATACTGATTGGTCGTTTGTTCAATAAATCAAACCTGTCCCTCTTCTTAGGTATTAACGTGATAATGCCAGAAGTGAACAATGCTGGTGGGTACTCCCCACTTATCAAATATCCATTAAATAAATTTAGCAATTCATTCTTGATTAAATCGAAGAATTTAAGATAGAATTCATAACTTATACCATCGGGCCCTGGAGAACTTTTTTTGATGCTGATTTTATAGCAAGTTCTAGTTCATTCATCTCTATGGGTTTTATCAATGCATTTGCGTCTATTTCGTTTATTTTTTTGTTTATTACCTTCAGTAGTGCTATGTCCCGTAACTTTTGATCTAGAGCCAAAAACCAAAGCTTTTTAAACTCCTTAGAACGACAGCAAGCGACGCACGTAAGATTTTTTCTATGTCTTGATTTTTCGCGAAATGGCACACTTTTTAGTCGAAAAACGCTTATTAAAAATTATGCAATGAAAAAATTAAATCCCACGTACGTCGCTGGCGAAAGTAATTTTGAATATACTGTAAAAAATTTGGGCTGATCATAAATCATTTGTTCGAGATATACATAAGAGACGTGGCGGAAAATTTGAATATTTATTTATTGTTTTCTCGATTCATTTTTTGGAATATCATTTTCAAAATCCTAAAGCACATTTTAAACCAATAAATAAAAATTCAATGTTTTGTAAAATCTGCAGTACTGTAACCCCTTAAGAGCACTGTACCGGACAAATAGAAGCGCTTCTAAACTGGCGCGTCATTATTTTTAATAACAATGTGAATCCTCGTGAAATTTATCTGGTTTTATATAGACGTTATAAACATATGCGTTAGAAACAATTATTTTATTGTGGTCGGAATTTAATTTATTCCGTACATATAAATGATTCTTTAGTTAAACTTGAGCTTGTAAGTAGTGGGCTTAAAATGATCTGCACTTTTCTTCAAGATTATAAAACTAGCATGAGCACTAATCATATGTTTTACCTGCGATTACAGATACAGCAGACCCAAGAAATAATCATCTAGCTGTATTTTTAGAAATAAGCCAGTTTAACATGTGTAAAGCAAATGAAGGGTCAAATCAGATAACAAGTACTTTTTGGACCCACTGTAAGTAAACCATAAATAAAAATAGGTTCAATCCTCGACCAAGCAAGATTCTTAGTTTCAATGGGATTGTCGCACTAACCCTTCAATTATCACGTATGATAATAATCGAAAACGCGTGTAATACCAGGACATTACTTGTAATGGATCACTTTACTTGTTGGCGTCGCCAAATTCGCAATCAAAATAAGTAAAATACTTCAAGTTTCCCAGGGTAGTGTAACAACACTCTACAAACTCGTAAGCTTTACCAAGCAACTTGTATCAAATCTTCAGTAGAAAATCATATAAACTTGAAATAAGCCACCAGTGCAAATCAAATCGATCGCTCTGCCGCTTGCCAGACGAAAACCAACCAGATCACACGCCAGTGAATACACCGCAGCGACACTGGGGCGCTCGCGGTGGTGAAATTATCTGAGCGCGCCACAGAGAATTTCAAGAGCTCGTCTCCACACTCTAGATCGTTCCAGTGTTGGGTGTATGAAAATTTACCTCTGATATCAGCATGCGCTCACACATATCAAATACGGTGGTGTATATGAACGAAAGAGAAGCGCTCTCGTTTCGCTTGGCAGAGTGTGGGGAGCAATTTCAATTTCTCTTTACTGCACAGAGGATAGGGACATCACTGGTGTTCAGCACGATTTGCACATACATACAGTGGATCGACAGCCACGATCTTGAGATACTATGTGATACTAAAACATCGCTTGAAACCAGCGGCGGATCATGGACAAAGATCCGGGAGGTCCAGGTCCTGCCGAAAATTTTCAACTTGTTAAGAAATTTAAACTAGTTCAGTCAGGAATTTGATATTGATGCTATTAGACAGCGGTGAAATCAAGACCAATAGATCAGTTACGTATCAGGACCCCATTCCGACAATTTATCAAAAGTCCTCATGATGTTTACAACAATAGGTTATCAATCCACGGATCAGATAATTGTTATTGTAATATTGAATTAAATCAGTCTGCATCAATAAATTTTCAACTTCAATCCAATATTTTTTGGGTGTGGGGGTGGGGGGGGGGGGTAGGTTGTATGGTGTTAAACCCCAAAACCTTCTCTTGGCTACGCCGTTGCTTGGAGTTATTTATTTCGCTTCATTTTCCGGTATGTTTCAGATCGATCCGATGGTTATAAGTTAGAAAAATTGCAGTCAGAAGGTTCGCACAAATGAACATTTTTGTACTGATAAGTTATCAAGTTCCTTCCAGACAACTTGGAAGTGTTCGGTGATTATTTCTAGCGGTTGTAGATAGTAAAATGAAATACAAAATTCGTTTTATCGAAATAATGTTTAGATTATGTCAATAGATTATTACTATATTGAACAATAAATAGGCGACAAAGAGTAATCAACAAACAACAAGCCATAACTTTTAAAGTATTCAATATAGATATTTAAAGTCTTTAGTAAAGTTATTCGCAAAAGTAAGAGCTACAAATTTGCTTTCGATATAATCATTTCCAAGAAAATTTGTGAAAATATCTCACTCATAGGGAGATTAATCAGCAAAAGCACAATACCAAAAGAAAGGGCATATTTCCTTCATTAAATCCTCCGAAGATACTATTGAACTAAAATCAGCCGTTTTGGCGTTAATAATTGATTACATGTTTTTGGTCATATTTCTGGCAATGGGAAATGATAAAAATCTTTCGTTCGCATTTAATGTTAAATATCTCTTTTGATAATAGTCCGATTTCAACAATCTATAGCTTATTCCAAAGGTATTCGTAGGTACATATAAATTGTTAATCTATATTGTCAATTTCGGCAGATAATTTAAAAAAACTGCAAAAAACGCCATTTTTACGCACTCAAACATTCATATCTTGGAAACTAAACATCAGAATCAAAAACAAATTAATAGCGTTCATACTGTTTTTTTGTTCTTTCATTTAAAATTGGTTTGGATAAGATCGGTTCAGCCATTGCTGAGAAACACGAATGAGAATTTGTCCGTTACATACACACACACACAGACATTGTCCCAAATCGTCGAGCTGAGTCGATTGGTTTATAAGACTCGGCCCTCCGGGCCTCGGAAAAAATCTTGAAAGTTTGAGCGAATTCTATACATTTCTTTTATAAGAAATGTAAAATCGTTTATCCCTCATCGTAAATTTTTTACAGTTCAAGTTTTTCGAAATATCTGCTCTACGTTTCGCCACATCAAAGTTTTTAGCGACATGTTAAATAGTTGGACGCAACCTTTGAACAATTTCAAAGATGTCATGAAGTGATTTAGCTTCATTTTGGTGAGTAGTATTAGTTTCCGTCTCATAATGGCAGTTAGTTTACTTTTTTTAACCATTACGTTAATTTAAGGGAATTTCATAAATTAGTATAGAAGAAACTGTGCCAATGAATGCTTTTCTGTAGTCATAAAATCTATTTTTCTAAGTAAAACAAAAAAATAAAGAAATAACAGGTCTTAAATTACAAACTAATGGACTTTTCAAAAGTGTACGAGTATGAAATTGTGCCATTTTCATGCCAAGTAATGATTTTTATGTGTAGTGTACGGAAACTTGCACACTTTAGATTACAAATGATAAGAAAATGACAGATGATGATTATACTACCACATTTACAAAACAATACCTGTATTAAATAGCGCAAACACTTATGAAACAATATTAAACATATACACTAGAAGTGTACGAATATGAAATTGTGTCACTGTACGTATCTGTTCACTCGATGACACAGGCGTATTCCTAACAACACTCGCTGCTTGATCGAATTGTGCCGACCAATCATGGATCAGATAAATACTGCTTTCATAAAATCCATTATTGCCGTTATTTTTAGTAATTGTACATCTTACGGAATTGGATACAAAATTGTTGTACAATTTCCAATCAGATCTTAATCTTAATTTTTCATTCAGTGCAACGGCAGATATTCACGTTCATAAAATCGGGTAAAATTCCGGCACAAAATTTTTAAACGGAGCCCCTAAATTGAAACGTTTAAAGTATTCTACTTCAAAAGTTAGTTTCTTAGATCGACGCACAAACGAGTAATGAAGTATTCAAATGTATATAAACATAGATATTTATTTTTCCAAAATAAAAAGTTCAAGACCCTTAGGAAGAACAATTCAAAACTGGCCTCGTGTGAAAGAGAAGCAAGGTTTCGGATAGTGAGTATATTAGTGATATTAGTTTGTTTATGATAATATTGTTCTACCAGAGACAGAAAAATGCACCGAGAAAAAATGTTATTTACATTTAAAATTTGAATGAATACAAAATTGGCTAAATAGCGGTCATTGGTGTCTTCGGAGTTATTTGTGACCATAACAAGCCTCTTCTTCTGATACTATATGTCTAAAGATTGTAATGGGTTAATTTGTGGTAAATGAAATCAACTCATGATCGCTCTATCAATTTTGATCAGCCGCGCTATGATGAGTTAATGCAAATCAAGTCTGTTTGGCAAAATTGTTCACGGAGGAAAAAAGGCGGGTGCCTACAAGCCAACAGCGACGACTATAAAAGCGACTAGCCATCAGTCAACTGAGGTTGAACCTAGAGAAAGCTTTCGACAATGTCTGGCATGATGGCTTGTTGTTTAAACTGTGGCAATACAACTTCCCAACATACATTATCAAGATAATTCAAAATTATCTATCGGACAGAACATTCCAGGTCTCGTTAAACAATACTCTATCGGACAAATTCAACATCATCGCAGGAGTGCCTCAAGGTGGCATACTTGGGCCGATTCTTTTCAATATTTTTACCTCAGATCTCCCTTCCCTTCCGGATGGAGGTGTGCTGTCACTGTTTGCTGACGACACCGCTGTCATATACAAAGGACGAGTGATTCGAGCCTTAACGGTAAAACTTCAGCGGGGCCTGGACGTACTGTCTGAGTACTTCTCAAGTTGGAAGATCTGCATTAATGCGTCCAAGACACAGATCATCTTGTTCCCGCATTCTAAATCTCAACGACTCGTTCCATCGGATGATATGAGAATAAGGCTTGGAGGCCACACACTAGAATGGTTGAGGGAGGTAGTCTACCTTGGTCTCACCATAGACACTAAACTCATTTTCAGGGAACACGTCGACCAAACAAACACTAAGTGCAATATTTTGATAAGATCTTTATACCCCCTCATCAACAGAAAGTCCAAACTATCGTTGAAAAATAAGCTTGCAATATATAAGCAAATAATATACCCTGTAATTGAATACGCTGTTCCGGTTTGGGAGTGCTGTGCCAAAACGCACAAGACTCGCCTTCAACGAATCCAGAATAAAATCCTCAAAATGATTCTGAGAGTTCCCCCTTGGACTAGAACATCGGAAGTCCACCAGCTGGCTTGTATTGAAACGCTCGAAACAAAGTTTCACTCTTACATGGAGCGATTTAGATTAAAATGTGAAACAAGCAACATTGAATATATTAGGAACATTTTCAATTAATTAGGTTAAGGTATAGATTTAAGATAGCGCTAGATAAGTAGGAAATTTTAAATAGATGAATCATTTTAAATGATAAATGTAAACTACACCAAAAATAAAACAAAAAACAGTAAAAGAAGACCGAAGATGAAAAGCAAATAGCTGAACACTTGCCATGTATAATCTAATGTAAAAATTTAAACTTCGTCAATAAAAACAAATTTTAGTAGTAGTAGTAGTCAACTGAGGTCAGTTTTACCCAGCCAATTGTACAGGCAGCATCACATCAAGCAGCTGAGCGGACAACAAATCCGGCAGTACACGGCAACCGACGGACGGAAATATCGTCTCACACAGGACTCGCATCGATCAGGTCGCATTCTTGCGCATCTTCCACAATTTGCATCGCTTGCAAGATTAATAAAGAATTTAGAATTTTCCACCCAGCTCTGAGATGTATAATGATGCCGCCGCAAATCTCCAATAATACGAATTGTGTGATAATACCAACCAGAAACCAGTAGTGTGCAATAGCACCAGTGAAACCGATCGTTTTTGGGAGGAGTTTCGTCCTTTCGAATAGATTCCGGCGGTAAGGACCGTCGAACTGCAGAATTTAGATGTTGCATGCTGGATAGTGAAACGAGGTGTTGTACTAGAAAAACATGGCCGTGTGAACAGAACTGTTAAACAATTTTGATTTGCTTTCGGTATAATATAGAGTTTAAATATGATAATGATTGTTGTGGTGATACAGCGAACTTAGGTTGATTGACTATTTACTTTCGGGGTTGGACCAACGACGGGCCGACAGCCGGCCGGGCAAATTTAAAATCGGAATTTGACATTCTGGTAACAGATTGGCGCTAAAGTGAAATTTCGTAAAACGGAAATCAACTTCGGTTCGCTGATTACTTGTTAAATTTATTTTGTGCTCCCACCGGGTCCCAGACCGTTACAAGATTCATCCCCCTAAAAGTGAGATATCTTCAGAGAGCTGTTCATTGAAACGCAATCTTCATAAATGATCATCAAAATGTTAAAAAATTGTCGTTCTTTACCCTCCGATAGAACATTTCAAATTTAGCCTCATATGAAAAAGGAGTATCCAAGCATTCGATCAGTGAGTAATTCAGCGATACTGATTTTTTTGTTTAAATATTATTCCACCGGAGACACCGTGTAAAATTTATTTCCCTCAGCAAACGATACACCTACATTACCGATGTCTGATCGTCTGCTTTTTGTTTCACCTTTATAACTGAACAAACGGATCAGAACTGTCATGTCAACTAATTCATTATTTTATGCACATCTAAATACAGCCTTGATTCCTAAATCAACCATTTAATAATTCTTGATTTGCACTATGTTTGTATGAATTTGTTATGTAGTTGAAGGATTTTGATGGTTTTTTCTTGTTTTCAGCAGATATTATAAATGAATTCAACAGCACATGGAGTAATCAAGATTTTTGCGAGTATTTAAAGTTTACTCCATTATTTCACGCAATGGTTAGCGTGATTTGGTTGGCGCTTTTCATTATGCATGGTCCAGGCGGTGAAGGTATTGGCAGGTGACATGGCATATCTTTAAGCCCCGTCAATGACTTATATAGCTTGGTTTTTTATTTGCAGCATCATCACCAAACCGTGGAGGATCGTGTTTCCCTCATTGATATTTTTCACGATATGTGGCATTTCCGCGTTTGTATGTGCCACTTTAAGTAGTGATGCGTTGGCCGAGTTCTGTGAAGAATTCAGCAAAATTGATAATGAAAGAGAAGTAAGTTGTGCTCGAATGATTACGTATTTCTCTCTACGGCAACACAACGACTTGATACTACCGGATAAAAACTACTACCTCATTGCATCGTTCCCCTGGATCTGGGTGGGGAGCTACATTTGCGGTGTTCTAATTATGCTCCTGCGTATTATGCTGGTTGTTGACTTTCAGCTAATACGAATTGTTGTTTCCATAGTCGAAACGGGAACCGGTAGGTTTGAACACATGTATGAATACGGCTTTTCATTGACTTGTATCGATTTCAGAAACTGAAAGTGAGGAACATGTTGTTGAGATTTTAGATGAAAGTGACAAAGACTCTCAAACAATAATCACCGAGAAAAACAGATACAGGCAGACAGAATTTTAGTTGAACGTAATAAAAATGATATGCAATTTATAATTGTAATTTATTAGTGAACAATCGGACTGTCTCAACAACCAATTTCTGCAACCTATGTGCATTAGCTGCATACCTATTTTCTAACCGTTGCTATTTTCGGTATGTGCAGTATGTTGGTCCAGATTGTTCCTATATACACAAACACAACTGTACATCCAACTTTTAGTTTGTCCAAACCTATTATACATTATCCTACCATCGCGTGACTCATCGTCACTAAAACCACTAAAATCGTACTAAATCAACGTGTCTTATTTCTGGTCTCTTTTTTGTATTCTATGTCTGAAGCGGATAAATCGACTATGAGTGAATATAGGACAGGATCCGCCAGCTGGCTTCTTTTTCCAATCCAAAAACCTCTTATTTTTACCCCCGTTGAAAATTTAACAACACTGCACTATGGTACCAAAGCTGTATTTAGGAAGACAAAACTATTTTAGATATATAGTAGCTTCGGCAAACTTTCTCAGAACTATCTTGCCGATTTTTTTATATTAGTTGAATTAGGGTGGTTCTTGTGATTAGGGTGCCCAAGTTTCAACTTTAAAGTTATTTAAAATTCAGCTACGTAACATTCTACAAATCAATCAAATTGAATCAACTTTTCTGAGGAAACTATCTTGGTTTATGTGTTATGATTTTTGCAATATTTAAAGTAGAGTGGATCTTGAAAAATTGGTTTTATATTAATATCTTTTTATGTGTTAATTTCATGCAAATACTTTACTCAAGAACTTTTGTAAATACGCATTTTTGTCGAAGCAATGAAATTTTTATCTCTTTTGTTTGCATAGTTACAGGCGATTTTCAAAACAAATTTTTTTTTTTTTCAGAGCTATATATCTTCCAAGATTGCAAATGAATTTTCAATATTTTAATTTCATTTGAAAGATCGGAACTTTTCTAATTTTCGGTGAAAAACTGTAAGAGCGTTATTTCTGTAAAAAAATTAATTAATTGTTGAAAAAGGTTTTTTTTTTCAACAAAAATCGTTCATAACTTTTCAAATAGACGAGATAATGACTTAGATACTTCAACGAAAATGTGCGCCAAACAAACCTCTAAAAGAGCTACAAACAAAGTATTTACGATAAATCAATGTATGAAATGATAAATGAAAAAATAGTTATATTGAAGAGTCACGTTTTCATCGCTCAATCTCTTACGGTAAAATCAACTGACAAATAGTCAATGTGAGTGATAATGCCATAAGTCACGGACATTCTATTGGATATGTAACATTTCTGAAAAAACAGTCTACCGTACAACTAAACGTTAGCGTAAATTTTCAATAGTGTTAATAGCGTCCTATGGTAAATTGTAAATAAAAGTTATCTATTACATGGTCAATAAAGGAAGTACCGTCGACATGCATTATTTATTTATTTATTTATTTATTTTCTTTTTTCATCTGACCTGTGTTGGTCTACATGAAATTGTATGGGAAAAGCCCGTTTCAAGGTTCACTTCAGAAGCAGACCTCGAATGCGCGTAAAAGCCCATAATCTTTTCTTACGTTTTTCAACTATTACAATGATCTCACATAACAAATTAACAAAATTAAATACAAGGTATACAGCATTACAGTAACATTACAGAAATATTTTCATAAGTCAATCTCCTAAGTCTATTCTTGAAAACATCACTAGAAATATCAAAATCGAAATGGTCATACATAGGGTTACCAACCGTCCTTATTTTAAAGGACATGTCCTTTATTTCGATGACTTTAGAAAGAGTCCTTAATATTACTTTAAATGTCCTTATTTCTGGTCTCTGTTATATTTGAAATCAATAAAACGAATGAAACATTTTAGTCGTTATTTTAGTTGATCCCTTGCTGCATTACTTTTGATTTGTTATATTCAGATTAATGATTCTAAAACATTGCTTAAGTTTATTGGTTGAAGTAATGTTTCAAACTAAAACTTGTTTCATGATTCTTATCTTGTTGAGTGTAGGCAAAAAACGATTTTGTCTTCTAAATCGAACCATTAAATTTTGTACAGCTATCATTTTCTAGCACAGGGTTCTAGTTATCATGGTAGTCCTAAGAGCAGTCAGGGTACACAGGGTATTAATCCTCAGGGTAGTCGTCTCGGATCATTCATATTTTTGCTCTATTTAAAAGACTTAAAGTGCATGAAACTTTCGTTTGCTGATGACTTTAAACTATTTCACCTTATCAGGAATATCAAACACGCAAAATTCTCAGTTGCATGTATTTACCAATTGGTGTTATGCCAAGAGAATGATGTTAAATGCTTCCAAGTGTTCGGTATTATCTTTTACTCGCAAACACTCGATAGCTAATTGTGACTACAATAATTCACAAATCGTTTTCAAACAGGAATCCTCTGTTAAAGATGTCAGAGTTTACTTAGATCCCGAACTAACTTCAAACACTACATTGAGTACAGTATGTCTAAGTCCTCTATGCTGCTAGAATTCATTTTAGAGTCACTAATAACTTTACCAATATACGTTGTGCTGTGGTCCTTTCTACACTTAAATGCGGCAATGTAGTCTCAAAGATGAGAAAAATTTGTTAGTTTCGGTCAAGATTCAAGATGTCCTTATTTTACTATTAACCCGTTTGGTAACCCTATTTGAAAACATTACAATTCCCCTTATGGGTTCGTTCTTATCGTACTCGGTGCGCTGAAAGTCAAGTCTTAAAAAGTTACGTGATCTGAGATTTCTGGGGGGTACGTTGACGTTGATTTGTGAGAGAATATCTGGGGATCCATTTGGCCAGTCAATATTTTCCCAACAAATACCGCTCTGAATATATTTCGCCTTTTTGCCAGAGTTTCCATATCGAGCAGACGATAGCGATCAATGTATGGTGGTAGCTCTGTTGGGTTACGCCACGGCAAAGTTCTAAGAGCAAAGCGGAGGAATCTTGCTTGTACTGCTTCAATTCTGTTAGTCCAAATGCTCGTATAAGAACACCAAATGGCTGCGGAAGCTTCCAGGACAGACCGAACAAGTGAAAAATACAATGCCCGCAGACAATATGGATTAGTAAACTCGTTGGTTATTCTTATTATGAAGCCAAGGTTTCTATTTCCCTCTGCTATAACGTGAGAGTAGTGGTTTCTGAATGTCAGTTGCGAGTCCAGGAGTACACCAAGGTCTCTGATAACTGACACTCTCTCTAGCAATTGGTCAGCGATGTGTTAGCTCCAGAGAATTGGATTTTTTCTGCGCGTGAAAGATATTATAGAGCATTTAGACACACTGAGAGCCAACAAGTTGCGATTACACCAGTTACAGAAAGCATCTAGATGCCGCTGAAGTTCGATGCAGTCCTCTATTGACCGCACAATGAGAAAGAGTTTGAGATCATCAGCGTATCAGGAGTTTGCACCCTGGGGGTATAACATAGCAAACGTCGTTGAAGAATAAAGATAAAAGCAACGGACCGAGATTGCTCCCTTGAGGTACTCCCGACAAGTTGATGAAGCTACACGTTACTTCCTAATTTTACAGACAGAGAACGATCTACGAGATATGATTTAAGCCATCCTGTAAAATTTGATGGAGCACCCAGCCGCTCGATCTTTGCCAGAAGAAGAGAATGGTCTACACGATCAAAGGCAGCTTTAAGATCAGTGTATATAGTGTCTACTTGTGATACATCTTCGATGTTTTTAATACAGTACGATGCGAATTGGGGTAGATTGGTGGATTTTGACCTGCCTGCAAAAAAGCCATGTTGGTCCTTCGATATGTATGCTTTGGTCTCACGAAAGAGCATATTTGCTACTAGGATCTCAAACAACTTTGATCCAGCGCAGAGCGAGGTTATACCACGATAGTTCGCAACATTTTGCTTATCACCTTTTTAAAAACGGGAAACATTACTGATTTTTTCCAACACACGGGAAACACAGATTGCGACAGTGATTGGTTGAAGATTAGTCGTGAAGGTGTACACAATGCGCTTGCGCATTTTTTCAGTATAATGGAAGGAATCCCATCTGGCCCCACCGATGTAGAGGACTCTAACTTGCTTATGGCAGCTAGAATGTCTTCGTCAGGAAATTGAATGTTTCCAAAATTGATTACATCGCGAGGGACATCTTGTAGGCCACAATCCACCTGAGTTGAGCTAGCCGATTCATTTTTAAACACACTCGAGAAATGTTTACAAGTTACAGATACCGCTTGGAGTATTGGATGTTTCATTTGCGAGGAACATACTGGAAGGAAGCCCATTTTCTTTACGTTTCCCATTTACAAAGGACCAAAACTGTTTTGGGTTTCGTTTTAGGTTGGATTGGGTTTGTGCTAAATACGTGTCTTGAGTAGAGAAAGCGATTATATGTTTTGTAGCTGTTACTGGCTATAGTGAACTCCATTTTGTGATCGGGTTTCGTCGAATAGTGTAATGTCGAAGCGCAGCAACTCGCAATATTTTCAGTTTACGTAGCCGGTTGTTGGACCATGCTGGTTTTGTTCGGGGACGAGGTGCAGGCACATGTATACTGAAAAGCTGTTTTAACACCAGTGAGAGTTTTTCTACGGCTATGGAATTATGCTTTAGGAGTTATTTTGCCAGTTCGCGGTTAGCAATTTTCAGACCACTTACTTTTATTTGTTTTGAAGTAACAAATAATTGAGAGCTTTACCTTAACTGACCGACAGCCGTCATTATAGTCGATATTTAATTTATACTTTCGAACATTGCATAAATGTTAGAAAAGCATACAACAATTTCCACTGCTAAAAATAACAAACTCGTTCCAAGCTTTCATTTTAAGATAACAATGACATGAATATAAAGCATTTTCTTTCTAGCACAAGCCCAAACCAAAAAAAATTACTTAAGTGAGCATAGATAGCTTTTGTTGGCCGATTTATAATTAACGATAGTTTGCAACCAACACTACTGTAAATCCACGCAATTATTTAGATGTACGGTAGACTGTTTTTTCAAAAACTATCACATATCCAATAGAATTTCCGTGACTTTCGGCATTATCACACACATTGACTATTTCTCAGTTGATTATACCATAAAAGATTGAGCGATGAAAACGTGACCCCTTAAAATCATTATTTTTCATTTGTCATTTCATACATTGATTTATTGACGGCGCCGGTGGTTGAGTGGTAAGCGTAACCGCCACTCATTCCAGATCCCTTGCTGCATTACTTTTGATTTGTTATATTCAGATTAATAATTCTAAAACATTGCTTAAGTTTATTAGTTGAAGTAATGTTTCAAACTAAAACTTGTTTCATGATTCTTATCTTGTTGAGTGTAGGCAAAAAACGATTTTGTCCTCTAAATCGAACCGTTAAATTTTGTACAGCTATCATTTTCTAGCACAGGGTTCTAGTTCTCATGGTAGTCCTAAGAGCAGTCAGGGTACACAGGGTATTAATCCTCAGGGTAGTCGTCTCGGATCATTCATATTTTTGCTCTATTTAAAAGACTTAAAGTGCATGAAACTTTCGTTTGCTGATGACTTTAAACTATTTCACCTTATCAGGAATATCAAACACGCAAAATTCTCAGTTGCATGTATTTACCAATTGGTGTTATGCCAAGAGAATGATGTTAAATGCTTCCAAGTGTTCGGTATTATCTTTTACTCGCAAACACTCGATAGTTAATTGTGACTACAATAATTCACAAATCGTTTTCAAACTGGAATCGTCTGTTAAAGATGTCAGAGTTTACTTAGATCCCGAACTAACTTCAAACACTACATTGAGTACAGTATGTCTAAGTCCTCTATGCTGCTAGAATTCATTTTTGAGTCACTAATAACTTTACCAATATACGTTGTGCTGTGGTCCTTTCTACACTTAAATGCGGCAATGTAGTCTCAAAGATGAGAAAAATTTGTTAGTTTCGGTCAAGATTCAAGATGTCCTTATTTTACTATTAACCCGTTTGGTAACCCTATCATACACACTATTGAAAACATTACAATCCCCCTTATGGGTTCGTTCTTATCGTACTCGGTGCGCTGAAAGTCAAGTCTTAAAAAGTTACGTGATCTGAGATTTCTGGGGGGTACGTTGACGTTGATTTGTGAGAGAATATCTAGGGCATCCATTTGGCCAGTCAATATTTTCCCAACAAATACCGCTCTGAATATATTTCGCCTTTTTGCAAGAGTTTCCATATCGAGCAGACGACAGCGATCAATGTATGGTGGTAGCTGTGTTGGGTTACGCCACGGCAAAGTTCTAAGAGCAAAGCGGAGGAATCTTGCTTGTACTGCTTCAATTCTGTTAGTCCAAATGCTCGTATAAGAACACCAAATGGCTGCGGAAGCTTCCAGGACAGACCGAACAAGTGAAAAATACAATGCCCGCAGACAATATGGATTAGTAAACTCGTTGGTTATTCTTATTATGAAGCCAAGGTTTCTATTTCCCTCTGCTATAACGTGAGAGTAGTGGTTTCTGAATGTCAGTTGCGAGTCCAGGAGTACACCAAGGTCTCTGATAACTGACACTCTCTCTAGCAATTGGCCAGCGATGTGTTAGCTCCAGAGAATTGGATTTTTTTCTGCGCGTGAAAGATATTATAGAGCATTTAGACACACTGAGAGCCAACAAGTTGCGATTACACCAGTTACAGAAAGCATCTAGATGCCGCTGAAGTTCGATGCAGTCCTCTATTGACCGCACAATGAGAAAGAGTTTGAGATCATCAGCGTATCAGGAGTTTGCACCCTGGGGGTATAACATAGCAAACGTCGTTGAAGAATAAAGATAAAAGCAACGGACCGAGATTGCTCCCTTGAGGTACTCCCGACAAGTTGATGAAGCTACACGTTACTTCCTAATTTTACAGACAGAGAACGATCTACGAGATATGATTTAAGCCATCCTGTAAAATTTGATGGAGCACCCAGCCGCTCGATCTTTGCCAGAAGAAGAGAATGGTCTACACGATCAAAGGCAGCTTTAAGATCAGTGTATATAGTGTCTACTTGTGATACATCTTCGATGTTTTTAATACAGTACGATGCGAATTGGGGTAGATTGGTGGATTTTGACCTGCCTGCAAAAAAGCCATGTTGGTCCTTCGATATGTATGCTTTGGTCTCACGAAAGAGCATATTTGCTACTAGGATCTCAAACAACTTTGATCCAGCGCAGAGCGAGGTTATACCACGATAGTTCGCAACATTTTGCTTATCACCTTTTTAAAAACGGGAAACATTACTGATTTTTTCCAACACACGGGAAACACAGATTGCGACAGTGATTGGTTGAAGATTAGTCGTGAAGGTGTACACAATGCGCTTGCGCATTTTTTCAGTATAATGGAAGGAATCCCATCTGGCCCCACCGATGTAGAGGACTCTAACTTGCGTATGGCAGCTAGAATGTCTTCGTCAGGAAATTGAATGTTTCCAAAATTGATTACATCGCGAGGGACATCTTGTAGGCCACAATCCACCTGAGTTGAGCTAGCCGATTCATTTTTAAACACACTCGAGAAATGTTTACAAGTTACAGATACCGCTTGGAGAATTGGACGTTTCATTTGCGAGGAACATACTGGAAGGAAGCCCATTTTCTTTACGTTTCCCATTTACAAAGGACCAAAACTGTTTTGGGTTTCGTTTTAGGTTGGATTGGGTTTGTGCTAAATACGTGTCTTGAGTAGAGAAAGCGATTATATGTTTTGTAGCTGTTACTGGCTATAGTGAACTCCCTTTTTGTGATCGGGTTTCGTCGAATAGTGTAATGTCGAAGCGCAGCAACTCGCTATATTTTCAGTTTACGTAGCCGGTTGTTGGACCATGCTGGTTTTGTTCGGGGACGAGGTGCAGTCACATGTATACTGAAAAGCTGTTTTAACACCAATGAGAGTTTTTCTACGGCTATGGAATTATGCTTTAGGAGTTATTTTGCCAGTTCGCGGTTAGCAATTTTCAGACCACTTACTTTTATTTGTTTTGAAGTAACAAATAATTGAGAGCTTTACCTTAACTGACCGACAGCCGTCATTATAGTCGATATTTAATTTATACTTTCGAACATTGCATAAATGTTAGAAAAGCATACAACAATTTCCACTGCTAAAAATAACAAACTCGTTCCAAGCTTTCATTTTAAGATAACAATGACATGAATATAAAGCATTTTCTTTCTAGCACAAACCCAAACCAAAAAAAAAATTACTTAAGTGAGCATAGATAGCTTTTGTTGGCCGATTTATAATTAACGATAGTTTGCAACCAACACTACTGTAAATCCACGCAACCATTTAGATGTACGGTAGACTGTTTTTTCAAAAACTATCACATATCCAATAGAATTTCCGTGACTTTCGGCATTATCACACACATTGACTATTTCTCAGTTGATTTTACCATAAAAGATTGAGCGATGAAAACGTGACCCCTTAAAATCATTATTTTTCATTTGTCATTTCATACATTGATTTATTGACGGCGCCGGTGGTTGAGTGGTAAGCGTAACCGCCACTCATTCCAGTTGGCCTGGGTCCAATTCCAGCCGAGGTCGGTTGAGATTTTTCTTAGGTGAAAAAATCTGTGGTCACGTCTTCCTTCGGAAGGGAAGTAAAGCCGTTGGTCCCCGGTCCATGAAATTTGGCTGATTGATATCTAGTCCAGGTAGTGGAATCACCTCTCTGGCGTCGGTAAAGAAGAAGTATATCCAACTTCTATACTCTACTAACAAAAATATCCTCCTCCCGTGATACTTGTGGAGTGCGCAGTAGTATATACGGCCTCTAGCAAAAGCAAGTATCGGACTAACAATTCCTTCCCTTTCCTTCCGCGATCTACGTTCGGGCCTGGCCGGCGCCGGTATTGATCAGAACTTTAGGATTACCAGGAGTTGCGCATTGAACGATATTTCGCTAATCCCAAGCATAATTATCTACTGATTCCCTGTGCAACTTCAGCTAGTCCCGATCGATAACGGAGTAGTAGCCAGGGGTGGTCGCACAAGCTCAAGCAAGCTCAAGCTCTTTTCATACATTGATTTCTCGTTAATACTTTGTTTGCAGCACTTTTAGAACTTTGTATGTCGCATACCGTCGGGCGGGGCTACTTTGGATATGTGGGGCTACTTTGCACACTTTAGTTTTTCAATATTTACTAACAGACGCGCTTTTATTAGTTTTATTATACCTTTGACATTTGTAGAGGCATGTCTTTTAAACATGTTGCATATGCCTTTTGTCATTTTTCTTATCACTGTTTACCAAAACAAACAAAACACTTCAAGGGTCGATAAAAGTGATTGGAGGCTCGTAAAATAAAACTGCTCAACAAAACAGAAAATCTTAAGTGTGCCGAGACCACATACTGTTTTTCGGAAAGAAGAAAAACGTTTTTAATCCACCCAACAGTGTTATGAGACATTGCTTATAACTCTTATCACACTCTTCCGATTATATATCGATTGAGAATATTTAGAACTTTATGTTTCGCGATGTTTTTGATAACACATGCAGAGAACTAAAAAAATAAATGTTGTAGCTCTTGATATCACGCTACCTCTGAAGTGCATGCGTGCATAGTTTAAAGTTTACTTCGATATCGACTTTTTCTAAAAGTGACTTCCCAGTAGTATCTTTGATTTGAATTTTTATCGCTCATTGTAATGCCAAAGAACAAATAAAAAACTCGAAACCCGTTAAATAAAATCATCATTACTGGAATTTTCCTTTCCACGAAACTTTTCCATAACCTTTCGTCACTTGTGTTAGTGCACTGGGTGCATGCTGCTCTGAAAATCTGACGAAATCATCTTAGGGCACCAGCGGGTCTCATTCCAAGCCATTTGCACGATTTTCGGCGGGTTAAATCTGTAAAGAATTTTAAAAACTAACTTCTATTCCATAATTTTCAGTTCAGTAATTCGAGAAATCCTGCTCAACGCAAGCCATGAAAAATAAACTGCGTTGTGGAGCGACGGTCACTACCCCGTTTCCCGATCAGAAGGAAATAACACAATTATAACTCATGCTGATATTTTGTTACGAAAAAATTCCTATCAAATTTTGTTATAAAGTAGAAACCGTTAGGTGTTAAAATAACAAAAATTCTAACAAAAAATTCTCTACGAATATCACATTTATAACAAACGTTGATAGCAATATAACACGATCATAACAACGTGAGATAGCATAATTAAACCCAACATAGCGTGTATTACTTATTGTATAACATCAACGATTTTAGCGTGCACGTCTAAACATAGAATACGAGAAAAATAAAGCATACATTAGGGCACTTTTTGCTTGGGAGCAACAACCTTCATGCAGCAAAAGCTTTTATAGCATTGCCAAATGATTGCATACATGCTGGCTGATTTTTATAGTGATTATATTATGGACACGCAGATTATTATTTGTCGATATTGCCGCTTTGAACCTGGGTATTCCGAGTTTGATGGGAAAGTTTCCTGTATGAACCAACGACGTTGTTTTCGACTGATGTTTAATATTAGCATAATATTCCACGCATCCGTCAAGGGCAAAACGATTGTAGATGCAGAGGATGTTTCTAGAACGCACACATTGAACTTTGCCAAAGCCTAAGGACTGTTTGTTTTCCTTGTATAATACGCTTTGTTTTCATACAGTTTTGCTCACTACTACAGCTGCCTATATTACGATAGACTGAATAGCTTTATAATATGTTTTCAGATTAGGAAAGTGGGGCTATTTTTAGAATCTGGATAGTGCGCTTCGGCGTTTCTCTTGCACGTTAACATGATTTACACGATTTTTAGAAATAATGTCGATGCGATATGGTAACATTTAGCAGATAATTTACCTGCATTATTTTACGGAGAATACGACAAATGTTACTTATGATTCCGAATAGATTCAGTGCAACAAATACAAAGTTTTGAGGCTTGCATTTTGAGATTTCAAGTAAAGTCGGTTTTGGGGTTTTGTTATTAGCATTTTTAGTATGGGGAAGATTAAGCAAACCAGTACAATTATCTCACATCTAATAAATTCGCAGAAATACAATTTTTTACAATAGTTCAATCTATCAACTGCGAATATTATAACAGATAATCATAAAATTTGAGAAATTGTTGAGGATTCTTCGGTGTGACGAATTTTAGAATATTTCATGTTTTCTAAAATACATCTTCTTTTCTAAATTTTATTTAGTTTTAACGAGTAAATTATTCAATACTTTTACATTAAAGTTTTTAGCTATTTCAAGCACTATCTAAAACACATTTAAATTGTAACAGCAAACAATAATACCAGCTGGGATGTGTATTTATTCAGAGGTTTTTTTTTTTTTTTTATTTCGATTATAGAGGTTTTAACCTTAAGGTCATTCGCCTCTTCGGGTTAGAAAAATCTCTTTTTGAAAAATTTCTAACCCTATGTGTGGGGTCGGGACTCGAACCCAGGTGCGCTGCGTACAAGGCAATCGATTTACCAACTACGCTACGCCCACCCCCTTATTCAGAGGTTTCTAGGCCATTTTGAAATATTGATAGATTTATGCAGCATACTCACAAATATTAATATTTCAACAATTTGAACAGGTCGCATTATTCCTTTTTTAACTTTCTACATAATGAATCAAGTATCTTGATTATTACGAAAATTTGTTAGTTCGATGTTTTTTTAAGACGAACGAAGCACCATCGAATACAACAGAAACGTTAGTACATATGCGCATTCAAAGTAATTGTCAGTTCATTGTAAATGTCAAACTGTCTTAGGTGGAATGAAAAGATACAACAATCTCAAACTCAAACATTTTTATGCGGGGGTTTAAATAAAAAAAATACTTTGGTAATTCGGAGAACGCACAAAATCAGATACCCACAAACTGGACAAGTTTCGGTTGTTTATGAAAACCCCGCATAAATTGGAGAAATCGGACTGAAGATCCTCGAAGATCCTCAAAATTCATAACGGTGTTGTAGAAATCAATATATATCAAACAGTTTTTTTAAGTTCTGAAAATTCGTTTTCGCAATATGCACAATTAATTAAAAGGAAATTATTTATAGAATCACTAAACCATAACAAATAGTTTAAAAAATGCTTTTTTATTTGAATTCGCGTTTCTTTATTTCATTTGGTGTGCTTGATACTTCCTACATCTTCTTTAAAATAAGTTTTATATGAAAATTATATTTTTTAGAATAGCTTGTTGATAATTTTGCGATTCCAAAACTTTTTGAATAAAGGTTTCAACATTGAAATCATAAGCCACATATTCGAAATTGCGTGTCAGACGAGTGTCTCAAAAAATAGGTAATCTCTTAATCAAAATGCAACCAAGTGGGTTAAACGCCTTATTTTCATGTTTTCCGACCACTTGCATCTAAAACTTATCTATTCTCAAAATCGTGGAGCTTTGAATGTCCATGTGGAAAACACAAATATAAGGAAATCAATAAAAACTTCGAAAATTTGCTTTAAAAAGTTGAATAAATACGCATAAAAGGAGGCTTCAGCGTATTAGCAAATAGACGATCATTTGTGTAATATAACAATAATTCACAGTTGATCGATTGGTTTGTTTATTGGGGCTTTAACCAACTGGTCATTTGCTCGCTTTACAGTGTACAGTTAGCGTTCAAAGATAATTGTGAAAGAATATGTAATATATTATAACATCATCGTTATATGCGTACATTAAAATCATATTAGCAGTTCAATGATATCACCAGAAGATATATTCATGGGATATCACAAAAATAACACAGTGAGTAATAAATATCAACATGAGATATAAATTTGATAGCTTTCTGTTATGTCGTTCTGATCGGGTTACTAAAGCTATTAATAATAATTCTCAAATTCTTTTTAATTTTTACAATCTTATTAGGGAAAGGTGTGTAATAAGCTTTTGTAATATTGTGTAGGAAAAAACCTGAAAATTTCTGTGTTTTTTTCAATCCGCAACATATAAGCCCTTAAGTATACCAATTAATTTAGGAAGCCCTTTTAACATAAACTATTGCACGAATAGGAATAGGTTCACCAAAATGTTGGAAGAAGTCGATAAAATAACCCCTTGAAAACTACCAAAAAAATTCTGTAGTTCGATGCAATTGAAAGAAAATATCCTCAGAAAATGTGATGTACCTATTAATATGGGATATAGTGAATAATAAATACAGTAAAGACCCGTTTTAATCAGCTTCATGGTGTGTTTTAAGCTGATATTGGCTAAATCGGGAAATATTTCTTTCTTTCTTTATAATAAACTGAAGCTGTTAAAATATTCTTCCCTTCCCTTGATCTAGTCTGATAGCTATTTCTGATTATATAATATAAATTTCTCTTAAAGGGGCCTTCTAGCGCTAATTTTTAAAAAAATGGATTTTTTATTTTTGCATATTTGCATCTTTAAGGTAAGAAAAATATGCTCAAGAAAGGGTTTACTCAAATTCAGCCTTGTTCGTCTGCTAGAGCCCATCAAACATATTTTCATATGAGACTGACAAAATCAGGGGCTAATCAAATGGGGTCTTCACTGTATTGTAATAAATAGGCAGTATTCGAAGAAGTTTCTTGTGGACGAGTGTAGAACGACTTTGTTTCTACTTACTTAGGGTCAGCGGCGTAGTTAGAAATTCGGTTTATTTTACCTATTCATATAATTGATAACACAACAAAAATTAAAAGCTCATCAAAATTGATCAGGACGTGTTAGAGTCCAACGGAAAACGGCATTTTTCATAAGTTTTACTCTACTTTCGGAAAGCGTTATCCTTGTTATTAATCATATTACGTTTTCGTCTCAACTCTACGCATTCCCAAAATAAAGACATGTTCAGCAAATGTTGACTGCTGTGCAATTTTTGGGTGAGCAGTTCTATGTTTCATGTTTCTGTGTTTCCAACTTCGCTTCCTATTAAAAAGACCCTAATCCATATTACAGTACATCCATTCAATAGTGAGCTTAATATGATAGGAAATCTGAGGATTATAATCAATTTCAGAACTCTGGAACGAGTATCTATTGAAATATTTTCAGGCAGGTATTTGATATTGATGTGATTAGACAACTGTTAGATCAATAACAATAGATCAGTTACAGGTCAGGATCCCAATCCCACAACTTTTCAAAAGTCCTCAAGATGTTTAAAACGACAGGTTATCAATGTACTGATTTGATAATTATTATAGTAATATTGAATGAAGTCAGCCAGCATCAATGAATTATTCTCATCAATCCAATTATTTTTATTTGGTAGGGTGGCAAGGGGTGGGGTTGAATCCTGAAGCCTTCTCTTGGCTACGCCGTTGCTTGGAGTTATTTATATTGCTTTTCATTTTCTAAGATATGTTTCAGATCGATCCGATGTTAGTAATTTAGAAACTTTGCAGTCATCAGGTTCGCGCAAATGAATTTTTTTGCATCGATAATTGATCAAGTTCCATGTAGATAACTTGGAATTGTTCGGCGGTTATTTCTAGCGATTGTAGATAGAGAAAGGAAATACGAAATTCGTTTTACCAAAATAATATTTGGCTAATTTAAATGCTTTACTACTATATTGAAAAATAAATAGGCGACAAAGGGTAATCCACAAACAACAAGCCATAACTTTTAAAGTATTCAAAATAGATATTTGATGTCTTCAGGAAAGTTATTCGCAAAAGTACGAGCTACAAATTTGGTACAGATATAATTTCAATACAATCTTCAATACTTCTAAGAAAATTTATGAAAATATCTCACTCGTAGGTGGATTAATCAGCAAAAAAATAATACTAAAAGAAAGGCCATATTATATCCATCAAATTCTCCGAAGGTACTATTGACCTAAAATTATTCATTCCAAAGGTATTCGCATAGGCTGTCCAACGATATATAAAGTGTTTATCTATGTCGTCAATTTTGGCAGATAATTTAAAAAAAAAACTGCAAAAAACACCATTTTTACACTTTCAAATGTTCATATCTTGGAAACTAAACATCATAATCAAAAACAAATTAATAGCGTTCTATCTGGGTGATAGGCCTTTTATTTAAAATTGGTTTGGATAAGATCGGTTCTGCCATTGCTGAGAAACACGAATGAGAGTTTGTCCGTTACATACACACACAGACATTGTCCCAAATCGTCGAACTGAGTCGATTGGTATATAAGACTCGGCCCTCCGGGCCTCGGAAATAATCTTGAAAGTTTGAGCGAATTCTATAAATATCTTTTATAAGAAATGTAAAAGGATGAAAAATGGCGTTTCCGTTTGTTTCTAGCACAGAGAACAGACGTATAAGCTAGAACAAACTTTCGCCGAAAACCTGTGTAAACATTCAAACGAAAATACGTTGAAAATCACCACCGCATACAGGTTTGCATATGTGAATCAACATTGTATCCAAGTTTTCATGCAAAGCCCCTATTAGGTTCTTTACTGGCACAGTTAACCTCACTTTTCTTGACAGTTCGCTTGTACTGTTTACATGGACTTAGAAAAATTTGTGGACGACTAGATTCGCTCGAAGAAAATCGTAAAGATTTTTTCTAAGTCCATGTAAACAGTACAAGCGAACTGTCAAAAATGAACACTGAGTTCATTTGTGACGTCAGCGTAAAGTATTCAATAGCGATTGCTGGCCGATCGTAGCGCCAGCCAGTGACAAGTTGCTACTTGCTGATGTCATTTCAAAGCGACAGTATGATTTCTTACACAAATTGAAAACTTTACTTGTATGTCATTTCTCAGTGTTTCTAGTACGTCAGGATCGGTTTTTACGAGCATTTGAAGGTTTTTGTGTGATGAAAAATGGCATTTTTCGTTTATTTCTAGTATGTAAGGCATGGGCATTTAATTTTTTTTTTGTGTCGTTTAAAAAGTTGTTTTTGATATCATTATCAACAACTTTATCGAACATACCAAGCCTCTAAATAATGTGCAGCGCCCATAGTTTTCGGCCAGCATCAACCCTGGAAAATTTCTCCAAGTGGTGCACCATAGAAGCTAATTTCCTGGGTTACATCACCAGCTACAGCCTTAAGCTAAGCTGATATTTTGATGCACTCGCGCTTTCCAAGCCATATGCTTACGGAAAACGAATAAACACTTTGTTTAATTAAACACAGTTTGTTGCTGCTAGCAGCAGACGGCGACGCTATTATAGAAAGTAAAGGCCTCCGAGTATGAGTCATAATGAACTACTGATTCATCCACCGGGGTCTTTACTCTCGCGAGCGTGGAAAGAATGTTTTGTTTAGGTCTGAGACTCTCTCAGAGTAAAGTCTACACAGATGACATGATAAAAGTCTTTTGTGTCAAATCGAAAAGGGTCAGTCGTTTTAAGTTGGTTTCGCCCGGCCGCGTCCGGAAAGTCATTCAGTTGGTCAGTCGTTTTAAGTTGCACTCGCCCGGCCGCGTCCGGGGAGTCATTCAGTTAGTGAGTCGTAATAAGTTAATTAGCGTTCGCGCGCCTAGCAGGTGCCGCGCGAGGTGTAAGTTGGTCGGTACTCAGCCAATCAGGGATTTAGAAGAAGAATTATTTTGAGCGAAGATTACGCTGAAGCGAAAGTGATTTGGGCGCTGATACGGTAGTATTCAGGATTACAATAAAACTGTGAAAAATTATTCCTTACATTGTGGTGACAGCGCTAAAGCAATCCCGAGCGATTGTTGGTCGCATTTCTGACTGGTAACCTACAACCAGCGGCCCGGGATATATAGTAGTGGTGTGAGATACGAAACAGTGACTTATCATTAACTCAGCTTGTGTGACTGACTACTGGAAGAAGCCGTGCCCAAGTAGTGACTTCCGTAGATGAGAAACAAAGAAACAGTTTAGTCTAAAGTTAGTGTGAACGCAATTAACGTCGGTTTAGTGAATCGCTCTCCATATCTCCAGGATTTTATTTAGTGACGCGGATGTATATTGGCGTATTACGCTATGGACCAACATCGTTTACACCTAGCGCCGTTTTAACTAGTTGAAGAGCCATTCTTGCAAGTGATCATCGTCGGTGTGCTTTTGGTTGATCGAGTGATATTCGCGTGTTGCTGTAAGAAGCTTCCCCGTCAAGAGCGAGAGGATCGGTGCATTGCTCCTTGTCGAGTTTGATTGCGTGGAAACTGGAAATGAGCCGAAGAAACGGTCTAGTAGGAAAGTAGTAGTAGTAGTAGCAAAAAAACGGATGATTTTAGTGCAGTTCTGAAGTGTGTCGTTACATCTTGTGTTGAACAGCGTTGTTTTGAGCTGAGAAAGTGGCATTGGATAAGTAGTAATGCAGAAGACGCCGACTGACGGGAACAATTGAGAGATAAGTGCGTTCGAAATATCAGGCTTCATTTTACTCATCTTTGCAACGAAGAGATAGAGAAATATTTTACCCGCATATAACATGAGTTTTATTTTGGTGCGCATTTTTTGCCCAGTAACTAGGAGAGCAGAGAGAAACCACATGCTCTCATTACTGAATCCTCTTGCTTGTGACAGAGCAAACCTTCATTAGATGCTCTGCTTTTACCTCATCATAGTCTGGTGGAGCAACGGAGATAAATTGCTCAGTTGGCAGATGAGAATAAAATAGTTTCCTCTTTACCCCCAAGAGAACCAAATTTAGTTCGCTTCACATCAGTGTTCGAATATTTAACTAGGCTTTCATGATAAGTATCCATGTTTTACCTTCTGGGACTAGTAAAGATGTTTGAATTGGCAGCTTCCAGTTCAAAATCACTGAACAACATTAAGGGGTTACACCACTGCGGATCTCGAACAAATGGGCATATTTCGGAATTTTTTCTTGGCACAATAAAGGGAGTTGAAATGTTGTTAAAAGGAATTTATAACATATATATTGGATCAGAAAAATATTTTTTTCTAGTAATTTCATCACAAGATGGCAACTATGCAGCATTTCCCCCCATGCGAGTTTTTAGGTAGAGGTCCACGGCCTGAAAACTATCTCCCGTAATTTTAAACCTAGGGCCACAAAAATAGTTTTTCTGATTCCTTATGACAGTGGCAAGAGACTTACGTAGGATTTTTTCTCGTTTGTTTTGCTTTTTCGCGAAATGGTGCACTATTAAGTGAAAAAAAAACGCCGAGAATACCATTAAAATCAAAACAAATTGTTAATTTAACAAAAATTAAGCAAAATTAAAATCCAATTAAAAAATTAAAATCCTTCATACGTTGCTGGAGACATCAATTTCGAATATGCTGTGAAAATTTCAAAAAATCAAAAGCCATTTGTTCGACTTGTATTTCCGGCCAACCCAAAAAAGTGGGTTTGAGGTTTACATAGAAGGCGTTGCGGAAGAATTGGCAATTTGAACATTTATATATCGTATTCGTCTTCCATTTTTTTGGGATATAATTTTTAACATCCTAAAGCACATCTTAGACTAATAAATATAAATTCGACTTTTTAAAAATTCTACGGTGGTGTAACCACTTAAATGCCTATTAGACTGATAAGATGTTGAGACTATTTTCATCCTAATTATATTATAACCCTACTAATTTGAAGCCTTTGGTTAAAGCAGCGTCTGCCATCTTTCTTCGTCTTATTGCCGTAAATAGCAGGGTGAAAATTAGGGCACTCGAATTAAGTTTTCGTTGCGTTTAAACACCAGTATTTTACCATTTTCCGCCTTAATCCAATCTTTCCCATAATAAAATCAACGTTGTCTTCAAATCATTCTCAAGGACATGTTTAATAAAAAGTGTCCTAATATTAGTGTAATGCTCAAATGTCTATTAATTTGCTCCACCAAACGTGCATAGATTAAATACTTAGTTTGAATTATTGAGTATTGGAAAATTTTACCTGGGTTTTCAACAGCAAGCCATTCGGTAGTTAATTTAGTAAACCAATTCTGTTACCAATTTCTCCGCAATATTCCCTTTTTATCCAAACGTCAAAAATACTCAGCAAATTTTCAGATGAGGATTGCTGACTTGTTCAGTAATTTGATAATTAAATTTGACGAATTGGTAATGGAAATTAATTTACCAGCTTTTAAAGGTTGTACAGAAAATTAAAATTCGAACGAAAGTAATCTTACATTTCCTGAATTTGATTACGAATTTTAGCCCGGAATTTCTGAACACAAAACATTCTCATTATCAAAAAAATTGCTTGTTCGAAAAAATCTTCAATAATTTACCGGCGTCGGCGGTAAAATGAGTTATGTTCTACCATAGACCATGCGGTAGACTTGGGTGAAACGCCCAACTCCTACTCTGCAGAAGGCAAAAAATTCTTCACATTTCCTTTCGATCATGCCCATATGAGCCTGCCTAGTTCTAGTTTTCCGTTCTAAGTTTATAACTGATTCGCTCTAAAATACCTATCCGTCTTTCAATTTCATTGCTTTCGTTTCTCTTAGTCTCAAATTTGCCGAAAATAGCCAACAAAATCGATACAATTATCAATAAAGCCGAATTATTTTCACTTTTTCGCGATTGAATCTACTATCAGGCTTCTAATTATTACACTTTCGAGTCAAATCATTCATCCAAAATCGTCATGTGAAAAATTGCCCTATGCAAGGAATAAATACACCTCAAACATGACAATGACAACCACAAAAATCTCACTATTACTGCTTACTGCTGTGTTCTGTTGATAATTCATGGTTTTACGAAAGACTACGAAGTATTTGCAATGTGCAAACACGTCGTGTTAATGTTTTTTCTCCGAAAATGGCGATTTAACAGATGGTTTGTTGTACGTGTTTTGTATGTTTTTGACGAGATTCGATGACGTTTAACTTTTTGCCGAACAAGTTAGTATTTTACTGAATGATGGATATTTTACCGAAAAAAGCAAAAGTAATAATAAATTCAATTAAAAATATTCCAGGTTTTAGCAGCAAATTATTCGGAAATCTACCGAAGTCGCTGAAAAATGAATACGCTTTCGCAATTTTATAAATCAATTGCTGATCTCCGTTAAAAATACTGTGCAAATCGTCAAATGAAATTACTGAACAACTTTGAATACGCAAAGCTTAAATAAAGCACTCATTTGATATAAAATATCGCCATACTGTTGTTTACGAAACCATCTTATTTTATTGGCATTTTTTCAAACATGCTCTTTCTGAAACTGAGCATCTGATGAGGAACACTCCCTCTTGAATTGGGCGAGAATTAATACTTTCGCATCTCCCCTGCGTGGTAGAGAGATAAGCTTGAACGCAAAAAAATCTCTTGATTCTCGAGAGCGTGTTCTCTCGCTTTCGGTGGGAGCTAGTAAACAGCCCTACTGCGTTTAACTGCTTGCAAAAGAGAAAATGAGCTAATATCGAGAGCAGTAAGGAAGCCTGGAAATATGTGAGATTGGATTAATGTAGGCAAAAAAGTGATGATTGTTATTTTACTCTACCCGGTAATTTGTTGATTGGAGAGTTAAATTGCATCAGTGGCATTAGATAGCAACGAGTAGTGAAAATTATCTCGTAACGAAGTCAGTTATTCAAATAGAAAAGCTACTCGTAGATTAATGTGAAAAAATACTCAAATACTTGTTGTAAACACATCAACTAGTCGCCGAGAAGAAAGAAGCCTTTGAAATATTTTTATTTTACTCACACATTGATGCGGATCATCTTAGTCCCACGAAAGCAGCAGAATTGCACCCCAGCAGGAGAAACAGCACAGGGTAAGTGAACCATTTCTACTTTTTTTTATCAATGTTATATTTGAAATCAATTAGATCAAATTCACTCAAGCGAATGAAACATTTTACTCGCCATGTTAGTTGTTCACTTCCTTAGATTCTTTTGATTTGTTATGTTCATATTAATGATTCAAAAAGTTAGTTCAGCCAAAAATTTTATTGCCTGAAGAAAAGTTACAATCTAATACTTTTCATGATTTCTCGCAATAATATCCTTACAAATTGCAAATGTAATACGGTATGCCACGACATAATATTCTGCATAGTTTCTTAGGACCCCAGAAGAACAAAAAAGCGCTGTTCTAAAAAAATATTGGAAATCTTTTCTTAACGCCACTCAACCAAACACATTTAGTCAAAGATTAGTAAAATTTGTTAGTCTCGGTCAAAATTCAAAATGTCCTTATTTCGCTTTAAGCCCATTTGGTAACGCTATATACGGGGTTAAATAATTATTTAAGCAAATAAACACTTTCAGATTGATGACAAAACTAACTCGATGACAAATTTTTTATACTAACACTAACAGACCGATAGAAATGGCGAGTCCAAGCTATCAGGTCAGTTTGTTTTATTAATACCAACCATCCTTAAGGATATAAGGATCACTGGTTAAAGATTCACTGAAAGCGCTACCAGGGTATCATGACCCGGAGCAGCACATTGTAGGTGACACGCAAAAAGTAGCTGTCCAACTTAATTTGCCCATTGCGACGACGAAAACCGTCGCAAGCAATGCAGTTGTTTTTCTAAACAAACGAAACCACGATCAGAGGTTTGATGCCGCGTATATGATGCACACAGCACTATATGTGTTTGTGTTTGCTTTTAACGAAATAATAAGCAAATAAAAGCGTACGAGATACTCAGTAGACTTGTGATCGAAGGTCATCGCCAATATAAACGACACAGAAATTCAAATCCAAATTTGTCACCACTAAGGGTAGTACAATTGGACCTGAATCAGAGACGGTTGACGTAGGTCAAGTTCATGGGGAAGCGTCCTGTCTTTATTATTGAATATAAATAGAAATGAAAACCCAAGGCGAAGCAAGTAGCGTTTTCCTTCACGTTTACGGCTGATGCCGCCTAACATTATCACAGATCAAATGATAAAGTAGCAATAATAATAAACCTTTCCTTAAGCCGTATAAAATTCAGGACTTCAGTAAAATATTTATACACAATGAATTCTAAAAATGTCACATTTACCAGGCAGATATGACAGATAGGGTAATCCAATTAAGAAACCGCCTGGTGAAGAAAACAGAAAGGGTTACGAACATAGGATCAATCGACGAGGCAAAAAAGCGGTCTACGTCGCTATCAAACCTAGAAGGCGAAAGGGTAACCAAGACACGAAGTCAGAAAACCAAAAAACTAGAGAATCCGACGAGACATCGACTACTCGAAAAGGAGAATAAGCGCTCCATCTCATTAACGAATTTGCGAGTTGACACTGCGAATGAAACAGTGACGGCAGCAACCTTGCTTAACATTGAAGAAATACAGGTAGCCAGCTCCATTGAGTCTCAAGCGGAACTGTTGTCTTCTACAAGGGTTCAAGAACCTGAAAACGCAGGGGAAACCTCTAGCAAGGATAGATCACCCCAAGGAAAAACCAAGTTAGGAGACTTTGAAGCGAACAGCTCCACAATACGAATTTTAGTAGAGGAAGCAACGCCCGAGAAACCAAAGTCAGAGGAAAGAACTAGTCTTAGTTTCAAACAAGAGCTAGATATTATAAAAAAGATCTTCCTTAACGATAGCACTAGAATCGAAGACGCTATCGCAAACATGGTTTTCCCAAAGGCGGAAGCGATACAATGCATACCGGATTTCAACGGCTCAAAAGACGAGCTAGATGCCTTTATTTATCACGTCGAGCACTTCGCCGAGAAAATACAACACGACGAGGCCCATGACCAACTAATTTATGTTGTGCTTCTGAAGTTAAAAGGTAAGGCCGCTGCAGCTATCCGCAGGATAAAATCCGAAACGTGGCCGGACGTTAGATCCAACCTGATAAGAGAATTTGGGGACCACACGCCGTTGGAAGCGTTGTTGAAAAAAATAGAAACGCTAAGGCAAGAGCCAAATGAATCATTCCATCAGTATAGAATCAGAGTCCTAGGGTTGAAAGGCGATTTAGAGTCTTACAACGAGGACAGCGGTAATTGCAGGGCAATGGACAAAAGTCTAAGATTGCACTGCATTGGTGGCTTCAGAAACCACCAATTGGTTTAAATGGCCCAAGGGCACAGAGATATGGAATTGGAGGAATTACTGGATTTTTTAGAGGAACAGCACGCAGAATGCGAGGAAATAGCTGGTATTAGCCAGAGATTGCGTAACCTCGACCAACTGGGGCGAGGACACCAACCCGCCAAACCACAAAATAATTGGGCCAATAAGAATGACCTAACTGGAGGGATAGACAGCAACTGAACGCTGGACCATCCAGACAACAATATAATTCACCACCACAAAGAAGCAATTGGGAAGGGGGACAAAACTTCCCGGAGAACAACCGGAACAGGAATAATATTAGATGGAACGACCAGAATAGGAACAATACTAGATGGGACGGCCAGAATAGGAATAATAATAATAGTCGGGACAATCAGAATAATGAGAACAATAGACGTTGGAATAACCAGAATAGTGATAACGATAACAGAGGAAACGGCCAAAACAATAATTGGAGTCGACAGAACCAAGTTAGAAACTATCACTACGATAGAGATTCAAGGCAGAATGGGCAAAATAACCCGAACCATAGATATAGCAGAAACGGTCAGAACGGACGACAAGAATATAGGAACACGCAATCAAAAAACTAGGGAGTAGGGTGTTCGACGGACCAGCCCGAACACCCTCGAAGAGAATGCGCGCAATAAGCAATAGAAGAAACAACGAAAACGTCAGAATAATCAGAGCACATGGCAACACACCATAAAGAATAGAGTTACGTATGAAGCGGGACATCACTAATTTACCGCGAATAAAACTAGATAACGGGAACGAGCCGCTAGGAGATGTAAATTTCCTGTTGGACACAGGAGCAGGAGGTAGCATGATCCGAAAGGACATAGCTGAAAGTATAGGTGCATCCAAAATTGATAGATCGGAAACGATCAGATATACAGGAGTGGCAAATATACCCAAAACTAGTTACGGTACGGTAGAGATTACTTTCAGGATAGCAGGAAGAGCCTTTCCAGCCAAATTTGATGTGGTGGAAGACTTGATGTTAGAAGGGATTTTGGGGGCGGACTTCATAAACCAATAAGTGGTTATGATAAATAATGCCGCTGGTACTATAACAATCCAGCAAGACCCAATAAAATTTAGTCCAAAGTTTGAGCTATACTCGCTGGACAGTTTTTTCCCGAGCGAAGGCCCGGGTAAAAATGGAACTTTCTTCGCGGAAGATGTATTCGCAGAGGAAATTACATCTGGTACACAACGATATATGATCTACACCAAAGAACATAACGTTGTTGCTACGATTCCACCAATTAAAAACAATAATACCGCGGGAAGGACCCACAACAAAAATGGGTTTAAAAAGACAACCGAGGAATATTCAAACTATAATGAAATTGATCTCGAATTACGCAAGGATTTCGATTTCATGGAGAATGCTAAGTTCAGACCTTTACTCGGACAGTGAAGGGTGAAAGGTTTAGCTAGCGAGTTAGACCTTAGCCATCTAACAGAAGAAATGTTTCAACCAGTCAGACACATGGTTGAAAACTATAATGACGTGTTCTTTTTAAACGGCGATAAACTAACGCGCACTAATATCGCTATCCACGAAATAGAAACGTCAACTAATATCCCCATCAACAAGAGACAATACCGATTTCCGGAGTCAACAAAGACTCAAATCGATGAACAAATCGAAGAAATGGAGAAACAAGGCATCATCAAACCTAGTAGAAGTCCCTGGAATGCCCCGGTCCTTTGTGTGCCAAAGAAACCAGACGCTAATGGTAATAAAAAGTATCGAATCGTAGTAGACTTTCGTGTTCTAAACACGATTACAAAACAATTTGTATACCCGATACCATTAATTGACGAAATACTGGACAATGTGGGAGATAGTTGTTATTTCTCCTCTTTGGATTTGAAATCCGGATTTTATCAGGTGCCAATTCACCCACGGGATGCCGCTAAGATGGCATTCTCAACCCACAGAGGTCATTTTGAATTCACTAGAATGCCAATGGGACTTAAGAATAGCCCAGCAACATTCCAAAAACTAATGAACACAATTTTATATGGTTTGAAGGGTATTAAAGCCTTCGTATATTTCGACGATGTCATTGTGTTCGGTCGAACAGTAAAGGAACACAACGAAAACTTGGAGAGAATTTTGAAAGCCCTGAGGGAGCACAACCTCAAATTGGAGCCTGGGAAGTGTCATCTTCTCATGGAGACATTGCAGTATCTTGGACATGTTATCTCAAAGGACGGAATTCGCCCCAATGGAGACAATGTGGAGGCAATCAAGAACATGAATAGACCAAAAACGGTGAAGGACGTTAGATCCTTTCTTGGAACCGTAAATTTTTATGGCAAATTCATTCGAGATATTGCCGCAAAGAGGAAACCTCTAAATGATTTACTTAAGAAGGAAGCAAAGTTTGTGTGGAGTACGGAATGTGAAAACGCATTCAACGAATTAAGATTACACTTAACTTCGGACCCAATATTAGTAAGACCAAATTACGAAGACACGTTCGTAATTACTACGGATGCAAGCGACTTTGCAATAGGCGCTGTGTTCTCCAACGAAAAGTCAACAGATCGCCCAATTGCATATGCAAGTAGAGGACTGGTCGGTGCCGAGAGGCGCTACCACACGATTGAGAAAGAATTACTCGCTATTGTATGGGCAGTAGAATACTTTAAGCATTATATATTTGGACAACGATTCATAATATATACGGACCATCGTCAACACTTACGAGATTACGGCTCAAATTACAAGGCCTTGAGTGCGACATCCGATATAAGCAAGGAAGAGAGAATGTGGTTGCGGATTTTCTATCTCGCCTACCACAAAACAATGAAATGGATGACAAAAACAAAGAATCCACTGTCCCGGTGTTAGTATTGACGCGAGCGCAAAAGCGAAGAAAAGACGCCGAAGCATCGAGAAATAATAAAGCCGCCAGTGACGATTTTGACGTCATTGATATGAGTAACAATGAAAGCTCAAGAGATTCGGAAAAAATAGCAACATAAGTGAAAAATATGAGGAATTCGAGGAAGCAATAGCATCTAATTCAATCCCCACCGAAATCCTTAGTTTTGCATCGGTGATTGACACCGAAGGAACATATGACGCCAATTTTGTTATTTTGAATAGCAGAACATCGTACGCTGAAATTTCTAAAATTTGCGACTTACCGCATGGACTGAAGGATTATGTGCAGGACAGTATCCTTTCTGTCCCAGAGAAAAAACTATTTGGCATCATAATGCCAGGAAATGCCAATACGCTGTTAAACAGCAAAGACTTTTTTGACATATTCATGCGCGGCTTTGCCATATTGATCAGCAAAATGCCCAACGCAAGTAACATACAGGTTGTTTCATTTAGAAAAATTAGACAATATGAGGCGATCCAAATGCTGCAATTCGCGGCATGGAAAGGCAGAAAGCAATGTACGCTGTACAATTCGGATTGCGAGCGCATTTCAGTAAAAACAGAGGAAGTAGAAAGAATCCTACTGGAATTCCACGATGCCCCTCTAGAAGGACATGTGGGAGCGAAACGCATGCTTCGCAGAATTAAGAATCTATTCCAGTGGAATAACATGCGCAGAGATGTAGAAAATTACGTACGACAATGCGAGTCGTGCCAGAAGAACAAGATCCACAAGAAGAATAGGATTCCAATGAAAATTACTACAACGGCAACGGAACCGTTGGAAAAATTATATATGGATATAGTTGTCCTACCCGAATCAAACTGGGGAAACAAATATGAGTTGGTGATACAGGATGACCTCACCAGATACCTAATCGTAGCACCAATGGAGAATCAAGAAAGCGAAACAGTAGCGCGGACTTTCGTAGAACATGTGATCTGTGAATTTGGTACTCCACAGGAGCTAGTTACAGATAACGGCACAAACTTCGTTAGCTCTCTAATGAAGAATGTATGCAAAATTCTAAAGATAAAGAAGATAACTACCAGTGCGTACCACCCGCAGGCAAACTTAGTAGAGAGAGCCAATAGGGAATTAAAAATTTACTTAAGATAGTACATAAGTGGAGAACACGGCACTTGGGACCAATTACTCCCATTCTTCACATTCGAGTACAACACTACAACGAACTCATCGACCGGATTTACACCGTACGAATTGATGTTCGGGCGAAAGGTTACACTTCCCACGTCAATTTATGAACGAAAAGACCGGGAAATTTATTATGACAGCTACGCAGGCGAAATTAGGAAATGCTTCGCCAAAATGCACGCAACGGCAAAGGAAAATCTGATTTTGTCAAAGCAAAAAAGAAAAGAACTCTATGACAAATCAACGAATGAATGGACACCTATGTGGGGGGATTTAGTACTAGTACACGCAACCCCTATGGGTGTAGGACAGAAATTGCAGAATCTATGGAGAGGACCATACGAAGTGGTCAAACTACCGAGTGAACAAACAGCCGTAATTAATAACGGGAATAAACTAGAAAAAGTACATGTCAACCGACTAAGGAAATATTACGAATAGAATATACGCGTACACAAACAAATATATACCCATTGTATACATAGACATAAAGGAATAGAAAGGTGGACGACCGAAATAAAAAGTTTTCGTTTCTGAAAACATTCATTTTATCCCTAAGGGTAAACTAACATAGAGTATTCGCACAAAAAGGAAAGGCGACAAAACTTAACGAGTTGTCTTTCTTTCTTTTTTTTCACCCCAATAGGATGATTCTACTTTTGATCTTATTATTGGACGCGGCAGTGGGGAAAGAGCCCACGCTTGTCCTGGAACGAATCCAAGGGGTTAGGATAGCCAGAGGGTTCTACACCATAACGGTAAGTCTGGACTCAGGTGAATTAACTCAGCACGAGAACCCATAATATAAGGCGATAAAGACATTCTCCGGCATATGCGCAAATTTAACGGAACACATTCCTACGAACACATGCCAGGAGGTAAGCAGAAACATAGCACTAGCTAACAGTGACTTAAAAGAGAATAGCGAAGTCATTCAGAACATCTTCCAAGGGAGAAATAGGAGAAGTTTCTGGAGCACGTTCGGACTGATGGACAGTGGGGACAGAGCTAGAATTGATTACGATATGGATCAATTACGATTGAACGACGAGTCTATACGGACTCGCACAGATCACCAGGCACTAGTGGCCTCATCATTATACGATTTCGTGAACAAATCGATGATGAACATAGATCAAAAGAGCATTGGTATAATAGATAAGTTTCAGACTCTTAAAAACGAAGTCAGAAAAGGGATAAATTTCACAAGCCAAATAAAACATATTTTGGAAATGGAAACGGAACTCATAGAAGTAGGAATGTGGATACAAAATTTCGCGGAATACATTAGAAGAAGGCAAAGAATCTTCATGCAGGTTCTAATGGACGAGGTCCAGAAGAGCGATTTGCTTCTGTATTTAATAAACCAAGAGGTAATCACAACGACTCTCTTGGAGGCAAGGCGAACACTGCCAGCAAATGTGTAGTTTCCAACCGGAAATGACGGTTTAACACCAGGAACCCTTAAGCTAGTTAAATTCGGCCACAGGTTTTCTGGACGGAAACAGCTTATACTAGACGTATTTTTTCCCCTAGTGGACACGAAAGAATATGAGGCAATAAGAGTATTCATTACCCCTCAGATTTAAAATAACACGTTATCATTTTTTCACGTGGAGAGCAACATAATATTAAAGGACAAGAAAACTGAATGGGGCTACATAATATCGGAGAACACATTCCGAACCTGTAAGAACCTGAGGAACGACCGAATATGTGAAATCGGCGAACCCGAGGAAAATCTTGCCAACAGTAGAAAGTGTGCGGCAAAGCTTATCTATGGTGCGTCTAGAAATAGCTGCGCATACAAAACGAGTAAGATAAACCATACTATGTGGTTTGCGACCCCTGACGCAAACGTATGGATCTATGCGGCCCCCTTGAAAACCATAGCGAATATAACTAATGGGAACAACTTCACCGTTTCGACTCTACAAGGTACGGGAAGAATACTGTTACTAGAAGGAACAGCATTATATACAAACGAGGTAATAATAAGATACGAAGGAAACACCGCTCACCCAAGCAACTTCGAGATCAAAGAGAACTTCGGGAACATTTCAGTGCCCACATTAGACGCCTGGCAGATAAGCCAGTTGCCAATTCTAAACGAAACGGAAAAAATTTATTCATTTCTTGATAATAAGCGACTCTACGACCTAGGCGTAGACGTTAAGGATTTAATACTAGAAAGACCCATATTACGGGATTTAATTTACGCGCCACTGGAAAGACCATGGCTAAGTACGAGTGCATTAATCGGATTATTTGGAGCAATAATCCTAGTCATTTGTGGATTTAAAGGGAAATTGTCCTGTTGCACGCGGGTATCATACGCAGGAAAGACGCCAAAAAGGGCAGAAGAGAAAAAGAAGGCAATAAAAAGACCAAAACTAGAGATTTCGAATCCAATGATGCATCACGAAATCAGACATGGTGGTCATGTAGTAAATATTGAGGTGGAAAAGCCAGAGGCGATGTCCTCAAGACAACAGGATACATCACATACGAGTATCCAAACTAGAAAACGCGACGGAAAAACCGCCTTCAATGAAATACAGAATGAGGCAAATAAAGGAACAATACCGGATACCGGAAACGCGGGAGAGGAACCGCTTTATCTGGAACCAACGTACACGATTAAAATAGAACATAAGGAAACCAGAAATGAAATAAAATTAGAAAAAACAGCGCAATCTGTTACGAATAATAACGACATCCAAAGTGGGGGACGTCAATGGGGGTCACGTATCTTCTAATTCCGATCGTGTAAGCTATACTACGATTTGGAACTCTTGAGTTGACAAGATCGAATATCGAAGGGAGAACACAAGAATGAATGAGCAAGGGGAAGTCAGACCCCTGGAGTGAAAAGGGTGTATGATACACAAGGAAACTGACGCCAGGATGTATGATAAATGAATGAAGTACGAACGAGTGTTTAAAATTCCAGATAGGACGAAGAGGTTGACAAACGAGGACAAACCAAGTAAGGGCGAAAAGGGTGAAGAACAGGAATACGAGACAAAGACGAAGGGGATAATCATTAGGAGATCTTAGCGGTGAAAACAAGGGAAAAAGTTTCATAGTTAAAGAGAAGTGTTAATGGACACTATAACATATAGGTGATGAAAGCATCACGAAAAACGTGAAAGTGGGAATAGAAAATTTTTATTAAACAATTTATAAAGAGACGTGTAGCGAACACGCTCAGAAGATTACATTTTACCAAAGAGGCGTGACATGAATCCGTCCAAGTACTGGTTAAAATATAAACATAAAAAAATGCAGTTAAATAAATGGCGAGAAAACGCCCAGATGGGAAATATTTTATGAAAAGGAGAAAAATGCAAAAACAAGAAAGTTATCAAATTGCAGTAGAGACAGACACTGCAGAAGAATTTCATTTTCAATTTCATAAGAGTCGCAAATGAGCCAAAGTGCGTTATTTTTTTTCTATCTTTCTAAATATTATTAGGAGAATTTCGATTTGGTTTCACAAGTTGCGCATCAGTCCACCTTGTAATTTTCAGGTACTCTCTAGGATGGATGTAGTTGATTATGGTAAGTAAGATTTCAGTATACTTTTCTTTCATAACCGCATGGTTACAAATACCATGTATCTTTTCGGGAATTTAAGTCTTTATTTACAGGTACCCTCCTGAATCAACCTCAATTGGATAGGGGGAGATGTTGAAGTAACATATACAATAGCCACAATAGACAGGAAGGAAGACACTCAAGTATTCCCAAAAAAAATACTTACCTCGCTTCGACAAATGTTGTCGGAACACCATTTTTGAAAAAAATTTAATGAAAAAAATATATTTTATTATGAAAAAAAAATTATTATGAAAAAAAACACAATTACAAAAAAAGACACAACTCGAGGAACACACAAAAAAAATATCCATCTCGAGTCTAAAACAAAATTACAAAAAAGAAATTTACTAAAAATGAGCACAATAGGCAAAAGAACTCGAAATTATTAAAACGAGCAAAGTAGCAAAAGATCTCGAACAAAAAAAAAGAAAAAAAACAAAAGAAAAAAAACACATTTTGGGGAAAAAGAAGGAATTGGGGGCAATTAATAACAACTAACACCCTTGTTCTTGCTTGAAATACATATCCGACAAGAATAGATTAGGAAGATTGCCAAACCGAGTCGGTTTTCATTTTAAAATAAACTATAAACCAGAGTAATCTCACATACTACAAATTTTAAAGAGTAAAGTAAATAATTAAAGGCCAACGAAAATTGAAACAGATAAAAAAAAATTTTCAATACTATAATAATATATAGCAATCAAATGACGGTTTTGACCGTAGAGCAATTAAACAAATAACGAATATTGACGAAAATGATAATAACCATTAAACATAGGAGGTTTTGTACAAAGTGGAAGCAGAAGTCCAATAGTGTGTACCCTGTGGAGAAGGTAGACACGAGCACTACCCAACGCGTTCGACAAGGATAGATTAAGGTAGCATTGTTAGACTACCCAACGCGTTCGATAAGGATGGAACCAGTCGAAGGTGGTGACGGGAACGATTGAGGGGCGCCGCAGAAGACAACAAGAAACGGAAGCCAAGCTGGCATGAAAGGAGTATACGATGCTAGAGGGGAGAATAAGACGTAGGGAGGGAAGTCGGTACAGCCAATATCCGGCTCACTCCAAAACACAAACGAAAAGGCCACAGTCGGGACATCACAACCTGACTACGGTCATATGATTAACTATCAAGTACTTCGGTCGGAACTCTACACCCTGACCGATGTTACAAGAACAAGAAGCAGGCCGCACAGTCGCTACAATTCGACTGGTGTCGGACCAATACATATACATTGCCGCAGTCGGAACTACCAAAACCGATTTTGCACTGAAAGAAAGCCCATCGTCATGTTAGACACTGGCAGTCGGACAATCCGAAGTAATAACAAAAGGGAGGTACAACAAGAAACGTCGAACTCTGATTGATGCGAAGGTTCACATACGTAAATGAAATTAATCGAAAAAGCCAGGTGGCAGGACAGCAGAAATCAATACGCAAGGAAGGCGGAAAACAGTAAACCACAAGGAAGACGTCGAGACAAGAGAAGGTGCCTCGAAATCGAACTCCCGAGAACCAATATCGACCAACACGAAAGGGGAAGCAGCAAGACAGCTCACTGGTTAGGACACTGGTGAAAACACCGGTGAAAGCATTGGACGAGCCGCAAGAAGGACAGCAGGGGTGCACACTAGGACCATCGTAAAGTTAGGATGTTAAGAAAATGTCAAATAATGATAGAAAATTGTAAATATTTGGTTTTGACAAAAGTAATAACAAATATGATTTTTGTAATGGCAATCTTAGGAGTTAGGACACAAAAGACTTTTTGACACAAATGTTTCTAATGTCCCGCGCAATCGTCTTGATGATGCGTCTCTCCGAGGCAACATCAAGCTCAGTAAGTAAGGGGGCATGCAGCGCCCATAGTTTTCGGCCAGCATCAACCCTGGAAAATTTCTCCAAGTGGTGCACCATGGAAGCTAATTTCCTGGGTTACATCACCAGCTACAGCCTTAAGCTAAGCTGATATTTTGATGCACTCGCGCTTTCCAAGCCATATGCTTACGGAAAACGAATAAACACTTTGTTTAATTAAACACAGTTTGTTGCTGCTAGCAGCAGACGGCGACGCTATTATAGAAAGTAAAGGCCTCCGAGTATGAGTCATAATGAACTACTGATTCATCCACCGGGGAGTCATTCAGTTGGTCAGTCGTTTTAAGTTGCTCTCGCCCGGCCGCGTCCGGGGAGTCATTCAGTTAGTCAGTCGTTTTAAGTTGCTCTCGCCCGGCCACGTCCGGTGAGTCATTCAGTTAGTGAGTCGTAATAAGTTAATTAGCGTTCGCGCGCCTAGCAGGTGCCGCGCGAGGTGTAAGTTGGTCGGTACTCAGCCAATCAGGAATTTAGAAGAAGAATTATTTTGAGCGAAGATTACGCTGAAGCGAAAGTGAATTGGGCGCTGATACGGTAGTATTCTGGATTACAATAAAACTGTGAAAAATTATTCCTTACAAATGTTTTGAGTTTATTCTGCGTAATTATGTCCAAGAGAATTAATTACCAAAATTGTTTTTTTAAGAGATGCTCTGTATTATGCTGTATAATTTCTTTGAAGACATTGAACCTCCATAGTTGGTGGTTGCGAAATAATGTGATCTTGGCCGTGAAAAAACTGGTTTCGAACCTTTATTTCAGAACTCTTGACATAAAAAGTGCATGACTTGAGAACGGTGCTTTTTGTACTAATTACGCCATCAATTTAGCACTCAACTATGCGTCATAAATAGCCCCTTATTTAATTTTTTTATTTTGCGAAATTTTCAATCACACTTGGCTATTTTTATAATTGATAATTCAAAAAAATCTTTAAATTCTCTTAAAAACCTATTCTGACATACTAGAAATAAACTGATATTGCCATTTTTCATCGTTTTCCTTTTATCTATAAGAAAAACAATATGCAGTCTCAACCCACCCAAGTTTTTCTGACAAGTAACGTTGTAAATGATAAATTAAAATGAATCCCTTATTTTAGAAAATGCGATAAATGCGTGATGCTTTATTGTTGAAAAAGCCCCCTGCGTACCAGTATAAATTAATGTTACCGTTCCGCATCTTATACCCTATATTATCCATGGAGGAGAACAAAAAATATCATCGTTTGGAAATATTAGGCTTTAATGTTAGTTATAAAATTCATGGGCATGCGTTGCAAAAAAATAAATAATATTAAAATAATCTAAATAGTAGTCAGATGTATAATATGTAATTAAATAAAATGTCTATTAAAACGTACGTCACTAACGATCAATTTAAAATATATTGTATTAAATTTACTTCGTTTGTACTAAAATTGTAAACATACACAACACGCTACACACTATTTCTCTGCGAAGTTGGCACCAAAGTTTGAGTTCAAGGTCTTAAAAATCCAGGAAATACTGAAATCGCAGAGGGAGAGAGATAGCTGATAGAGAGAGAAAGAAGTTATTAACGGTACGTAAAATGAGGTACTGAGACATTTTCCATTCCAGCCTTCAACCCAACCAGATTAAATTCATTTGTCCAAAGTGAGTTATAGTTAAAAAGTGACTAACCTACAGCGAGGACTAATCAACAAGTCAGGACCCATTATTGTACGAGCAAAGCAAAGTGCCTACCAGCCACGCACTAACTCTAGCCATTGAGACCGCCCCGCGGCTCGCCTTCGACATTGCCCGATACCTGCACTGTCGTGTAGCCGTCCCAGTTCATGTCATTCATGGATCGACGATGAAAACCCTCTGCTAATAACACCAACTGTACCCGCATTCACGACGGTGTCGACCACGTTCCATTGGGAGGCAACGGTGGCCCGGTGATTCATCCTACCAGGCCCCGATACGTGACAAGGCAGCAGAAACACCACGTGTATCGGGCAGATCCAGACCCTCTCATCTTGCAGCAGTATTCGGGATAGTTACCCTGCTTTGGAAGTCGCACGCACGCACGCAGAACCACGCAGAGCGAACATTTCACCGCTCCAAGTATAGCCACAAGAGACAAGTCAGCCGACTCAGTGAGTACACACCCACACTAGGTGAAGTTAATAAATGTTCTGAAGTGAAGTGAAGTTAGTGACATTAATCATCCGAACTCTTGATCCTAAAGTTGGCCCGGAGCCGACCATGAAAGTCTTCGTGCTTTCACGATCGAGCTAGCCAGAGAAGAGACCGTGAGAGTCCACCCCAGACGGTCCCCGTGGCTTGATCAGGGACTAGGGGCTTTTCAAAGGCTGGCCATCTGCCAGCCAGTAACATTAATGATATTTCAATGAAAGTAAATAAAACTAATTAATTTTTATTTTATATCGAATTCAAGAAGTGTGCAAAGTAGCCCCCTGCTAGTCCACAAAAATATTTTTGAACGCTATATGAACAACATTTTTATGTGTGAACCAATTCTGCTAATATTTGGCATAAATAATACATACACGATGACGATAAACCTGTGCTGATATGATACAAATCCATCGATTATTAAAGGAGTTATAATTTGTCAAAATTGAAAAATTGATAAAAGTGCGCAAAGATACCCCGAACGACGGAATTTTTGCTGAAGCAACAAAGTCATTGTTGCGAGGGTTTCGGATAAGGGTCGACCAAAACCGTCTTCGTAGTGGATTTATAACAATCACTCAAAGCTGCAATATATTTATCGATTGGTATATGTTTGAGAACAAGGACTTAGTTAACCTCACATTTTCAAATTTTAGCTTCCCGCCAAATCCAACACTCTTGCAACACTTCGTCCAGCCTAATGCAATCTGCTCGTAATATTCAATGTATAAATTTGTCTCAACTATTAAAGATATAGAAACTTACGATCTTTACGGGTAATTTGCGTTCGAAAGTACAATTCAGCCTACTTTATCTCCAGCTAGTTAACCTTAAAATACTATACATATCTATATACACAGATTTTCAACTATACAAAAAAAACTATCACCTTTTTCCCGTTTTTTTATTCATTTCGTTTATTAGATAGGCACAAATGCGTTAGCTTGGCGGTGCCAAATTCTTTTGTTTTTACATGTTGGATATTTTAAAACTAGGAGGTTACAATGTTGAAATATTTTTTTTATAAAAGAGAAAAATTTTACAGCTATCTTAAGACTAGAAATAAGATTCTATATACAAGAGAGGGGACAAAAGATTTTTTTTTATGAAAAATTTTAAAACAAGGAATTCAATAGTAATAGTTTTTTAGGAAATATTTACAGTTATCTTAAAACTAACAATATAGTTTGGTACAAAAAATGGGGAACAAATATTTATGAAAAATTTCACAGGTGTTTTTAAAACTAGGGATACAATTCTATTTACAATATGGGGGACAATAGTTTTAACAAAGAGGTAAAATTACAACTATCTTAAAACTAGGAATACGGAATACAAATTTGATTTTTTATCGGACACTTATGCTTGGTCAAGATATTCAGAGGGGGGCTTATTTCCAAAATCGGTGTAGAAGCAGTTGTATCAAGGACAGGGGAGAGAAGGCGTAGATGGTGACCGGGAGAGGAGAGCAAAACTTGCAACTTTCGGACAAACGGGATATCAGCGAAACAAATTAGCGCCTCAGTCTAGTAGGTCGGATTGGCGGATGGTATTCTTCGGACCCGCGGGGATTCCTTCAAAAGTCATCGGACCTTGTAAGTAGGGGTTTGCCCTTCTTTTCAGGGCGGCCTAGGTGCTCCTACCGGAATTTCGGATTTCCGTATAATAACAAACAAAAAGAGAAAAGAACAAATAAATTCTAACTTTACCGTTTATTCTCCCGAAACTCTCCTCTGCTGGTCGTTCCTTACAGTCTGCTGCCAATGGCGGCGGGAAGGCGACGGTTTTTTCCGACCGGCCGGGACTCCAACGGCCGAGTTCTCCTGCTGGTATCGTTGGCTGCACCGGCAGCGGTCCTTAACAATTAGCCAGGGAGGTGAGCTTTGCTCCTTTGTCGGAACCTCCCTAGCGACGGTGGTGACGAATCACCGGATGCTTTGCTCCCCGCAAAGAATCCCGGAAGACACCGCAGTGTTCTTCCCAGGTGGAGCCGCTGTCCACCCTGCTTCGCCCTCCTTGGCTATTAGCTGGGAAGGAAAGCAAGGCTCGTTCGGCTTATCCTTCCCAGCGAGGGCGGAATGGTGCGTCTGGATCCTTTACGGTTAGCCGGGGAAGCGAAAGCTCCTTGATAATTAGCTTCCCCCGACGGCGATCCAGCACCACACTTTCTTGAGCACCCGGACCACGGGCCGGCACTTTCGACGGAAATCTACCGTCGCACACGCGCACTTCACGATTTTACAGTGGCGGGAAACTGTCCCGAAAAAAAACCACTACAATTTTCTGGACGTCTGATTGTCACCGTGGTCCGTCACTTTCTCCCTTATCTCGATGGCCGCCTTTTTCACTCCACCAAACAACCACCAAAAAAACACACCGCCGCATAGCTGTCATTGCCATGGTACAGCATAGTTAGCAATCACTTTTACAGCGAGAGGAGAGCGGTGACCTACCTAAACCCTATGTTTCTTATATACAAATGTTCAACAAAAATTACTACACCTATCTGCATAAACAAAACCGTTCACAAACGAGAAAATGAACAAAAATTTACAACTTTAGTGTGAACGGTACAAAACAGCGGTGAGCATAAATTTTCGTAAACAATACACTCTACGGAGAGAGTACCCACGAAAGGGTATATTTCCACCCAGTGCTCAATTGTTACCCTGATGGGTTACAACCTCGAGTCGCTCTCGCTTCAGTTTCCGTAGTGGTAAGGGCGACGGCGGTTACATAGTGGCAGTCTGGAGCTGATCGGTTCCACAAGGCAAGAGGAAACTTCTAAAACGAGAAAGAGAGGGGCTAAATTGGGATCGTTTTTATGAAAGTATAAATAAGGGACATATAGCGGAAATCACGATTTGCCAGCATATCTCGGACTGGGACATTGGGTGGTCTACCTCGGGCCCGAAGGTAATCCTTTAACTGAGACCTGGCGTCCACCGGCGCATACCCAGACAACGTGCTCGATGTCGTGATAGCCCAAGCGCACAGACTACTCTCCGCAAGCCCAATGCGCCGCAAATGCGCATCTAAGGTGTAGTGGTTGGACATAAGTCGGGACATTACATGAATAAAATCCCGACCCACATCCATCCCCCTGAACCAAGGCTTCGTTGATACCTTTGAGATAATGGAATGTAGCCATCGTCCAAGTTCACCATTGCTCCACGAGGTATGCCAACTGTTGAGTGTCCTCTGACGACAAATACTAAAAAATTCGTTGAAGCAGATTGGTCTTTCGTATATGTCACCATTTAATGCGCCCACCTTTGCTAATGAGTCCGTATTTCATTAACTCCGCTCACTCCAAATATTCACGCTTTGTCTACTTTCACCTTTAATTCTTCTCTACAATATTTAAATAAATTATCCAAAAGTTTTTGCCAAATATCAATTCCAATATCCAAACTAAAAACTATCTCATTATCATCAATGTGTTATCATAACTTATTAAGCTGACGTTAATTTGACAGTGGCGCGGGTACAGTCAAATGATCTTGGGGTTTTCTAATACAGTCAACGCCGAATAATCCTGATTGATCGTAAATTCCCCCACCCGTAAACCCTGCTATTGGTTCCTGTCGGGACCATTATCGAGTTTACCACTAACAACCTCCAACACAGCTAGCTTTGTCACAGGCCTAGACTTATCGCCTTTACTTGTACGCACAACCGCTGACCGAATGCGTCCGTCTTTAGCAATCATGACATCCTTCACTATTCCTCATTCCCAAGTATCACGCCTCTCTCTATCTGCCACAAATACTAGATCTCCTACCTCTATTGGTTTTTGATCTACGACCCATTTCGACCTTGGGTTTATGGTGGGATAGTACTCCTTTTGCCATCGATTCCGTCCGAGCTCGTCCAAAAGGTGTTGTGCTCGTATGTAGCTACTCCTCAATGTACTCGCCAGATCTACCGGAAACCTAGATGGTAGACATTCTACAGAAGAAAGACCGCGCAGAAAATGATTTGGGGTCAGTGCCTAACTGTCTTCCTTACATAGGTTAGCGGACGAGAGTTTATTAGATTCTCCGCTTCTACCAGCGCCGTTGAATGTATCTCGTCATTTAATTTCCCGTTATTCATAAAGACCTTCATCGCCTCTTTTACAGATCGTACCATCCGTTCCCGTACGCCCCCCATGTGCAGCGCAGACGGAGGATTGAAGGTCCAACGTGTTCTCGCACTGGTAAAAGTGTCAGCGCAATCACTGTTGATTCTTCTGATTTGTTCAGATAGTTCTCTACTAGCTCCTACAAAGTTCGTCCCATTGTCTGAGAAAATTTCTACAGAACTACCTCATCTTTTGACAAATCCTCTTATTGCCATTTTGCACGATTCTGAAGATAGGCTGTATGATACTTCTAGATGCACCGCACGTACTGTCAAGCACGTAAATAATGCTACCCAACGCTTCTCCTTACGCCTTCCAACAGTCGTTTCTATTGGCCCAAAATAATCAAGCCCAACGTACGAAAACGGGTCTGCCCTCACTGCCAATCGCTGTGGTGGAAGTGGTGCCATTCTGGGAGTCCTTGGTATCGTTTTTCGTATCTTGCACCACTGACACTCTCGCATTACTTTCTCGACCATCGCTCTCAAATGTGGAATATCAAATCTCTGTCTTATCTCGTTCACTACGGTCTCTCTACTACCCTGTCCATAACGCTGGTGATAATGCCGTAGAAGCTTCATTGTAACTGGGTGAGTGTTTGGAAGAATAATCGGATATCTCGCGTCGAATGCAGCGTACTCGGCTGCCTCTGTCCGTCCTTCCATGCGTACCACTCCAAACTCATCCAAGAAAGGTGATTTGTTGTATATCGAACTGCTCTTCTCCAGTTTCATTTTCTTCCCGACCGGTAACTCTCGATTCTTAATCAATACCTTCACTTCATCTGTAAATACTTCACCTTGAGCTAGGCGCTAAAGACAGTTCTTCGCTGCTAAGAATTCCCCTTGTTTTAAATTCACTGCGGATTCAGAAGTTGATCCCTTTCTCTCCGACTTGCTTGGCAAACCTTCAATTGAAAGCTTCTGTGTTCGACGCTTGCAATTGAACACGAATCGATATACAGTTGCCATAGTGCCATCAATACCGTCCAATGAGATATATGTTGTATTCTATCAAATAATTTATCAGGCAACACAATATCATGCAATAGTACGCTAGTTCGAAGCTCTTCCTTAGTCTCTATTATTGGCTGTTTTTGCCGGCCAATGATTCTCGGATTTATAGAGAAAATCTGTTGCTCGAAACCAGCGACTGTTTGGACTCAGTTCAGTTGCCTTACTCCACTTCGTAAGATCATCCGCAACATAATTTTTTACGGAACCCAGCGCCAATTGTCTGGATTTGTAATATTAAGGATCTCACCAATGCGATGTGCTACGAAAGGCTTATATTTTTGACGCTCTGATCTGATCCACGAAAGTACGGCAATGGAGTCCGTCCACAGAAATTTCTTCCGGATCGGGAATGAGTGATTCTCACATATCGATAGTGATAAACGTGCTCCTAACACTGCAGCTTCCAACTCCTTTTTAGGAATTGATAAATATTGTAGCGGTGCTACTTTCGCTTTTGCTTCAACAAGAGCGCACTAGAAGAATCCACCATTCGAAAAGCGGAAATACGCTACACAACCACAAGCATTTTCGCTAGCATCCGTAAAAACGTGTAACTGAATGTCCTCGTATGCACTCGGATCCATTTCCCCAAGATAACATCGAGGTACGCGAACGTTTTCAATGAGTGAAAATAGTTTTGTCCATCGCAACCATTTCTCGTAGTGATTCAGTCCTAATTTCTCATCCCAACCAATCCCACTCCTCCAAATATCTTGAATTAAAATCCGTCCATGAATTAGCATTGGTGCAAGAAACTGCTTAGGATCGAACATGCTCATGATGCACCTAAGCGCTATCCGTTTTGTAGGCCAAGCATATCCTGTTATATAAGACTTCAGATCCTCACGCATCTCAGCTGCAAAGAGGAAAACATAGTTCTTTGGGTCCCATTTCAAACCTCTTTCGGAATCACTGAGACCACTGAGATACTTCGTATCTTCCACAGTTACCTCCCCAATCTGCTGTAAAAACTCTGAGGAGCTACCACCACTATCAACAATCGTCACTGAAGATCCTTCGTCAATCAACGCTAAAGTGTTGTAACTTAAGGTTTACCCGACAAGCTTCAGCAGCACGTGATTCGGACTTAGTCGCAGGGTCGGCGCGCTACTGGGCAAACTGGAAGGATTTCGCGGATCTTGTGCTATACGAAAACACTCAACTTTCTTAACGTGTGTAATTTTATTGTATGGTGGTGTATGGTGTTACCGTATCACTGGTGGGTTCACTAGTCACTGGTACGTACCGAATTGTAGACTGTTTTGCCAGCTAGATGGATCGGCGAGCGCTCGCTGATCGGTTTATCTCCGAAATTGTAGTTGGCACGATGAACTTCCTGCAAGATGGCGGTGACTGATCCTTGGGTTTAGGATTTGATGCTGGGGTGGTGGGTAAAATGGCGGTCCAGAAAGGCGTTCTGGGCGAGGTGTCCAACAGGCGCTTCCTTCGTTGGCAAGATCGGGTGGCGACGGACGAGACCGACTTTTACCAGACCGAGAAGGGTTGCTCTCCTTGGTAATTAGTGCCTTTGCCCGAGAGTCTTTGTCCCTGGTTTTCATTGGCGACCAGAGGGCTGAAGGCTGGTCCTTTACTGTTAGACGTAGGTGACCGTCAAGTCACCTAGGCCGATGCGTGTGCGGCGTGTCTCCGGGAGTTCGCAACTTCCCAAATTATGGTAGGTATCAAAAGGTCCTGAATGGCTGGCAGAGTTTCACTTCACCTACTTATATATCACAATTTGTTTTTACTAAAAATACGTCTTACGCACTTGCTCGCCTATATAAAAGTGATCGTCGACGACTATTTGATGGCGGTTCTCGCCCTGTTTCCGAGGGTTCTACCTTGGTAGGGCTACTGACGATCCCCTTTCCAGGCCTTGGTAGCAGTGAATCCCAGCGGTGTTGTGTTTTTGCAATGTACGTAGTACTTGTTTTGAGTTATTTTGTGTAAAAATTAAGCAATTTGAATATTTTTAGTTCGGGATAATATTCCATGTGATCTAGTTGAGATTGATGGAGTAATTTTTGACGAGGTTATTGAATGTAACAATATAATTAATTGTGGTTTAGGAGTTTTTAAAAATAGAAATATTTCTTCTGTCCAAATCTTGCATAGTGAACGTCTATATAAAAAATTAACGAAAATGGTGATCAAAAATTTGTTCCATCTAGTTCAGTACGTGTCACTTTTGAACGACTTCCTGACTTTCTGTACGTCAATAACGTTGGTCACACAGAAAAATTTTGCTCGAATAAAATAAAATTTGGGACTTGTAATGGTGACCATAGCACATTTTCTTGTAAAATTAGCAGAGAATCATGTATTTATTACCACGGCAAAGATACTAGATTAAATGAATACCCTTCTTATAAAGATCGTCAAACTAAAGTCCACCAAAAGAACCCTAAATAGGAGTTAATATTCATATGCTGAATTATTGAAATCTTCCTCATCAATAATTACAACAGAAAATTAATTCGAAATTCTTGAAGACAATGAAAATTTAAATGTTTCTTCTGATTCTCAACCTGGTTGTAGTTAACTACTTAGTAATTACTTGTGTATTCCAATAATCTTTGATTCAACATCAGTGATCTAGGCCTGCGAATCGAAGTAACTTGATGCTCATTTCAATAGGTTCTTTATTTGGCACGGCTCAAGGCGTTAGCTTCACGGAGCCGTGGGTCTTTTATATATTTACATGATGTAAAAAATAAAAATAATAAACAATTAATACAATATTAATCTATCTGATCCCGTACGCGCGCGGATATCCGTTTTCGTTTCGGGGAAATATTTTCATCCACGTCAACTGTATCATGGGGGTCATTCACATTTCTGTCGTCGTCGCACATGTCCGGGTCATCATCGGGGTTACTGCCTTGATGTTCGCGATTAGGCTTCGTTCCTAACTTCTTTCCTTTTCGGGTCACCAGCGTGAACCCTCCGTCATTGATAGTAGCTCCCTCACTGACGGTATTAGCTGTTGAGTTTACGGTACTTGACGCGGCTTACGCAGTTGTCATTATTGCTTGAACAGCAGCCACAAATTTGGCAACTGTTTGTGGCTCAGGGAATGAGTGTTGGCATTTCTTTCTGTAGATGAGCTTTTCTCAGTGGTTTCTGGACAGGGTTGTCCGTAATGTGCCGTTTGTTCACAGAACTGGCACGTGTTAGTTTGACCTTGATATGTACATAGAGTTCGCTGTATAATGGTATCACCCCCTTCTGTTTTGTACTGCAGGGTAGAGTAGGATGGAATGGGTTGGTCTACCTGCATTCTCACCACAAAAACACCATTTGCAATACCTGGAAAGTAATTCCTCCGTGTCCTCCGTAATGGATTCCACTTCTCCAAAATACGACATGAATCTTTTAATGGCCACTTTGCAAGTACGTGGTGCCAATCCAGCACGTGTTTCAAGTTGTTTTGCGAAATGAATCTTTTCGCCTGGGCGAATTTGTTGAACGTTATCAACACCGCGTGCCTGACGTGCTCCAACTGAATGAAGCTGACTTCCGAAAATCGAATCGTCATTTTCACCTTCAGCAAATGTACCACATCACCAATACTTGGTCTTATGCGGAAAGACCGGAAGTCGATGGCAACCGTGTTAGCCCGAAGAATCACATTTTGTTGATGAGACTCAGTCATCTTGATAGATCACCACACAAGAATAATAGTAACGGTTCTCTTCGTTCTACAGACAATGCACACAAGAAAAGGCAACTGTTTGCGCTGGCTTAGGTATCAGCCGAAAGGACACTGGTATTGTGACTGATGCCTTTGGTGGTTGAGAATAGACTGTGTTCATTTCAATAGATTTTAAATCTATGAGGTATTACGATTGTACCGGTTCATATGAGAAATTACCTTTGTGACCGCAATAACCAAACTGAAACTCTGGAACCAAAAGTCAGAACTGAATAAAATTCAATAGCAGTCATTGGGGGTATTATATCTTTCATTTGTCAAAATCGGTTAAGATTTTGCTGGAAAATAGGTGTGACATTAGCTCGGGAACTTGGCGAGTTCCCCGGGGGCATCAAGATCCGTTATAGGTGACCAATGTAGTCAAAACTACTTTGATTGGTCATTAGTGATCTAAACCCGCAAATCCAAGTAATGTTGAACGAATTTGAATTTGTATTACATCATTCGGACACAGAACAGACATCCATGATCGAACAAAAATATTTAAAAAAAAACCTGTTTTAATCCACCGAGAGGTGCAATTGTGCCTTTCTCATTTCTCCAAACTATGATTTAATAGCTGGTTCGTACAATATAACATTATGGAAATGTCTTTCATTCTTATTACATTTGGTAAGTATATATAAGAGCACCTTTTTGCATTCATCGCGGTATCGGTTTGAATCGGAGTTTTCTATGTGATCGCACTCCACAACCCGTAACTCCGGAGCCGGAAGTCGGATGGAGACTAAGTTGATCAAATCGGTCTAGCCATTTTCGAGAAACCAAAATAACCGTTATTCTGAATTTGGATACTTCCGGATCCGTCGATGGTGGCCAAACAGACTTTGTTTACATTTTGGAAAATCACCTTTTTACATTCATCGCAGAATTCGTTAGAATCGGGATTTGCTGCGTGATCGTACATATCACCCTGTAATTCAGGAACCAGAACTCGGATACACACAAAATTCAACAGCAGCTGATGGACCTTTCATTTAAAATCAAGTTTGTCAAAATCAGTTCAGAAAATTCCGAGAAACCGATGTGGACAAATCAACAAATTTTGATTTGTAACCATACTCTTCAACTCGTAATCCGGAACAAGATATCGGTTGAAAATGAAATTCAAGAGCAGCCTATGGGAATATTATACCTTTCATTTGAATCTTAGTTTGTAAAAATCGGTTCAGCCATCTCCGAGAAACCAATGTGGACATTTTGTTAACAAATCCGCACATACACACATACATACATACATACATACACACATACAAACACACATACATACATACACACAGATATTTTGCGATCTCGGCGAACTGAGTCGAATGTTATATGAGACTCGGCCCTCCGGGCCTCGGATAGACAGTCGGTCTTTGGAGCAATTGCATAACCTTTCTATATGAGGCAAAAGAATAATATTTAATTAGCTTAATCAGCATGAGTTCAATGTTATCTTCATGTGATTATATTTTGAAATGTTGGTGGAATGGGTTTGAAAGTGGAGGGAATGGGGGTTAGTAGAGTGGAAGTGGAGGATGCGTCAGAAATCCTTCATCTTATTTCGGTATACGGGGTGGATGAAGGAAATGCGGGTGTGAGGGTGGTCCAAGGGGAGGGGAGTGATGAAGGAGGGAGGTGTAAGGGCAAGGCGGGGGGAGGTGCGGCGACGCAATACTCAACTGCATATTTTGCCTTCCATTTGAGACCTGGTTTGAGAAAATCGGTTCAGTCATCACCGATGAACCGATGTGACTTTAATTGTGGAATATGCCCGGAATTCCGGACTTCCGGATTCAGTTAGTCGAGATCGGCAAATGTCTGTGTGTGTATGTATGTGTGTGTATGTGTGTGTATGTGTGTGTCATTTAAACTCACACAATTTTCTCAGAGATGGCTGAACCGATTTTCGCAAACTTAGTTTCATCTGAAAGGTATAACGCTCCCATAAGCTGCTATTGAATTTTTAGTTGATCCGACTTCCGATTCCGGAGTTACGGGTTGAAGAGTGCGGTCACACAGCAAATTCCAATATAAACTGGTACCACCATGATGTTCAAATGATGTAAAACATATTAAAATTGATATAACATTACTCTAGTTTGCGGGTCTGGATCACTAATGATCAATCAAAGTAGCTTTGACCACATTGGCCACCTATGATGGTTCATGACGCCCCCGGGGAACCCGCCAAGTTCCTAAGCTAATATCACATCCATTCCCCAACGAATTCTCTACCGATTTTTACAAACTTGATTTCAAATGAAAGATACAGTAATGCCATTGACTGCTGCTGAATTTCATTCGGTTCTGACTCTTGCTTCCGGAGTTACAGGGGTGTTAGTAAGGATACACTGGAATTTCCCATATAAATCGGTACAATCGTAATACCTCAGAGGCTAAAAACTATTGAAATGGTCACCAAATAACTTCTAATCGCAGAACTAGATCACTGATTGCCAATCAAACATTCTTTGAATATATTGTCCACTATCGACGATTCCGGAAGTCCGGAATTCCGGGCATATTCCACAATTAAAGTCAAATCGGTTCTTCGGTGATGACTGAACCGATTTTCTCAAACCAAGTCTCAAATGGAAGGCAAAATATGCAGTTGAGTATTGCGTGGTCGTCCCTCCCCCCGCCTTGCCCTTACACCTCTCTCCTTCATCACTCCCCTCCTCTTGGACCACCCTCACGCCCGCATTTCCTTCATCCACCCCGTATACCGAAATAAGATGAAGGATTTCTGACGCATCCTCCACTCCCACTCTACTAACCCCCCATTCCCTACACGTTCAAACCCATTCCACCAACCTTTCCAAATTATAATCACATGAAGATAACATTGAACTCATGCTGATTAAGCTAATTAAATATTATTCTTTTGCCTTTCTCATATAGAAAGGTTATGCAATTGCTTCAAAAACCGATTTTCTAACCGAGGCCCGGAGGGCCGAGTCTCGTATAACATTCGACTCAGTTCGCCGAGATCGCAAAATATCTGTGTGTATGTATGTGTGTATGAATATGTGTATGTATGTATGTATGTATGTATGTATGTATGTATGTATGTATGTATGTATGTATGTATGTATGTATGTATGTATGTATGTTTTTTTAGAGAGCAGTAAAAAAAATTCAGAAAAACCCTGAGTGAGGAAAAATGTACAAAAACCCCATTGTCAGGGAACGGGTTTGGGCTGCCATCACCCGACCCGCTAAAAACCAGTGCTCTTGCCCAGAACCTAATTCCTCCCCGGCACTACCTTACGGCATTACTTCGGGGAGGGGTTTTTATGTGCATAGCACACACTCTAATTCAACTACTTACTAGTTCGTTTCTTCCGTAGGGTGACAGCCCCACTCCTCTACACACCACCAATTCTCTACCATCCACACAGACTGGCAAGCTCTGCATGGCAGTCGGAAAGCTGGCTGTGAGTCGAGGCTTAGTACTCCTCCCCTACGAGTACAGTCTGAGCGGCAAACTTCTGACTGTCTAATTCACCGAGCCCTTCGGCTCGCTTGTGCCTGTTAGCACCGCAACTCCCTTCTCGCACCATTAAACGCCGTTTACTCTTTGAGCACCAGACTTGTTCGCGAACTACTCGGTCTAGTCCCCGACGATGGACCTAGCCTACTGCGACGGAGAATTCCCCGGCGAGAGAAGTTCTCCCGAAACCGAGCCAACCAACCAGATGTCGAGGTCAGTTCGGCGATTCCGGTGGAGCAGAGCGTCCGGTTCGCTGATGCCCCGACGACCTGCGACTGGTGGTATTTCGTCGCGGTTTACTCAGTCTAGTCCCCAGCGGTGGATCTAGCTTACGCCGACGGAGAGTTCCCCGGCGAAGGAGGCACCCCCGGTACCGATTCTTCTTTTGTTTTAGCACCACAATTTCATGAGCTCTTTGGCTTCCTCTCGTTCCGTTTCGCCCGATCTACTCGATCTAGTCCCCGGCGGTGGATCTAGCCTACTCAACGGGCCATACAGTAGGTGCTGAGGTCTATCCGGCGATTCCGGTTGGAGCGTAACTTCCGGTTCACCGGCGCCCCAACGACCCACTGCTAGCTCTGCGACGCGGTCTACTCGGTCCAATCCCCGGCGGTGGATATAGCCTACTCACGAACTACCCGGAAGGATGTCGAGGTCGGTTCAGCGATTCCGGTGAAGCTTGACGTCCGGTTCCCAGGCGCCCAGACGACCCAACTCGGTGCTACATCACGCACTACTCAACTGGTCCCCGGCGGTGGACCTAGTCTACACAGTTGGAGAGTTCCCCGGCGGCGGAATTTCTCTCGAAACCCGATTTGCGGTTTCTTGTTGGTCTCTACGCCACTTCCTCTGCAACTCGGAGAGTATGCTCGAGACCACTCTGTTGACAGCGTCCCAGGTATGTTCGTCACGGCACATCTCTTCGACGATATTGTCCGCTGTCATACCAGGTATACCCCTACGAACTTCTTCGAATCTAGCGCATTCGAAGACCACGTGTTCCGGTGTCTCCTGCACGGTCGCACAACCCGGGCAAAGGGGTGACGAAGCATGTCCAAGCCGATGCAAGTACTTCCGGAAGCATCCGTGCCTAGACAAAAACTGCGTCAAATGGAAGTTCACCTCTCCATGCTTCCTATGTACCCAGGCCGATACATTTGGGATGAGTCGGTGGGTCCACCTTCCTTTCTCCGCGTTGTCCCACTCCTGTTGCCATTTAGCCAACGAGTCCGCTCGAACCTGTCTCCTAGCGTTACGTGCATTTCTCCGCTGGTAGCACTCCACGTCCTCCGCCAGGGTAATGCAGATGGGGATCATCCCGGCGATAACGCATACTGCCTCCGACGATATTGTTCTGTAGGCACTCGCGACTCGTACGGCCATCAGTCGGAATGTCCTGTTTAGCTTTTCACGGTTCCGCTTGGTTTTCAGCGCAGCACTCCAGGCAGGAACCCAATATCGGAGTATCGATGACGAAACAGTAGATAGCAGACGTCTCGTGCTGCTTCTCGGACCGCCGACGTTTGGCATGATTCTCGCTATTGCGTTCGTTGCCTTCGCCGACTTTTCACAGGCGTAATCAACGTGGTTGTTGAAGCTCAACCGGTCGTCAATTATAACTCCCAATTGCTGCAATGCACGTTTCGATGCAATCACGTGCCCTCCGATGTCGATCTGCATCCGTTGGACCGATCTGCAGTTACTGACCAACAACACCTCCGTCTTGTGGTGAGCTATTTGCAGCTTGACCCCGTTCATCCAGCTCTCGATCGCGTCTATTGTCTCCGTCACCGACACCTCCACTTCTTCAAGTGTCTCACCCATCACCGTTAGTGACACGTCGTTCGCGAAATCTACGATTTTCACTTTCCTAGGCAGCTGCAGCGTTAAGACCCCATCGTACATCCCGTTCCAAAGGGTTGGACCGAGAATGGAGCCCTGAGGAACGCCCGCTGTGACACGCAATGTCTTCTGTCCTTCGCTCGTCTCGTACAGTAGCACTCTGCTCTGAAAGTAGCTCTTCAGGATCTGGCACAGATAGTCGGGAACCCTCATTCTATGCAGCGCTGCAGCGATGGCTTCCCAGCTGGCACTGTTGAACGCGTTCTTCACATCTATCGTGACCACAGCGCAGTATCGATCTCCTCTTCGCTTCTGTTTAGATGACTTCTCGGCACTCTCGAGAACTATCCAAATTGCATCCACTGTCGATGCTCCTTTGCGGAAACCAAACTGCATCTTGGACAGTCCGCGCTCACCTTACGTGAATTTCGTCAACCTGTTAAGAATGATCCTTTCCAGGAGTTTTCCGAGTGTATCCAGCAGGCACGAGGTCGGGTCGCCAGGTGGCTTCCCTGGCTTCGGCAGCAACACCAGCTTCTGGACCTTCCACATTTCGGGGAAGTTGCCTTCATTTAGGCACTTCTGCATCACTATCCTGAACATGTCCGGATATGCCAGGATCGCAGCTTTCAGTACCACGTTTGGTATTCCATCCGGACCAGAGGCTTTCTTTGGTTTTAGGCGCTTCGATGCTTCAACTAGCTCATCGTTAGTCACTTGCCGATCCATGTTTGTTCCTTCTTCCTCGCCGTGCGGTGACGGTGGCCATATAGTTGGATCGTTCTTCGGGAAAAAGACCCTCGACGATTATCTTCAGCTTGCTCGGACACATTTCGGCTGGCGTCGTCGGACCCTTCATTTTCGCCATCACGACTCGGTATGCGTCACCCCAGGGATTGGCGTCTACTTCTCGGCATAGCTCCTTGTGGCACTCTGACTTGCTAAGTCTGATCTCCCGTTTTAGAGCGCCCCTAGCTTCCCGAAACGATGCCTTATGCTCTTCTCTATCTGGTTCCGACCTTGCTCTTTGGGCCCGCCTTCTGGCTCTGAGACAAACAGCGCGTAACGTACTAAGCGTCTCGTTCCACCAGTAAGCTGGACGCCGTTTGTTGCGTGGTTCCAGTTTTCGCGGCCTTGTGGCGTCACAAGCCGCCACAATCCTTCTTGTTAGGTCAACCGCATCCACGTTTTCGGTCCCGCCGTTCGGCCGAAGTGCCTCAACAAAGAGGTCTTTGTTGAAGGCTTTCGTCTTCCACTATCGTTCGCCGGTCACCCTTCTCTGTACTGCCGCGGGGTTCCGTTGGCCGATACGGTAGCGAATCTCCTGGTGGTCACTATGCGTATACGTTTCGCATACTCTCCAATCCATGTTCGCCGTCAATGAGGGACTACAGAATGTGACGTCTATGATGGACTCCCTCCCGTCTCTCCGAAATGTACTAACAGAGCCTTCATTGCACAATCGTACGTCTAACTTCGCAAAAGCTTCCTGCAGGATACACCCTCTTGTGTTGGTTACTCTACTGCCCCATTCCACAGCCCAGGCGTTGAAGTCACCACCAATGACTACCGGCTTCCGATCGATCAACTGCTCGGTTAACTGCTCCAGCATTAGGCTGAACTGCTCTACTGTCCAGCGTAACAGCTACATACGAAGATGCCGTTGATTTTGGCTATCACGAAACCCTCATAGGAACGTTCTACCACTTCTTGGATAGGGAATCTTCCCATTACTTGTATCGCTGCGGTTCCTGATCTATCCGCCACCCAATTACCGTTATTAGGGGGGACTTGATAAGGCTCTGCGATCAAAGCGACATCGCACATAGTTTCTGTCGTAGACTGCCACAACAGTTGCTGTGCGGTATCACAGTGATTCAGGTTTATCTGGGTCATCTCCATCACCGTTGGCCTGCAGTCGCCTTCTTGTACGCTGGGCATTTAAAGCCACCCATCTGATGGTCGTTTCCTTCCGCTGGGGTGCAAAGCAAGCACTTCGGCCTCTGCGTGCAGTCTCTCGCAAGATGGCCCGTCTCTCCGCATTTCCAGCACATCCCGGATCTGTCCGGGCCTTTGCAAGCCCCTGCTAAATGTCCAAAGCCTAAACATTTGAAGCATTTCTCTGCTTGTTTGTTTACTCGTGGGGCGGCTCTCAGTAGGCATCTCGACCATCCAACTGTAACCTTACCTACCTCCAGTGCCTTGTCTGCAGTGGTTACCGGTAAACGTATCATCGCTATCTGCGTTCCTCCGTATCCCTTCCTTAACCGGATCGTCATGTGCACCTCGCCCAGTTTGCACTGCTGCTTCATAGCACCTCTCAGCTCGTCTTCCGTCGTTATTTCGTCGAGGTCTTTGCACACGATTACCATCTCCGGGCTTAAGGCTTTAACTTCTGCCTTTCCACCCATCGATTTAGTTATAGTCTCCTGCAAGGCAGAGCTACTAGTCGTAGTATTCTTCTTAAGCTCGAGGAGCATCTCATTTTTTGGGTACGCCTGACTCTTAACACGTTTTCCCCCAAATCTTTCAGCTCTGGGTCCTCTCTGACCTTTTTGACGAGCTTTGCTTTGACGAGCACGGCTTCTCCCTGATGAGCCGAGGGTTCTGATTTCCTCTTCTGCTCCCCTTTTCGCTCCTCCTTCTTTTTTTGCTGTTTCCCGCGTTTCTCCTTCCGACCTACAACGGTGCTCCAGCTTTCACCCTGTAAGGTGGCGTCCTTTTCTTCGGCAGCAACAGCATCCTCGAGCGTCTGCCTCTTTGACCCGCCTGGTCTTTCTTCTCCTGGTGAGGATCTTGTCCTCTTTGGAGTTATGGGAACTGGCGTGTTCTCCACTCCAATCTGCCTCTCCTTACCCTGTTTCGGAGGAGCTAGGCCTTAGCCGACGCGGATGCTCGCTCAGCTGAATCTGCCCTCTGCGTTGCCGTATCGTACTCTTTCACGACAGACAGTAGCGCCTTCCGGATTTTGATGACCATCTCCTTAATGTCTTAGAAATAGAAACTAGGGGATGAGTAGTAGATAAACATTGAGTTCAAAACCTACAATTTAGTTTAAGAAATCTAAGTCTCAGAGGAAAAAAATAGAAGAAGTAACCTCAAGTGATTTAATGTGTGTAGATTTAACCTAGACATATTCTTATACATCGAATTTGAATTTTCTCTAACTTTAAAAGATGTGAGTTTGCAGCTGAACCAAAAGTGTAGCAACCGTATTCTAAAACTGATAAAATAGGGGATTTATAAAGTATTAACAAATCAGAAGGAGAAGCACCCCACCACGTGCCAGTGATGTTTCTCATGAAATTAATTCTCTTATTACAAGTTTTAAGAATGTAATCTATGTTTTTGCCTTTCTCATATAAAGAAAGGCTTTGCAATCACTCCAAAAATCGATTTTCCAACCGAGGCCCGGGAGGCCGAGTGTCATATCCCATTCGATTCAGTTCGTCGAGACCGCAAAATGTCTGTGTGTGTATGTATGTATGTGTGTGTCAAATAATGTCACTCAATTTTATCTGAGATGACTGAACCGATTTACACAAACTTTCTTTCAAATGAATGGTATAATCACAGAGAACAGACGTCCATCTTCAGAATTCAAAAAAATCTCTAACGGTTTCGAAGGTAGTTGGGATATTCAAACCAGGTGCGCTACTCTCGTCATGTTTTTGTGGCTGAGTTCGACTGAATTGACAGCGGTTATTCCTCTACCCAGTCAAACTAGTCCGGAACCGGTTCGGACTTCCAGTATGAATTCCAGCTCAAATGCATTAACCGAGAGAGTTGGAATCGGTTGTTTTCTTTGAGCAAGATTCCATACTGAATCCATTCAGGATTTCGAACCGGTTCCGGAATGGATTTGACGGATAGTTGGGATAAGTTGGTTTGGCGGTGTTTATCGTATATTAATTCAAATGTTTACACACGTTTTTTTAAATATTTTTGTTCGATCATGGATGTCTGTTCTGTGTCCGAATGATGTAATACAAATTCAAATTCGTTCAACATTACTTGGATTTTCAGGTTTAGATCACTAATGACCAATCAAAGTAGTTTTGACTACATTGGTCACCTATAACGGATCTTGATGCCCTCGGGGAACTCGCCAAGTTCCCGAGCTAATGTCACACCTATTTTCCAGCAAACTCTTAACCGATTTTGACAAATGAAAGATATAATACCCCCAATGACTGCTATTGAATTTTATTCAGTTCTGACTTTTGGTTCCAGAGTTACAAGTTGGTTATTGCGGTCACAAAGGTAATTTCTCATATGAACCGGTACAATCGTAATACCTCATAGATTTAAAATCTATTGAAATGAACACAGTCTATTCTCAACCACCAAAGGCATCAGTCACAATACCAGTGTCATTTCGGCTGATACCCAAGCCAGCGCAAACAGTTGCCTTTTCTTGTGTGCATGTTATTCTTGTGCGGTGATCTATCAAGATGACTGAGTCTCATCAACAAAATATGATTCTTCGGGCTAACACGGTTGCCATTGACTTCCGGGCTTTCCGCATAAGACCAAGTATTGGTGATGTGGTACATTTGCTGAAGGTGAAAATGACGATTCGATTTTCGGAAGTCAGCTACATTCAGTTGGAGCACGTCAGGCACGCGGTGTTGATAACGTTCAACAAATTCGTCCAGGCGAAAAGATTCATTTCGCAAAACAACTTGAAACACGTGCTGGATTGGCACCACGTACTACCACGTACTGTTACCCTCAAGAAACCTATTAAATAAATTCAACAGGCGTCTTTTATATATATACATATATATATATATATATATATATATATATATATATATATATATATATATATATATATATATATATATATATATATATATATATATATATATATATATATATATATATATATATATATATATATATATATATATATATATATATATATATATATATATATATATATATATATATATATATGGAAGGGAGATTTTTCGATTGGTCTTAGTGAAATTTTGATGTTGTATGGCTTTCGCTCATACTTGTGTTGCGCGCATATGGGGCAAGAATTGTTAAAGGTTCTTATTTTCTTTATCATGTTGGGGAAGTAGTATGATCTCTTTATTTGTTTTTCTATTTCTTGTATTCCGCGATGGGCCCTTTCGTGCTCTTTTTTCACGATTGCGTTTTGTCTTTGCTCCGATAGGACGTCTTCCACCATGTTTTGTGTGAGGGTGAACCTGAAAAGTGTTCTCGGTATACTTCTTGTATGAGTTGTAGGGTGTCTTCGGGGGCGAGGATAGCGGTTTGCTTTCCATTATGATATTGTTTGATGGTGTTTGTTATCAAATCTTTGTTGAGATTGTCACCACAAATAATGGTTCGGGTATGGTGAGGAAATATTGTCTCATGGATGGTTGTGTTGATTCTGGCGTGTTTAAAAATTATTTGATTTCTGTAGATGTTAATTGGTCGTTCCGTAAAGTGTAGGAAGAAGTCTGAAGAGGTGTCTGCAGAGTGGACTGTGCTATCATCGGTTTCTGTCATATTGATTTCTACTTTTCTACTCAAGGCGTCGGCGACGACGTTTGTTCTACCTGTCTTGTATTCTATGGTGTAGTCATAGTTTTCCTGCTCAAGCCTCCATTTCAGTATTTTGGTGTTTTTGTTCGAGGTTTTTATAAATGTTAGTGGTTTGTGGTCTGTCACTAGTGTGAACTTATGGCCGTATAGGTAAGGTTCAAATTTTTCGGTAACCCAGATTATGGCAAGGGCTTCTTTTTCAATAGTCGGGTAGTTAGTGTTCTTGAAGCAAATGCTATCGGGTGATCTTTGTTATCGTGTATTTGCGACAATACGGCACCTATTGCATAATTAGAGGCGTCTGTTGTCAAAATAACGGGTTTCTCGAAGTCGGGGTAAATTAATATGGGATCTGATGTTAGCATCTTTTTGCATTTGGCGAATGGTTCAATGTATTCTGGGTCTTTTGTGTTGAGTATCATTCCTTTTTTCACGTATTTTGTCATTGGTCTTGCTATTTTTGAAAAATCCATGATAAATTTCCTGTAGTAACTAAGCAGTCCTAGAAATTGTTTTATCTGTTTTTCGTTCTGTGGCAGATTCCAGTTGAGAATTTCTTTGATTTTATCTGGCTTTGGCTTAACGCCTTTTTCTGTTGTTATGTGTCCTAGGAATTCACATTCCTTTCTTAAGAATTCGCACTTATCCACCTGGATTTTCAAATTTGATAGGGTTAGTCTTTCGAGAACTTTTGCAAGATTTTCTGAATGGTGTTTCAAATTCCTGCCAAACACTATTATGTCGTCGAGGTATACGTATCGTATACGTATAATCGATGACAACCCTGAATTTCCTTTTCCCAGATGCGTTCAATTTCTTGGGAACTACTCAAATTGGTGCGTTCCACGGAGATTCTGAGTGTGTTATGATGCCGTTTTCTAGCATATCGTTGACTTGTTCTTTTACGGTTTCTTTATGAGCATGGGGGTATTTGTAGGTTTTGTTATAGACCGGGAGGTCGTCAGTTGTGTTAATTTTATGTTTAATTTTCGTAGTTGCAGTTAGTTTTTCATTTTCTTTAAGTATTATATCGCTATGATTCTTAAGGGTATCTAGTAGTCGGTCTCTTTCGAACTTGGAAAGGTGTTTTGTTCTGATTAGTTCGTCGAATGGGTGTGGTTCCAATTTTTTCATACTCGGTTTGTCTGAGAAGAAACTGCGTGTTTCGATGTTGTTAACTTGTAATTTTAATTCCGGGAATGAGGTCTGTGAGATTGGTTTCTTGTTTGCTCGAATTACGACTGTGGTTCTATTATTTTTAGCTCTATAGATTCCGGGTTCGATGATTATGTTTTCAGTCAATTTTGAAGGTTTAGTGACAAGCCAATCACCGTTTTTATCAGTGCTAAGGGTGAGAGGATTTTGTTCGATTCTCGTTGGTTCGATGTTGTATTTATGTACCGGGAATATTGTGTCGCACACGGTTAGTGTGAGATTCTGATAATTCAATACGGCGTTGAATTTTGAAAGGGTTTCTGTGCCTATAAGACCGTCGAACTCGGGGTGGAAATCTAATTCATATAGGGTAATTGGTGGTAATTTTTCACTTAGTACTTTACATTTACCCCTTTTGTGCACTATTCTATTACCTGTAATGTTTTTAGTGGTAGTTGGTTAGATTATTTTTGTCTTACTAAGTATGCCAGGCTTCACAATGTTCTTGTTGGCCCGTATTTTGTTTGGTAATTACCAGATATTGTAAAAAATTGTCTGACTTCAGTTGCTTTGTTACGTCTCTGAGTTGAAATACAACAAAAATTTTCTTCGGTTTCGCTTTGCTCACTTTCCGTATCTCCATCGGAATTTTCGTTATTATTTATTTGTTTGTTCAGTGTTAACTTGCTTCGGATTGAGGAATCGACGTCCATTGGCTCGGTTTTAAATAGTTGTTGAGATGATTCGAATTTGGGTTGATTGAACTTGTGCCGGTTTGGTTTGGCTTCGTCGTTCCGGTTTTTTAAATTTTTGTTGAAGTTACCATTTTCTCCAGATGGAGTGTATTTAGGATATTGTTTCTGTTTATCATGTTTTTTCTTCGACTGTTATTTTGCGGGTAGTTTCATTGGAGGTGAATTTGCAAAGAAATCCGTAAGCTTGTTCGATATCTTTAGGACCGTTTGCCTGAACATAGCCGAAGTAGGGTTTTTGTAGGCCACTAATAAATGCTGCCAGGCTGTATTCGTCTATAAATGAATTTATGGCGTCCCAAATGGAGTTATATTTTGTATTTTGTTTTGCGATCGATTTTATATTATGTATTAATTGTTTGGTTTTCTGGTAATATTGATTAATATTACCATCCATTTTTGTATGTCAGAGTTGGCAGTTGTATGTGGATAATTCTTGTTTGTCGCCTAGGCAGGCGTTTAGAATTTCCTTAATTTCAGTGAAGGTTGTAGGGCTTCCGTTTGTACACAAGATGTCCCTTGCTTAACCTTCAATTTTATTTGCCACTGCTGTGACGTACATTTGGAATATAGATGGACTCACTAAGGGTTCAAAGACACTCAAGGTTTTTTCTGGTGTCTCCAGCCAGCTGTTTACTTGTTTTTTGCTCCCTTTAAATGCGGGTAACATTTTGATTGGGTCAGGTATCTTGAACGGATCGCCTGACGTAGTTAAGTGTTGTGGTGATGGCGGCGTCGGCATAAATTGTCCGGCACTCGCGCTGCTATTAATTTTTGCTTGTATAGCACATAAGAATGCTTCTTGCTGTTGTGGCCTGTTACTGATTTGTTTTATTGCAACTAAGATATCATCCATGGTGGGGTGATTAACGGGTTGATCATTAGTGTTGTTGAGCGACATAATGTTTGTCAGCTCGTCAATTTTTCCTTGGTCGACGGGGACGTGTGAATGTCCTCCGGACTCGATGGAATCGATAGATTCTTCTGAAGAGCTCAAATTCCTGCTGCACAGAAATTTGTTTTGCCTTGCGTCTTTCAGTGCTTTTGGCATTCGTTCATTTCAAAGAACGACACCTATCTAGTAGTGTGTTGTTCGAATTAGCGCCTATCTGGTAGTACGCCAAATAGAAGATAGTCTATTTAGTAGTGCGATCTTCTGGTTGGATGAGCGCCTGTCTGGTAGTACGCTGATCCGAAATGAGTAATGTTTTTCTTTGAAATTAAAAAAACTCACTCACCTGTCGTGGTGTAGGTACGTGAAGAACGCTGGTGGTGCTCCACGTGTTTATCGGCGGGGGATCCTCGAATCACTCTGGCGGCTGTTGCCTTCAGCCAGGGATGCTAAGTTTGATTTTAGCAAGTATCACTGTTTTTCACATTGTTAGGATGAAAGTCCACTGTTTTTTCGATAAATCACTTCTTCATTTCCTAATACGCCAATAATAACAACGCTACGTTGGGTAATTTAAAAAACTATGTTTATTATAAATTCAAAAATCACTGCACTTCACTCGAACGTTTCTAATACAAGACTAAATGCTGCTGCTCCTAACACGATCGATTTATTCGATCGTTCTATCTAGTCTGCAATTTTACGTTGGCCACGTTGATCAGGGTCCGAATTGATGACGGTGCCGTTGTGTTGCCATGTGGTGGAAGTGCTCGTGCCATGTGGTAGAACTTGCTGATGCCGCGTGGCGTGTTGATGACTTCGTCTGTGTGTATTCCTGATGTAGGTGGCTTTCGATTTTTCCTGCGGGACAGCTTGGTTAGAATCCTGTGGATTTCTTGTGTAAAATAGAGAAGGGCAAACGTTGTTAGGGTTAGGCTGAGCGCCGTTGACATTGAGATTCCGCTAAGCAGCCTCCAGTTTAAAACATCATGATTAAACTGCTTCAGATGGATGCGATCCAGTAGCTTCCGGTTTCCTATTGTCGAGAGTTGTTATGTTGTGTGTTGGTACCAGTTGTTGTTTTATGACTAGGTCGTGCATGGCTCCTTGGAAGATCGATTGTTTAATGGTTATGTTTTGGGATACGAAAATTTCCGTTTTGAAATGTATTTTGCAGTTCCAGAAGGAAATCATAAAGTTGCCGTTCAACTTCCGATTGGCGGGACCACAATTTGATATTAGTTCGTTATTTTTTGCGTTGTTTATGAGAAGTGTGTTATCAGAAACGAGCTTAGCTATTGTTTCATTTTCTGTTTTTGTGTTACATTGACTGTTCACTCCCAAGATGATTGGGTAGTCATCGTTGAATGGTTTGATGAATGTACTTCGTTGAACATAGTTGTCTGGTTGTGAGGTTGTGTAAAGAGTTTTCCGATCTTTGATGATAAATTTTGGGTAGTCTGTAATGATCGATTTGTTGTTGATTAGCGGGTGAATTTCTAGTACGCTGGCTTCCCTTTCTTGTAGTTTTGGCACACCTAATATGTATAATAGTGTGTCCTTATTGAGAGCGATTTTGGGAGTTAGGTATGACAGAGCTTGGTCCGGTATTTCGATTTTGACACCCTGTTCTTCTAACATTGTTTTCATAAGATGAATTTCCTTTAGACTTTGTTGCTTGGAATTGCAGCTTTTGCGAGAGTTACCGCTTCTAGTATGTTTTCTAGTATTTTGTTGATTGTTTCTATGTTGATTATTGTGTTTATGAGTTGGATTTCGTTTAATATGAGATTATTGTCGTTTGTATTCTCTATTAGTTTGTAAATAGTTTTTGTGACGTCCTGGATTCTTTTACCAAGTTGTGTGTTAATCCGTTTCTGTTGATTATTTCCGTCGACTAGTTTAAGTTCTTGGGCGTCCGGGCTTCCTCCGATCCATTTCCATACTGTTCCTACGGTGTCCCATCTTTTTGGCGATGTGGCATAATTTGCAAGAAATTATTGTAGAGTTCCTTAGTTTTGTATTGAATTATGGTAGATAACTGGGAATTAGTTTTGCTGTACGCTATATTTATCAAGCTGTCTATTGTAGTCTCTATATCTGTCAAGTTTATGGGGTGTATAATGTTAATAACTCCTGTCTGAATTTTACAATGACCATTCTCTAATACCAATAACGATTTTTTGTTAAGGTTGGTTAGTTCTAATTCTTGGCTTTTTATAATTGTCAAAATTGTTGTGAAAATTAAAGCGATATGAATTGGTGGGAATTGTCTCATTTTCCTGACGTTTCGTGTCGAGTGAAGGAGTTTGGAGGATTTTAATCTACGGCTTAGGATGGCTGAAACGAGAAATTTTAAAAGTTTTTAGTGTTTATATTCTTTTTTATAGTGGGTTCCTGAAAAAAGGGGTTTTTTTAGTCTCCGTGTGGTTTGAGGCGCCTTTGGAATCTGAAAAAGGAAAATGACAGGTATTATTAGGTGTTTAAACTAGTTGTTTTTTCTTAATCTTTTTAGTTTGTTTTTATTGCGCTATGTTAATATTAATCTTTATAGTTTTATAGTTAATATTAATCTTTATAGTTTTATCGTGGTTTTCTGAGCATTATGTATCTGGGGTCGACTTTCTTCCTAGTGCCCTTTTTAAAATGAATGTCGCTGTTTACGTTAATATATGGTGGTTCTTCCTTTTTGTGGTTGCATTTTTTCATATTGTTTTGTGCTTTTTCCAAATTGAGGATTATTTTATCGAACAATTTTTGGGCTGCTTCCGAAATTTCTGCCGGGTTCGTAATGTTTCTCTGATTGAACACTACTTCGTTGGGAGTAAACGAGGTAGCTGAATGAACTGTTTCGTTGTACAATGCGTTTACAACGGACATGATTTCTAGGGAGGATAGTTAAGGGTATTTGTGTTTATTGGTATTAAACATTTCTATTATAGTACTGTGGGTCTTTTCTATTTGCCCGTTCGATTCGGATGAGGATGCGAATTCAATATTAATTCCAAAGTTTGCCAGGAAACCTTTAAGTTGAATGCTGGTAAAGGTTACCTCATGGTTGCACACAATAGTTTTTGGTAATCCGAAATTTCTGAAATGGGAAGTCAAGGCGTTTTGAATTTACAATAAACATAGTTTTTTTAAAACACCCAATGTAGGGGGTTGTGATTATTATTAATATTATATATATATATATATATATATATATATATATATATATATATATATATATATATATATATATATATATATATATATATATATATATATATATATATATATATATATATATATATATATATATATATATATATATATATATATATATATATATATATATATATATATATATATATATATATATATATATATATATATATATTACACGCTCGCACAGACTACTGTTTACTAATACTAATTTGCGTAACGGCACAACAACACAAAGCGATAAAACATTATAGCACTACGAATATTTACATTACTTTACAAATTTTCATACATTTAGTCGTTCTTCAAACTCTCGAAAATAAACTCCTTTAGGCCAGGTTGACGGGTTAAGTGCTGCATCTCGTAATTTAACGTCCAGTTCAACTTTGAAGGACACATACCGCATAGTTGTTACATCCTTCCATTGTGGTACAAGCGTCTGCACCGAAAGTATGTCTTCTGTCTCACCAATGCAATTTGACACCATATCGAGAACTTCTTTTTCAGTGACTCGTGACAGTGACTATTCTCGTTAGAAAAATCCAGCATTTCTCCGAATGAAAGATTCTGCTACATTTTTCTGCATCGACCTCTCTCGAACCGTGTAACAGTTTAGTTGATGATAACGGCGTTGACCGGTACGAAGCAGAAACGTTAAACGTACTTGAGAATTCTGCCAGTGTTTGATGAATTATAGCGATCTCGCTCTTTAAATCGGCAACTTCCTTGTGTAAATCCGTCTCGCTGTGTTTATCATTCGTTTCGAAGTTTGATTCAGCTGTAGCACTAATAAAGGTTGAGGATGATTGTTTACCATTTGTTTCTAAGTGTGATTCAGCATCAGTAGTAGTGAAGGTTGAGGATGATAAATTGGCAATATCGAGAAGCTTGCGTTTATCTCGGAATACCTCCATGTTGCGAACGTTACACATCATCTCCTCGCACGCATTGCATAGCCAGTGAATATTACTATTATTATTATAGATAATCGCTTCAGATCCAGTGACATACACACATTTCACATGGTAAACATGCGACCCGTCGAACAGAAACCTTTACATTCGATTGTTTCGTCTTCGGGAGCGATTCGAGTAAAGCACTTCTTGCAAATCATTCTTGCTGTTTAATGGCGGAACAAAGCAAGCGAATCGTACAACCGTTGATGATGATTTTTTAATATCGATTTCAGGAACCACTATACAAGATTTCAAATTCGTTTTCATAGACCGGGTACAGAATCACTTAATTAAACTTGTTCAAGCGATTAAACGAGAGGAAAACCTTAATTTCACGAGAAATATTCAACGATATTACAGAACGACGCGGACGAGACAAGTCTTTAGACAGAGTCTGGCAGATTCTTCAACAAGTTGAATTTGATTCTATCTGGGTCCGGGGCTTTATTTTTACATGATAAGAGAGCAAGTGAGAATTCCACCATCGTAAACGGTGTTTCGTTCGCGGTGTTGTGAGGGGACGCGGCGCGGTAGATTTTCTGTGCCGGGGCGGAATCCGGACAAACTTTCTTGGCGAAATCGAATATCCAACGGTTTGAATATTCCACGCTCTCGTTATTACTGTTTCGGTTTCGCATACGTCGGGTCGTGCCCTAAAGAGTGCTCATCGATGTTTCTCTTGTTAACCCGTCGACAAACCAGCGCCAGTAACTGCGTTTCTTAGCTTTCATTAAATTTTTCATTCGCTTTTCTAATATCGCGTACACTCGATAACTAGCAACTAACCCGGTGTTCCGGAAGGCTTTACGCGGCAGCTTTCTCCGCGTACACGTCTGAGCACTCTTTGTCCCACCACGGGTTGGGAGACCGTTTTTGAGTGTTCACTTCGGGTACTCGTTTCGTCTGAGTTCGAATCGCGGTATCGAGAATCGAGTTGGACAAAAACTTATACTCTTGCTCCGGGGAAGTACCTGTGTCGAATCGATAGTTTTAGATGTCTCAGCAGCGTAGTTCTTCCAATCAATGTTTCGTGTGAGGTCATAGGGAACATTGATTGGTGCCGATGGTCTTGAACCAGTGGTGATTGCAATTACAATTGGTAGGTGGTCACTACCGTGGGGATCAGATATTACCTTCCACTTGCAATCTAACCGTAGTGATGTCGAGCATAAAGATATGTCCAGTGCACTTGCTTGCGCTGGTGGTCTAGGAATCCATGTCATTTCCCCTGTGTTGAGAATTGTCATATTGAAGTTGTCACAAAGGTCTTGAATTGTCGAAGATCGATTATCGTCGTACAGACAGCCCCACCCCGTAGCTTGGGAGTAAAAGTCTCCAAGAAGCAGGCGGGGCGAGGGAAGGTGTTCAATCACGTTGGAGAATCTTCGATATCCCGTCATGGCCCTAGGAGGAATGCAAATAGAAGCAATGCAAAGATGTTGTTTGACAAGTGACACTTCAATGCCTGGCGTCGAAGGGAGGTTGATTCGATTGAAGGAGTAGCGCTTTTTGATCCCTAAAAGTACCCCTCCAAAAGAGTCTTCTCGATCCAAGCGGATAATGTTAAAATCGTGGAAGTTGAGGTTTATATTAGAAGTTAGCCATGTTTCACATAGGGAAAATGCATCACAATGATTGTAATTTTGCAAGGGTTTTAATGAATCAATTTTGGGGATAATACTTCTGCAGTTCCACTGTAAAACAGTGATCAGATCGCTGATTCCGTCTAATAAGTTAGCCATCGAAGGATACGATCGCTGTAAGGAGGGGCCATTGTTCAGTCAACTGTTTTAAAAATGTTCTTACTGTTGGTAGAATAGCAACCAGCAAGCTTTTCATAGGATCGGTAATGTTGAAAGCTGTGAATATCCAGTCCACAATGTCAGAAAATTTAAGGAATCCCGTTTTAGGTTGAGTTTCTGACTGTAAAATTGGAGCACTTGGGATTTTTGGTTCCCCGGGGAGTGCTGGGAACTCCTGGTTGTATCTCAATTTCCCAAAACCAGGAGGCATTATATTCGAATTTGTATCAGCACTTCCAGTTGATGAGTTATTTTTATTTTGTACCCTTGTTTGGGGCAACCTAGGACCCTTACGAGAAAGTTCAGGTGAGTTTTGATTAGGTCTTTTCCTAGAGTTTCCAAGCAGAACCAAACAATGCCCCTCGCAAGGGTCGTTAGAGGCGTTATCGTCAGTTGGCAAGAGAGCGAATGGGTTTTCGGAGATAAGTAGAACAGCTCTTTTAAGCATTTCTGCGTAAGAGCGTCTGGAGCAATCTTTGGTGGATCGCTTCAGTTTATCCGCGCGAAGTTTGTACGTTGGGCATGTCAAAAGTGCATGCGGATTCTCCCCACAGTAAACACACTTCTAAGCGGGCCTACTGCAAGTATCATCCGAATGGCGTTCCCCACATTTACCGCACCGTTGCTTGTTGCTACAGTAGCTGGCCGTGTGACCTAGCTGCTTGCAATTGGAACAGTTCATGACCCGCGGTACAAACAGGCGCACAGGTAGACGAGCTCCTCCCACTTCAACGTAGCTCGGAAGTGCAGATCCGGCGAAGGTTACGCGACTGTAATTCCCATCTTCGATGGACTTTGAGTGCAATTGCTTGCACTCCAAAATCTTAACTGATTGAAGGTTAGGGTCCTTAAAGCGGCCAACCCTAGGGGCAGATCACTCTAGGAATGTATAACAAATTTGCATCAACTTAGAAAAAATGCATTTAATTTCCATTTTTGCATTTACTTTGCACTCCTTCGCAGAAAAGATTACTTAACAATCGTCCTACGCTGATCTACTTTGTTCGATGTTTTGTTGAATGTAGGACTGTTTTTTGCAGGGTTTTGACGTCTTACACGCAATGCAAAATACATTACACGCAACGCAAAATGCATTACGAATTTCTATTTTGATGGAAAGAAATGCATTTAATTTCGCTGATTTTTAAAAATGCATCACAAGTGATCTGCCCCTAGGGCCAACCCCATCATTCAGCAGATCATCGACCGTTAGACCCGCATCACTTACCACACCGTCGATCTCCACATCACGAGAAGGGATGTAGACGCGATACTCCAGCGTAAAGAGGTTATTGCTAACGATATTATTGGCCTGTTTCAAGTCAGTAACGACTACGCGCAGTTTATCTGACTGAACCTTTTTAATCTCGGTTACGGCCGAGTAACGTTTTGTCAGCTCCCGTGCAACAGTTATGCTGTTTAACGGTTTATTTTTGGGCCAAAAGTATACCACCCAAAGGCCAGCGGATCCATCCTTGACTCGGGGGGTATCGTGCAGGAAGGTAAAATTAGGTAAACCGTGTTGAAGGTAGTTTCCATTTAACTACGGCAAAAATCATAACTCAACCTTGAGTTTAATTGACTTCAATTTAAGTTGAACTTAGCTAATTTTGAGTATACCCACAAGCTAGACATAGACATATCGACACAGATCTTTCATTAGGGCCTAAGTCGCAATGTACTCAAATGGAGAAAAATCAGTTTCAATATTCGGCGAAGGTTTTCTAAATGTAGTTTTTATTGTAGGTATAAATTACTTTATGACCGTGTTTTTCCGGAAGCATTTTTCGTTAAACCTTATGACAATATAACAAAGAATTTAATTCCTATGTGCTTTTAATGGGTAGAAACTAAAAAAATGCTTACGCCCAATTTGCATCCCAGTCGTGATTTCGCCCTTCAGCAACCACCATTTGCGGAAGGGCTAAACCGTGTACATAATTTTCAGAAGGGCGCGGTAAATGGGCTAAACTGACTCTGTCTTGCTGGGTAGGGCTGGGTAAATGGGCGAGCTTGACAGTATACCTTTTAATAGGGCTCAGCAAATGGGCGCATAGAAACCCAATGTAAAAGAAAGGGTGCGTGAATCTTTTCTTCAAATTTCATGAAAATATCGAAATATTCGAATGTTATTGTGCAACAACTATCGAGTAGACATGATCATAGTAGATATTGCTTATCATTTATATAACAGAATCGCTGTTTATTCTTTTATTTGTGAATAATAACCGTACGCCCGCTTCTGTCTAAAAATGTAAGTTTGGCCTTTATATTCCATATGAGAAGAAGGGCCTAAGTCGAAATCTCGAAGAAAATGCATGTTTCGCCGTTTTGTTTTCTTTAATTATACATCGAACTAAAAACCATTTTAACTAATTTTCACCTCAATCTTGTAGTATTTTTGTTGCATAATGTCGTAATAGCGAAAACGCAGTTTGTTTACATTTGCGATTTAAGCCCTAATGAAAAATCTATGTCGATATAAGCTAGAACAAACTTGCCCGAAAAACCTGTGTAAAGATTTAAATGAAAATACGTTGAAAATCACCATCGCCTACAGGTTTGCATGCGTGAGTCACCATTGTTTGCATACAAGTCCCGTATAGCGATTGCTGGCCGATCGAAGCGCCGACCAGTTGCAAGTTGCTACTTGCTGTTGTCATTTCAAAGCGACAGTTTAATTTCTTACACAAGTTGAAAACTTCACTTGTATGTCAGTTCTCAGTGGTATACCCCAAACAACTCAAAAGTAGCTTACTGCACGGAAGACCTCAACTGAGTCGAATCTCTCGTTTTGTTTTTGACAACACCTAAAACAAGACGTGACAATAGGGGGGACCGTTTTTGTTCCAATTTTACGTCAGAATGGTCCAGTTCCTGATTGGTTGTTTCTGACTTTTTGCACCGTACCGAATGTTACTGCAGGGATAGTGAAATGATGGTTGGCAGTGTTGCTCAAAGAGAATAGGGAAAGAGACGAATAGAGTGAAGCCACAAATACCTTATTAAGCAGACCAATCGTGCAATGTAAATAAACATTACTCATGCCTGAGTTGGAGGAGATAAGTATTGTACATCTATTAAAAATGAAATTTCAATTTTCGTCAGAATTTGGTTCAATCGTGATTGTGAGGTGCATTCTAGAGTATATGTATGAGTAAAAACAAGCTTTAGAATTATTTCATCTCTTTGTTTCGAAATGCGCATCGTTTGATAAACAAATCCAACGATCGATATACGGTTTGTTTTCAAAATATAATAGGAGTCATGTAAAGTGCTGCCTGTGGAAGCGGTTGCCAAAATTCTAGTGTTGAAATCATCATAAAGGGAGTGTTGCCGTTTTGACTGATTTTCACTCTTCGTCTCTTTCACTATTCTCTTTGGTGTTGCTATATTTATAGGAAAAGATTGTCATTACTTTTGACAAATAAAATTATTATCGTTAAAAAAGTAAAAAATGATTAAATTGAACAGAAATTGTGTGGCAAAGTGAAACAAGTATTTATCATGTATTTACCCGATATGTGGTTGATTAACTTTAACAAAAATAAGACAGAAACCACATCATAATCTAAAATTTTTCAGAAAATTGTTTCATCAAACCTTACTTAATACCCATGACATAGAAAAACGGTGCCCTACATCAGTATAGTGGAACAAAGATACAAAATATTGCCGGCATAAAATAAATTAACAAGACTTCTTTTTTATTAATAAAAATAGCAACACAGTTCGGAAGATTTCGGCAGGGTGAAAATGTGCGAAAAGAAGAATGTCGAACGAAAAACAAGTAGCCGATTGTCACATCTTCCCGGTCAGCGTGGCAAGCAGAAAGTTAGCAAAAGTTGAGCAAAGCGAAATTGAAATTGAAAATTTTGCGCGATTTGTGCGAGAATTCTGGCAACAAATTCGCTCAAATGCAACAACCGTTTCTGACAGAAGCGGTTAAACCAGCCGATGCTGCTCACTTTTATCCAGAATCCAGTCAGAAATGTACGGCCAAGATCTCTGCACGCTTCCTACCACATCTTTGTCAGATGTTTTGCTCGATTCGTGCTAAATTCTACGAGACAGGAATTGCCAGGATCTTTGCACAGTTTATGTCGGAGTTATGCCAGACTTTTTCGAAAATTATTACAGACTTCTTGGAAAAACACTTGGCATCCCTGGTCCTAGCTCAACTAACCCGACAGGAGATCTGACAGGGCTTCCAAACCAAGATTTAGAGAAATCTAGCAGAGCGGTCTCTGCCAGAAAATTTGCTCACTGGGTTGTCTTAGGACAACACTAATATACCCGCTCAACGCTGGCTGCTAGACGGCTACCTCCCGGCTGCCAGCAGGCGAAAAATGGCTGGCAGCCATTCTGGTGCATGGCTGCCTCGCGGCTGCCAGACATACACCTCAATCGATACAACCGTTTCTACCAGGATTTCGCCCATCGGTTTTGAGGGAGGCATTGCTGGCAGCCGTCTGCTATACTTCTGTCAGGCAGAATGACTACAACCGCTAGTGAATCGGTTCTTCTTTCTTCTTCTTTTTGCTTAGATTTTAGGATTGTTTGTTTTGTCAGATTTAGCTTTAGCAAACAAAACGCATTTCTGTTGAAACTTTTATTTGCTTGAATTTTCTTATAATATTGTTTTGTTGTTCCTAGAGTACTAGAACCTCTTACTATTCGAAACAATTCCTGTGAGTTTGGAACACCAGTGATATTTTCCTAGTACTAAATTCAAAAAAGAATTTTCTACACGCCGCAGTGTGTTTAGGTATCCTAGTTCAGCAGCAGTTTCGTATAATTGCAGCAAAGAGATGATATCACTTGCGACCCAAACTTGAACACCGACTCACATTCCACAGCTCCGCACAACCTGTTGCATCAAAAACTCTTCCAACGGTCTTTCACCAATAGCCAACCGCACTGCAGATTTGGTCATGCTTGTCGCCAGCTTTAAACTTTTCAGATTCATCTGCGTGAAGCTATTCCAAGGTACCTTTCGGTGCTATTGCTATCCTCCTTATAGAACACAGGATCTTGATCAAAATTAACACAATTCTGTCTTGTGCCGTCGCTGCTGGCTTTGTGCGTCCCTTATGAACTCATACGAACCACCGCACAGTGATCACCTTCCATACATACAAAAGTCGGACAAAACCTCAAAAGTGGCCCGAATTTGATGAAAACTTCACATTAGGGTAATTTTGTGACGCTGAATTCATATTTGATGTTTATGTTTTGTTTTTTAAATCCTCAAAATTTTGGCACTTAGGGTGGTTCGAAAATTCAACATTTACGAATATAAAGTGCACTATTTCCGAAAATTCGTTTTCAAAAAATTAGGTTCGGTGAATTTTTTAGCAGAATACACATTTTTTCAATTGTTGATAATGCTAAGACACATCTATAAATTATATTGCGAACCCTGGGTAGTCAAAGGCTACCATGCGTCTCCTTCAGACGTATCATGAAAAATCACCTTTTTTCATACCTCGGGGCAGAAAGGGGCAAAACAAGATATTCATTTTCGAAAAGTACACTAATTTTCAAATATAATGAATAACAAGCGATCTTTCCGAACCGTTTCAAAAAAAGTACAGCCACTTTGAACATTATAACTTTAAACTATTGCTCGATTTACTATTTGTTTTTCATGTCTGATCGAGAAGGAAGGTCTTGAATCCACTAAATCGTATGGCAGCTATAAGTCCAGCGAATAACCTTTCAAATGAAATCAGTTTGACCCCAATCGGAATCTTAACTAAAAAGATATATTCATTTGAACAACTTAGGTTTGAACAGAGTTTTCCGCAGAATTCATCATCTATCGAAGTTCTGTAAAAAATTGAACTCTCGTCTTCGGGACTTAATATTTTGAGAAGACTCTATTCAACCTGTTAAGAAGCAGAGAAAAATGTTAAATCACGAAAAATCTAAAATAAAATTTTGAGGTTTTGTCCGGCTAGGCGACACTGTGCACCGCTTTCGTATTGGCCATTGCTATCAGCAGTTTTTTCTGCGAAGTTCGACCGTGAGTTACCAGCACACTATCCATGGAAATTTCGCAGCTAAGTTCCCCCAAGCAGGCCGGATTATCGCCCAGTCTTTTCTTGGTGACCGAGCAGCGGCGAAGAACTTTTGTTTGAGCGTCGCATAGAGCGACAGAAACAAGCATTGTTTTTGTGTTATGTGCGATACTTCCGTAGAAATGAATCTCCTTGGCTGTAGCTTGCAGTAACCAGCCCAAATTGTGGCCTTTGTTTAACAAAGAAACCGAGACATTGTTGATGTGAACGGCCATAAACTGGGTGAACTTTATGATCATCTGATGATCTTTTTTCTGACGAAAGTCCAATACTTTGCTCCCATCGACTACGGATTATTGTGAAACAAGTTGGGCTGACGGAATCTGTCGGCAATTAATGAGCTTGTTGGCCCGTATGGTTAGGATGATGACAGGAAGAAGTTTCGTAACTTCTGAAATGAAGAAACTATTGGGAATGCAGATCTCATCAATTTGCTGCAACAAAAAAAATGAGACAAAATTTCATTTCCTTCAAATTGCTACAGTATTGTGATCACTCACCACAGAATTCACTCTTACAACGTCATGCCTCTGGTGCAAAGATGTTGATATCTTTTTATGGCGATTTTCTTTCTTTTTTAATACTCGTCGTTAGACTACGTATATTGTTGTTAAAAAGGCCGCCAAAATATCTTAGCCTGTACTTTCAATACCGGGTGTAAGCGACGGTTCACTCGTGTACAAAACTATAAAATAGTCGCTGCTCAGAGTTTTCTTCTTCAGCATGAAACTGTTAAATTTGTGGTTGTGCCTGGCTCGTTGGGCAAGTGTTTTTAAGATGATGGGTTGCGATGAAGTAGCGTTTTTCTTAGCGCTTATAATCTCTAGCGATTTTATTTCGTGGTTTGTTTGTCTGTTGTTCATCTTTGTATTTCGATAAGAACCTACACATGTAATGCTGTTTTGTTGTCACTATAAGAGTTCATACTCTGATAAGACTTTTTCTGATTGCTGCTATCGAGTGGTGTCCGGCAGCAAGCAAGCTTCGAACTGTCCTCTGACACGTTGGAACTACTCGTTCGATGAAGTGAGATATGAAAAACAACACGAATAATTTCTGGATGTGCTTCTAGCTTTGGTAGCGATGCATTTGAATGATCTTGTTTGCCTTTGTGGGACGACGAATTTGTTAAAGATATTTGATCGTTGTGTTTTAATTATGGCTATGGTAGAGCATTTTAAAGTTCTGGCCAATTTCGTAGCTTTCGTTCGTAATAATAATTCGTATCTAACGTTTTCGGCACTAACAGCTATGCCGCAGAAGCTCAACTGTCGCTTTATTGCCGTTGAACGCTCATATGAGATTATGTTGTAAATCTTTCCAAATCAAGTATTTGAACGTCGATGCATCTGGTCACGGTACATACTTCGCAGCGGTCTTGGTTAATCGCTGTTTCCGCAGATGAGCGTACATATTATGAGCGATATATTCTGTAAATAAGGATAAATAAGGGGATGGAAATTAAAACATTCCAAGGAAAATCACATAGATCGTAAACATACTAGTACTATGCTTACTAGGAAGACGTCGGACTTATCGTATCTGTTTCCCGACCATCTTAATCAGCAAAAACAGAAACTATGACAGTTTTCCAGGTACTGATCGACATCGACGCTAATTTGAATTATTATTGCGCACTTCCCACCAACCTGGACTTCGCACTTTCGAAGTGCGAGTGATCAAACTGCTACTGAAAACTGCGAGCTGTCAAAACACATGTATTTCAAGTGATAGAGATGGAACTTTCATAGACAGACCAGTCGAACTAACCAGTCTATGAGAAGAATTTAATGGAAGAATAGTAAGTGCGCAGTGCTGTTAGAATCCAGTTTTTAGTGCCACAAAGAATACTCATTTATCGACTTCTTCGGTTGTTGCTTGTTATCTCCGACGATGCGTTACTGCATGTAGAAATCATTCAGCACCTATGGGGGACACTGCAGCGTGTTGGGAACCACAAATGAAAAAACTATCCAGCAAGTTTTACACAATGAAATGGGCTGTCAATCGTCCACACTCCATGCATCGAATCGATCAACCTAAGTAGGTATTAGAGCACGATTCAGTTCAGGATTCGTTCGCATAGCGAGACTTCTGCTTTCACTTCTATTGAGATCGTCGATCAAATAAAGTGCACTGAATTCAACGCTGCAATTGCAAGTTTTATAAATTTACGCTGAATGCTTTATTTGGATACTTACCAGTTGTGTTGAAGCATCTCATTTGTGTTAAAGCCGGAAGATATGGAAGGCGGGTGAAATATAAGCTATATCGGGTAGTGCGACTTAATACGATGAAAATAGCAGCACTGATCGTTCTCCAGTATTACGTTTAGATGGTGAAGTTCTGGGGAAATAGTAGACAAGAATGCAACTGTAATAAAAGTTTGTAGCTTGAAGAATAAGGATTCTTCGAAGGACAAACTCGTAATTCCACATTATCGTAGTAAAGTCACTCCCTCCCGAAGTTACCCTTTCACCTTTCAGTTGAGCTGCTGGCTGGACTCATCGTCACTATAAACCACCATTAAAAATCTGTTTTAATCCACCTAGTGGTGCAATTGTGTCTTTCTCATTTCTCCAAACTATGATTCCATGGCTGGTTATGCTTAATATAATTGTGGAAATATCTATTCCTTTCTTAGTACACCTTGCACCATCCGCGAACTTGATAAGCTACGTGTCGACACTGATACACTTGAATCAAAAATTGTACTTAATTAGCATTAGTTCAATGTTATTTTCTTGCAAACTTGTTTGAACATGCTGTTCCTGTGTGAATGGGACAAAAAACCCACAATCACTACACCCCAACTTATTTTGGGGTCTGGGTCAATTGGCATAACGGACATTTGGCATAAGTTATTTTGCGTAATTTTTAAAATTGATTACACTGAAGCAGAACGGACATTTAGAATAATTTATTTTATCTTCAGGATAACGGTCATTTGGCATAATTTCTAATTTTGCGTAAAGTTAGTGTTATTTGGCATAACGGACATTTGGCATAACAATTAATTTACCAATTAATAGATAACATTTACGTCTAATGTGGCTACGCCACAGCGCTTCACGTCGCGTGCTCTTCGACTAAAAACTAATTTATAGCCCCTATGTTTGAGTAATCCAGGCAAACGAGTTTTTCCCAATTTACTTGCAAGGGTTATTTGCTATACAGATTTAAAGAACTACTCCTGTTTAAATGAAAAATCCACCCTTATGTTTGAGTAAACCGGGCAAACAAGTGGATCAACAGTTTCCTTGTAAACTTATTTAGCATACAGATCCAAATAACTGTTTATGTTTGAAATAAGCAATCAACCCCTAAATGTGAGTAAAGCGGAGAAACGAGTGGATTTACAGTTTGCTTGTGAACTTATTCGGCATACAGATTCAAAGAGCTGCTCATGTTTGAAAGAAGGAATCAACCGCTAAGTTTGAGTAAACCAGGCAAACGATTAGGTCACTTGTTTACTTGCGAGAGCTATTTGGTATATAGATTTCGATGAAGGCTCTTATTTGATAAAAAAAACAATCCTTATTTTTGTGAAAACCGGGCAACCGAGTGGATTACCAGTTTGCTTGCGGGAGCTATTTGGTATACAGATTCAAAGAACTGCTCATGTTTGAAAGAAGGAATCCACTCCTAAGTTTGAGTAAACCGTGCAAACGAGTAGCTCACCAGACTTTTTGCGAGGGCTATTTGGTATACAAATTCAAAGAACTGCTCATGTTTGAAAGAAGGAATCAACTCTTATGTTTCTAACAAGCGGCTACTGATGTTAATGCCGCGAACGAATGTTGTTCCAAAGACAACGGAGCTTGTGGTGTGGACTTTTGCTCTCAACTGGCAGCAACTGGGAAATCAGAGCAATCCCAATCAATACCCAGAGTCGGCGACGGAAACGATGCGGAATGCATCGATGATAATGACGAAAGTAGGCTAAATACTGTTTTCTGGGCATGAAACTCCTTTTGAGATTTAGCTGGCGGTGCACCGCGGTGATTTAAACGATGGAGACGGTGGTAATGATGATGAAGCCGCTAATAGTTTTCTTATTCCACGTGGTTTCCGAACTCGCAATGACGGTATTGATATAGAGCATGATGAAGACGGGCGCATGGTGATGTTTGATTTTTAATGGCACTGATATGAGCAACACGGTGCGATATGCAATTCTTCGTTTGTAAAACATTTTGTGAACTGACCAAAGCAACGAAAGCTGAGAGAATGGCTATAGAAGCATGCTTGCTTGTTAGATACTAGTATTATTATTCTTTTTTCTTTTGTTGGAATCGAAACAATAGTAAATGATCTTTTAAGCAGCATGAATTTGATTTTATTTTATGTTGTGAATGCGGTATTCGGGTTAATGACATTCGGGCAAGTGGTCTATTCGGGTTTATGGCATTCGGGTAAATGGTCTATTCTAGTTAATGACATTCACGTAAATGCGTCATTTCGGGTGAATAGCATTCGGGCGAACGTCATTCGGGTAAATAACTTTCGGGCGATTGAGATCGGATTATTGAAATTTCTCCATTAACAACCCAAGTAACCACGACACTTCAAATGGTGCAAAGTTAACAGTCTTAAATGAGTCGTGCGTGGAATGCGATAAAATGCTTCATTGCTGTAAATGCAACACCAATGCTTTTATAAAGTGGAAAAGGGCGATTAAGCGACTGATGTAAGAGCTGTCAAAAAAGCATTTATTTTACATTAGTAACGCTCTTATAAAGCTTTAGTCTGCTAAAAGCATTACTAGATGCTGCAATAATGTTTGTTTTGTTTTGACAGATCGATGTTATATAACACAATATAAAGCTGATATAATGTCAAAGTGAAAATGGTTAAAAAATAGAAAAATGAACGTTTTTCCCATTTTCCACTTCTTCTTATTCGTCAGATACAACATTAACATCACACCACAAAATTTCAATTCCTTCAGATTTTTTAAATAATTTTTATCGGATCCGAACCATGATCATCTGACACCAGCTTCATACGAGGTAGGCCGTTAGCACTCTTATCTGTGGAGGATAGTTGCCGACGGAATGATATTTGCAATATATGAATAACGTTTTACATTATATAGCCTTTGTTAATGCGATGACACGTCGGTATAGAAGGAGAGGTGCAAACATTTGTCATTTTTTGAGTAGATTAGTATTTATCGTGTGGCTCTCGGGTCGCGAAATATAAACATCAACAAACGAAGCAGAGATCAGTCTTTAGTATAGTGGTTTCTCTATGATACGCTTCATCTGAGTTGGAAATTATAGGAATGCATACTCGTGTTGTTTAATTTCATGTATTCCTCAACGGAAATTGGATTAGTCAAAAGCTATAGGCGGTGCAGTGCTCCGATATTTTTGTCCCATTCGTAGAAAATTGTCCGTTTCCCACACTACTCTCCATGTTGTTTCAGGTTGATATTTTTTGATTAGAACATTTTCTTCATAAACGTGAAATTATTTTAATGTTTCATAACTTTTAGTTCGAGCATTATATGCTTTTCAAGTGTAGCGCAGTAGAGCGTCAAAGCATTTGTAAATGCAATGCGATCAAACACTAAAACTTTGCTCTAAAGGTGTGTATAATGCCTATTACATTGCTCATAAGAGGCAATGTCTTGAAACATTTGGGATGTTGTGTTATGGTAGCACTGCTTTAAGAAAGTAGTTTTAGAGCAAATGAACATTATCGATATTAAAATAATGCTTCAATATAATGTATGTGGTTATTTGGGTTGTCAAACTTGTTGATGGAGAAGTTTGACAAACGTGCTTTGCTCATTCAGGATAGCAAAATACGCCGTACGCGAAACTGATTTGTTTTGACAGAATTTGTTGTCAAAACGAAAAAAGTTAAGGTTTGAAATTCGGCTGATTGATTAATTGTTTTATTTTATTCGCCACGTTAAAAAAATCGGCGCTATTTTGATATTGTTGGTATTTGTCTTTCCAGGAAAATCATACCTCAAATAAATCGGAAAGGTACAAACTATTTGAATTCAATTGTTTGAAACATGCTGAAATGTGAGCAAATGCCATTTCTTTTGAATCCTTTCCGATAGTTCACCAAGAATCAGCTGCTCTTGAAAAGCATACAGCAGTTGAGTACACTGCCAGTCTTGCGTGGTATTATTGTCGAATGTATCTAGTTGAATTCTACATCCTGGTCGGACCGTAGCCTGTGTTGACTATTGTTATTTTATCATAAAGTACTGAATGAGCTCATGGAAGTCGAGATGACGAAGAGTCTGTCGATAGCGGTTCCATCGAATCCATCAAACGGAACCTGCGTCTGGCGCTGGATATTTACGCTACTAATGTTGGTGCGCCAAATACTACCCAATTAACGCGTACACTATCCTCACCACTTGCCAAAAACATACTCAAGAAAAATTGCTCAAGTTGCCCGGTGTTGTGCTTGGTAGCTGTTCGTGTATGCACGCTAATTGTATATTCACGGAGTTACCCTGCCCGTTTACTCATTTTTGGGAACACTGCGAATATTTGCCACAGGGGATTTGTCGGAGTATCCACTGAACCGATCGACAGCATCGAGCAACATAATTCCGCCATCAATCCCTGGGAACTATAAAAGGCCGTTTTGAATGTCATCGCGCCCTTCTTTTACACCAAGGGATAGGCATCGAAGAAACGTCAAGATTCTGAAGAAAGCAGTGAAATGAAATATTTAAGTTTAGTTAAAAGATAGAAGAAGTTATTATAGAATTAAATATGGATGAAGTTAAAAGTGAAAGTTTAAATACAGAAGAGAAGTTAAGTTAAAGAGTGTTACTTACCTGCTTCATAAAGAAACCGTCGAACCTGTAACGAAAAGGGTTCTACTTACCTGCGATCACCTAAAACAGCTTGCCTGCAGTTACCGCTTCCAACCGTTAGTACTGAGCTATCCAACACTGGTCCTTCGAGCCGGAAGAACGACGGACTCCGTTCATCTTTCAAACGCCATCTTGCTTCGGTAAGGCTCCGGAACGGTTTGTTGCAAGGAATCCAGCCTTCTTTATCTCAATCGAGACGCGACGCCGCCATTGCTGCAATTTTAAATTACAAGGCATTGAATTGCCTGTAATTAGTATTCCTCTTAATTCACCCGCCTCGTTTGAGCTACGCGGTCTTTCGTTTTGCTGTTCCAGATCATCATGTCAAATGAACGTCGCATCAAATCCTTGAAGCTGCGACTGCGCAGTATCATGACGTCGTTCAACCTCATCAAAACCTTTGTCGACGACTACGACGAAGAGAACCACGCTCTTGAGGTGCCCGTTCGCCTAGAAAACCTCATCGCGCTGTGGACCGACTTCAACAAGATGCAATGTGAGCTCGAGTCGCTGGATGAAGCTTCCATAGAACAGTAGCTGAAGCAAAGAACGGACATCGAATCACACTACTATCGAGTGAAAGGATTCTTGCTCTCCGTTAATAAAATGCCATCCACACCGTGCGCACCGTCGTCAAGTTTATCAAACGCTCTGATCCCTTCGTCGACATCGCACTTGCGATTGCCGGACGTTGAACTTCCCATGTTCAGTGGAAACCTAGAAAGCAGGCTCAACTTTCACGATCTATACCTTTCGCTAGTCCACTCGTCTCAAGATCTGTCGAATATTCAGAAATTCTATTACCTCCGATCGTCTCTTTCTGGTGATGCTCTTAAGTTGATCCAGACCATACCACTTAGTGCCAATAATTATCCCGTTGCCTGGAATCTGCTGGTGGAGCATTTTCAGAACCCTGCTAGACTGAAACAATCGTATGTAGATGCTCCGTTCTAGTTCCCGTCAATTAAGCGCGAATCGGCGGTCGAGCTGCACTCGTTGGTAGAAAAGTTCGAGGCAAACGTGAAGATTCTACAGCAACTGGGGGAGAAGACGGAGTTTTGGGACATTCTATTGGTTCGCATGCTTAGCACACGCCTCGACCACACAACCAGGAGAGATTGGGAAGAGCACTCGTCCACTCTTGATGCGGTTTCGTTTCGCGATTTGACTGCTTTTATTCAGAGGAGAGTAACAGTGCTTCAAAATATGTATGGTAAATTGTCTGAGGTCCCACCACCCGCGGTAATCAAGAAGCAGCTTAACTAACGTCCACTCGCTAGCCATTGGGCTAGTCAGTTCAGCGCCAGGAAGTTCATCATTTGTTCCGATCAGCATCCCCTATATCTATGTACAGCGTTTTCAAAATTGAGTGCCGAAGAAAAGGAGAAAGAAGCTCGTCGGCATCAGCTATGCCGGAATTGCCTGCGCAAGGGTACCATGTGCAGGGATTGTCCATCTACCAGTACCTGCCGAAAGTGTAGAGGCCGACATCATACACAACTATGTACCAACGATACACCAAATTGCCCGAAGATATATGATCCTCCCAGTTCGAAATCGTCAAATAAGCCACCTACCGTATCTGTATCAGCCAGCGAGATGAAACCCAAAAGTTACGCTTCTGCTGGACGAACGAGTGTGCTACTAGCCACTGCAGCAGTCATTGTAATTGATGACGCCGGAACACATCACGTGGCTAGAGCTCTGCTTGACTCAGGTAGCGAGTGCTGCTTTGCTACTGAATCGTTTGCTCAACTTATCAAAGCGCAGCGCAAGAAAATTTCCGCTCCGTTTGCTGGCATCGGCCATTCTGCAACGCAAGCACGGTACATGTTTTCATCAACAGTGCGATCCAGACTCAGCGATTACTCCACCACTGCCGATTTTCTTGTGCTACCCAAGGTCACCGTTGATCTACTTTCCACGTCAGTAGATATTTCGCATTGGAAAATCCCATCTGGCGTGCACCTAGCCGATCCTTCTTTCTGTACAACAAATCCAATCGATCTTATTCTCGGTGCAGAATTATTCTTCGACTTAGTCAGAGTTTCCGGTCGGATTACACTCGGAGACAACCTACCTGTTTTAGTAAATTCTGTCTTTGGTTGGGTAGTGTCGGGTAGGGCCAATTGCTGCTCGACATTAACTCCAATAACCGCTAACGTTGCTTCAGTCACCGATTTGCACCAGCTCATGGAAAATTTTTGGGTTATCGAAGAAGGAGATTCCTCCCCCTGCTACTCGGTGGAAGAATCCACCTGTGAAGACTACTTCCGACGGACAGTTACTCGCTCACCAGAAGGACAATACATCGTTCGCTTACCATTCAAGAAGGCTGCACTCGCTATCCTAGGCGACAACCGTCGCACCGCTGTTCATCGCTTCCGACTGCTCGAAGCTCGCTTGCATCGAGCTCGCAACCTGGCTCAACAATACTGTAGCTTCATGAAAGAATGTCATGACCAAGGACACATGCAACGCTTAGCACACTTCGAAGATTCCACCACTCCACTGTATCATCTTCCTCACCACGCAGTCATTCGTGAAGAAAGTACGACGACCAAAGTGCGAGTCGTTTTCGATGCCTCATGTAAAACCAGCAGTGGAAAATCCTTAAACGACGCCCTTTTAGTTGGTCCAATTGTCCAGGACGATTAGAGGTCGATCATCATGCGGTCCCGAATTCATCGCGTAATGCTGATTGCCGATATTAAACAGATATATCGCCAAATGATGAACGAGACACCTCTGTACAGCGCATTGTTTGGAGAGCCTCCCCGGACGACTCATTGGACACGTTTGAATTGAAGACCGTCACTTACGACACCGCATCAGCGCCATATCTTGCATCTAGGGTGCTGCGACAACTTGCCGACGATGAACAAGATTCTACGTAGACGACCTCATTTCTGGCAGAAGCACCGTAGCTGAAACCATCAAATTGCGCAATCAGTTGGACTCACTGTTAGCTAAGGGCGGTTTTGAGCTGCGTAAATGGGCCTCTAATTAACCAACTGTGTTGGAGGATATTCCCGAAGAAAATCGAGCCCTGCAGCAATCGGTAGACTTGGATCGAGACCAATGTCTTAAAACTCTCGGTCTTCATTGGGAACCTTCTACCGATGTTTTAAGGTACAAGATAAAAATTCCTCTACCCGAAACGAACACATCACTTACCAAACGTATGGCGCTATCATACATCGCACAACTATTCGACCCGCTCGGTTTAGTAGGACCCGTCGTAACAACTGCTAAACTATTTATGCAGATGTTGTGGACCTTGAAGAATCGCGATGGAACCATCTGGAGTTGGGACGAAGAGCTACCAGTAGCAATCCAAGAACGTTGGTACAATTATCACACACAACTACCACTGTTGAATCAGCTCAGGATTGAACGATTTGCTATGTGCCTAAATCCATCAACAGTGCAACTGCATTTCTTTTCGGACGCATCGGAACAAGCATATGGTGCTTGTGCATACTTACGATCGGAGGACTCAAACGGGAATGTCAAAGTAGCTCTCTTGACTGCCAAATCCAAAGTAGCTCCACAGACAAACAGACGTAACAGCTAGAATAAAATCCTAAAAAAATCATCGCCCACGGTATACTAGCGACATCTGTTGTACATGTTGCACAAAATGTGATTCTGGCAACCATGGCAAAAAAATGTTTTTCGACCGAAGTTCTGGCATTACTTCCCCACCGCTTGTCAAATGCAGGATGAGAAAATGGAAGGTGGGGATTTTTGCAGTTGTCAAATTTGAAGGGAGAAACAGAAAAATCTATAGCGGCCCTTACACGTTCAATATTTTTGTCAATACTAGAGAGTATTGACAAAAGTATTGTACGTGTAATGGAAAAAAATTTACTGACGATGTGGATTTCAAACGGGACTGAAATATTGTAACAATATCGTCAATACTGGTATTGACAAAAATATTGAACGTGTAAGGGCCGCTTATGACGTCACATACTGCGATTTTCGATGGGATAGTGTTTGCAATTGACCAATTTAAAAAATGCTGAGCAAATACTGCATTTTTAGAAAGCATGACAATCATTTATTTTTCTATATTTGGGAAATTAAGCAACGGTAACAATGTTTTTTTGTGTGAGGAAGTCAATTATTTGGGTTGTGACGTCACACCTTTTTGACGTTCATTTACTAATACACTCAACAATTAGAAACACTCCCACCCTTTCTTTGTCGTCCTGATGTGTCAAAGGCATTTAGTTTTGTTTTGAAATTTGCAATAACTGTAGAATAATTGTTTAATAAATTTATTTGATTTAAACTAAAACTTAGTGGTTCTAATTTCGGTGGTTTTTGTTTGTAGTTGGCAAATTCATTCGCACAGCCTTTCTGTTCCTGCGCATCACGTTTGATTTTAATCCGATTGTTTTTTGGGAAGTTTTGGATTTAGCCAGCTTCAAGCTGTATTTATTTTTCCGCAGGAAGCAATTAATGAGTGTGTTTAATATTTTGTCCACAATCCGATTGAAGCAGTTTTGACGTAGGACTTACGTCTTTCTTTACTATACTGGGTGTCATTTCAAAATTTTCAAAACGGATGCGTTACGTACACTTTGAACCTTAATAACTTTTCTCCTACTAAAGGAATTACTAATATTGTTTCATAAATCGAAAGGAAAACGTTCAACGCTTGCTATTGATACCTTGTTTGCTATGTAAAACTTGTTTAAAAAGTTCAAAAACTACTTTTAATGCGAATCAACATTAATGCTAGAACCTATAAATATGGGTGTCACAGTTTTTCTTAAAGCCAGACGTGTCTAAGCCACAGAGCAGAACACACGTACGTGTGCTGCTCAACGAGAAGCTGCATTTGGACTATCAACCAAATCATAGCTACTGCCTTATTGCTGCCAACCAAGAACTGTCGTCGCCCTGCGTGAAATTCATCGCTCTCAGAAGTGGACAGAGTTACTAATTCACAAGCTGCTCTTCCAGTGCCTGGTCCGTGAGATTGCACAGCATTTCAAAACCGATCTACTCTTCCGGAGCTCGGCCGTAATGGCCCTCTAAGAAGCCAGCGAGGCCTGCCTGGTTAGTTTGTTAGAAGATACCAATCTGTGCGCTATCCATACCAAGCGAATAATCATCATGCCGAGCGGGAAACGGCGAAATAATATTCACAACAAACGGTTCTAATTAGGACCATAAAATCGTTCTCAGAAGAATTACAATTGAAATTTCCATTTCGTGCTTTGGAAAATAACTTCCCTCTTATCGGGTTAGTTATTTTCTATAATAATATCCGAAAAATGTACGATAAAACTAATAAACTGACCAATTGGACGGAAGCAAGAAAATACCTACAAAAATTTGAGTCAGAAAAGTGACATTGACGGAAAAACGCTTCGATCGTTTCTAAGTGTTTGGCAGCTGAAGTTGCCGATTTGTTTTCCAACGTCAATTATTTGCGCTGTGTTGTACGGAACAAACAGATTTTTGCGCGATTCGTTGGGAAATAATCAAAACAATTGTGTAGTAGATTCCGTAGATTTTACCGTAAATTTTGATAGATTTTGTAAAAGCATTAATTAGCCTGCTTTGATTGGTGGTTTTTGATAATCTTTCAAGAACATTAGTAAATGTGGCAACCCTGCTACTAAGCGAAAGCTACACCAAAAAGAATGATGAAAATATTTCCATTTGTCGCACAAAAGGATGGACTTCCATCTGCACTAAGAAGTTTATAAAAGAGATCGCATTGCGATATACAATGCTCATTCGATGTGAGCTGCGAAAGGGGAATGTTCGTGTATGTACGCAGCAGAAGCGAGTTCGGGCAAGGTTCGAATCGTTAGAAAGGATTCTCGTCTGGTATCACCAAAATAGTTATCTGCAAACCGTTCTTTTTAGGATGAAGACATAATGGAGAAAGAATTGAATTAGAAAGATCCATTTAACAACTTGCATTGAGTTTGCGCCTGTCAAGTCTGCTGTACTTTATCAGTGACACATATAAACCAATGTTTATCGAATTAATCTACAAACTACTAAGCGAAAGCCACACCAAAAAGAATGATGAAAATATTTCCATTTGTCGCACAAAAGGATGGACTTCCATCTGCACTGAGAAGTTTATAAAAGAGATCGCATTGCGATATACAATGCTCATTCGATGTGAGCTGCGAAAGGGGAATGTTCGTGTATGTACGCAGCAGAAGCGAATTCGGGCAAGGTTCGAATCGTTAGAAAGGATTCTCGTCTGGTATCATCAAAAATAGTTATCTGCAAACCGTTCTTTTTAGGATGAAAACATAATGGAGAAAGAATTGAATTAGAAAGATCCATTTAACAACTTGCATTGAGTTTGCGCCTGTCAAGTCTGCTGTACTTTATCAGTGACACATATAAACCAATGTTTATCGAATTAATCTACAAACTACTAAGCGAAAGCCACACCAAAAAGAATGATGAAAATATTTCCATTTGTCGCACAAAAGGATGGACTTCCATCTGCACTAAGAAGTTTATAAAAGAGATCGCATTGCGATATACAATGCTCATTCGATGTGAGCTGCGAAAGGGGTTCATGTATATACGCAGCAGAAGCGAATTCGGGGGCAAGGTTCGAATCGTTAGAAAGGATTCTCGTCTGGTATCACCAAAAATAGTTATCTGCAAACCGTTCTTATTAGGATGAAAACATAATGGAGAAAGAATTGAATTAGAAAGTTCCATTTAATAACTTGGATTGAGTTTGCGCCTGTCAATTCTTCTGTACATGTACCAGTGATTCATATAAGCAAATGTTTATCAAATTAATCTACAAACCCGAAGGTTTTTGCAAGTCCTAGAAAATCAGTGAATGTGGCAATCTCATTCGACATGAAATTTCCGTAAACATTCATTCAAAAAGTGCATTGGTTCAAATTATCCATGAATGTCATATGATATGCCCAAGTTTAGTCCTACGTCAACACCGCGGTTATGTCCCGGACATTACCAACTCCTAGTTTTTACAACAAAAGGCATCGAACTCGTTATATTGGACATACTGTTTTAGCCGTTCCTTTACGTTTTGCCGGTTTTGGTATAGGAAGTGCTCAAATTTTTGCTTGTATGCAGTGAATGCCAACAGACCAATTTCGAATAATGTTGTACTGGGATAGTTCAATGCACTTTTCATCTTGCAAAATTTAAATAATTCAGTGTTCAATTCAGTGGTGTCTCGAGTAACAACAAGGTTCCTTCGGCATTTTTTATGAATTAGTTTCATTGCTGCAGCGCCCGTAATGTAGGCCAATCCGTTCAAGTCTTTCGAGGAATAATTCTTGGATAGATCAAGATTGAGTGGTGTGAACTTATAAACGAATGCATTGGAATGCTGTTTTTCGTGTAAATTATCTCGGAATTCAACATCATTTTCATCGACCAATAGTTCAGCACAATCTTGTTCACAGTTTGTACCTTCCGGTAATTTTTCGTTTGCCGAAATTGCGGCATATTTAAATGCAGCTCCAAACTGATATGCGTTTGGAGTGTCGTTCCGGCCACATCGTCGTCTGATTTCCGAGAAAAGGTTTTCAATGCAATCCTGTGACGTATAATTGGTTTTTAAATATACGTATCCAAATTCTGAAAGCGTTGGCCAAAGACAACGCAAAGCGTTGATGTTAAAGCTTAGTATGCACCTCTTGCGAAATGAGCTCGCGAAATATTTTTCCTTCTTCCGTGCGGAATTTCGACATTTGCTCGCGAAAACTTGACAGACTAGTTTCTGCACATTTGCAGTTAGATGTCGCTTTTCACAAGTGAAAAGTGCTATCAGCTGTTGTTTGTTTATCATTATTGATTAAAAAAGAAAACATAGTATTTTAAATAAATTTTATTAATTTCTGTTTCGAACAACTAGTGAGGGGTTGAAAATACTGTTGCTGGTTTCTAGAATCTACTATCTTATTAACAAAAATGAATGTTCTGGACGGCTGTCGGCCTCCACCAGTTATCAACAGCCTCCAAGTGATCCAAAGGCCGAAAGCACAGTGTTTGAGATTTGCTCTGCTAAAATTGAAAAGTGCTAATCAGAATCAGACCTTACCTATGATCATGTTATAGTGAAGTAAGAAAGTTCTGGACTGGGGAGGCACTAGCGAATGATGTTATAATCAGTTTACCAGTTTGATGCTTGCTGATGAATGTGATGACTGAAGAATATTCATTCAAACACTACGAATGATTTAGTTAAAGTGTAAGTACTTAGAATGCACAGCATTATTCAATGATATTCAAATATTTATTTTCAAGATGTCATAAAATGCAGTTTAAAACTGAAACGAATATATATTTTTGTCTTCTCGTTAACAGACTTTCGGCTGACGTACACTTTTTATTAGAAATCATGTCAATCTATATCCGATACCAAAACAAATCACATACACGAATATAACGTTAATTGTATAAACGTCAATTGTCATGCTATGTATAGTCGATTGGTATGCAGAAGGAACTTTCATCTTATGGAGCTTCTCAGAGGCCAAATAAAATCTTTGGAGAACGTTTCAAACAGACAACTTGAAAAAGCATGAGCTGTACAGGGAAAATGGTGGGATTCGCGAGGTTCGCTATTGTACTGAATGACGTCCGAGATATGGATTGAAATGTTTATTTCCAACCGACGCAATTTTGGATATCCAAGAGGTACATGGAGAATGCATCGAAACGAGCAGTTGTACTTCTGTGCGATACATAAAAAACATATATAGTTATAGAAAAAAGAGCTAACCAGTAAAACATTCACAAACATATACAACTATTTCCACCCGTACAAAGTATTCTATCAAACAATGTAGCTGAGTGATCGCCCATCCGCTTATTTACTAAATGGATAAAGACGATTCACCGATGCAGAGTGTCAAAATTAGTTGTACGAATTTCCTTTGAATAACACAACACCCACGAAATCGAAAATTTTAACGTATAGAACGTGAAAATATGAGAAATGCATTCGGAATATTATGTGATATGATATTCCGTTCTTCTGTATCCAATATATCGTATATAATTGAACGAGAGAGCGCACTATGCAAATATATTTTGCGTGCGCCATGCATTGGGCAGAATTTTCTGCTGGCAACATGAGTTGTAGCAACTGTTTGGTGATACACTGAAAGATTTTCAGCGATAGAATTTTTTCAAATCAGGAACCACCAAGCTGATATGAATCAACTCAAGTTTGTTATCCGTTGTCGAGTAATTAGGAATATATAATGGATTGGATAAAGATATTTGTTTAGCGATATAATTGGATCCCCGGATTACACTTGAAGCGAAATTTTAAGCTCCGCTGCTCTGTCATTTAGTCCGTATAGGCCAGCGATTCTCACCCTAGGGAGCCGTGAAGTAGTTACTGGGAGTGCGTAAAAATATTTATATATTGGAATAGCCATTGTTTCGTAATAGATTGAAAATAATATATTGATAGCATAGTAGCTCGATGTTAAACAGTGGATGTCCCAGGATGATTTCGGAGGGGGTCCGTGGTATGAAATAGGTTGAGAACCGCTGACATAGGCGATTAGGCTATATTTGTTCGAAAAAAACTATCCTTCGTAATGCAATTTTCCGTTGAGAAAAAACGAATGTTTGACTGGGTGCGCGACGTTTGGCATAAAGAAGTTAGTCGTACATACGTTAGGCATAATAGACGATAGGCATAATTAAAAAAAATACAAAGGTAACGTTTTCTTTATTATAGAAATATGAAGCTTACCCTCGTTTCTTTGGGTTAGATAAAAATTACGCTTCGAATAATTTTAACGAGACTGCAAAATAAAAAATACCTTGCGAGATACTTTTTCGCTTATCTATACTTGAGTTTTTTTATTTTTTCCGTGAATGAGCTGGATGCTTTTTTCAATTAAGTGAATAGTTTTGGTTCAAGCACATTTAAAACCTATTAGATGTATTACCAATACAATTGCACCCAAATTTAAAAAAAAAAATGCAAAATAATGATCTAACTAATTTAAGCTTTGAAACTATGGAAACTAGCAATGTTATGGACAGCTTTCGCATTAGGCCACGGATTGCACCATGTATGTATGTACTAACTAATCTAATACTACATACACACTACGAGTTAAAACGTGTTTTAACGCTATGTTGATGACAGATTTTTTGTTGCTAATTATTAAAACGTGTTTTAATTTTGTGTTGTGTACATAGTATAAGTTAACCCATTATAACCCAGCTATGTTAAGACTTTTGGTTATTTATACCATACGTCGTGAGCCATATTATGCCAAATAAGTTTGGCAAAAACAAAACCACTTTGGAACGTTTTGTTGCGAAAAAAACCAACGTATGAAATTTCCTTGCTTGCTGTCCAATCTTTGTGGTATATCTGACCTGCTCAGATCTGCTGCAAATATCGTTACTTGTTCAGGAGAACCGATCCGAAGGTGTCGACCATAAGGATTTACATCTCTTCACAACCACGTTCGCCGGGTTACTTTCTTGGCGCTACTCGTTCCTATTTATTTGCTAGCTGGTGCTGAGAGCTTCTCGGCGGCGGTATTTCACCCGATACCGATGCACATTTTCGCGATCCATTACCTGCCACTCTGACGGAGTGATCATCGCCGGTGAAATTTCTCCAGATAACGATATCCCGATTTTCTCCAACTTCGGGTTTTTCCTCCTTAGCTGCCGTTGCTAGCCCGTTGATCGACATCTGCGGTGTAACTGGTCTACTCACAAATGTTGCTAATATCAAAACTTGTCGAAACGTGAACCGATCCTTCAGAGAAGCCGTTCAACTTGACATACATTCCTTTCCAGCCACCTTCGTAAGGTTTCTTCGCTGGTTTCTTCATCGACTTGTTTCCAGAGTGACTGAAACCAAATGACATTTTATGTGTCCAAAAGCGGTTTACAGTATATGTTTTCGTGAACAGGAAGATAATAAATTTTTAAAAGTAATTCAAAACCCTCATAGGAGGAGTTTGAGCCTTCAAAACCCTCGCTTTGCCCGCAGGCCTTGTAGTGCCATGGCTTTGCTTATCTACTGTGCAGTTTTCAGTCGTCTTATAACATGAGAGCAGTAACCCAGAGGATCGATTCTTCAGCCCGCTGGATGGGACACGCCCTCTAAGCTGCTTTTATCCAAAGAAAGATAATAGATTGTTATAAACTTTCTAGTGGACCTGACCCACATTTCAGCCGTATGTAACAATTGAATGGCTGGCGTCCAAAAGTGGCTAACTCACATTTTGGAAAATGGAAAAAACTTCCGCATTTCCAATTTAACATTGGTTTTATTGTAAAAATAAATTATTTTATTTTCAGTCCATTGACTCATGTTGCCTAGAAAAAATAAGATCATTACATGAACTACTTATCAATTCACAAGCATTTTCGTAATTCCGGAGTAGGTGTTCGTGGATCGTCGCGAAGGGCTCGAACGTTTGTATATTGACGTTTTTGTTGCTTGTGCTAGCGTGTATGTGACTTCACGTGTATACATTATTTTTTATAAGCGTGTGGTCATTCGCATGTTCGCGTGTTCTTGAATGATCGCGCGCGGACCGTGAATATACTTAATTTTTAGTGTATGGCTCAGATGATAAAAGTGAGTTCTCCCATTTGACAAGAGTTCCAGGTCATGTCGCCATGATATGTGTCGTCTATTTTTTTCTATTGGTTCAACTCAAGGCATGGAAAATGGGAATGGGCTGTTAGGATCGAATGTAGAGACTTCCGGACGTGACCGATTCCTGATTGCGCGAGCGGTGAGTTGATACTTGAGACCGTGCTAGTAAATTTATATATGCTAAAACGTTCACTTAATTACCGGGGTGTTCTAATGTTGGCGAGGTCGCGGGCGTTTGTATTTGTGACCAGGTTTATGTTATTTCGAAGTCCACATTTGTACGTTTGGAATGAGAAAGATTATGAGTGTATACGAGAGAATAATCAATTTATTGTGTTAGTGAGTTAGTAATTTAATATATAGCAATAAAAGAAAAAATAACATATCGAATAAAGAAAAAAAGGAAATAAATTAAGTAGAAGCAAAATTAATCGATATTATTTTTGGTACACAAGAAGTGGAAAAGCAATCTACTAGAATTACCAAAAACAGACTAATGAAGTAGAGGAAAAGAACAGATGTAACATGCAATCACACTACTTTAAATCGTCTAAATGCCAGAAAATGATACTTATTTACCATTAACGACAATTGCATTCCGTAGAAGTTTTCCATGCTATGCTGGCCAGGAATGGATGATTCACGTGCGTTGGTAAATTAATCGTAGCTTAATTTATCCAATCCGATCTTCCCGAATGAATCGAATCGAATGCTCGAATTGAACATCGGCAAAAAGTGACCAACAGATCCCAAGAAGAATTACCCACTATTCTATCATATACGGCGTATCCATTCTGTATCCATTCCCTTACCCAGCTGTCACAAGTACGATAGACGATACGATACAGATAGACAAACAACTAGCACTTAACAATTGTACACTAGTAGTAAAAATACAATTATTACAACACAACACAACTAATAGGGCTCAATATATATATATATATATATATATATATATATATATATATATATATATATATATATATATATATATATATATATATATATATATATATATATATATATATATATATATATATATATATATATATATATATATATATATATATATATATATATATATATATATATATATATATATATATATATATATATATATATATATATATATATATATATATATATATATATATATATATATATATATATATTTTAATGCGCCTATGCACGTTGGCGAAGCCGACCGATAAACCGGCACACAATGACTTCCGCTGCGAGCCGTGCACATAAACACTACCATTAAGCTGTTGAAAATCAATCCACAGTGACCTGCCAATCGGTCACGCCAGTGTGCACCGTTGGCTGACCGTTAGTTTGGGCTGGTGCGGAGTATGAAAAAACACAAAACAAAAAAGGACCCATAAGCCCTTTCGGTCTCCTCGATTCACCACTATCAAGGCGTAATGCAATAATCATTTTAAAGCAGTTGCCTGTCATGGGTTCTTTAATACTGATGCACAAACATGCTAGATGATGTTTGCAATACCGCCAAACCCGTCAACCTAGGGGAGGGAAATATAATTTAAAATACTAATTAAACCAATGTAATTCAATTGCAAAGCTCACTTATGTCTCGTAGTGAATTAATGGTAAATTATTATCATTACATCATTGAGTAGCGCTTCTCTTCTTCAGAAAATTTGCCAAGATAAGATCTAAAGGATGTGACTGTATGGAGAGCAGTTAGCCTAGTCATATGCGGTATGCAAACTAGGCTAGTTAGACGATCCACTTATGTTTATGTACCCTGGCAACTAACTTCCTTGACTATTGCTGAGCGGATCTCCCTTTTCAAGTTTTCATGATCATGAGATAGGACAGCTAAAAATATTGTTTGAACTAGCACCATCCAGTAGATGAATTATTCTAAAGTAACCTGACCACTATCGTGACTAGTACTCAAAATTTCTGCTGAAGGCATGAGCCTCCTGAATTATTATAATCTTAAAATGCAGAAGTTCAGTATATTTGCTATACATTGTCCATTGAAAAAATCCAAACAAATCAGTTTACAATCAAGAAGCTGTTAATTTATTTTTAAAATTATGATTGTATGCGCAAGTACCACCTGGTGAGTGATTTTAAAATTATTCTTTCAATAATTCTTGGACCTCCTGAAAAAATGCCAAGTCCCTACCATTCCAAATTACCATAATCTTGATATACAGAGGTTCAAAAATCTTACTATTCATAACTATCGCGCAGCTGGTTAATTTTAAATCAATCTATTCACCATCGGAAAGCATTCCTCGGAATTTCACCGAAAACACGAACTTCTTAAATTATTAGATTTTCGAGAGCGTTATCAACTGCACATAATCGCAAGTCGGTCCCATGTTCTATGGGATTCTTTATCTACATATGACTGACTTGCGATTTTGTGCAGTCTACCATGTACTCAAAATATGTAGACACACCACATAGTTTATCATCATTTTTCCAAAGACATCCTTTCCAGATTATCATGCTCTTGAGACACAGACCGTTAAAAAAATCGAAGATAAAATTCCGCAATAATTATGTATAGTAGCAAGGCTAGAGTATTACGTCATTTTAAATTGGTTATAGTGCTGTGGAATACATATATTTACCAAAATTTTACATGTTTTATGTGGTTATGGGATAATACAAGCTCCCTATGAAAATCACCTACACTGTGAAAGTTTATTTATTAAACCGAAACTAGGCCAAAGGGTCCACGCCAGCTGCTACACCAACGGTAGAAGAGCTTATCCCCTTCGCATTCATCCCGAAGTAGAGCTTATTTGACAAATATACAATCCTGTAATCAACAATCAAAATAAGTATGTATAATATTCGGTCAGTATTCGATTAAACCTTTTTCATTAGTGAAGTTTTTTTCAAACAGCTACCACGTCAAGATAATTTTTGATCCGAAACAGCTATCATTACAGTTCTGCCGTCACGTACGATTCGTTCATATTAGCTGCATACACAATTAAACACATTGGAAGAACATTTTCGGGAACCTATGGTGTCTTTTCTGTACAATCGTGCTGCTTGCAGTTCAGATAGTTACTATCTACTGGCGATAGTACATTCAAATACATGCAACCTACATTTAACAGCGATTATCCATCAGAATTTGCAGGCACTAACGGCCAATGCACTGTCGTGAGGTATTCAATGGTATATATACCACTTGTTGACTACTATTTATTTCAAAATATTTTTTGAACATAATTACCGTAATAAACCTCATCAAAACATTAAATTTCACGAAAAACGAACATTGAAATCAACAAAACAAATCAAGATAAACGTCAGTACTACTTTTTTCTTTTTTTCTTCTGTCAAAATTTCGTGCCTTCAGTGCGAAATAATAGGTTTGTTCCAGTACATGGAAGTTACTCCCTGTTGCTCCGGAGCAAAAAATTCTTGCTCCTTTTCACTCCGGTTTGCTACCAAAAGAAGAAAAAGGGAAGAAGATAATACAGGAACGTTTTTCTCCCCGTTTGCTCCGGAGTACTTCCAGTTTCTCCTGGTACTGGAACAAACCTAATACATCCGATCAATATTTCGCAACGAAAAATCGAATCGTATTGACGGCACATAGAAAGAGACGCTACCTCGCGGAGAAAATAATAACTAGTTCATTCTTCGAGCAGTGTCTCGACTACCTACATTTTTTCGAGCAGTTTCCGCGAGAACTGCATACCGCTTACGAAATCGAAACGAAAATTTTTTTCGCGAGCATTTCGCGGCGTTTTTTATGCATAGGTTTTGCATAGGAAATTTCATTTCGCAAGAGGTGCATACTTAGCTTAAGTTGGAAGCCTGATATATAATTTGGTTTTCTTTGTTTTACTGTCAGTGTTTTGGATTCACGAATAGCCTGAAAATACAGAAGGTTCATGAGTTTAGCTAAAACTATTTCGTTCTTTGGACTAGAACTTGAAAAGCGGTAGTGGGTGTGTGTATTTACCTGTTGTGGATTGGTGCATGATTTACTTGTAAAATACATGCTCTGCAAAACTTTTTCGGCTTCGTTTAAAAATTCCCAATGCAATGAGTTATCAGACATAGCCGCGCGGTACATCTAAAAAAAGGATATTTTAACAGCTTACTCTAAGTCAAATTTTAATCTGAGGTAATAAGTATGATGAAATCGTTTTTCGGGTACTTTCGTACAATTCAAGTTGTATTGATCAATTTTAAGGGTTGGTCAATAGATTTATGATTGACATTACGAATGGAAACATAATTTAATGTCAGGTAAATTGATTGATTTATGCTGCGAAAGTTATCTTGAGTTACCTTTGTTGCGTTAGCTATACATCTCGAATTAAATATATCGAACAACTTATCGTGAAATTCTGCGAACGCTGCTGTACCCAAAACTGCAGCAGGTAGTTCATCTGATGCTACATAGTAGTTCAGACCTCTTGCCACTGAACTGCTAAGTGTGCGTGCAGCTTGTGCAACATTCATGCTCATAAACGGTGCAAGGTTCACAATTTTATCCGTAAGTTTAGGCACCAATCTAGGTTCTGCATTTTGATCAACTCGGAACAGTTGCTGAATATGTTCATAAGAAGCAATGTTTTTGTTGAAAAATGCGTTATGTTTTGTGAGCATGTTTTTTGCGTTTTTGAGCAAATGTGGACTATCAAACATGACGGTTATTTCTTTGCCATCCACACGCCAAACAGGATTTTTCACAGTCACCCCTGCCTCTCGCACCATTTTTACGTTAGTTGTACCTTGATCAAGAACAAGCAACACGGGATGTAGTCCACATTTTCGTGCAGCGCGTACAGTTTCTTCGACCAAACAATGTTGCACAGAACTTCCAAGCGTATGGTGTCCAAGTAAATATCCGACCGGCTATAAATTAAATGATGTCATTATGTAATCGATAAAAGTATACTAGGTTTCATCTAGATTTTTTAAACGAGATGTAGAGTGAAGAGGATTGGAAAATTCTTTAATATGACTTACCACAACTTTCCAACATTTCACAGCATATATTATCATTACCTGCTTGAACCTGCGTTTTTCCACATTTGAATTACCCGTCTCGATTTCAGTAAGTCCTGATATCATAACGGCAACAGCTTCAGATGCAAGAATTGTCGGATTATTTTTTTCGATTTTTCGTTTTCTGCCATCATCTGGAAATCCTACAAATATATCTTTTTTCGCATTGTAGGTAAGTTCTTGTTTTAGAGACATCCCATCAATGCAAATGACTACAACCTTTTCCTTTAATTGGAAGTTATTCGTCTTACGCTCTAACTGTTTGAGGATTTCGTGGTTTATACCAGGTTTGATGTGCACATTACTGGTCCACCGTCTTATAGTCATTTTACTAGGTAACGTGAGTACATTAGAACTTTGTATGTAACGGTATGCGGCTGGGCCAGTAAGATACGTTCCGATAGCAAACTTTTTCATTTGTTGAGTATACCTGCGGCTTGACTGAATTAAACAAGCTGTTTTTAACGACAGGATTTGACTCAATAAGCTGCAAGAGTTGAATATCCTTAGATTTGTGTTTTTGAGCTCGATTCAAATCGGCTTTTAATTGCTTGTTGGCTTTCCTAACTCTTATCATTGATTGTTGTCTCCACTTACTCTTCTTTACGGTCGCTCTTTTAGAATCCCGCAGACACTTTATTTGATTTTCCAGGTTGGCGTTTACTTTTACTGCTTGTAAGTACATGGCTTTGTAGTCTATTTGTAAAGTGTCGGCTGCGCTATCGGGGTCATCATTGGATCTAGATCGCGGAAAAACAACGCCTAAAATTTCCTCGTCAATATCAGAATGCATCACATTTGCATCAATGATTTCATTCTCGACGTCTTCCGTAGGTGGAAGTTCATCATGTAGGCTATGGGTGGATTCAATTTTACTTATTTCCAACTTGATGGTTCGCCTCGATGATTCCTCATACGTGGCACTAGGGAGGTCTTCAATGAAAGAATTGCCTTTATCTTCAGTGTAAAGTATGCTCGATGTGCTGGAATCATACGGAACTGCATCTTGACGTAACCTAAATATGCAGTTTTTATTAATCCTAATCATTCCACGACTTACTAATTTACCCCTTGTTTGGTTGAAACGGAACATTAAACATATCAGATCGAAAATGATCGGAGCATATTTTCAGATTTCGTAGCTCCTGCACTCCGCCAACGCTGAATTTCTCCATCAGCTCCGGGGACCGACAAATTCGAACCCATTGCATGCATCTGATTAGATTTGAATCGCCGAATAATTTAAACTAATAACATCCCAGAATGTGTCTACTCACCGATTGGCATCGTGCGGAAAACTGTGAAACGATTTTGAACAATTTCTGCCTTGGGCACTTCGACAGGAATACACTTCACATTTCCGGCCCATTTTGTTTGTTTTGGTTTACATGCGATTAAAATGGCGGTGATGTTTTCGTGTGCGTGTAGAAACGACGCATTTTATAATGTGTCAAAATCACTTCACTAGCGCCACGCTCGGGGATATGGCGCATTTTTTATAATTTAAATCGACCGTTTTTTCTATGGGCGATGGAAATTCATCTCGTGTTACGTCTGTTCGTCTGTGATATAACTATCATTTTTAAGCAAACAACAATTAGTGTCTGTGGTATTATAGAGTCCCGTACAGAGGAATGCGCAACGCTGCCTAAAATGATGCCATCTTCTTTGTTTCTGGCACCCATAATGTTTGCTGCAATTTTGAGTGACTTCAACCGAGTTACACAATAAATTAATATGGAGTGAATTGAAAACCCACTGTTTCGTGGCTTATAGCTCGCCATGATATTAACTAACTAATACATTTCTTGCATGTTCTCCGAAAGAAGAATATTTGTTTACTTTGCACGATAGGTAGCCATCTGACTGTTCGATAGGTAGATTTGGGTTCACTCTGTTCGAGCCTTTATAACATAAACAAGGCCTTTGGCAACAAGTAGCCGCTAGCCGGCGCTACTATCGGCCAATAGGCTTCCAGTAATCGATATATGAACTTTGCGTGCACCTATGGATAAAGTAAAGTTCAATCGGAAATTCTGGTTGGTTCTAATTCGTAATTCGTATTCCGGCCGATTTCCCGAAAAAGCTTAACTGTGTAGTATTCCGGCGCCAATAACACAACTAATTCTAATTACAATCGGTTGTATCGCTGGAGCTGAAATACTAACTACATCTATTTCAAGAAATAAACATTAAGTGCGTACCGTGGAGCAAATTGGTACACCCGAATTTATGGCAAGTTAATACAGATATATATTAACTGAATTCAACATTTTGTCGTCGATACGGTAATTCCAAAGATGGAATCAAATAATGAGTTATTGCTCAAAAATTATAAATTTGATTCCATATATCAGTATGGCAAATGACATAACACGGAATCTTGCTTTCAAACAACGGTCCTGCGGGGTAGTGCCAAATTTCGCTGCTTACCAAATTGGTCATCAAATCCCCATCCATGTATCCACAGTTTGCATAAAATTGTCGGAGTAAGTCAAAAACTATTGCAACGAATTAACAAAAGTGGATATCCTAGAATTATAGGACATTTCCACATTGTTCGACGCGGAATACTTCTAGCACAGAGAACAGACGTCCATCTTAAGCATTCAACTTGTGTAAAATCTCTAACGGTTTCGAAGGTAGTTTGGATATCTAAACCAGGTGCGCTACTGTCGTCATGTTTTTTTGTGGTTGAGTGCGACAGAATTGACAGTGGTTATTCCTCTACCCAGTCAAACTAGTCCGGAACCGATTCGGACTTCCAGCATGAATTCCAGGTAAAACGCGTCAACCGATAGAGTCGGAATCGGTTGTTTTCTTTGAGCTAGATTCCATGCTGAATCCATCCAAGATTTCGAACCGGTTCTGGAATCGATTTGACGGATAGTTGGGATAGGTTGGAGTGGCTGCGCTAGTGTTTTTCGTATATTAATTCAAATGTTTAAACACGTTTTTAAAATATTTTTGTTCGATCATGGATGTCTGTTCTCTGTGCTTCTAGTAAATTTATAATAAACGTCTTGAAACAAGCAATTTCATTGTCCAACAATAAATTATAAAGTTAATTAACATTTCGTGTTACTGTTTCTAAGAACAATATTAGAAATGTTAAAATGTATTAAAAATATCATTTTTATAAGTTAAGTACAATCACCCAAGCCCGTCTACTCCCGCCCTCCCCTTATTTACAGACTAAGTGAATTGAATTCCAAGTGCATTCACATTCATGCATTTCACTATACTGCCTATGATCACAAGTCAGTCCCATGAAGATAGGAAATCCCATAGAAAACGGGGCAAATAAGCGATCTTGGGTAGTATACAGTCGTGATTCGCTGGTTGGGCCACAGCGTTGTCCAACTAACGAATTTGATTCGCTAGTTGGACCGACTGACAAATGTCAAAAACTCTCCAAAGAAGATGTTGGCAGTGTAAATGCATCTGTTCTTATCTCTAAATATTGTCAGATTGATTGTCAAAGTAAATTTGGCACGAGATTTTGACGTTCAGACGCTTTTTAGTTGGACAATGGTCCAACTAGCGGAGGTCCAACTAAAAAGCGGTCCAGTTAAAAAGTGTCCAACCAGCGAATCACGACTGTACACCACAACACAATATTATCCCTCGAAAATATGATGAACCACCGGATGAAATGAGATGGTGATGATGTAACAGGTGTGATCTGTGTCCTGCCATGCGTACCTATTAGCAATTAAATCCAGCGTTTTTGAACTAAGCGCTGCAGAGTGTGTGATAAACCATTATCGTTGTGATCTTCTTTTTACTACTGGTCCTGAATTAAAAACTTGGCGCGAGAAAAATACACGCATTTTCTTTCTTCTCGAATCTTAGTTTCCACAGTCCCCACAATCATCACCATTTGTTCGCAGCGATTTTCGATTTTCGTTGGACACTATCATTAGCTTTCGTATTGGCCTCCACATATAAAATTTTTCGGGCTTTTACAAGCTTCAAAGCCAATGAAATTCCGCTTCTTGCTAGCATCCCATCAATCGGATCCTGGGACACATCATGCCCAGCTTGACATAATGCTACATCTTCCAGTTCAATCCAAGCTGCTTAGATGCACTAATTTTTACTTCCACGCAGAAAACATACAGCATAATCAAAACTGTGAGTAATTGAATACAAACAAATACTGTTCATTGTATCAAACGACAAAATAATTGGTGTGAATCGAGGTTTGAAAGTATATTTTCATTAAAGTTACAATAAACTTTTAATTTCAATAATTGTTTTCATTTCTGTAAACTTTAAAAAAATGTTATTGAATTCAATCAAATAATTTATTGTTTCACAACCGATAGTTTTATTTGTTGAGCTCAATCCATAATTTTATTTAAAATAAAAATCTTTCACGAGTCGAATCAAAATTCACGCAGAACACTTCTGCATAACATTTATCGCGAGATCCTATTTTTCACATTTTCCTTTGTTTTGCCTCCTTTCTGCGAATAGCAACGTTGGCGCCGGTTGGAAGAAGTTACCAAGTATAGACACTCGCTGTAAACCGAAACGATAAGTTTCCATTTCCCAACCTGTTTACCAACCGCCGGTGCGGTGTCGTGTTATGATGACGGTTAGTAAATAGCTTATACCCACGCCCGGTGCTGATAGTCTAAGCAAATGCGTGTGTATTTTGATTACGCTAAACGATAATATTTTATTTAGACACCCGTTTTCGCACCGGTCGTTGGTAAATAGGTTGCTAAAATAATAATCTATTTTTACACCGGTAGTTGTTATTATAGTTACGTTACATTTTTTTGCAATCATGCCGAGTCATGCAATAAAATAATCGTTTTTTAATTATATGGACTTTATTCAGTGAAAAAAATATTGCTAGAAAGAAAATACATTTATTTATTGAATTCAATAAAACCCTTTCAGTAACAAACATCGTTCTCTTTTCTAAAAATATTTTATTGCAATGATTGTAATATTATTCAACCTGGAAATGTTTATTGAGATTAAAAGTTAATTATTGTTTCAATGAAAAAAATGCTCATACCATTAATTTTGCCGTTTGAAGCAATAAACATTGTATTATTGAATTGAATAAGACATTTTTTTGTTCAAATATGCTAAAATTCTCTATGTAATAAAAATTCTAAGAAATGTTATGGGTTCGGAACGGACAACGAATTCTAATAACTAATGTTTACCCAGAAGTTATTGTCTGAAGCACATACTACGGAGTCTACTGAATCAGGAGTGTAATGAATCAGGAGTGTAATGAAAAGAATCTCATGCTAGATATTACAAACAAACTTGCGGAGAAGGAACCTTTACGACCATTCAACGATTGTTTTGCGGAAACAGTTTATACGAACGATCAGTTTCAAATACGCTTTCGTTTTTATGTATTTCGAAGCCTTTGAAGAGGAGCTAATACTATATTGAAAAGTCAGAGAAAATTGGGTTTTACCAAATTATACGGAAGCCATCTGACGTACGTCCTTCAGACGCTGCAGTCAAATATAAACGGATGGGAGAAAAATTGCGCGTTAATGTATGTGAGAATACTGCCATACCCCAGTAGCCTGGCCCAAAATACCTTAAATCTCAGAATCAAAACCTTGCAGCTGAATATGATAGTTTGGGTGGCTAATAAGCTTCCCTGAAAATTTCAGCTTATTTGGTACACTGGAAGTGGTTCCGCAAATGGCTCAAAGTGTGTATGGGAAAAATTGACCAAATGTATGGAGAAATGCATCACTTTCACATTTTCAGATCTAGGTGGCGCTGTAATCGATCAATGTTTTTCGTGAGAAAAATTAAGAATCTTCTTGTAACAACATATCGACTCGTGAAGACTGCAAGTCAATCCAACAAAAACTGACAAAGTTATAAGCGCGCAAAGTTGAGCGTGTCATGAGTTGTAGTTGGGGTGGCTCTGTCGAAAGTGAAAAAAGCGGCTTATGGTGAACGCACGATTTCCATGAGGTAGATAACTACATGAATTTCAATTTTTAATAACACGAAATGCTGACCATTTGGAAGGGTAGTATCTTCGGCAAACTGGATCAGAATGTCAAGGGCTTTCCGATGAAGAACAGAACAATGCAGAATTATCCCACCAGGTGACACTAGGGAGTAGGCAAATGACCTATAGTTAACTTATATATTGGGTCATATCTCATGATCGGGAACACTTAGCGGGGTGGACGCTTCGACAAAGTAAATCCTAAGATCCAGGGCTTTCCGACGGAGCATATTTTAATTGTGAATTCTTCCACTGGGTGGCGCTATAGTGCCTGAGCATTTTTCATACATTTGATATTGGGGCATACCTCGTGGGTGGAAACACTTGACGGGATAATCTTCGGCAAAGTAGACTATATAATCAAGGGCTTGCCAACGGAGAACAGTTTTATTTGTCAGTTTTTGTTGGATTGACTTGCAGTCTTCACGAGTCGATTTGTTGTTACAAGAAGATTCTTAATTTTTCTCACGAAAAACATTGATCGATTACAGCGCCACCTAGGTCTGAAAATGTTAAACTGATGCATTTCTCCATACATTTGGTCAATTTTTCCCATACAAACTTTGAGCCATTTGCGGAACCACTTCCAGTGTACCAAATGAGCTGAAATCTTCAGGGAAGCTTATTAGCCACCCAAACTATCATATTCAGCTGCAAGGTTTGAAATTTCGCACTTTGCATTTTTTTTTATACAACTTTGGACCACTCTAATACCCCAGGTAATAGACGTTTACACTGATTTTTACATAAATTTTATAGCCCAAATGTCCATTAGCTGTGGTCATATTGTAGACAGCATAGCCGGGTAAACATCCAGATATGTATATTCATATTAAGATATTAAGTATATTCAAAGGCAATTTTGAATCGCAGAATAGTGGGCTTATTCATGAATACTTGGTACGCTGGACTATAACCATTCGAAATGAAAACATTACTGTACAACTTGGGCAGAACAGTATACAGTAAAGCAAAAATAATTAAGTGATAGTATTTTATGTGTGGCTTCAATAATAATATTAACTTGCGTAAAATTCGTTGTTTTCCTAGGTTAATACACGGAGCACGTTGTTATAGTAATCATATCTAACTAACCTAGAACTAGAATCAGGAATCAGTAGCGACTGCTTCAAATAGCACGTTCCCCATGTTGATCGGAGATTTGTGCTTAAAAGACAATTATCAAAATTCACGTTGAGAGGAAGTTCCAAACCAATATTCACCAAACACATCTAGTGCTCGTGAACAAAAGGAGTATCGTCAACTCTTTCGTGACTGCTGTCAATTGCGCTGAACCAACAATAGTTTCTCCGGAATTTCCCCTCAATGTGGATTTTGACCCATACCAAAAGTAATTTTACTTTTGCTATTAATAAATGACATCCAGTTCAGACTGTATGTGTAAAACATATAACTATCATTTTTAAGCAAACAACAATTAGTGTCTGTGGTATTATAGAGTCCCGTGCAGAGGAATGCGCAACGCTGCCTAAAATGATGCCATCTTCTTTGTTTCCTGCACCCATAATTTTTGCTGCAATTTTGAGTGATTTCAACCGAGTTACACAAATTAATATGGAGTGAATTGAAAACCCACTGGTTCGTGGCTTATAGCACTTTATTCTTGATACTATTCCATGTAATTTATTTCACATTGTTACAAAAAAAGCATAATAAACTGAATACAGTGTATTGTTTCGACGATTGAAATATTTCGCCATGATATTAACTAACTAATACATTTCTTGCTTGTTCTCCAAAAGAAGAATATTTCAATATTAATTCGTCAAAAGGGCGAAATTGTTTTTTGTAAACAAACTTGTTTCGCTCATTAGTCTGCTGCAGAGTGGAATTTCATGAAAAATATGCGTTAATGTAAATTGTTACCCTTCGTAGAAGTAATTTCAATTGTTTTCTGCTTTAAAATTACAGTAAATTAAGAAAAACCTTCAAAACAAAAGTTTGTTTACAAATCTTATTCGCCCTTTTGCAAATTTAATATGGATTTGTTTACTTTGCACGATAGGTAGCCCTCTGACTGTTCGATAGGTAGATTTGGGTTCACTCTGTGCGAGTCTTTATAACACAAACAAGGCCTTTGGCAACAAGTAGCCGCTAGCCGGCGCTACTATCGACCAATAGGCTTCCAGTAATCGATATATGAACTTTGCGTGCACCTATGGATAAAGTAAAGTTCAATCGGAAATTCTGGTTGGTTCTAATTCGTATTCGTAATTCGTATTCCGGCCGATTTTCCGAAAAAGCTTAACTGTGTAGTATTCCGGCACCAATAACACAACTAATTCTAATTACAATCGGTTGTATCGCTGGAGCTGAAATACTAACTACAACTACATCTACTTCAAGAACTAAACATTAAGTGCGTACCCTGGGGCAAATTGGTACACACGAATTTGTGGCAAGTTAATACAGATATATATTAACTGAATTCAACATTTTGTCGTCGACACGGTAATTCCAAAGATGGAATCAAATAATGAGTTATTGCTCAAAAATTATAAATTTGATTCCAATTTATCAGTATGGCAAATGACATAACACGGAATCTTGCTTTTAAACAACAGTCCTGCGGGGTAGTGCCAAATTTCGCTGCTTACCAAATTGGTCATCAAATCCACATCCATGTATCCACAGTTTGCATAAAATTGTCGGGGTAAGTCAAAAACTATTGCAACGAATTAACAAAAGTGGCTATCCTAGAATTATAGGACATTTCCACATTGTTCGACGCGGAATACTTCTAGTAAATTTATAATAAACGTCTTGAAACAAGCAATTTCATTGTCCAACAATAAATTATAAAGTTAATTAACATTTCATGTTACTGTTTCTAAGAACAATATTAGAAATTTTGAAATGTATTAAAAATATCATTTTTATAAGTTAAGTACAAACACTCAACCCCGTCTACTCCCGCCCTCCCCTTATTTACAGACTAAGTGAATTGAATTCCAAGTGCATTCACGTTCATGCATTTCACTACCCAAGTAACCAATAAGCATTATAACGTAGCCTAATATCTGCTTTAGATCCACATATAAAGCTGTCCTACAAAGCCGTGAAGCCCTAAATACTTATTTAATGCCGAAAAGGCGAAATATAGTGCTATTACTGTGCGGAGATTGACAGCTCGTTTCTGCAGTACTAATGCTATTATATAGCAAAAGCGTACAAATGTCAAATTTGAAAGCCTTATATTGACACTACTAATGCTATTAAAAAGCTTCAGTTGGTTGTCATTGTCCGCCATGCTTTTAAAACCATTTCTTATGTTTCCTTTCGGTATGATGAGCAAAAAGGAAAAATTTAAAAATAAAATATCCTGTTTAAAACCGTAATTGACTCTGTTCTAATGCATTGTTATGAATATCCTTAATGGGTTTTCGTTCTCACATGATATGAATGTTTACGAAAATTACCTTTAGTAAGTCTCGAACTGAGGTACCTTGCCTCGCCTTCACTGTAAGTGCGCTGCGTTTGCTTCCTGGACTATATTGCATATGTTCGATTGAAATGAAATATGCCGAATATAATGTTCAAGAAGAGTTGCATAATAAATAAACCCACAGCATTACAATACCATTATATCAGCTTTGTATATGCTCTATAATGGCATTAAATGCACTTGTAAAGCTTACATGCTTTAAAGATCCTTGAAGCATGTACGCGTTATATCAGCTTTATATACGCATATAGAGCAAGCTATAATGCTATATGTCGGCTGTGCAGTTATGCATTATTGATGCTAATAAAGAGCTTTATTGCGTTGTTAATGCTGTAATGGAGTTTCAATGCAACATTAGTGCAAATGTATAGCCAATATAGTGCAATGGCTTAATGCTTATGGTTACTTGGGTATACTGCCTATGCTCGCAAGTCAGTCCCATGAAGATAGGAAATCCCATAGAAAACGGGGCAAATAAGCGATCTTGGGTAGTATACAGTCGTGATTCGCTGGTTGGGCCACAGCCTTGTCCAACTAACGAATTTCATTCGCTAGTTGGACCGACTGACAAATGTCAAAAACTCTCCAAAGAAGATGTTGGCAGTGTAAAAGGGATCCTTAGGGGTGTGCGGGTTAAGGCATATTCTGATGCAGATTAGTACCGTGAGTTGATATCTCAGTCCTTTTTCAATTTTTTGGCCCGAAACTATTGAAAAAAACATTTATTGTCCTAAAAGGAAACAAACTAACCTTTTAGGACAATAACACATCCAAACCCATGCGACTTGCACGACCCTATAGGTTGCCTTATCAGATCTACCATAGTTTGCAGATGAAACTTGAGATGGTAGGTTGCTAGCGGATTGACAAAGTACCAGATCATGCTGTGTGGGGTGCTGTCCCGGTTAACAATGAGGCGAACGAGATATTTGCAGATACGTCATTTAGTAGGACAACTGTCGGTTTGCTGGTTGAGTTTAATTTGGTTTTTTTTAATTTAAAAATCATAAAAGAATAATTAAGGTTTAAGAATGATATGAGTGTACTCGTAAGGACACACGCTACCAATTCATATGAAAAACTGGCACAATTTTTCCAAATTAAAGATCCCTAATGCATCTGTTCTTATCTCTAAATATTGTCAGATTGATTGTCAAAGTAAATTTGGCACGAGATTTTGATGTTCAGATGCTTTTTAGTTGGACAATGGTCCAACTAGCGGAGGTCCAACTAAAAAGCGGTCCAGTTAAAAAGTGTCCAACCAGCGAATCACGACTGTATACTACCCAGGTCGCTTATTTGCCCCTTATATGATGAACCACCGGATGAAATGAGATGGTGATGATGTAACAGGTGTGATCTGTGTCCTGCCATGCGTACCTATTAGCAATTAAATCCAGCGTTTTTAAACTAAGCGCTGCAGAGTGTGTGATAAACCATTATCGTTGTGATCTTCTTTTTACTACTGGTCCTGAATTAAAAACTTTGCGCGAGAAAAAGTTCGCGTTCTTCTCGAATCTTAGTTTCCACAGTCCCCACAATCATCACCATTTGTTCGCAGCGATTTTCGATTTTCGTTGGACACTATCATTAGCTTTCGTATTGGCTTTACAAGCTTCAAAGTCAATGATATTCAGCTTCTTGCTAGCATTCCATTAATCGGATCCTGGGAGACATCATGCCCAGCTTGACATAATGCTACATCTTCCAGTTCAATCCAAGCTGCTTAGATGCACTAATTTTTACTTCCACGCAGAAAACATACAGCATAATCAAAACTGTGAGTAATTGAATACAAACAAATACTGTTCATTGTATCAAACGACAAAATAATTGGTGTGAATCGAGGTTTGAAAGTATATTTTCATTAAAGTTACAATAAACTTTTAATTTCAATAATTGTTTTCATTTCTGTAAACTTTAAAAAAATGTTATTGAATTCAATCAAATAATTTATTGTCTCACAACCGATAGTTTTATTTATTGAGCTCAATCCATAATTTTATTTAAAATAAAAATCTTTCACGAGTCGAATCAAAATTCACGCAGAACACTTCTGCATAACATTTATCGCGAGATCCTATTTTTTACATTTTCCTTTGTTTTGCCTCCTTTCTGCGAATAGCAACGTTGGCGTCGGTTGGAAGAAGTTACCAAATATAGACACTCGCTGTAAACCGAAACGATAAGTTTCCATTTCCCAACCTGCTTACCAACCGCCGGTGCGGTGTCGTGTTATGATGACGGTTAGTAAATTGCTTATACCCACGCCCGGTGCTGATAGTCTTAGGCGATGAATCGATCACCTGCTTGCTCGAGTTTGCTGTCAAAAATGTGATTTCTGAAGGGGCCAGTGTGTTCGTGTATGCACGCTAATTGTATATTCACGGAGTTACCAACGACTTGAAACTCAATAAAATAATTAGACGAAAAAATGCCCTAGTGATTTACCGCCAGTTACCGGTACATCGAGTTACCCCTCGGCAATAATGAAAATAGAATTTCTCGCGCAACACTGCTTTGATTTTCGTATCCAAGCAATTCAAAGAGAATAGTGAAAGAGACGAAGAGTGAAAATCAGTCAAAACGGCAACACTCCCTTTATGATGATTTCAACACTAGAATTTTGGCAACCGCTTCCACAGGCAGCACTTTACATGACTCCTATTATATTTTGAAAACAAACCGTATATCGATCGTTGGATTTGTTTATCAAACGATGCGCATTTCGAAACAAAGAGATGAAATAATTCTAAAGCTTGTTTTTACTCATACATATACTCTAGAATGCACCTCACAATCACGATTGAACCAAATTCTGACGAAAATTGAAATTTCATTTTTAATAGATGTACAATACTTATCTCCTCCAACTCAGGCATGAGTAATGTTTATTTACATTGCACGATTGGTCTGCTTAATAAGGTATTTGTGGCTTCACTCTATTCGTCTCTTTCCCTATTCTCTTTGAAGCAATTGATAAACTTTATCGGAAAATAAACAACTTTTCAGAGAGAAAACAACCTCAAAACAACCTGAATAAATACATGGAAAAGCACTTCAAGGAAGTGTACAAGGCTCTTCCTTTTCCAATGGGCGAAAATTTCAGGAAATGCTGGACTGTATCTAGGTTAATCACGGTGATACAATGCCTATAGTGTAATTTTCAATTCGTTTTCACTACAATCACTTCCATTCCATCAGTTCAATCGCCCACGTAAACCGAATTCTTTGGATATTAACTTCAAGTGATACGCTGATCCCTTTTTGCAAACCACTGATGTAGTTTTTTCCTTGCACTGATGTGCAATTTTAAACTAGCAGAATATCGTACGATTAATAAAACAATTTAAAAATGCGTTCCGCCGAGGAATCTTGGTTGATGTTTCATATTTCCGCCGGGATTCCGCCAAGCTATTTGAAACTTCATGGGTTTTGGAAATTTATAAATATGCATCGATCTTATAAGACCTCGATCAAGGGTGTATCACTACCGTGTTTGAGGTTTTAATTTTATTATGTAAAATTGGATATAGTTCTACACTTTTTTGTTTAAAACTCTAAAAATTTAAATGTTCGACAATAATTTAAAATTGATGTATGGTAAGTTAGCCATTTTGAATGTCTGGCTTTGCATAAGCCATATTTTGGATTTATCCTTATTCCAAGATATAAAATCGTCCATTGAAAACAGTCTTATAAACATTCCGAGACGCCGTGGTCCTGGTACGATGATTTTCTCATTTTTTGAAACAACACTGTTGTTTTCGAACTTTTCTGGAACCCCAAATTCTTCGATCCATCGGTTTGACAAATTAGTTAGTGTGGGTGACGCAATAATCCCACTATTTGTGTAATCTATTATAAAACAGCCACCTTTCTAAATATATATATTCATATAATTGAACGTTTGGGAATTCACTTGAAAGTAATGTTTTATATGCTGGCGATAATCAGCAATACTATCGTATTTATTAAAATTTTAAAACTCAAATAATATTGGTTACAGATGCTTTAGTGTTCGTTCCATCATTCATTCAGATCTTCGCTTCTGATTGGCGTAGTTGACCAACTATAAAACATCACATTTGCTGGTGCATTTGCTTGTGCCGTGTGGGGTTAAGGTTTATTACAATCTCACGATCACATACGTCAGTCATACTTCCATATATTTTCATCAGTATTTTCATCTTTTACAATCTTGACGATAACAGAAATCAAGGTATCCTTGTACGGCTAGGGTTTTCATTGCTACGTATGTTGTACAATAAGTTTAATGTTTTGATTGCATCCTTCGGTACAAACTTCACACTGAGATTTTTTTTTGCGTTCAACTGCTCTGCTCGCCGTCATCCAGTACAGTTTCAACCGCCTCTAACCGCCGCTCACAACCCATATCATTTTCGCTCAGACTCTTCGTCAGCTTATCTTTTCCCAACGAAACCACAAGCTGTCCTGTTGCTCGGTCTGTTATTTCCCCAATAGTATATCTTTACAATTTCTATCACTACCGTCTTTCCAGTACCGGCCAACCAATTCTCCGAAAACTTCTAAAAATCTTTCGACAACGCATTACCCACCCTGTTCGATGAACAATCCTTATGAGTAGCGTTCAAAAAGTAGCAGAATCCTCCAGATACATGTTTCTCAGTTTCCTTCTAAGCGCTATCTGTTCTGCGAGGCCTTAGCTTCCTTGCCTCTACTTCTGTCCACTGCACGGAAACGCTTGCGATCGCATAGCAGCTAAATTATTAGTTGTGGTTCTGAAATCGACTAGTTAAAATTTGGTACAGCTAAACGATTGTTGATTTTTCTAAACTGTCATTTTTGTTTTAGCATCAAAACAAAAGTTGGCAGAAATAACTAATTTTCTAGTCAAAAAATTATGCTGTCAGTCAGTCAGCAATCAAGCTTCTCAATTTCAATTCATATATTTAGTTTCATCAACTAAAGTCGTTGTTGATTCAAATAGGTCATGAATTGAAATTCAAAGTAGGTTTAGTTGTTTTGACTATGTGAATTATATAGTTAGGTAGATCAACTAAAGTTATTGTTGAATCAAAAAGTATGTTGAATACAATTCAAAAGAACTTTAGTTGTTTCAACAGTCCAATTAAAAAAATTGGCTGAACCAACTAAATCATTGCAGATTCAAAAAACTTGTGTATTGAAATTTGAAAAAAAGCTTTAGCTCCTTCAACTATGTCAATGATACTTTTAGCTAGATCAACTAATATCATTGTTTAAACAAAAAGCTTGAAGATTAAAATTATAAATAACTTTAGTTTTTTCAATTGTGTAATAGATAAATTTAGCTGGATCTACTAAAACCACAGCTGATTCAAAAAGCTGTTGGAATTAAATTCAAGGTGGCTTTAGTTGATTTAACTTAAATTATCTTTGGCTGTGATATGTCGCATATATACGTTTGGGCACGGGTGTTTACATTTAGTTTGAAATAGTATCCTCGTTTCTAAAACGAAACTTCTATTTGAACGAACTTTAATTCGTTTATTGTGGTATAAAATTTATTTGCATATTCACTTTTAATTAACTTCATTAACTAGAAGAATGATCCAACTGTTTGACGATCGTTTGTTTACTTCCCATAGTACGTATAATTTGCGACTTCTGTTCCTCATCGTCCTTTTCCATTTCCAAAAAAGATAGACTATCGCTGGGAATCAACGAAGGCATTCATTCTGCGGAAAGAAGGAAGGCAACTCTATTTAGATTCATTATAATCAAATGTTTAATGAATGTTTTTACTGCGTTGGATTCAAGTGCGATTGTTTTTCCCGAATTGGGAATAATTTCTGTAAACGTCCAATATGCCGAAAAACATTGTCCTTTCTATACACTAAAAGTAATTATCTATGCACTAAAAGTAAATTAAAAGTTCTTCACGAATTGCGAACCAACAGAATTAACTTGATCAGTGTATGGAATACACAAATACGTTAAGTATAGGACACCAGATAGTTTAACAATAAGTATGGCGATAATTTAAATTGTGTTTTCAATCTCTGATTTGACTAGCTCGATTCAATGTTCGCGTTAATCTCATTAAAGAACGAATGAGCCCACTATATTTGCAAGTAAAGCCTAGCAGTTGCTAAATTAGAAATAACATCGTCGTTAAGGTGAAGATATGTGGAAGCCACGTTGCTAGGTACCGACTCGCTTGTTTACATTAGCAAAAACTGAAATCTGAAGTGAAAATTCAAACGCACAAATGAGAGTTTCCGAACATTTTCCTTTGGTGATCTGCACATTGGCAGAAAATTTGAAGTTTTGTTAGTAAACGATCAAAGTTTCGCGAGAGTTTTTGCAGTAGTTTGTGAAAAAAGTGCATTTGAAAAGTGCAATGAAAACGAGAAGAAGAGTGTTTCGAAAAGAAATCCCAAGTGAAGAGGGGTGATATTTTCGCACAAAATAGGAGCTACAGATGGCATTCCGTCAAAAACTCGGATTGATTGCATAGGAAAATATTCTAGCTTCCTTAAGTAGCAGTTTCGTGGCACACCAGCAAGGTTAGTGTGTTGAAAAACGTATTTTTATATTTGCTCAAGTCAGATACATGGTTAGGCAGGGGAGAGGGGTATGTGTGGCGTAGGAGCTATGTTGTGACTCGCATGTATAATGTCCTTAAAGGATGCTTCAATCCAGCACCGTAGCACAATTCAGTTTGCCATGCGCAAGTTTACTAACGCAGCACAGGCAGATAATATTCTAAGTAACTGTCAACAGTACGCAGCAGAACTGAGAAAAGAATTCCTGAGTAACATAGAAGAACAGCATGTTGGCGTCACATAGAACAAATGGGAATCGAGTGCGTGGTCAATGGTTTAACCTTACTATGCCCATAATCGCAAGTCAGTCCCATGTTCTATGGGATTTCCTATCTAAATAAGACTGCCTTTCAATTATAAAAAGTACTGCTGAGTGCAGGGCATATGGCGATATACAGGGTTTCAAAGTAGCAAACATATGGTAGGTCTATCCTTTTTTTGTTACACTGGATTATTTTGATTTTTACAAAGGCAAATGTTGGCTTGGAAAATATGAACGCCTCACAGACCGTGTATGAGTATACCAAATAGACGGTTAATGTTAACGGATACATATACATCATATACATAAATGTCTCATGCTCTTTGGAGTTCCCTATATACATGGAGCAGTTTGTTGCTGTAATAGATAGGCAGAAATCGACTATTGAGGTAGCCTATTTACACACACACAATAACTGCGTAAAAATGGGTTCTGTACCGTGATACTGACTCATCCTAACCAATTGCTCATATGTATTACATGGACAATAATTTCGAAGTGATCATTCGAGTGACAATCAATACGCCTGTATTTGACCATACCAAATGTCAGTTCTACACTTCTTTGCTGAACAGGGTCATCACACCAAGGCTACATGAGTGGACACCAGGCAGATCAGCACGTCGTACCTAAGAGAATTACGAGATTTCTTGTAATGGACGGTACACGTAGTGTCGATAACACTTGAGGCATTCTCTTGCAGTTAGGTTAGCATCAGGTCAAAAAAAAGTGTATTCGTTTCATTATTGCGTGTTAGTTTCGATGCACTTTTTCCTCTTAGCCATGTATTTAATACAATTTTTCCGGTAAGCATTCGAAAAGTACCGGCGAAGCATTATTTGGTAAAATCCTGCATTTAAAAAAATACAATTAAAAACCTTCTAGGAATCAATTATGAATTTAGAACGGAATAGTCATGTTGCTGTACGTACCTTTTTGCTATGCTGTTACAACGGTTTAAATCGCCACGATTCATTTCAGCATACTTAACATAGACTATAATTTAATACTAATCAAAAACAATATTAAGTTTTAACAATTTTAATATTTCGCGAATATCAATAAAACAGCATGAACATGAAGTATTGCAGTTTTATGCTGCACAAGATCTCTAGATCATGGTGGGAAAGAATCTGCAGTCATAACGGCTGATAGTCTATAGCCAGTAAAGTTCAGCCAGAAATGAGCCGGAACTCTGGCTGGTTCTAGTTAGTACTCCGACTCCTGTGACACTACCGAATCGGTTATGTCACTAGAGCCAAAGTACCCACTGAGACGTCCAAAAAATTGTTTCAAAATCGTTCAACACGGGTCCAACGATGGACGTTCGTTGAACGGTTATTTGGACGATGCCCAAATTGGTCCAACGAACGTCCTTCATTGGACGATTTTGAAACCAACCGTTCTTAGAGGGTACTGACTAGAACAAGAGGGTGACATGACGTCACATTATCGTACTCAACCAGCGATGCCACATGTTTTTGTGAAATGTCTGTATCAGAATAATTAAAATGTCTGTAAAAGTCTGTAGATGGTTGTGTAAACCCTATTTACACTAGGTTATTACTTTAAAAGTAGCTTGAAATTAGAAAACTATTGTGAAGGAATCGCTCGAATCCGGATACAATTGTTCTAGTACAATTTTGTTAAACACTATTACTCTTTTAAAAGTCTGTAGATTTCTGATTACGTCTGTAGGAGGCCATCAAAAGTCTGTAAAATACAGACATATCTGTAAATCTGGCATCGCTGTACTCAACATAAGAGTATTGATTTGGGATTTTCGATTGATTGACACTGGTGTAGTGGATTGCACTGGTTTTGCACTTTCTAGCAGAAGTGTCAATGGAACATACCCAGTTTTCTGCACTTCTGCTAGAAAGTGCAGTTTCAGTGCACTCTACTACACCGGTGTCAATTAATCGAAAACCCCAATTGTAACGAAATTTCTCGACAAACATATGATTACGGCTTAACAACCAACTGTCAGAATTCTCTTTGAAAGGAAATTCCGGACAAACGGCCAGTAACGGCTAAACACAGTTTGCAGCAGTTAATGAAAGAAAAAACTTTTCTCTTTTGTTTACTACCAACAACTGTGATTGATGAGTAACGGTTTGTCCGGAATTTCCTTTCAAAGAGAATTTTGACAGTTGGCGTTCAAGCCGTAATCATATGTTTGTCGAGATTTATTCTAAATGCGAACGAGGAGCACTTTTGTTTGCATCAAATCAAAGAAAATGTGCATTGTTTTCTATTGTTTACTGCAACAGCTGATTGTTAACGACATTTCAACCGATTTTGACGTTGTCAAACTGACCCCCATCGGGTATTTTCCCTAATAAACATCGTATGATTTAAGAGTCTAACGACCCGTTCAGGGTATCATCCAAACAATATATGGAGTAGTTGCACTATATGGGTTAAAGTTCGTGTATAATTTTTTATTAGGGTTTTTATAACTTTTAATTATTTTTTAGTAAAATTATGCAATGTCTATCCTAGAACATTTAAAATAGAACAACCATCCTATGTCATCAATGTAAGAAAATCATCATTTGTCTGGTACCAACAATGAAATCTAGTTGGCGCATCAAGCGGATATGTTTAAGAGCCAATTCTCGACAAACATATGATTACGGCCTAAAAGCCAACTGTCAAAATCCACTTTTAATGGAAATTCCGGACAAACCGTTACTAGCTGAACACAGTTCACAACAGTTTATGAAAGAGAAAACTTTTCTCTTTCGTTTACTACCAACACATCTATCTGTGATTGGCATGTAACGGTTTATCCGGAATTTCCATTCAAAGTGGATTATGACAGTTGGCTTTTAGGCCGTAATCATATGTTTGTCGAGAATTGACCTTTCTACTCCCGTTACAAAAATAAACGGTGCCGAATTATTTCGTGAGGAAAACAAAAATTGCGCTGCAAAAACCGGTTGAGGTTAGGTATTTCGTGAGGCAAACAAACCAAACTCCTTTGGTTTGACTTTGCATCTGTAGTTGTAAATGAGCTGTCAGAAATCTTAATTGTAGTGTTGTACCTTCAGCAAACTTGATGCTTAATATCTTGGTCAGTTTTTTGCCATCAAAGTAGCAGCTTGGGCAGATTTGGTCATATCTACTTAAACTTTTAAACGGGGCATTTTAGAAGGATGTTTTTATAGATATTGAGAAGTGGCAGGGTCATTAGAAAAAATCTCGACAAACATATGATTACGGCCTAAAAGCCAACTGTCAAAATCCACTTTTAATGGAAATTCCGGACAAACCGTTATTAGCTGAACACAGTTCACAGCAGTTTATGAAAGAGAAAACTTTTCTCTTTCGTTTACTACCAACATCCTTGATTGGCATGTAACGGTTTGTCCAGAATTTCCATTCAAAGTGGATTTTGACAGTTGGCTTTTAGGCCGTAATCATATGTTTGTCGAGAAATACATAATGAATTTCCGTTTAAGTGGAAAGGAATGCATTTAATTTCACTGATTTTAAAAATGCATACCAAGTGATCTGCCCCTAGCCTTCAATCCAACTTTATTTTTCCATTGCTCTATCAATACATTTGTCAATATTTTTTAGAATATTGCCACAAATATTGAACGTAGAAGCAGCGATGCCAGATTTACAGACATGTCTATATTTTACAGACGTTTGATAGCCTCCTACAGACGTAGCCAGAGATCTATAGACTTTTCAAAGAGTAACAGTGTTTAGCAAAATTGCACTAGAATAACTGTATTCGAATACGAGTGATTCCTTTTTAATAGAATTCTATTTTCAATCTACTTTTAAAGTAATATTCTAGTGTATCTAGGATTTACAAAACCATCTACAGACTTTTACAGACATTTTAATTATTCTTCTACAAACATTTAAAAAACATGTGGCATCACTGCGTAGAAGGGCCGCCGCATTTGTTGTATACAAGGTTGTATGAAATAAATCCACTTGGTTGCATAATATCAATATCAATTCTTCAAAAGGGCTAATAAGATTTTTATAAACAAACTTATTTCGCTCATTACTCCGCTGTCGAGTCGAATTTCATGAAAGATACACATGATTCAACATCTTTACCCTTGGTAGAATCAATTTCAAATGTCTTCTGGGTTGAAAATATAACAAATTAAGAGAAATCAGCAAAACAAAAGTTTGTTTACAAATCTTATTAGCCCTATTCTAATGTTGATATGTTATGTCCCCGGTTTCCTTTCCTACTATATTTGTAGCAGTATATAGAGATCTTGTGCAGCATAAACTGCAATCTTTTGTGCTGGTTTGTTTATTTTTAATCAGTATGTGTCTTCATTTTCTACGGCACTTTTTGATGATTTATTAAAATAAAATTAATTTTTTTCATATTTAGTACCTAATTTTGTTTTCTTATACAGTATTTTTCTTTTATGCTTCTCCTAATCAATCAAAAAGAAAAGAATTATTGCTTTTTTGTAATTCAAAGCAAGTGAGTACAGCCTTTCAACGAAGTACAATAAATAATACCATTTTTTTACAGTTTGTTCCGTTGTCTTGCTCCCGGTCAACGTAAAATGATTTGACGAATATCACCAGCAATTACGATAATTTGATGTATCGTTTTATGTCAGTCATGTTTTGAATGAATGCGCAGTTTAGTATTCCTACCCTCTAAGAACGGTTGGTTTCAAAATCGTCCAATGAAGGACGTTCGTTGGACCAATTTGGGCATCGTCCAAATAACCGTTCAACGAACGTCCATCGTTGGACCCGTGTTGAACGATTTTGAAACAATTTTTTGGACGTCTCAGTGGGTAATATAAGCGGATCACCACCTGAAAATTCTCCGACTTTTCCTGAGTGCTGTGGTAGGGAAAGGCAGGCTGCAAAAGGTGGGTCCGGCTCGTTTAATCGATGCGTTGACTTCAAATATGCTACACTGGATTTTAAAATCTGCATAATGTTTCAGTTATTTATCGGATTTTTGATCGATGTGCACTGGTTTTGTACTTTCTAGCAGAAGTGTCAATGAAACATACCCTGTTTTCTGCCCTTCTGCTAGAAAGTGCAAAACCAGTGCACTCCTCTACACCGGTATCAATTAATCGAAAATCCCATAAATTTTAAGCAAAATGCTATGCCACTGGTGGAACATCATAAGTTCGCTTGAAACGTTTAAAACGTATTCCAAAACACCATCTATCTAGTGTTAATTTTGCTTTGCAATGATTTGCTACAGTCCAACTTACTATATTATAGCCGCTCTTTGTAAATTGATAATAGTAGTGCGAAAGAACTTGTTAGTTTTGAAAAGAAATTCTCAGTATGTGGGATTACATTTGTGTTGATAATACCGTAAGAAAACACGAAGTATTTCTGTAGGTAGGTTTGAGATAACTTTATTTGATTCTTGTTCGTCAAGTTATATAATGCTAACATAGTTCGATATCGATTGATATTTCATGCACTGTTTATCACAGTCCCTTATTGACTGCCATACCCTGTCATACCCTCTGCCTATAGTAAACAACACATCCATGCGCGGCGTCCATATGCAAAAGCTCAAGTTACCCACTTGAAGCTTTTGTCACATGACGTTCTGTCAGATGACATCTCAGAGCTTTTTATAGCACGTTCCGTATGACAGTTCTTACTGTCAACTGCCGTCCCGTGAATGGCAAATTGTTTATATACAAAGAATATTTCGTACGTATATCACTGCGAAATATTCTTTTTCAACACTTCCCCACAATTTGTACATTCAATACACCGAATAACTTTCTGTGTATATTTTTAGGTAACCCCTTAGTGAAGGCATCTGCAGGTTGATCGACGCTTGGGATGAACTGTAGTTTTACTCTACCATTTTTGATGAGATCCCGGATGAAAAGGTATTTGATATCCAAGTGTTTCATCCGTTGATGTGATCTTGGCTCCTGTGCTATGTTGATACATGGGATGCTATCTTCCATTATGATGAATGGTGTTATGCTTACATCCAATTCATTGAGAAGTTGTGTTAACCACACTCCTTCTTTCGTAGCAGCGCAAAGTGCTATCAGTTCTGCTTCACTTGTTGATAAGCTTACAGTCGGTTGTCGTTTCGTTGACCACGAAATAAGATTACCGTATAGTAGAAATGCGTATCCTGAAACTGATTTCCTATCATCAGGATCATTTGCAAAATCTGCATCGGCAAATCCTACTAAAGCTGGATATTCGGTATTTGATGAATAAATTATTTTTGTATTGCTCGTTCCCCTCAAATATCGCAATATTCGTTTTAATCCTGACCAGTGCCAATCGGTGGCGCAGTTAGCATATTTGCTTAGGGTGTTTACCGCAGAGCAAATATCAGGTCTAGAAGTTAGTGAAAGATATTGTAAGCATCCCAGCAGTTCTCTGTATGGCTCTTCAGTGATTTTTGCCTCAGATTTTGACCATTTCGTGTTGATATCCAATGGTGTCCCCACTGGTTTACAATCAGCCATCCCAAATCTACTAAGAAGTTTCTCCACGTATATTGTTTGAGAAATTTCAATAGTCTGGCTTTCCAAATCACGATTTATCTCCATTCCCAGGAAGTGCTTAATCTCTAACATGTCTTTCATTTGGAATAACCTTCCAAGTTTCTTTTTAATCCACGTAATTGCTTCGATGTTTTTGGCAAGTAGTAAAATGTCGTCTACATATAGTATTACTATAATGCCTCTAGATTTTGACTTATAGATGCAGTTGTCATTTTTGAGAGGGACAAAACCTAATGTTTTCATTGCATCATCAAAATGTTTATTCCAAGATCTGCTTGCCTGTTTCAATCCATACAAACATTTGTGTAGACGAACAGTTTGTCTTTGCCCATTTACATTTGGTGGAAGTTTCATGTATATTTCTTCTTCTAACTTCCCATGTAGAAATGCAGTTTTGACATCCATTTGATGTACTAACAATTTATGCTCGTTAGCAAGGGCTAGTGCTAACCGAACACTCTCTAGTTTGGCGACTGGTGCAAATGTTTCACAGTAATCGAATCCAGGACGCTGTGAACACCCTTTTGCCACTAATCGTGCTTTATATCTTCCATCTTCTTTCATTGAGAAAACCCATTTTGAGTTAATTGGTTTAACTCCTTTTGGCAAACAGTTAACCACTGTCCAAGTGCCATTTTGATGTAATGCATCAAACTCTTCTTGAATAGCATGCTTCCATTCTTGCCAATCAGAAACTTTCTTCAATTCCTCAATAGTTTGCGGAATCTCTTCGTTGAAAATCATTGCTGTTTTCGCTGTATAATCGGAATACCAACCCGGTATCTTTCTCTCCCTCTTGCTGCGACGCAATGATTGACCATCATCGACGTCCTCTCTTTCGTCTGTTGGATTTTCATTTGTACTTTCATAGTCAGTTTCGCCAACTGATTCTTCAAGTGAATCTAGATTATCTTGCTCTGTTTCGATGAGTGTGCATTCTTCATGCTGTTCTTCATCAGAAGGAAGGATAGCATCATCCTCGTCTTCGTTCTGTTCTCCTTGGTTTAAGCGTGTACATCTAATTAAATCTTGACCAGATGATTCTACGAAATCCATGTTTGTGTGGTCAATATCTTGATTGGCTCTGGTAGATTCATTGAATACTACATTTCTGCCAATTTCTATTGAACGCGTATCCTTGTTCCATAATCTAAAACCATTATTTGCGTACCCCACAAATATCAAAGGTTTTGTTTTGAAATCTAATTTCTGACGCCTCTCTTTAGGTATTTGTTTAAATGCTTTACACCCAAAAACTCTTAAATGATTCAAGTTTGGTCGCTTTTTGAACCATTTTTCATACGGAGTTTTGTCCTCTTCTATCCCACTTGTTGGAGATCTATTGATTAGATATGTTGCTGCATATAATGCTTCTCCCCACATATCTTTCGCTAATCCACTTTCGTAAAGCAAAGCTCTGACCTTTTCCATTAAAGATCTGTTCATACGTTCACTTACACCATTTTGCTGCGGTGTGTATGGAACAGTGAACGTCATTCTAACACCATTTCTTTTGCAATGAGCTTGAAATTCGTTACTTGTATATTCCCCTCCATTATCACACCTTAGCATTGAAATACGTCTTTCGAAGAATGCTGTCGCCATTGCTTCGAATTCTTTAAATTTCTCGAAAACCTCCGATTTCTGTTTCATGAGGTAAACCACGAGAAAGTGCGTATAATCATCTATAAAGGTTACAAAGTAACGATAGCCATCATAGGTTTCCTGCTCCATGCTTCCACAAACATCCGAATGTATGAGTTCCAGTGGTCGTTTTGATCTTGGCAGCTGCAAGTGTTTAAATTTGGATGCAGCCTGCTTCCCCGCCATACAACCATCACATACATTTGTTTCACTAATATTTCCAGAAGTTAGATTGATACCCTCAACCATTCCCTTCTTAATTAGTTTCTCCAAACTCGTATCACTGATATGGCCAAGTCTTTTATGCCATGTTTCCAAACTCACCTTCTTTCCGAACAATGCTAAGTTTGTTCCATCTTCCGCCGACTTTTCTTCCCGAAATAGATCAAGGTGGAATAAACCATCAACGAAGATTCCTGAAGCAATTACTTCATCTTCAAATTCAAAGATAACCTCTTCATCCGTAAAAGTAACCCTTTTACCATTTTTGCTAACCCTTCTAACCGAAAGGAGATTTTCTTCAAGACCCGGAGTAAAAAGAACGTTGTACAATTTCAATTCTTTTATTGTATTGTTACCCACAACACTCTTTAATCGCATTTTTCCAACTTTTGTTGCCCGTAAATTCTGGCCCGCTTTCGCCGTCGAAATGGTGATTGGCTTCTCTAATTCTTGGACATCTTCCAGCAGCTTCTCGTCATTAACCATATGGTCGCTTGCTCCTGAGTCAATTACGAATCTGACTCTCCTACCACGATCCACTTTGGTCATCATTGCAAAGCTCTTTTTAGGCTCCATCTTTTGCTGCTTCTTGAACTTATCTTTCTCCTTCGCGTTAAACTTTTTCATTAGTGGGCATTTATTTTTAAAATGCCCAGTTTCGTTGCAACCGAAGCATCGGGTTACCTCTCTCCTTGGCTTGTACTTTGAAGACAGCGCAACGTTTTTCGTTTCTGTCTGCTTCTCTTCCCCAGCTTCAGCATCAATAAACATTCGTTTGATCTCCATGATCGGCTTGGCACACAGTTCTTCATTCGTCAGTACCATCAGAGCGCCTTTGACGTGTCGGTACTTGTCTGGCATGGAGATCAGTAGAGCATGAACTTTTTCCGATGCTGTCATTTTTGAACCCATACGATCTAGCTCGCGAATAATCAGATCGTACTCATCAAAAATCATGGACAATTTGTCGTGATGTCTTTGTTTGATGGTATACAACCGGTCCCGCATATTAACCATAGCGGCTGTACCGCCCTTTTGGTACGTTCTGACCAGAGTATCCATGGCTTCTTTCGCATAGTTGAGCCCAATGAGTTTATTCAAAACATCATTGTTGACCATCATGACAATCTCGTCCAATGCTTCGACGTCGTCATCAAGCCGTTTTCTGAGCTTAGCCTTCCTGGCTGTTTCTAGCTCTTCCGAGGCACCTACTACTGGTTCGTAGAAGTCCTCTTCTTCGGGCGTTCGTAGCAACGTGTGCTGGAGTTTCATCTTTATAAGATGATGTTCCATTCGCCATTTCCAGGCTGGGAACCGCAACTCCGAACCGTCGAATATCGATTCGCGGTTGACGCTACCGAAGTATGCCGTCGTCGGCACGGTGCGCTCGAGAGTTCCCCTCTCGTAGCCACCACCTCTTCTGTCCTCGAGAGTAACCCTCTCGGCAGATCCTCCAGCTTGCTGCTGGGTTGCCATCCTCTCGGCAGATCCTCCAGCTTGCTGCTGGGTCGCCATCCTCTGCTTGCTCCCGAAACGCTGGTGCTCGCTGGATGCCGTTTCTTCCCGAAACGCTGGTCCTCGCCGGATGTCGCTTCTGTCCGAAACGATGGTTCTCGCTGGCCGTTTCTACCCGAAACGCTGGTCCTCGCCGGATGCCGTTTCTGCCCGAAACGCTGGTCGTCGCTGGATGCCGCTGCTACCGGAACGATGGTTCTCGCCGGCCGTTTCTACCCGAAACGTGTATCTTCCAAAACAACTATTTTACAATAGTCCAGGTGGCTAGTTCCAGTTAACTACTGGGCCCATAACCTGTTGATAATACCGTAAGAAAACACGAAGTATTTCTGTAGGTAGGTTTGAGATAACTTTATTTGATTCTTGTTCGTCAAGTTATATAATGCTAACATAGTTCGATATCGATTGATATTTCATGCACTGTTTATCACAGTCCCTTATTGACTGCCATACCCTGTCATACCCTCTGCCTATAGTAAACAACACATCCATGCGCGGCGTCCATATGCAAAAGCTCAAGTTACCCACTTGAAGCTTTTGTCACATGACGTTCTGTCAGATGACATCTCAGAGCTTTTTATAGCACGTTCCGTATGACAGTTCTTACTGTCAACTGCCGTCCCGTGAATGGCAAATTGTTTATATACAAAGAATATTTCGTACGTATATCACTGCGAAATATTCTTTTTCAACAATTTGTGATAGTATCACGTACATAATTAAAATGTTTGCGGTTGCTAACCCTATATTTTACAAGAAAATTAGAGCTTTTAATCGAAACCACATATCTACAATGAGTAACACTCTTTGTTTACTTTCTCTTTCGACTATTACGATGTCACTATAGCACTTCTTATTTTACAGTACAGATCGAAAGACGGTGGTTTTGACTAGCATATTATGCAGAGTTGAGGGATAACTGTTAAAGCGGTCGAGTTATTGTAGATATGTCTTTTTGAAAAAACGCTCAAGAAATGTATTTGAGGTATATACCAAGCAGTAGAAGTTGGAGAAAAATTTTGATTTAAATATTTCATTGACTTTGGTAATATTTAATAGATTAAAATTACAACTATTAATTAATCTTTATAATAACTATAACTCATCTTTCTTCTACCATCAATATTGCTTCTTACGACATAATGAGATAAACATCGTAATATGTTCATAAATTGTTTACGAACGTCCCGTCATGTCACCCTAAACTTTGAATATTCTGGATTTTTTAGCTATTTATGAACTTCCAACTATAAGAGCACGGTGATATTTTTAGAAAGTGTTAATAAATCTGTTTGTACTGAATCACCGCAAATGGACATAAGATATATCCATAGGAAAGCCTAGCTGATTAATATTTGAAATGATATTTACTGGAGGTTTTTTTTCGAGCACAAGTCGCAGGCAGAAAATATTATCTGCCAAACGAATTGAACACATATACTTTAATAAATTTACATATATACTTACCTCGCTAAACAAACTCATCAAACGTAGTCTTTGGAACATCACTTCGAGGTAATATAACTGAAGATTAATTCGAAGCCTAACATAAAATGTTACCTCTGTTTTTTAGAAAATAAACATGGCGAGCTATCTGACGTATCCTTTTCAACTAACGAGATAGTTAAATTTGCAATTCAATTTTTATTTTCCTTTTTGCTGTCTTTATTTTTGGTCAACTGACAGCTTTTGAAAACAACAATTTTTTCAACCAACTGGTGATGCAAAAATCAACAAAAGCGCTAGTTGTATTAGCCATTTTTAGTTGAAACAGCTAAGACGAAAAACAACAACCGCAATATTATAATTTTGTGATTGCGGGGTTTTCCGTGTTTCATAAACAAAAATTAAACATGACGATTCTAGTTCGAATATGAACATAAACTTACCGAGCACACATTTTCATATGGAATATCGCGGCAGTTGTGGTCTCCTTGCCAATAGCAACTCCTTAACTTTATACAGATGCGTAGTTTTCCAGCAACAGATCATCGAATGCCTTCTGTTCCACTACATCACCACAAACGGCACCCTTAACTTTTATATTCGCCCCTCGTATAGCCGCCTTCAGCATCAATTCTTGTATGTACTGTCTAACCCGGATCCTACAGTCACAGATACCGACAGTGCACAGTGGTCCAAAACGCGAAAAACGTGATCGTTTTGAATAACTTCGAAATAGTTGTAGCGATATACTATCTTCGGAAGAATTTATGACAATAAGACGCCCCATCTTTATAAGTCAAAAGTTTGATGATGATGCAGTGGTGTTAATCGTGCATCAGACAGCAGACCGCTTCCGCCATCTGAACAAGCAAATGTTTTGTCTCGATGTCCAGTCTTCGTAGGCCCAGGCGTTACCGATATTCCAGCTTAAGTCGCCGGGTGAGGGAACCATTCGGTGAAAAACGGTGGAATCTGTTCTAGGACTTACTTGATGACTTTCAGATCCTAAGCACATTAATTAATCAAATTTTGAAAATACTGCCGAACTTCGACCAACAATCCAAGAAAAAATCGCTTTTTCTTTGTTAAGCAATAAAGCGTAACCAATGGTTCCAACGGTAACTAAAGGCTATTTCAAATAATAACAACAGATTCATCAGTGTTGCTAGGTTCGTGCATTTTCTAATCAAATGTCAATTTTGACATTACCAGTTACCAGAGTCACTGAGGGGTAGTCCGATTTGTGATACACTTTCTGAATGCAAGTGTCTAGTCGTGTCGTTGGAGTTACCCTGCCCGTTTACTCATTTTTGGGAACACTGCGGATATTTGCCACAGGGGATTTGTCGGAGTATCCACTGAACCGAACGACAGCATCGAGCAACATAATTCCGCCATCAATCCCTGGGAACTATAAAATGCCGCTTGGAATGTCATCGCGCTCTTTTACACCAAGGGATAGGCATCGAAGAAACGTCAAGATTCTGAAGAAAGCAGTGAAATGAAATATTTAAGTTTAGTTGAAAGATAGAAGAAGTTATTATAGAATTAAATATAGATGAAGTTAAAAGTGAATTAATTATAATATTATAACACTATAATTATAATATTATAATTATAATATTATAACACTTGAAGTATGTGACATATGTATTGTATACTTGAAAGTTATTGGTACCTTATTTGAAAGTTATCATTGTAGGTATGAATTTTAATTGCTGCACATGAATCTAATATGATTAATCGTTTTTAACATTTATGTGCTTTTCCACTTGAAATATATGTGATTTTTTGGATCAGTGAGTATTCATCGATGTACCTTTCACGTCCATAGTCCCACTCTAGTAGCTCAAAGTTCCTTTCTTTTGTAATCTATTGCTTTTCTTCTAAACATTCACCTTGCCATCGATTACCTTCACTAAGCCACTCATATACTAACATTTTCACCACATTTAGCGAGTGCAGTCTCTCACTGTAAATCTCATGTACTCAACAGCTCCGACAGCATTATTCCCAACCTCACCAGATGCATCCCGGAAAGCTGCTGGGCATTTTGAATCACAGAACACAGTGGTCACATATTCCGAACGGATCGTTCAGCGCAGAAGAGTTTTTTTGCTCGTTTGGTGTCTCGTGCTCCACACAATAGTTTTTTTGTCCGAACTAAGGGACCATTCATAAATTACGTAACGCAAAAATTGCTCAAAATTGACTCCCCCCTCCCCCTATGTAAGAAATTGTCACAAATTTTTCGAAACCCCCCCCCCTCCCCTGTTACGTAACAAATTCCAAGAAAAAAAATTTTTTTCTTCGATGAAAACATGTTACGTAACGATCTAGTTAACACCCCCTTCCCCCTATGTCACAACTTGTCGTACCCCCCCCCCTCCCTAAAAGCGTAATGTAATTTATGAATGGTCCCTAAGCAGCTGCGTTCACCATATCACAAACTAAAAGAAAAAATAGAAACAAACGATGAAAATAAACCGGTTGATTAGCGCGCTTTCTCGATGGGCGAATTTTGTGTGTCATTTTAAGATTTGACATCTAAGTGGAAACGTCACCGAATCGGGCCTGGTAACCGTGAGGTGGCCATGAGGCAGCCTTTGTTTCAGGCAGCCCTCCCGGGGTGCGTGTAGCATTTCACTGTAGATGTGAATTGGTTTAGTGGAATAATTCGGAAGTTTAGGTTTTTTGGTAAAATACTTTGCCCGCCTAGAGGCGTTGGGTACTTGAGCGAAAAAAAAATTTCAGACTTTAGTGATTACTTATCGTACCGAAACTAGTATTATGTGCAATTTTAGCTGAAAAAACTGATGTTTTAAAAACTTTGGGTGAATGTTGCAGTTAGAATATGGATATTCTTATCATTTAATAATATTTAGGGGAGTCTGGGGCTAGTTGGCAGAATCTTTTTTTCTCCTTTTGTATTAGACATATGGCGCTATCTCTAGTTCTGCACTTCAAGTACTGTTTAATCCATTCTCCAATGTGTTTATGTTGCATTAACCCTTTCATGCCCAACTTTTTTCTAGTGCATGTAAGGTTTCAAAATGTTTTTTCCTTGAAAATGGTGGGGTCAAGAAACATGAATAGCCCTTTTTCATAAAGATAGGTGCTTCTCCCGCAGTGCTGGAAGCTGGTCAATTTTTACCTTCCAATGCTCAATACAATTCTCCTAGAATATTAACAATAGTCCAATTGCGTGGAAAACGTAGCCAAAGACAGCCTACATTGATAAATTTTATCAGTTTTGAATAATATTGCAACATAACGAAGATATATGAAAAATTAATTACCGTCGTCAACGTAAACTGTTCCTGACAGCACTGCTTCATCGGAATCCAATTAGAATAATTACAACAACTTCAGTTCAAGAGCTGATCCTCGTAACTGTTAATACTCAAAATAAAGGCAATAGTCACATTTATTAGCCTTACTTGTTTTTGTGAGAAAATCTTGCCTCAATCAACAGTTATAGCTGTTTAAAAACGTTGTTGTCCACAAACAATATGGGCATGAATGGGTTAAATTCTGTTTCGTACACGTTGTAAGTGATATTGAGTTTTCGAGCGTATTAGAGTCAAGAGCCTACTTTAGTCGCATTAGGAAGGGTGCCTCACAATTTCATTAATTACTCGGAATACAATTGATGCAATGCGTATGAATTGGCATCAATATCTTTGCTTTCTTCTTATGAACCATTATGATATAAAAAATCGCCATTTAAACCAATACGTTGAACAAAGATGGCTAACGCCGCTCTAACCAACAGTTTTACATGGTTAAGACGAAAATAGGCTCATTACCCTAGGTAAAGTTTTTAAATTTCAGCATTTTTGTTATTTATGGCGAGTTCAAAGCTATTCCACGAATGACTAGATTTTCTATAGCGCGCGAAAAGAACTTTCCTTGGCCGTATATGTAATATACGTAACCACAAGTAGAATTTGTTTTTTTTTGTTTGTTTACTTCGGAATTTCACCTGAAAATTTTTGAAAATTTAGCTTTTGAATACAAAGTGTGCGCCGAAATTAAAATGCAGAAGCATTGAAGCTGAAAAATAACAACTATCATTGATTTGCAGTTTTATTAAAAAAAAAACATCTCACGCGATCCATACTTTATCATCAAAAGTGGCCAGGTGGCATCACTGTGCGTATAGTCGTAAATTGGCGAGATTTCCGCGTCACATATTTAAAATTCTGTAATGCAGACAACAGTCCGCTCTTTTATGCAACGCATTCACTTTTACACGATCTTCTTAAATTAAAAACATAAAACATGATAACCATCGCCAGCAGACCCTTGACTCCCCTACTATAAATTAGAAGTCAATAATTACACAACCTAAGCACTAGAGAAATACAAAGAGAATAGGAAAAGACACGAATAGTGTGAAGCCAAAAATACCTTATTGAGCAAACCAATCGTGCAATGTAAATAAACATTACTCATGCCTGAGTTGGAGGAGATAAGTATTGTAAATCTATCAAAAAAAATTTTGAATTTTCGTCAGAATTTAGTGCAATCGTGATTGTAAAGTGCATTCTAGAGTCTATGTATGAGTAAAAACAAGTTTTAGAATTATTTCATCTCTTTGTTTCGAAATGCACATCGTTTGATAAACAAATCCAACGATCGACAAAAGGTTTGTTTTCAAAATATAATAGGAGTCATTTAAAGTGCTGCCTTTGGAAACGGTTGCCAAATTCTAGTGTTGAAATCATCGTAAAGGGAGTGTTGCCGTTTTGACTGATTTTCACTCTGCGTCTCTTTCACTATTCTCTTTGGAGAAATACTCCTTACAGTTTAGGTATTTTGCGTTCTGATGGAGTCCAAAATATAAGAAACCATCTGTATTCGCTTATGTTGAAGTAACTAGAAGAAAAAAATTTTTTGTTTTTTATTCGGCCATGTGCCCAACACCGCCTCTAGGCGGCCTACTTATTTTAAGGTCTTAATGAAAAATCCATTACTTCCAAAAATTTTCAACATTATTTTCATTTTTCTCATCACGAGGCCCACCTCCAAAAGTTTTTTCAAGCCAAAAAAATTTGAGCACTAGAGGGTTAACCGAAAGGGCTAAATTAGTTTATATTATATTTATATATTTTGAAAAGATAAGTAGGTTTTTTATGCCTTTTTGAGAAGAGATTACAAAAGCAAATTTCACCCAAATTTCAAGTAATGAATAATAAATAGATACTTTCCAAACAGATATTTTCAGTATAGTTTTTACAGTTGCTACCCGTCATTCTTTGCCGCTTAACGAATGCGCTACCGAAGGATGTGCTCCTTTGTCTTTGGTGATTTCGTTTTATCTGCCATTCTCATGTCGATGCGAACAGAACGATATTCTATAATGCGCCGTGTGCATTGACCCAGTTAAGCTCAGCCGGAAATGAACCGGAATTCTGGCTGGTTCCAGTTCGTATTCCGGCTCCAGTGACACGACCGATTCTAGTTAGAATCGGTTGTGTCACTGGAGCCCGTGGACGAACTGGAACCAGCCAGAATTCCAGTTCATTTCCGGCTGAACATTACTGGGGAAGCGAAGAACAGAAAAAATAGGGGGTGTCACTCCTGTCATCTGTCATGAGATATAGACTTTGACAGTAGCGAAGACTCCATATCAAGAAGACTGGCAACTCTGTCCAGAATCCGGAGACAGTAACAGCAACGCCACTTGCGGGTAAAGGTGGTACTTTCCATAGTGATGCACACACACATATACATTTTTACACAAAGCTTCCTCCCTTCTTCCAATAGAGGCGCTGTAACCTCTGTCGCTTCTCGTTTGTATGGGGGAAGGAAAGAGATATCAGTCTTCTTGATATGGAGTCTTCGACAGTAGTCAACATATGTGGGCCTAGCCGGCTCTAGGCCCATGTCGCCCGTGCAATATCATTGGGTTGTTTTGATTTCAACAAAGGCAGATGTTGGCTAGGACAAAATGGCTGCCTAGCAGCGGCCTGGAAAAAAATGATAGCTCTCGCATATGCGCGAGCCTTGCGATACAGTCGTAATTCGTTGGGTTGGCCACAGTCTATGTCCAACTAACGAATTTAATTCGCTAGTTGATCCAGCCTCCTGCTAGACAGCCATTTTGTCCTAGCCAACATCTGCCTTTTTTAAAATCAAAACAACCCAATGCTATTGCACGGGCGACATGGGCCTAGATGCAGCTAGGCCCATCATATGTTGACTACTGTCAAAGTCCGTATATCTCCATATCGGATGACAGGAGTGACACCCTCCTGTGTTGAACCGACTGAAAAATGTCAAAAATTCTCCAATAAAGACATTAGTAGTGTTAAAGATTGTTAGGGTGCTTACAGAGTGGCGGCGAGAAGCTGAGCTGGGGCTGGTACTGACATTAGAGTGCGAGATGCGAGAAACCTGCTTGCAGCATATTAAATGGAGCCTGTCAGAGTGAAAGCGGGTAGTCGGCGCCGATCCGCTCGGCTTTCACTCTGACATCACCCATTTGGTTTGCAGCAAGCAGGTTTCTCGCATTCTAATGTCAGTACCAGCCCTAGCTCAGCTTCTCGCCGCCACTCTGTAAGCACCCTTAGATAGATTGTCAAAGTCAATTTGACATGAGATTTTGACGTTCAGATGCTTTTTAGTTGGACAATGGTCTAACTAGCGGAGGTTCAACTAAAAAGCGGCCCGGTTAAAAAGTGTCCAACCAGCGAATCACAACTTTACTCTGCTGTAGTATGAAATGAGCAGATGATTAGTTCTATGTGAACTCGTTCGATGGCGTTACTGAACTGAAGACTGAATTTTGTCAAAGTGAATAGGGTCTGCATATATGCACCCCCACTGAGAAGTCCAAAAAATTGTTTCAAAATCGTTCAATACGGGTCCAATGATGGACGTTCGTTGAACGGTTATTTGGACGATGTTCAAATTGGTCCAACGAACGTTCTTCATTGGACGATTTTGAAACCAACCGTTCTTAGAGGGCCATAGTAACCAAATAGAAAATTAGAGGTAACTGTACCGATTCTCGGTCTATGTAATAAAACTCAAGCTTATTATTATACTCTATTATGTACTATATCTGGCTACTACAGAGTTGTGTGAGTTTCAATTAAAAATATATGCATAAGGACAATTCGGATCAAATAAAGTTTTTTTCCTATAAAAAAATAGTTTTATAATAGCATTATTATATATTAATGTGTCAATTTGTTTGGTTCCTAGTTAATTGAGATAATCAGTACATTATATCCCAGTAGGTTCAACCGGAATTCTGGATAGTTCTAATCACTATACCGGCTCCAGTGACAATCGATTCCAATTAGAATCGGTTGCCACTGGAGCCGGAATACTGATTGCAACCAGCCAGATTTCCGGCTCATTTTCCGCCTGAGCTTGTCTGGGATTGAGAGTCTATGCTCTTCACAATGTATGAATTTCGTACTATTTGATAGTTATTACAATAAGATTCTTAAATTCTAATTTAAATACACGCTGCGCACAATACTTTGACAAAATTTCAGCCAGCCTGGAGTTGTTTTTATTAATATTTTCTAGTGGCCAGATGATAGCGAAAAAATCTGATCCGATCAGGAACTGTGAGTGGAATTTATTTAAACGAAAACCCTTCATCGCAAAAGCTATCTCCTTGGGTATTTTTTAATCAATGGCTCTCGTACCTTGCGAACACCGAACACACTACTTACCCGTCTGTCCCTCATGCACACTTCTCGATCTAAGTCGACGCTTCCAAGGATTAACCACGTTTCGAATAACCGTCAATTATTTTCATGACGTCTTACCATTCTTCTTGCTTCCGTTGGTTCTAATTGGTGGAATTTTCTTCTTCCGTTTCTCACCAGACCAGTCTGCATCATCTTCATCATCCTCGTCAGCTCCAAAGTAGTTACTACCGTCTCTTGTATTGGCAAGTCGACGACTTGCAATGCGGGATGAATTACGACCCATCCCTGTCAGCAAAAAAATCTCAATTTTGTGCAAATCTATCATGACAAAATAACATCGAAACTTAAACTTACCCATACATTTCTCGAGATGTGGTGCAAACCTGGATGCGGCTACAATTCTGTTACAATTGGGACAATTGCAATCAATTGCTTTCTTGCTATTGGAAGACCCAAAGACGTCCATATCGGGTAAATCAACGATGGTATAAGGTTTGCAATCTTCCGGTTGACCCTCAATTGCTACGTTGGAGCCAGTCTTACTTGCGTGATGCATTTCAAACACTACACCTAAAATAGTTTCATCGATCAAGGATTCTAGTAGGTAAATCGCGGCTTTATCCCGAATGTCGGGATCGCTCATGAAACTTCTAAATTCACTCAACAACTCAGTTTCATCTGCATATTCGATGTGCAGTTGTTCGTTTTCGCTCATAGTTATTGCTAGATAAAAGTTATACAATGATACTAGAAATTATTCTCTGCAAATTCGAAAGTAAACAACCACGACCCGCAAACTCCGATCGGGTTCGAATTGTTTACTGATTGAAAACATTGAAGGCTGGATGTTGTTGGCTCGAATCAAAACTTGTCGAAAGTAAACAAAGTTCATTTCATATCGTCAACCTGGCGCCCAGGTGGTGAAATCAACGGAGTGCTGGAGCGTTGCCAAAAAAAAATCATTTCCAGATTCAATTTTACTAAACTTCCCAGTTTAACTCAGCCGGAATTCTGGCTGGTTCTAAATCGTATTCCGGCTCCGGTGACACAACCGATTCAAGTTAGAATGCACGCAGCGAAATTTCAAACGCTTAAACCAACAAAATTCATTTTTGATTTAATTGGTCAATCAATTATTGATTCAAAACTCATTGATTGTTGAATGTACACTGTTTTATTATTGAACTAACAATATTATTGTTACTTCAACTAAAATTTATTTTATGCTGGTCTTGCATAGTAGCAAACCAGCGTGTATTGTGTATTTTGTGTGTGTGTTCTATGCACGTATTTTTCTTCTACATACATGTAAGTAAGAAAACTAAAGTAAAACGACGTAAAGTAAATTTATTTACCGAAAACATAATTTTTGTTTTCACAAACTTCGCTACTCAGTCACAGGACAGTTGCGATGCTATTGCAACAATCATATTGGCGTACAGGATGCTCTCTGGGTAAGTGCTAATATTAAAATAATTCAAATATATTGAAAGTAACATCTTTCTATCTTTCAGAACAACCCTGAAATGAGAAAAGTTTTATCTGGCAAATGAACCTGTAAGATTTTCAAACGTTTCATTATAAATAAATTTTAAACCATTAAAACATATTTTGGTTTATTTTTATTGAAAAGAAACAAACATTTCAATAGTAATTGTTTGCTGTATTATTTGTTGCTTCAACAACAGAATATTGTTGAACTAATCGTGTTCACATCATTCGATCAATAACACAATGTCGATCGTTTCAACAATTTTATTGTTGATCCAACCCATAATGCGATTTGAATCTAGAAACGTCAAAACCAGAATTTATTGTAGAAATGACAATATTATGGATTGAATCAATTAGTGAATATTATTTGCCCTGAGAACTTCGAAAGAAACTCGATGGTAAATCGTGGAAAGGTATTTTTGTCGGATACTCGAATAACGGTTATCGAGTTTTGGATCCAAGACGGAAGCAAGTTGTAGTGGCACGAGATGTAGTTTTTGTCGAGGAAAAAGGCAAAAATAGTGATTCTGAATGCAGTGTAAGATATAATGAAATTACAGCGTGTTCCGGAGAATTAGAGCATGGTGATGAAGAGAATGAAGATGTAAATGTTTTCGAAGAAGAGGAAGAGGATAACGATGGAGAGTATGAAAGTTGTGCCGATGAGACGCTTCGTGAAGCAGGAACTCAAGAAGAGGTGGAAGCAACTGGAAGTGGTCGGAAATCACAACGAAATCGGAACGCTCCTTCTTGGCATCGTGATTTTGATATGGATGTCACTGGATATGCGTTAAATGCTATGAGCTATGTGAATAATTTACCAAGTTCGCTACGTGAGATGCAAAAACGAGAGGATTGGCCAAAGTGGAAGGCAGCTGTTGACGAAGAATTCGATGCACTGAGGCGGAACCAAACATGGATATTGATGAAACTTCCTGAAGGACGTTCCCAAATATCCTGTAAGTGGGTATTCAGTGTGAAGAAAAGTGAAAACGGAGAGGAAGATCGCGGCAAGGCTTGTGGCACGGGGATTTACACAGCGTCATGGATTTGACTATTCCGAAACGTATTCCCCTGTGGCAAAATTAGATGCACTACGTGCAGTTTTGGCCATCGCAAACCAAAAGAAGATGACTGTTCACCAAATGGATGTTAAGTCAGCTTTTCTGAATGGGACGATATCGGAAGACATCTACATGACCCAACCGGAAGGCTATGAAAAAGGAAGGCACCTAGTGTGTAAATTGAATAAATCGCTCTATGGGTTAAAGCAGTCCTCAAGAGCATGGAATAAGCGTTTCCTGTGTAAGCAAAATCGGATTTCGACGAAGTGCTAGCGATCAGTGTCTGTACATAAAGGGTACGGGAGAGAATCAACTTTTTCTAGTTCTATATGTGGATGATGTTTTACTTATTGGGCGACATTTGAAATTAGTGGAAGATGTGAAGAAGCACCTTTCGGCGGAATTTGAGATGACTGATGGAGGGGAAGTGAACTGTTTTCTCGGCATGAAAATTGAACGGAACGTTGAGGACAGGATTCTGCGAATTACTCAGCGCAGTTTCCTCGAAAGATTGTTAAAACGATTCGATATGAGCGACTGCAAACAGATATCAACGCCGATAGAGTGCAGATTGCGGCTGAATAAAGGAGAAGAATCGAAACGAACTAATAAACCGTATCGAGAGCTGATTGGTTGTTTAACATACGTAACATTAACATCGCGTCCTGACCTATGTGCGGCTGTGAATTACTTCAGCCAATTTCAGAGTTGTCCCACGGAAGAGCACTGGGTGCATCTGAAGCGTATTTTGAGGTACATCCGTGGCTCTGTTAATCTTGGACTAGAGTTTCATGGAGATGATGATGTGGCAACTATGGAAGCATACTCGGACGCAGACTGGGCTAATGACCTGGTAGATCGGCGGTCGCTGACAGGATTTGTTTTTCGAGTACACGGATGTACTGTCAGCTGGTTAACAAGGAAGCAACCAACGGTTTCCCTATCATCAACTGAAGCGGAGCTGGTTGCTTTATGCGTTACTGTGTGCCATGGAATATGGATGACTCGGTTGTTGAAGGAGCTAGGATTAAAATTGGAAGAACCAATAGTCTACTTTGAAGATAACCAGTCGACCATTCGAGTGGTGGAGGAAGAACGAGATGTCGGAAGATTAAAACATATTGATGTGAAATTTCGTTTTGTGCGGGAGCTTATTCAGCAAGGACAGATAAATGTGCGGTATACTCCAAGTGCAAATCAGCTTGCAGACGTTATGACAAAAGGATTACCAGTTAAAGCATTTCTGCAACATCGAGCCAATTTGGGAATGGCAGAGTATAAAATTGAGCGAGGGTGTTGAGGTACCAATTTCCTACCCCTTATTTTGTCTTGTAGTGTTACCCCTACCTTGTACGCAGCCTCTGCTATAATATAATAAAGTTACCCCATGAATAAACTTAATACTTTATCCTCGTATTATTTATTCCGGTTGAATGTTCCGTTTTCCCATAAGTGCTGCTGTGAAATGTTACTGAAGAACGCTGAAATTGTGGTTGTTTGCTGCTGTTGCGGTTGGGATGGCTGAATTATTATCGGCGTTAAGACAGACCTGTTTTGAGGTAAAGAACTTGTAGAAACCAAGACTGGGATTTGACAAAGCTGCGTTTTTGTGTATGGCTCCGATTTTACTAAACCAGGAGAACCCCCGAAGGTAAGTCCAGCCAGCAAATGAGCCCGTAATTTTTGCTGATTCTAGTTAGTGCCCAGCTCCAGTGACACAACCTATTCTAATTAGGATCGATTGTGTCACTGGAGCTGGATACTAACTAGAAACACCCAGAATTATATAAAATATTTGAGTACTTACCATTTCTTGTTTATGCAAAACCATTTTTTCATTGTTTATAATCACTCGCGGTAACTAGGCTACTTTGGTAATGGGTGTTCGAATTTTTTTTCGAACTTTCTACGATTCGAGTACAGTTATAACTTTTATAGATAATTATAAATAAATATAGGGAGTTATAAAAAGTATAAAACCAGGTGAAATATTTTTACAAAAGAGTGTCACGCCCTCGGCCACACCTCATATCTACACTCTCGGTTGCAATACAGCACATGAAATATATCACAACTACCCAGTCAAACTCATTCCGGGACCTGTTCGGATTTCTGAATGGAGTCAGTATGGATTCCAAATCCAATGCAATAACCGATTCCGACTCAGAATCGGTCGTTGCATTTGATTTGGAATCCATACTCACTCCATTCAAGATTCCGAATCAAATCCCGAATGGTTTGACCGGGCTGGATGTTGTTGGCTCGAATCAAAACTTGTCGAAAGTAAACAAAGTTCATTTCATATCGTCAACCTGGTGCCCAGGTGGTGAAATCAACGGAGTGCTGGAGCGTTGCCATAAAAAATCATTTCCAGATTCAATTTTACTAAACTTCCCAGTTTAACTCAGCCGGAATTCTGGCTGGTTCTAATTCGTATTCCGGCTCCGGTGACACAACCGATTCAAGTTAGAATGCACGCAGCAAAATTTCAAACGCTTAAACCAACAAAATTCATTTTTGATTTAATTGGTCAATCAATTATTGATTCAAAACTCATTGATTGTTGAATGTACACTGTTTTATTATTGAACTAACAATATTATTGTTACTTCAACTAAAATTTATTTTATGCTGGTCTTGCATAGTAGCAAACCAGCGTGTATTGTGTATTTTGTGTGTGTGTTCTATGCACGTATTTTTCTTCTACATACATGTAAGTAAGAAAACTAAAGTAAAACGACGTAAAGTAAATTTATTTACCAAAAACATAATTTTTGTTTTCACAAACTTCGCTACTCAGTCACAGGACAGTTGCGATGCTATTGCAACAATCATATTGGCGTACAGGATGCTCTCTGGGTAAGTGCTAATATTAAAATAATTCAAATATATTGAAAGTAACATCTTTCTATCTTTCAGAACAACCCTGAAATGAGAAAAGTTTTATCTGGCAAATGAACCTGTAAGATTTTCAAACGTTTCATTATAAATAAATTTTAAACCATTCAAACATATTTTGGTTTATTTTTATTGAAAAGAAACAAACATTTCAATAGTAATTGTTTGCTGTATTATTTGTTGCTTCAACAACAGAATATTGTTGAACTAATCGTGTTCACATCATTCGATCAATAACACAATGTCGATCGTTTCAACAATTTTATTGTTGATCCAACCCATAATGCGATTTGAATCTAGAAACGTCAAAACCAGAATTTATTGTAGAAATGACAATATTATGGATTGAATCAATTAGTGAATATTATTAGCCCTGAGATAATAATAATTATTATTGAGTTTGAACCAGAATATTGTTATATCTACAATATATTTTTCTGCGTGTGGGGATGTGAATGTTTCAGTTCCAGTTCTAGTTTGAAACTCCTATACAAAATAAAACGCTCCTGAACATGCCCTAAAACTGGAAATTTTAAAACTGGAACTTTCTGTCCCCAGCAGCAGTTTTAGCGGGTGTTCTATTCAGTTTAAAATTCATGTCTCGCCATGCCTTCAGCGTTACTGCATTCAAATTTATTTTTTCCCAGTCTATCGGTTCTAAGTGTCTCTGCTGAAAACTTTGCATGTAATTGAAACACAGTTCTAAACGTGTTTTAAATTCAGCAACAAATGGAACGGCGTCGTATAACAGTTTTAAATTTTGAAACAAAACTGTTCGAAATAATAAAACAAAACGCTCTGCTGGGGATGTGAATGTTTCAGTTTTAGTTCTACCACAGAGAACAGACGTCCATCTTCAGCATTCAACTTGTGTAAAATCTCTAACGGTTTCGAAGGTAGTTTGGATATCTAAACCAGGTGCGCTACTGTCGTCATGTTTTTTTGTGGCTGAGTGCGACAGAATTGACAGCGGTTATTCCTCTACCCAGTCAAACTAGTCCGGAACCGATTCGAACTTCCAGCATGAATTCCACCTCAAATGCGTCAACCGGTAGAGTCGGAATCGGTTGTTTTCTTTGAGCTAGATTCCATGCAGAATTCATCCAGAATTTCGAACCGGTTCCGGAATCGATTTGACGGATAGTTGGGATAGGTTGGTGTGGCGGCGCTAGTGTTTTTAGTATATTAATTCAAATGGTTACACACGTTTTTTAAATTGAAATGTTTGTTTCATTTCAATAAAAATAAACCAAAATATGTTTTAATGGTTTAAAATTTATAATGAAACGTTTGAAAATCTTACAGGTTCATTTGCCAGATAAAACTTTTCTCATTTCAGGGTTGTTCTGAAAGATAGAAAGATGTTACTTTCAATATATTTGAATTATTTTAATATTAGCACTTACCCAGAGAGCATCCTGTACGCCAATATGATTGTTGCAATAGCATCGCAACTGTCCTGTGACTGAGTAGCGAAGCACAGAGAACAGACATCCATGATCGAACAAAAATATTTAAAAAACGTGTGTAAACATTTGAATTAATATATGAAAAACACTAGCGCCGCCACACCAACCTATCCCAACTATCCGTCAAATCGATTCTGGAACCGGTTCGATGGATTCAGCATGGAATCTAGCTCAAAGAAAACAACCGATTCCGACTCTATCGGTTGACGAATTTGAGCTGGAATTCATGCTGGAAGTCCGAATCGGTTCCGGACTAGTTTGACTGGGTAGAGACATAACCGCCCTCTAAGAACGGTTGGTTTCAAAATCGTCCAATGAAGGACGTTCGTTGGACCAATTTGGACAACGTCCAAATAACCGTTCAACAAACGTCCATCGTTGGACCCGTGTTGAACGATTTTGAAACAATTTTTTGGACGTCTCAGTGGGCGCTGTCAATTCTGTCGCACTCAGCCACAAAAAAACATGACGACAGTAGCGCACCTGGTTTAGATATCCAAACTACCTTCGAAACCGTTGGAGATTTTACACAAGTTGAATGCTGAAGATGGACGTCTGTTCTCTGTGAGCGAAGTTTGTGAAAACAAAAATTATGTTTTTGGTAAATAAATTTACTTTACGTCGTTTTACTTTAGTTTTCTTACTTACATGTATGTAGAAGAAAAATACGTGCATAGAACACACACACAAAATACACAATACCCGCTGGTTTGCTACTATGCAAGACCAGCATAAAATAAATTTTAGTTGAAGTAACAATAATATTGTTAGTTCAATAATAAACAGTGTACATTCAACAATCAATGAGTTTTGAATCAATAATTGATTGACCAATTAAATCAAAAATGAATTTTGTTGGTTTAAGCGTTTGAAATTTCGCTGCGTGTAAACAAATTTGTTGTTTCTACGGCTACTAATCATAAGCGGCCCTTACACGTTCAATATTTTTGTCAATACGCGTATTGACGATATTGTTACAATATTTCAATCCCATTTGAAATCCACATCGTCAATACAAGTTTTTTCGATTACACGTACAATACTTTTGTCAATACTGCCTAGTATTGACAAAAATATTGAACATGTAAGGGCCGCCATATACAACCAAACAGGTTGAAAACATTTTGAAAGTTTGCTGCTGTATTGATATCTATAACCAATTATTAATTGGATCGGGTAATTCAACATTAAATTGCCTACAATAACGTTTCTTTACTCAGAATGTCTAAGATTGAAACATTTGAGATAATTTTCTCCTTTCGTTTCAGGATAAAAAAGGAATGAGTTGTCCAGCTATACTATTATATTGACGGCTATCCGAAACGAAACTTTGCAGTGATTACAATAATTATGAATGAACGATTTTGCCATCAGAGCAAAGGGTATGCAGTTTTCTTGGAGTCCTACCAACTCTTAACGTTATGCAGTAACAAACAATGCATATCCCTCCGGAAGTCGCTTTCGATTTCGATGGATTTTCAGAGCGGCGAGCACTCAGTGCACAAGCACGAGTGATGGAAGGATACTTTACACAAAGAACCACATAGTTCCGAAGAACAAATAGTTACCTTAGGTTACCTTGCCATGGAAGAAAAGATTTTGCTCGGCCTTGCTAAAAACTTGCACTGGTAGTTAGTTGTCAGATAAAAGCACCTTTAACAAGGATTCCTTCATAACTATGTCCATTATCGTTCAAATTCATAAATAGTATGCCAGCACGGATATGTCGCCATAAATATTCATTTCCGGTATTCAGATGAACCAGTCATTTCAGTAGAAGGTTAAATTCAAACCTGAAGAGGTATTATGTCGGACACTGAAAATGGATGGCCTGTGTACCAATAATAATTATTAATGGTGTCTCATATGGTAATTTACGACTCCAAACACCGTCCAAATCTTCCACGGAGAGGTGTTTTGGGAGATCGTCTTTACAAACGCTATTTTGTATTTTTCATAGAATTTTTTTCATTAGATCAAATATATGCAAGAAACAACGTGCCGTATTGTTTTGTCTTCCAAAAAATACCAATATTTCAAAGTTAGTCACTCGAGTATATTTCAAAAGATATATTGCTATTACTAGCTCTTGGGCCAAAGTGCGACCTACACCAACAGGGCCGAATTTCACATATGAAAGTGTATACACTTCATGTGCGAGCATTTACGTTTGGCCGATACAGGTATCGTGCCGGACAAGTGTCCATGTACGGTACTGAACAAAAGAGGTTATAACTACTAGAGGTCGCATGTCGCTGTTAACACTGAAAATTTACCATCTCGCTCTTACATATGTTAGGCCCACATATTGCCCGGGTTTACACCTGTCAAAGTAATGGGATACAATATGCTAGAGCGAGAACCCAAGTTTCAGTCCGTGAATACATGGGGACAGTAGCGCCTTACTCCCTCTAGTAGATATAATATCTTTTTAGTGAACGGTCACTGAATATGATCGGAAAGGTATATGTTTGGTATAGGTACACGCAGAAAAAAGATTTGTAGGTTCAATAAAATTATGCATTAAATTCAATAAATTAAATTATTGGTCGGGAGACAATAAAATTATTTATTGAATTCAATAAAATTTATTTATTGTTTCAATAAAACAAAATTATCGTTCCGTTTTTCAATAATTATTTTATTGAAACTAAAAGAAAATTATTGATGCTAAAAATGTATTTATTGAAAGCAAAAATTTGTTGTTGTTCTAATAAAAAAATATTTTCAAATCAATAAGTTTGTTTGTTAAAGTGATAAACAATAAATGATTGGATTCAATAACACATATTTTTGGTTTAAATATGCTAATTTTTTCTGCGTGTATGAATGCCTAAGTAGTACAAATCTAGGATAGGATCCGCCAGCTGGCTTCTTCTTATATTTTACTAATCCCTGTTGAAAACGACATACCCCACTCGACCAATGTTGCCAAAATATTTGTTTTGTTTCGGTCGTATATTTGTTCTGATTAAAATATTCTATATTATGTACTAATTTCATGCTTCTGGAAAAATCAAAGATTTAGTCTTTATATCCGCATTTAAACGATCATAACGTTTTTTCCATCGGAATACAGAAAAACAAAATAATATATATATTCGTTGTTGGACATTACGAAAAATATCTTCATGCCTCTTCATTTTTGTAAGTTGCTTTCTGAGTCAAGCAACCTCTGTCACAAGAATAATCTTCTCTGTTCGGATTTATTTTAAATATTCTAAAACTACTTTTCTGCAAGGTTTAATTTTTGTTTTGGAGCAATGTATAGGTTTGTTCCAGTACTACATGTGATCGTTTCGGAGAAAACAGCAGTAGAAAATACACGCTCCTATTTACACCGATGATCGATTCAGTTGAAAACTGTAAAATTCAACTGTATCGATAATAGCAAAGGAAGAACAAGAAGCGACTTCCGGGATAACTTTCTCCCTGTTTGCTCAGTACTTCCAATTTACTCGGTACTGGAACAAAGACAATTTTTACATGAAGTTCAAAATATTGTCATACTTACGCTACACAGCCTGTTGATTTCGAAAAGCGGCATTTTTGCATTACCCTAATAAAAAAGAATTATACACGAACATTAACCCATATAGTGCAACGATTCCACATATTGTTTGAATGATACCCTGAACAGGTCGTTAGGCTCTTATATCATACGATGTTTATTAGGGTATTCCACACACAGAACAGAATCCACGATAACCGCGCTACCGGATCTCTCGGGAACTTCAGTTCTGGATAATATGTTTGATTTCGTCTGCCAAATAATGCCTGCACTTCATCTCGAGAAAACAAAAAAATCAACACAGTTAACAATCGTCGTTTTATGTTTGATATCACAATATGACAACACTTCCAAGCAGCCCTTTAGTACTTTTAGTTTCCAAGCCGAAGGTTTGCCTATGTCACTTTCATCCAATCACGAGCTGGTTCAGAATTGGTTCAAAAACAGGGGACAGAGCTGGCGGATCCTATCCTAGGTACAAATATCAATGATGCTAATATTATTTGTCGTTGTTTCCGATTTGAGTGATATGCTTTCTGGATCCTTTTGACTGTTCCTTTATGCTAAAGAGGGATGAATAATAAACGTGTAAAATAAAGAACCAAGATTTTTGTAATTTGTGTCCATAAACGCTGTGTATTTTCAAGCGGAAACAAAATATGCTAACAGTTGACAACGCTGCTAGAAACGTGAAGTTCATAGGATAATATTTGTTTGATCGGTTGGATTAAAGGCTGAGTGGACGAAACTGTTGAAGGATTTTGGTTCCGATTAAGCCTAAGGAGCATGTAGCAATAGTTCATTCCGTTCCTTCCCGCTGTTTCTCCATTAGTTTCTGGACAAAGTCCACCCGCATTTTGAACAGGTCCTTCGCACTTCGTTCAACTGTGTAAATTGCTTACTTCGAAATGATAGCGTATTTTTGTAGGACCTGTTCAGCGTCGTCAGTCTCTTGTTGCTAAAGTTAGCAACCAGATCGCCTGGTTCCGGATAATTTTGTCAGATAATCGACAACCTGCTCCTGAAAGGAGATGTAATCATCGACGGAGGGAACTCCTTCATGTTTACCTAGCCCGCGGATACACGTGATTCTAGCCACACTCATGTGACGAGGTTTTATGGTGGACATTTTACCATCGGACCGGACTTTCCTCCGCATCCATTGCCACCAAGTCCCCCAACAGAAAGATCTAATTTTTATCCAACGGTTTAAAATGGTTGTCCCCTCGGATTTCGCCGGAGTTTGGTTCGGCAACAGATCATTTGTGAATGGATTTACGTACTGAGTCAAACATTCCTTGTTCACTCCTTGTTCGTTCCTGAGTGCTGTACTGGTGTAAATCAGAACATGGAATCTTCCAATCCAGTGCAAACCAAACCGCTTCTTGCACGGAAACCAGGGAATACTAAAATCATTGAATATGTACCAGTCTCCTCCACTTCGATCCGTTTTGAGATCTCTCTAGCTCTTTCGTACGTGCACCAAAGCTACCATATTACACTGAGTTCTGTCATTGATGTAGCAAACGGCCGCCGACAAGCGATACTTTTCGATTTTCGGAACGGCATATCTGAAATGTAAAAGATTTCAAATGGTTGCTACTACGAAATATGCTCTGACTCACTTAGTTTGCAGCTTTCGTGAGCATCAGAGCCTTCATCAGTTTTTAACGATCCAATTTCCAAATTCTCCTTCTCATCCAACGTCATTCGGAAGCCCAGCGGGAACCATGATTTCTGCTGGCCTTGATTAGACGCATTCGAGTTGAACGACGGTGGGGGTTTTCTGTAATAACAGCGTAAAATATTAAAAGACATGTCAGAACAACATTCAGGTTCAAGGAATCTTATCCGGATGGAAAAAGTGACAATCTACCCGAGAGCAGTGCATCCCGCAACGACACATTTTCCCATTACCTACGTTTGCACCATTTCGCGAGCCCACATCGACACTTGGGCAGAGGGTCGCAGCATTTGTTTCTTTAGATATTCAAGTTCTTTGTTTATCTCCAGACTGCAGTTAACCGATAGAATTTCCGGCAGATCAGCCACACGACTCTTTTGATTAGTGAGGGTGAACTTGTTGCACTTCTCACACCAGGCCGGTGTAGTTTTTTCAACGGACATATATTTTTTCAAACATGACGCAAATGTTCCGTCGACATGTCGGTTGTTGGTATTGGTTGGATACAGTAGATTGCACACCAGAAGGATATTATTTGTGACACTTTCGGTGTTGAACTCAAGGCAACGTTGAGTAGTTTTTTGTTGAGTGCCTAACAGGCGACTGATTTCCGTTTCATCCTTGTTACTACGAGTAGGTTGTGCATCTTTTGCCATCTCAGTATAGATGTCAGTTTCGGCTGCCAACGTCGGATCGTAATCTAACGAGAAGAGGTTATATTGTGCGAGAAGAGATTATTTAAAGAAACCACCCAACTTACCACTACTGGTTACTAAGCGTTGAAACTTGTCATTGTTAGCATCATACTGCTTAACTTCGCTGTCCAAGCATTTCTGATGATCTTCCAGGTGGTGTATCTACGCCCCGGAACGAACGGTCGTGGTTAAAAGGATAGTTGTATTCTTCGCATACTGTTGGTGATAGAAACGAGACTGCCGAGTTTGTGAAGACTTTATTGAAGAATTACAAATTTCTACAACGAAGAGAAACATTGTAGGTTAGGGTTCTTGGAATAAAGGACTATTGTACTCACTGTAGTAGCCCTTCGCTATCACGCAACAATTCAATCAGCGAAATAAAGTGCTTATTCGTAGAAACCTTTGTAAATATGTTTTAAAATTAGTTTAAGTTAGGCTAAGTAGATATTTCAATTGTACCTGTCCTGATGTTTTAATTAATAAATTTAGGTTACGTTTTCCTAAAGCCTTTTAACTTTACCGTAGGTCCTATTTTAGGGCAAATTCATGTTTAATTCGACTGTATTTAGTTTAGCGTAATTAATTCTTACCGAGTAAATGTAGAGATAGTTGTACAGCGGAATGTAGTAATAAATTTTTAGGTTTAAGTTAGAATAATAAATTTTAACGATTCGCCTCGCGCAATGAATTTTTTATATATGAAGCTTCGTCACACCGGTGTGACCTTTTGATAGTCGATCCACTTGTCAGTGGTTGGGTAGGGCTGACCTTATGGTAGTCGATCCTCCTGTCAACCGTTGGGTAGGGCTGGCGTTCGCGATCGTCTCGAAGCAGGGGTGTGCACGGCGCGGTGATCGACGTTGCGCAACTAACACTCCCCCCTTCAATGCAGCGAAGATCCGCATGAGATGCATTCCTTCCTACGTCAACGTCGAGTACCGCAAGCTTAACTGTTGGTCGCTCATATATTCCGTTAGACGTTTGCAGTGTGGCCCACCTGACTTGCCCATCTGGTGAAACCTTGGTAGCAATCACCCGTCCTTTGGGCCAGCAATTGCGAGGAAGCCTTTCGTCGACGATGAGTACAATGTCGTTGATCTCGATTGGCTTCACTTTCGTGAACCACTTTGTTCTGCGGATCAGAGAAGGAAGGTAGTCACGGAGCCACTGACGCCAGAACTGGTTTGCCATGGTTTGCGCTAGTTGCCAGTTCTGTTTCAAAAATTCAGGGTTGTCGTCGAAACAAGTCCATGGAGTCAGTCCATTAGACGATCCAAAGATGAAGTGGTTCGGTGTTAATACGGGAGATTGATCATCATCAAGTGGAATATCGGTCAGAGGTCGTGAGTTCACGATGCATTCTACTTCTATGAGTGTGCTCCTTAGACTTTCATCGGTTGGCAAACGATTTGGAAGCAGCTTACTCAGATTTTGTTTGACTGTGCGAATTAGCCTTTCCCATGCTCCTCCCATATGAGGAGACAGGGGAGGGATGAAACTCCACTTCGTGTGTGGCGTGGTAAACTCTGCTACAATCTTCTCGTGGTTCAGCTCGGCGAGTGCTGGTTTTAGTTCCTTGTTAGCTCCGACAAAGTTTGTACCACGGTCGCTATATATGGTGATTGGTGCTCCTCTCCGGGCGATTACGTTGCGTAGAGCCATAATGCATGAGTCAGCTGTGAGAGAATGTGCAACTGCTAAATGGATGGCACGTACGGTGAGGCAGGTTACGAGGACACCCCAGCGTTTCTCCGTTCGACGACCAATGCGTACTGTCATTGGACCGAAGTAGTCCACCCCGATGTGGCTGATAGGGCGGCTGTAGGCTGCTAGGCGTGAGGCTGGTAGGTCGCTCATCATCGGTGCCCGCGGACGAGCGCGTTCATTTTTGTAGAACTGGCAGCTGTTGCGTACTGACTTGTAGAGGACCTTCAAACGGGGAATGTAGTAGCGTTGTTTCACCTCATTTATTATGGTCTCGTGATTTTGATGTAGAAACCTTTGATGAGCGTCCATCGCCAGAAGTTTGGTTACGCTATGTTTTCGGGGTAGAATGATTGGATTAGCTACACTACTATCAATAAACTTACAAGCGTTCGTTCGCCCGCGATTCCTTAGGACCCCCTTCTCATCTATGAACGGATGAAGACCAAAAAGCGGATTGCTTTTGCATATTTTGTTTTTCAAATGCTCTGGTTGGTTTGCGGACAAAATAGCAATCTCCTCGCTGTAAACGCTTCTCTGGGCGATCTGGTATAAGTAGGACTCGGCCTGGACTAACTCGTCGTGTGTGAGCGGTCCAGTGGATTTGGGAATATTGTGAATAGGACGCTGGAAGTTACTAATCGCTCTGAATACGTATGCTGTGGTTTTCATAAGAGCGCTCCATTGGCTAAATCTGTCTACATCGATAATCGGTTCGGGAACCTTAATGTGAAGTTGCAGGTGTGGACGTAACTCTTTGTCGATAGCTCCAAACGTTGGCAATCTGGGTGGCCACTCTTCTTTTGATTTCCATAGAAAATCGAGTCCGCGAAACCATCGACTAGAGTTGCTTAGGTCCGGAGTGCTTTTCCACTTAGTTCCATCATCTGCTAGGTTTAGTTTCGTCGGAACCCATCGCCATTCTGGTAGATTGGTCGTTTCAAGGATTTCACTAATTTGCGTTCCGACGTATTGGCTGTACCGACGATGATCCGAATAGAGCCAGCACATGACATCTCTGGAGTCTGTCCAGAAGTAGCGTTGCTGGACCTTTATAGAGAGCGACCCCATAATTGTATCCGCCAGTCTTACTCCAATAACGGCTGCTTGTAGTTCGGACCGGGGTATTGATAGAAATTTTAGTGGTGCAACCCTGGTTTTTGCCCCAACTAGTGCGCATTCAACTGTGTTCCCTTCTTGGAAGCGTAGGTAGACAACTGCTGCAAATCCATTCTCACTCGCGTCTACAAATGTATGAATTTCAACGAGGTTACTTTTTTTTACTGATGTAGTAGTCCGGAAGCATCGGGGTATTTTAATATCGGCCACTCGAGGTAGGATCTGTAACCATTTGAGCCATTTTTGAAAATGAGAGTCGTGGATTTGCTCATCCCAGTCGATGGATGCTCTCCAGATTTCTTGTAAAAGGATACGGAGGAACATCACGTAGTGGCTGATCAGGCCGAGCGGGTCAAAGACCATCATCAACGTGCGTAAGACCTCACGTTTCGTCGGTCGCTTTTTTCCGGATAGTAGGTCGGGATCATGTCTGGTAGACAGCTTGTACGTAAAACAATCTGCAGTAGTATCCCACCACATCCCAAGAACTTTCTCGGTTGTGTCTACTTCTCCAATGCTCATGCTTTTTTCCGCAGTTTCCTGTCCTTCTAAAGCAGCAACGACTGCCGGTGAATTTGAGACCCAGTTTCGCATCTCAAAGCCTCCGGATTCGTGTATTTTTTTTACCCCAGCTGCTAGTTGTACTGCTTTCTCCTCCGTTTCTGCACTGATCAGCATGTCATCAACGTAGTGCTGGTGAACGATAGCGTGAACGGCATCCGGGTCTTCGTGCTCGAATTTCCTTGCGTGGGCGTTTTTAACAAACTGTGCTGTACTGGGGGAGCAGCACGCCCCGAACGACATGACCTGCATAACATACGTGCTGGGATTTTTGTCAGCTACCTTCTCCTTCCACAGAAAACGTTGATAGTGCTGATCCGCAGGTCTCATCCGGACTTGATGATACATTTCCCGGATGTCCCCGGAAACCGCCACACGGAACTCACGAAATTGAATCAGGACGGACATTAAAGACGTTAGCTGATCGGGTCCCTTGAGAAGTACGGAATTCAATGAGACTCCGTATGAAGTAGCGGCCGCGTCTCAGACGAGTCTTATTTTGCCGGGTTTGTTAGGGTTCACTACCGGAAACATCGGAAGGTACCAAACTCGTTCACGAGATGTCTTTAGTTCCTCTTCAGTAAGTTTCCTAATATAGCTTTTGCCTAGGTAGTCGTTAATTTTTGAGGTCAGTTCCTGAGCTAGGTTGTCATCCCTCTGCATCCGCCGATCGAGGCATTCCCATCGCCGTAGCGCCATTGCCCTGCTGTCCGGGAGTCTGACGTTATCGTATCGCCATAGAAGGCCGGACTCGTAACGACCTTTCGTATATCTGGTCAACGATTGCAGCAGCTCATTCGCTCTTTGATCGTCGTTGGATAGTAGCAGTTTGTTTGGTTTACTAATTCCAAGACTATCGAGCGAGAAGTACCGTTTCATGGCTTCGTGCAGTACCTCGTCTGATGTCATCTCGCATTGACATAATTGAAAATTGTGATGATTGATTTGGCTGGTGCCATTTCTCGCGCTGGAGCAGCATCCATAAATCATCCACCCTAGCCGAGTTTTGACTGCTATGGGTTCATTCGGCTTACCTTCACGGTAGTTCATCACGTTTCCCAAGCTGGCGTGATCGAGCCCAATGAGAAGTCGGGGGCTGACTTCCTGGTACGATTCCACCGGCAAACCCACCAGATGTCGGTACTTTGCTAGCATCTCCGGCATCAGTAACGTCTGCGGCCGAAGCCCTAGACTTCCGACTGTGTGTACTTCGCGAAGCGAAAGCTTCTTGGAGGGGTTTGTGACGCTTGAAATCTGGAAGTTTACTTTCTGAGACAGATCTTCCGTTCTGTAAGCGCCACCGGTCCATCGCAGGCATAGAGACTTTGTGGGTCCTTGTACTCCCAATTCGTCAGCTAAACTCTGCTCCATCAGCGTGAGTTCAGATCCGTCGTCTATAAAGGCATAGGTTCGTACCATCTTTGATGGACCATAAAGGAGAACTGGTACGATTCTGAACAGGATCTCGGACTGCCCTTGGTGAACGTTACAACTTGTGCTGGTAGCATGATTCCTTTGAGTTTGTGGAGCTGCTCTGGCCGGGGTGGAGGATGATGTCGACGAGTGCTTTCCTTCATCGTGTAGAAGATGATGGTGCAGGTATGAGCAGCCGTCGGTACCGCACACCCTTTTCTGTTTGCACGGGCCATTGTGCTTTCGTAAGCACTTCCGACAAACTTTACACTCCCGCACTACTGCCCACTTTGAATCATAGCTAAGCTCCTTGAATCGTTTGCACTGTGCGAGCGTTAAACAGATTCCTTTGCATCCGACGCATACTTTGCCTGACTCCTTTGGAGTATAAGTTCTGCTCACCATTGGGGCGTTCGAAAGTTTTCGGTGTGACTGACAGTCCTCTTCTGCATGAAGATTCAAAAAACCATCTCTTTTTGCTGTCCTGTGTCGATTATCACCGCCGGCCAGGATTGAAACGGTGCTGGCATCCTCAGCAACGAAGCGTAGCCACATACTGAAATCCTGGAGATTTGGGTTAGGGTTGTTCCGGGAGTTTCTTGCCCAGTCCAGCTTTAACGTCGGTGGCAACCTTTCCACCAACTCGTACCTCAGGGACGCATTGTACATGAAATCTCCTATCTCACAGGCTTCTACCGTTGCAACTAGATTCTCTACGCTGAGCGCGAAATGGATCACAGTGTCTAGCTTTTCAATGACAGGCGATGGCAATGAGCGGATCTTCCTTGCTTGTATGATTGTTTCCGGTCGTCCATATAGCATCTTCAGGGTGGACATTATTCCGTGCACGTTCGATGGGTGTAGCAGGCGGCACTTTACTGCTTCCAACGCCTTTCCTTTGAGGCACTTCCGCAGCTTGAGCATGTTTTCCTCGTTCGAAAATCCGCAAAGCTGAGTCGAAGAATTGAAAATCGAAAAGAAGAGCGGCCAGTCTTCTGGATTCCCACCGAAGTCTGGTAGGTCTTTTGATACGGCCTGCCTAGCGGCTAGCTGGCTTCGATTCAGCGTATATGTGAAGTCCTCGTTGTCCATCCCAATTGCGGGGGGTATGATTCTTTGCCGCGATTGAGGTACTGGAGTAGATCCTTGTCCGGGGACGAAATCTAAACCATCCGTAAACGTTTCGGTCTCCCTCCGATTCAGACGCTGCGTACGCACATCGGAGCGGCAGTTTGGATAGCTCTGTGCTCGCGGTTGATTTCGAATTGATTCTTCGCGGAGGTTCGACGGAGGAACTGGTCGTTCGAACGTTCTGTCTTGGGCTATAGGGGGTTTAATCATTGCTGATCTCTGTGCCCACGCTTCGGAGATAGTTACCCGTTGCTCTAAAGCTCTGGGGTTCGTCAGACCACGTTCAGCAACCGAAATGCCCACGTGCATGTTACCTTGAGGGTTTCGGGAGTTTCCCATAGGGTCTGCAACCGCAGTCGGAGCTCTACGCTCTATAGTCAGTAGCTCGTTGACTAGTCGTGCTACATGATCAATGTGTTCTTGCCGCGGCTCTTGCAGAGGATCTTTCTGCCTTTGGGGTACCTGAGATTTGCGGGATAAATGTTCGTCCTCCGGGTCTACGTCAACAAGGCCTGAGTCATCACCGCAATTTTCCGTATCTTCTATCCACTGCTGTACTTTGGTCGCATTATCTAGTATAGAATCCGGATTGCTCACCTGAGATGAGTTCTCGCTCTCCAGATCTCTCAGTAGACTATACTTCTGCTCCAGATACTTCAACTGACATTTACGCTCCTCCTCAAGCTTCTGCAGCTGTAGCTCGATTTTCCTTCTATCGCTGCGTTTACTTGATTTCCCGGTCGATTTTGCCGAAACGGTGACGTCAGGCGGTAGACTTTGCTTCGAATGATTCTCACTGATCTCCTTCGTCTCAAGGGCATCTTTCGGTACCGGGATTGCGGTGTTTGTTTTGATTTTAAGCACGCTTGCACATCCAGGGCACGACCAGTTTATTTCTTCAACTGACTGGCTCACTTCGACGCACGAGAAATGGTACCAAAAATCGCATACGTCACACTGTACCATTCTATGGTTATCGGGCTCATCGCATAATCGGCAGCTATTAAGTCGGCTCTTGCGAACGCGGCGGGTTTCGCCTAACATAGCTGTTTTTTATCTTGACATAGGCCGCCTTCATATTCGTTTTGTTCGGCGCTCTAATTTGCACTTTAGGAATGGCTCCTTTTCCAACACACTTCTTTTTGGTGACGATCGTTCTGGATGGTACAAGAACTTCAACAGCCGCCTGAGACCCATTTTGGGATTGGACTACCTTTTTCGGTACTGACGACACCAGCTGAGATCTAGAATCGGCCTGGGCGTCATTCTACAACTGACTAGGCGTCTCCGGGTGAACCGGATTGTTAACGTTGTTCTTAGTCGTACCGCTTGCACGAGTCGAACTACCTTCCGCACTGATGGATCGTCGCATTTCAAAACGCAGTGTGACTATCTGCTCGCCACTCCTTCGATACAAAATTTGTAAATTTGTTGGTGATAGAAACGAGACTGCCGAGTTTGTGAAGACTTTATTGAAGAATTACAAATTTCTACAACGAAGAGAAACATTGTAGGTTAGGGTTCTTGGAATAAAGGACTATTGTACCAAATACAAATATGTTAATACGGAATGCTCGCATGATTTTTCGAGGACACGTTTTAAGCTACCCTGTACCTGGAAAGGTACAGTGTCAAAGTGACAGTGTACTTTGATGAAATATTGCTAAAACTGGCGTCACTGCAAAAATTGTTTTTGCTTTTCTGACATATTCAAATGTTTCAGTTATTTTCCTGGAGCCTTGGCTGACGAAAAGTGCTAACGTTGAAAATAAGATCTATTTTATATGGACGAACGTGTGGTATACAGTTAAAGGGCACTTTCCCAAAATGCCGAGACAATTTCACATAATAATTTTGCTACAAACTAGTTTTCGCTAGTATGCGACTGCTTGTGCCGTACCGTTTTTCATTTCAACTCACCCGTCACAACTGTTACAAGTATGCTTCTGCTCACCAGTAGTGATTAGTGTTGATCCAGATGATAACCTTCAGTGAAATGCCGGTGTTGAAGCGCCTTGTTGTTTTGGTGCATTGTTAAGCGTATTTTGCTTGACAGACAAACCAGTAAGCAGATTTGACTAACAAACGGACATCATTGGAATGACCTCAGACAGTGCCAATCAGATTTACACCACGAAAAATAGAATTTCCTGGTTTTAATCAAATCTACACTTAGTCGATAAAATTGCTGAATGCAGTTCCACCGTCAGATCTTGTATTAAAATTCTGAAAAAATGAATGCTTTTCTTGATGAACTACTGCCAAAACTGCCGTCCGAAGAAAACATTCTGTGGGAAGGTAAGTTTAAGATAAGTTTGTCGGCTAAAATATATATGCCATGTCATTTTGTAGTAAATCGCAACACCTCAGAAGAGACTCTCCAAAAGAAGTGTGAAATATCGGGAAAAATCACATTCAAGCAGCTCCGGCAACATATCAGCAGCGTTTCTAGTCGGATACAAGGAAGAAAATCAGAAACGATTTGTCACTAGCGAAAAATGCTTCGCCCGTTAGAGCGATTTCAGAAAGTTTCACGTGCCTATCCAAACCATGTTTGACGATGATTTTATGAAAGTTTGCAGGGCAGTTCAAATCAACAAGTTGAGAAGGTCTGAGGGAGGCTATGTAAAGGATGTGTTGGGAATATTCATTAAAAAGGCGGAAGGCGGTTTAATTCAATCAATTTCCTTTTGATTATATTTACTACTGTAGCTTGCAGGTGCTATAATCTAGGCTAAATCGCCAGTTACCCCAATCAATCCGATATCCATCACGAACATCTCACAAGTAGCCAAGGCCAGTGGTTATCCGGACGTTTCTATAGGTAGAACCTTGTGTGAGCACAATGAACGATTTCCTTATCCGGGATGATGCATTAGAAGAACTGCGTAATACAGGCTGATAATAATAAGGCGTAATATAAGGCTGATAGTCAAATTAATTGGCTTAACATATGTAAGTGTGACACAGTTATTCTGAGTAGTACTTTTATTTTGTAAAAACATTGCTTCAAGCGTAATTCCCACTATATTGGGCTCTACATAGGACGAAATACAACCGGAACTCGTTCGCGCGTCGGGTTTCATTTGTTGAAGGTATGTTCATAAGACCGTACTTCTCAGACAGACTTGACACGTCAGGTAACACAGTTCGCTCAGCAGCCATCTTTTTCATACGCTGATTTTTTTCTAAATAAACTGTCAACGTATTCTAAATTCTTTATACTCTAAAATAGCCAACATTCCCCAAATCAACAAAGCGAACGCCGGATTGAACAAACTAACATTTATTGATAAAACGAACTGATTAGGCTCGCAGTACAAACCGGTAGCTTAAGCGGACTTCCAATGATAATTGCACGCTTTTTTTATTTGGACAGAAATTGAATTTACTTGTACGGTTTCAGTTCATCGTGGAATATCCTTTTAAGGGCCAGTACTTCGAAGTTGCGATCATGTTGATAAACGGGTAAGATGCTGAACGAACATCAATTCGACAGTATCATTTTCAACTGACTTGTCCGGTAACGTGATCACTTATGTAAGTTCTCGCCGTGTTCTTAATTTATCGTCCATGTTTTACCCTAATATGCCTGATTCTTCCATGTCCCAATCGTTTGTGGAGTACCGAACAAATTGTTGCGTATCTACGAATTGTGTTGATTAGGTTCAACACGATGTTAATTAATTCGTGATATTTTGCACAGCAGTGAACCTCACGAGTTCAACAGAATAATCAGAGAACGCAGCGTTAATTGTCTAGTTTAGAGACTTTAGTGATAGAGGTCCAATTTTAATGCGGATTTTTGCCAAAACGGTGTATTTTAACCTGAATAAACCGAATCCGAGAGCGGAAATGTAACATTATTAACCAAAGTTTGGTAAACTGAAAAAAATAATTTGTGCTTAATAATACCCATAATAGCGACAGTGATTTAACCAATGAGCTTATGCTGGGAGCTAGTGTGATGCGGCTTGGCCGCATATCCGAGGCCAAGGATCCGAAGTGGCGCAAAGCCGCTGAGGATCTGTTGGACGAGACATTGATTAACCCGTAGTTGGAATTGCAAGCGAACCTGTGATCCTCTCGTGTACCCGGTTTACTCAAACATAGGGGCTATAGCTAGTTAAAAGCCGACTGAGCGGTAGCGTAGTAAGTGTTCGGTTGACTAATGTGGCTACGCCACATCGCTTTCTGGTGCACTGTCCGACTTCGCTACCCCAAATCCTTCGGATCCTTGGCCGCGGATATGCGGCCAAGCCGCATCACACTAGCTCCCAGCATAAGCTCATTGGTTAAAGCACTGTCGCTATTATTTTATCAGTTTACCAAACTTTGGTTAATAATTTTACATTTCCGCACTCGGATTCGGTTTATTTAGGTTAAAATTAACCTATCAATAAAGTCTCTAAACTAGACAATTACCAACGCAGCATTGAACTTCTAAAGCAGCGTTCGCTAGATTGAAGGAATACCGGTGACGATAGCAAAATGGTTTTGGTATGTCTATTGCTACAAGACTGGTTGGATCGGCTGCTATTCATCCTGCGATTGCTCCATCAATATCTACTGAAACAGGAGTAAGGTTCCATTATTACTGTCTAGTTTTGCTAGAAGATTCACAGTAAATATTTGTAACCTTATACATACTCACGATACAATCAATGCTGGCCGGCAGCAGTTTACATCGCATGGTACCAAATTTTTCACAAAAAACCTAAACAAATGTTGTCAAAAAACAGACCTAAGAACGACATGCTTTGATCGAATCTTTCAAAACGTGTTGCCATTTCGTACTGTTTTTCAGTATTGGCAACTTGTCAAACAATATTCATGCATAGGGTTCTTTAAATCTAGTTTTCGGTGAGTCATAAAATGATCACCCTTTTGTATGGAACCTTGGCGTATTTAATTTGTATTTGATTGTACTCACTGTAGTAGCCCTTCGCTATCACGCAACAATTCAAACAGCGAAATAAAGTGCTTATTCGTAGAAACCTTTGTAAATATGTTTTAAAATTAGTTTAAGTTAGGCTAAGTAGATATTTCAATTGTACCTGTCCTGATGTTTTAATTAATAAATTTAGGTTACGTTTTCCTAAAGCCTTTTAACTTTACCGTAGGTCCTATTTTAGGGCAAATTCATGTTTAATTCGACTGTATTTAGTTTAGCGTAATTAATTCTTACCGAGTAAATGTAGAGATAGTTGTACAGCGGAATGTAGTAATAAATTTTTAGGTTTAAGTTAGAATAATAAATTTTAACGATTCGCCTCGCGCAATGAATTTTTTATATATAAAGCTTCGTCACACCGGTGTGACCTTTTGATAGTCGATCCTCTTGTCAGTGGTTGGGTAGGGCTGACCTTATGGTAGTCGATCCTCCTGTCAACCGTTGGGTAGGGCTGGTGTTCGCGATCGTCTCGAAGCAGGGGTGTGCACGGCGCGGTGATCGACGTTGCGCAACTAACACATACCACTAACCGTATCGTGGGGAATTAAACTTTCCTTCTTCTTCATAGCGTCAAATAGCTCGTAGTGCATATATGGTGTAGGCTAAATTGATTCCAGTTTTGAATTAGACTGATCAGATTGATGTTAGGATTGTTTTCGACCCGAAGAAAGTATCAACCCAAGGGCAGCTGCTTCCGGAACGATCGTTGAAAATTGATGGCCTGGCAGGGTTAATTTGAGGTTCCAGCCACGACACGATTTTTTTCAGCATATGCGAAACTATATCGAACCACAAATCCCCACAGAAATATAAACAAATGTCAACAAAAAATAAACTTAAGAACGGCATGCTCTGATTGGATTTATCAAAATGTGTTGCCATTTCATATTACTTTTTAGTGTGTGTTAGTTACCAAGCAACATCCATGCATAGGGTTCATTAAATCTAGTTTTCGGAGAGCCAAAAAATGATTACCCTTTTGTATGGGACCTTGGCGTATTTAATTTGTATTTGGTTCTATAATATAAAACTGGAAATTTTAAAACTGGAACTTTCTGTCCCCAGCAGCAGTTTTAGCAGGTGTTCTATTCACTTTAAAATTCATGTCTCGCTATGCCTTCAGCGTTACTGCATTCAAATTTATTTTTCCCCAGTCTATCTGTTCTAAGTGTCTCTGCTGAAAACTTTGCATGTATTTAAAACACTGTTCTAAACGTGTTTTAAAATCAGCAACAAATAGAACGGCGTCGTATTACAGTTTTAAATTTTGAAACAAATCTGTTCACAATAATAAAACAAAACGCTCTGCTGGGGATGTGAAAGTTTCAGTTCCAGTTCTACTCTGAAACTCCTATATAAAATAAAACGCTCCTGAACATGCCCTTACGGACGTTTACTTCGAATAAACCGATTAAATTAACTATGACCGAACCGAAAGAAAACTTATGGCAACAGGAAGGCCCACTACGTCATTTGTTTGTGCTTTTCTTCTTCATATCCTCTTGTTTTTTCGGCTTCATCAAAGAAAAATGACAACCGCACTCACACATAGAAAAAAAATGTGCACACCTGTATCCGTCTTGATGTTCGTCAGCATTTTTTTGACTGGGCCGTATGGTTGTAAACACGCTTACCCGGTCAAAAAATGCGGACGAACATCCCCACTGAGAAGTCCAAAAAATTGTTTCAAAATCGTTCAACCAGAGATGCCAGATTTGCAGATAAGTCTGCAAATTCGCAGACTTTTAATTTAAGCTGCAGATTTTTTGGATGACGCAGATATTTGCAGATTTTCTAGTTTGGTTGCAGATATTTTCAGATTTTTATGTTTTGTTGCAGATATTTGCAGATTTTTGAATATAAAGGCTCTTGGTTACACTAGCTTTCCTGACATTTTTTGTACTTCCCAGACTTTTAAAATTATTATTGCAGACATTTGAAAAATGTACCTGGCATCTCTGCGTTCAACACGGGTCCAATGATGGACGTTCGTTGAACGGTTATTTGGACGATGTTCAAATTGGTCCAACGAACGTTCTTCATTGGACGATTTTGAAACCAACCGTTCTTAGAGGGTCGTCAGGCGATTTAAACGAGTTGAACCCAGAGAACAGACGTCCATCTTCAGCATTCAACTTGTGTAAAATCTCTAACGGTTTCGAAGGTAGTTTGGATATCTAAACCAGGTGCGCTACTGTCACCATGTTTTTTTGTGGCTGAGTGCGACAGAATTGACAGCGGTTATTCCTCTACCCAGTCAAACTAGTCCGGAACCGATTCGGACTTCCAGCATGAATTCCAGCTCAAATGCGTCAACCGATAGAGTCGGAATCGGTTATTTTCTTTGAGCTAGATTCCATGCAGAATCCATCCAGGATTTCGAACCGGTTCCGGAATCGATTTGACGGATAGTTGGGATAGGTTGGTGTGGCGGCGCTAGTGTTTTTAGTATATTAATTCAAATCAAATACAAATTTGTATTTGTTCAAATGTTTACACACGTTTTTTAAATATTTTTGTTCGATCATGGATGTCTGTTCTCTGTGGTTTGACGTTTGACTCAACTCACCTGGTGTTACGTGGGACGGGACCTTCGGATACGTGCTTTCTTATTATTTCTTTTTGTTTGTTATATCTTACTTCTTCGAATCACACACACTAATACATGGTGTAGTTCAAGAAATGACATCACTTTTTTAAAAAACAAGAATTCATAATGAACTTTCAATTTTTTTCGTGAATCCATTATCATGAAGTGCAAGGTACAAAATTACGGTCGTAATAAAGCGAAAAATCCGGAGATAACTTTTCACCGTTTTCCGGTGAATCCCGATTTGGGAGAACAGTGGGAGAAGTTCACAAGAATTGACGATCTCGAAATTAATGAAAGCACGAGAATTTGTAGCGTATGTATTTTAAAAGCATTGATTTAAGTTATATATTCATGTGTCGTGTTATTAAATTGTCTGAATGGATCTTTGGGTTTATTTTATTATTTATTTTATACAACATTGTTCTTATTCAATAATATTTTTGATCACTATAGAATGTTATCGAATCTAAAAAATAATACTAAAAAAGTCCTCTCTATTGCACAAGCTTCTTTTTTTGTTACTGTCATCTCCACTATCATTATTGATCTGATGAGTAATTTATTGACATATTTGAAAAAAAAAAAACAAAGTTAACATTTTCTCAATTTCAAATATAATACTCCCCATATTAATTACTCTGAGGACAACCGGTTCAATCTGACATTTGCGTGCTGGATCAATTTGACACGCTTTTTTTTCTTTCCGCAGGTCCCGTCCCAGGGTGTTACCTGCGCAATGTCGAGCAACACAAACCCCTGGGAAAACGGGGCAACAACCAGCATGAACTCAACCATGAGCCAAATTGACATTTGGAGGATTATGAAGGGAAGTGAAAAGACCCACTGAGACGTCCAAAAAATTGTTTCAAAATCGTTCAACACGGGTCCAACGATGGACGTTCGTTGAACGGTTATTTGGACGATGTCAAAATTGGTCCAACGAATGTCCTTCATTGGACGATTTTGAAACCAACCGTTCTTAGAGGGGAGCTTGAAAATCAGGCTTGCAACTACGTAGCGCTAAATGGAATTAACATATCATAAAAACAATGTTGAATGTTTTGACGTTTCTTTGAAAAAAGCTAGAATTCCAGTTCATTTCCGGCTGAACTTTACTGGATTTCGATGCACACAGAAAAAAATTTGGCAAAAGTAAGTGTTCCGCTCTTAGCAGAAAACAACCAATACCTGCTGTTAAGTTGAAAGTAAAACTTTTATGCTAAACAAGAATAATAATCAAAAAAAAGTTTTACTTTTAAGCCTTTGAACTAAAAGTACCCTCTAAGAACGGTTGGTTTCAAAATCGTCCAATGAAGGACGTTTGTAGGACCAATTTGGACAACGTCCAAATAACCGTTCAACGAACGTCCATCGTTGGACCCGTGTTGAACGATTTTGAAACAATTTTTTGAACGTCTCAGTGGGTATGTATAGGATGTTTTTTCCTACGAACGATAAACTTATTTTGACCAACATTTTTTTCTGTGTGAGCTCTTTGAAAGAAAACCAAAACATCCCAGTTAAACTCATTCCGGAACCGGTTCGGATTTCTGAATGGAGTCATTATGGATTCCAAATGAAATGCAACAACCGATTCTGACTCAGAATCGGTTGTTGCATTTGATTTGGAATCCATAATGACTCCATTCAGGATTCCGAATCAAATTCCGAATGGTTTGACCGGGATCTTTTGGTTCTCAGATAACAAGTTTCTTCGTTGCCAGTAGCCGCAATGGAACGGAAATTTTGGTTTCTTGAGTTATGGTGAGCAGATTCAGTTCCAAGAACGGATAATAGATGAAATTCGAGGTAGGGAATTGGATCTGATCAAAAACAGTAATTTAACTTTATTTTCAAAGAATTATGCTAATTCGCTTCCTTTTTTCACTTTTAGCATCATTATATACAATGAGCTGCTCGGATGAAGCATTACATATCCCTGGTGGATATATAAGATTTATCGCAATAATAACTTCGAGAATATCTCTACCAATGATTTTTTGGGCCAACTGTGATGTGCAATCATAGTCCTCTAAAATAATATATATTCAGTATATAGTTGATATACCTACAACACGAAGGACTAATGTTCCCTCTGGACCTGAATGATCTACCGTTGCTTCACGAAATGTATCTTGTGATGGACGAACAAAAACCATATCTGGCTGCTTGGTTAAGTTATGCAGCCTCAGCAGAAACATCGATATTAATTTGATCCAATAACCTGTGACGTGACTCGCGGATGTTTTCTTTTTTCTGTTTATTTTATCCTTTGTCTCACATAACATCTCATTGTCTTACAATCGTATTCGCTAAGATCGTCCGAACCACTTCGCTTACGGTTAATTTTTTTTTTACTTGGATGAAAACAGGTTTTCGCTGAAAACCGGTTTTCGGCTGATTGATCACCAGGAACCTAAAAACTTTCAGCTGGTTTTCAGAGAAAACCCGTTTTCATCCAGTGAAGAAATTGGTCGTTAGTAAAACTTATTAAGAAATGCATGAATGGTGTTTATATGCTAATCGAAAGCTTTATCCATTCCATAGACAAATATATAGTACTTATATTTTATTTTCGTGGTTTACTTTAGGTCCACATATACTAGAAAATGGAGTAATCGGTTCAAATGCTCGATTCACTCTTAAAAGTGTTTCACATTTTTACACAAGAAACACGGTTTGCACGGTCCGTTAGTCGTCTGTCACTGTAACGTAAAAAATAGTTGTTTGCAGTTTATGTAGGGACGTTAATGCACATCAATGGCAAGAAACATTTTGACGTACGAAACGTGTGAATGTGCGCATTATTGGATGTAGGGTTACTGTGCCCTAATTCATCTTAGCTCCTCTATTCATCCCACCCATTTGAATGCATTAGTTAGATCAATGTCTGCTATCTCTATTCAATGCAATAGATCAAATGGTAGGATAAATAAGGGTGCATTGTACTCGACTATTTGTTCCTCTCAAGCGCAAGTATTTTATATTTTTCAAACCAGATTTTTTATGTTACTGCTTCCTAGAAACGAAGCAAGGGTGCTGATACCTATTTTAACGCAATCCAATCACTGTAAGCCGAGTTCCAATAAAGTTAGTGTGGCATCCTGACTAATGAGATGAATAAGGGCTCGTCTACCCTATTCAGTGACGCAATGATGACGTTTTTTTCCGCTGTCGGAAGCTGATGTTTCTCATGAATCGTGCTTTTTTGCATTAAAGGTCTAACAGAGAATGGTACGAAAATTAAAAACGAAAAAAGGTTTTCTTTACACCATTTGCTAAATCTTCATGAAAATCAATCCGCAGTACTGCAGCCATACTCTGAATATGCTGATTGATTTTCTTGATGTTTTAGGGTGTTGAGTGGGAAAACTGCTTTTTTTGTTTTCGTTAAAGCCAGATTGGTTTTTGTTTAAAGAATCGTATCGTACAGTTTAGGGTAGTTAAGTAAAACCATTTGTATGAGTAGTAGTACAGTTGGGCATTTCTTAACGAGATTATTGAATAATTATTAAATTCAAAAATCTCGTTAAGAAATGCTAGAAAAACACAAGGGCAAATATGCTCGGCCTTAGGGGAGACACATTATTGATATTTTCTAAAACAGCTTGAACACGTCCAAACGTAAGTTTGTTCTCTAGTAGCGTAAACCAGACTTAGTTGTGCCGAGTGTTTATTTTTCGGGTATCCACTCGTACTCGTAAATATGTGCAAATGCAATGGTACCTACGATGTTCACACGATATTTTGCGATGTACACAGTTTGTATGGGTTTGCTTATGAGTTAGTTCGCAGGTGTGCTTGCGGTTGGCAGAGACCGGAATAAATAAAGCGAAAGCGGTGACACAATTCACTTATGGGATTTTCGATTGATGTACAGCGATGTAGTGGAGTGCACTTGTTTTGCACTTTCTAGCAGAAGTGTCAATGGAACATATCCAGTTTTCTTCACTTCTGCTAGAAAGTGCAAAAATGGTGCAGTTCCAGTGCACTCTACTACACGGTGTCAATCAATCGAAAAACCTATTAGTAGAAATCAGGACAAATCAAGCTTCTTTTTCTTGCATTACCAGGATACTAGGAGAGTCAGTTAAAAACCAGGAATAAACTGGGTCCTAGGAAACTAGGACGTCTGTAATTACGATTTACACGATACGTCAGGCTTCCGTCACCGGTACAGCACGTCAACGGAACGTTAAAATTAGTTGTATGCAATTGAATATCAATAGAAAAGTGATAGAATTTCAATAATTCGAATTTTTGCATCTAGAAACGCATTCAACTTATCCCACTTGTCCTGAAGACATCGTGCCGTTCATATTCTGTTCCGTTGACGGAAGCTGATGTATCGTCTGAATCGGACTTTAACCTCTACTGACTCTAATCACAGCGCTAAAATTGACCTGCACTTCCGCTATAGGCATAAATGTCCCACGTGCTATGGGATTCCCTATAAACATGGGAAACTTATGCGTAGAGCGGCAGTGCAGTACCCATAGGAAATGGCCGTCGTCACCAACACCGTTTTGTTTTACCAGAAATTGGCTCTGAGGGATTTCTTGCATTGGATGTGCGCTTCAGAACAGAGTTTAAAAAACCGAAATGTTCCTGCGAGTCTAACCCTTCTACTAGAACTCACAAAACCACATCACGAAACTGTCCCGATTACATATACTAATGTGGAGTTTCTACGGTATTCGGAAAGTAAATCGGTCACTTTTAACACAGCTGAGAGATTCCGATGAATCATACGAACGGCATTTTCCATTTGTTGCAAGAGCAGCGTACATGAATCAATATTTTGACTATTTTCAGATGCGCCGTCGATCAAATTGTGATTTCAAGATACAATCCGGATCGTGTGATTGGTTTGTAAGCATTTCATAACCTAAACAATTTTTAGCGGCGCTTGATTCCGCATCAACACGCAATAAGCGAATGGCAATTAGGAAAACATGAAATAAATAGGCTGTGTATCCGTGGTCCATGATAATTTAGATTTTTTTTTCGGATTTTCCAAAGATTTGTTAAAACTGAGGACCAAAAAAAGCCAACAAACAAAATTTGACAGCAAGAGATTAGTGGCCCTTATACGTTCAATACTTTTGTCAATACACGATATTGACGATACTGCGCCAGTCTCATTTGAAATACACTTCATCAATCCAATTTTTCTCATTGCACTGTCCATAATGTCTAGTATTGACATAAATTATGAATTCACTCGTTTTGTTGAGAACCATTAATGAATATTGTATCGCGATTCACCACTTCATTTACAGTGTTGCCGATAAATTTATGAGAAATATATCAAACAGTGCTGCCGAAACACATATTTGGTGTCCCACCATTCTTGATTTGGTGAAAAAAATATTCAACATTCTTGCAATTTTCAATTTTTGAAAAATCATAAAAAAATCAGGCAAGGTTTTAAAAATCTCTTTTTAGCAGATTTGTTTATAGAATTGTGAACTCTTTAAATACAAAATAAAAAAAAGTAGGGGTTAGGTCTGACAAGAAAGATCTATTACTTGTTTTGAATCCAACTTTTAAACAGTGTTGTATAGTTCATATGAACGGACCTTGAACATTTGAAGCGTAGCTAGCGCTAGTAGCATTTAGTGGTAGCTTCAGACAACGAACAGTTTTCACGGGGCTGCATAAAAACAATCAGTACCGTGAACTAATCGAGAGCGTAAAGGTAACTAAATTGGAATCTGAATTGAAATCTTAAACCTACTTATATGTACTTAAATCTACTTAAATCTATGATTTTGTTAGCATCGCAGTTTCCTGGACGGAAGAATAGGTGTAGGCCAGATAACCGATAAAATTGGCAAACAGACCGAGAATCACTAAACGTAAGTTAGCGCAGGGTCTTACTAAAAAACAATGAATTAAGATAGCCGTCCAATTTCAGGAACTTTTTATTCAATAAATCTGAATACGGAGCCGGAAATATCTCGGTCTATCATTTGTTGGATCACCAACAATATAAAAAGTTCGTTTATCTTATTACGATGCCTGACACAACCTCTAAAAGATCCAAGGATACTAACGCTGCCGAAAAAGGAGGGGATCTTAATGAACGGCGTCCTTCGAAGTCCGCGAGTTCCGACGTTGGAAGTACGAAAGACTCAAAAAGCGGACAGGGACTCGGCGCGGAAAATCCGGAAAGCAACTGTAAACTGTGCAACGAACCAGAAAATAGTGATATGGTTCAGTGTGATACCTGTGACACATGGTTTCACATTATGTGTGTTGACATCATTGGCGGTGTGGCTGATAGAGACTGGAGTTGCGGAAAGTGTGACGGCGCCAATAAACCAGTAAGTCGCTAGGATATGCAGCCCAAATCCTCTGAACAACATACAAGCAAACCCATATCGCACTCATCCCGTAGATCCGGTAAGCTAAAGCTAGAACTTCAGTTGCTTAAACTGGAAGAGGAGAAAAAACTAAAAGATTGGCAATAGAAGAAGAACTAGAACAACAATACCAAAAAAAGAAGTTTAGAGTGCTTTTTGAAGCAGCGGATAGCATATCTGGTATGAGCGACGGTGGAACAGAACGTGCAATTCCTAGAATATCAAAGTGGATCAAGGGTGTTCAAAAAATGCCAAAACCAGGTGGGTGCTATGAGCGAAAGCAGGAAAGAGAGATTTTCGGACCGAAATCAACCAGACGTTGAAGTTCAAGAAACAGCCGCCAACTCGCAGAATCGAAGCTACTCTTGCACAATAACCACACCCCGAGGGAAGGGGGTGGAACCGAACGATGATCACTTCATTCCTGGCCAACGATCTACACCTAACGATCGACGAGAGCCGAGAAGGCCGGAGCAGCAGCAGTTCCGCATGGCAGAGGTAGACTGCTTCGCATTAAATCGGAGTCAACTCGCCGCCAGACAAGCGGTTCCGAAGGATCTTCCAGAGTTTAGTGGTGATCCTGAAGACTGGCCACTTTTCCTGTCGGTATTCAGCTCGTCAACCCAGATGCGTGGATTTTCTAACGATGAAAACATGTTGCGCCTGAGAAAGAGCCTGAAAGGTCACGCATTAAACGCGGTGCGTTGCCGCCTCCTACATCCTTCCAATGTTACTGGCGTAATGTCAACGTTGAAGATGCTATACGGCAAACCGGAAACCATCATACAAGCGATCACTAATTAAATTCGAGCACTTCAACCACCGGATATCGAAAAACTGGATACCGTAATCAACTTTGCCCTATCGGTTGAGAACTTGTGCGCGACTATTGAAGCATGTGAAATAGAAGAATTTCTGTACAATGCATCCCTCCGCTACGAGCTGATCGAGAAGCTGCCATCCAGTCTAAAGCTAGACTGGGTCAACGACACGACTAGACACTGGTATTTCAACACTGTATCACAAATATGACTACCCCTCAGTGACTCAGGTAACTGGTAATATCAAATTTGACATTTCATTTGAAAATGCATGAAACTAGCAACTCTGATGAATCTGTTATTTTCTTTCAATTAGGTTTTACACCAACCGACATAACCCAACAAAATGAGTTGGATGAACTTCGTTTGACAATTCTCGGTGGTTTGTTTACATGGGAGTTACGTGAGTGCAGTGATGTACCGATGGGAAAAATTCCATCTTCCCGGGTTTTTATTTTTGGGTTTTAACCGGGTTTTTTCCCAAATCATTTTAACCCGGACGAAATATGGGTTTTTTCGTTTTATCGAATGTATGGTGTGCATTTAATGTTTTTTAACCTTTCGGCAGTCGCGCTAGTGCACTGAGTACACGCTGCTCTAGCGAAATCGTCCTAGGGCACCAGCGGTTGCTCGTTCAGTGGGCCATTTGCGCGACTTCCGGAGGGTTAAAGAAGCTTGCATTAACATTTGAGAGACCAAAAATAAAAGTCGCAAGGATAAAACATAGTTTGTAGAACCCACTCCAGATATCTTAGCATGTAAAAATCGAATATAAACATCAAGCGTAAAAATCGGACAGAGATCCTTGAGCATGATAATCGCTTAGAATATTCTCACCCGAAAAAGTCGGCAAGGATGATTCGCTCACGCGAAATTCCGTACAACGTTACATTCAAGATTAAAAGTTGTATAAATAAAAGTCCTTTGTAAGAACCGGATATACTTTTTTACGGTTTTTATTTTGTAGGACATAATCGAAAAGTTCCTGTCCGATTTTAAACTATTTTCACTTCCTAATATATTTATAATGGGTTTTACGAAGCATTTTTTGTTCCTGCGACTTTAATTTCGGTCCATTCCATATTTCAACTTGTTTCATATAATACTGGGAACAATAGTCATTGTTACTCTAACTAGTGAAAATTAGAATAATCGTGTGATGCCCAAACTACTTTTATTCTGCTTGTTACTCATTTTAGGGGTTGCTATACTTTTAGCGAAATGAGGTAGGTATTCACACAAAATTCAGAAAATACCTATTTAGTTCGGTGAAAAGTAAAAGTAATATGCAGAAAGCGAGTGGCCTTGACATTCGTCATTAGTATGAACCGTAATCAGAACTCTCACAAATCGCAATTCGAATTATTTTGGCTCAACTACATCAGCAACAGTAGAAAAATTGTTTAATACGTTTAGGTGGATTCACAGTAAGAAACACAATCGACTTAGCCCAAAACGTGTTGAAAAGTTTTATCACTTATTTAACCACAATATTTGTGAAGAAATGTTGAATCACCGCTATAACAATGATTCAATCGAGGAAAAACATTTAGAATTCATACACATGCAAAACTTTATGACAATAATGCTTATAAATAAAATGAAAATGTTTGGATAACAATACATTAATGTTCAATTACTAAAATATCACAAAATTGCAAAAAACCCAATCTTCCCGCGAAAAAACAGTTTTAACCGGGAAAAAACCTTGGGTTTTTTCCCCAAAATTATAAAAACCCGATTTGGTACATCACTGCGTGAGTGCAGATGCAACAGATGAGCACCCGTTGCACTCGAACTCACGCAACTGACAAAGTAAACAAACCACCGAGAATTGTCAAACATGAACTTAATTCATCATGAGTTCATTCGTGTCGTCATCTTGTAGAACTCAATAATTCAAATGCTCCTATAGTTACCGTTGCGCTCCGTGGTTACGAAACCGGTAAGTGTGACAACAACAGTTCAGTTACTAATATTATTCATGCCATTAAATATTCAATTTCTTGATTTTGGATGAAAATAAAAATGCTGTCCCAATCAATGATAACATCGAAAGCTACCGTGAGTACTATTTCAATGTATAAGCCGCTATTACCCTAATTACAATAAACACCTTTGTAGATCTCAATCAAACAAACGACGCACAGAGGAACAAATTCTTGGCCAAAAACCAAAATATTTTTTTTCGATTTTTTTGTTTCGTTATATTTTTTTACATAGGGTGATGAGCCTATTTTGGCACCATTATGGAGAGGGTCGCACTATTTTTTGAACAACTTAAAAAGAAGCCATATTACCTATAACCTTTTTCAGAATAAAGTATCAGTGTACTGTTTCTTAAACATCTGTATAATGCTTATTTGGCAGAATTGTCTCAATTTTCAGCATAAATGAAAATAAATGTTCTATTCTGTGCATCTATTCCCACCTGAACGTTCCAATTATCGCCTCATGGGTGTGCCGATTTCCACCTCATCGAAAAACAATCTAGTTGAAACGCAATGCCTCATATTTCATTTGCGTCGATTCTAACTAGGTATCCAGATCATGGACGCCAACGCGTGATTTGTAAAACGAATTATTCTGCTTTTTTCAGCCGATCAAAACAAACGTAAACATTACGCACACGAAAGAAACTCATCAGCTGTTAGTAGAAGAGCGCCCAGAACTGCGCATGCAGGAAATAACCATGCGAAAGTTAACAACTGGAATATAAAATTCACATCACACATTACTTCCTCCCGATCCAAATTGTATGTGCAGATGAAAATAAAATATCTGCAATCAACAATTAGTTGAATAACTTGAAATAATTGATTACTTATACCTGAAATTGCATAACATTATGTTTTCAAGTTCATGTTTTGGTTTGGCCGCACTGGTGATTCTTTTCTGTATGATGGATGCAAAAAGTTGGTTTTGATTGTGGTAGTATATCAGTAAAACATGCCAATAATAGGAACCCCCGTATTTAGTTTTATCCTATTATAACACTAGGCCTATTCTAGTGTTTGACGAGTGCTTTTAAAGTGAAATAATCGTAAAAAGGTTCTCCAGCTAAAATAAAGGTATGTATCCGTGCAATATTTAATATATTTGTGCCGAAATAACGAGATATGAGGCGGTAAATGCTGGCTCGAAAGTGTTTATTTTGCTAAGCGCCGTTGCGTCCTGTTTCGGTTCACTACGCGAGTGAGGCGGATCAGCAGATATTTCAATAAGGTGATTTTGTTTTAATTAAAAGTTGGATTTAGTGGATAGTTCTGAATACGTATGTGCACAACAAATAAAGAATATAACTTGAGCTTTTTTGCACACCTGTTTTAGCCAAATCGATATTGTCATTATCTCATATGCTTGGTTCGAAACCAAGGGGTACGAAATAGGGTCACAATAGGCTCTACTGCCATAATAGGCACATCACCCTACCTAAGAACCTACTGTATAGCGTGGCAAAATTAGGAGTATATCAAAAATTGTTAAAGAATTTTTGCATGTATGCCCAATGGTGATATTTTAAGGGATATTTTAATCGTTTTCGTTATATATTCAGCAAAATCGCTTTCTAGTGATGATGACTGTATTAAATAAGATAATATTATTACAAACGTAGTTCAACACAACCGTTTGTTTAACCTTAGCTTAAAACTAACTAAAAAAAGTAAACTTGTTGTGTATTGCACCAACTTTAAAAAATACCTCGTTTTAACATTTTATTCCAAATTTGAATTATAAAAAAGTTACATTATACGGCTAGATCCGGCAAAGTTGCTGAAGCAGTATTACAATACAAGATTCGAATTCTTCCGATCCTGTCCGATCCACCAATCCCAAGCGATTTGAAAATATTGAAATTTTGACTAATTTGAGGTACACCGAAATGCTGTAGGGCCAAATATTATGTTTGCCAACATGTATCTCTATGAAAATATGCACAGGCGTCCCTTTTCTTCTCCCTTTCCCACTGATCAAATGTTTATGCAACTGGAAAAATAAATGTATTCACAAAGATCACCTAGAAATTACTAGTATTTGAAAGGATATAGAAAATTGGCCTCTGCACTGGTAGGTGGGTAGATGCCAAATTGTTCCAAAAACTAGTAATTGTCTATTTTTAGTTCATTAAGGCATAATAACAACAATTGCAGCAGCAAATAATTTTGGCCAGGATTCGACCCCAATTACTCCTCTGTGCGACGGTTATTGTGCTTTTCATCGAAGATTAGCATGCGACGGAATCAATTCAAAATAGCGAAAGAATTGAAAATATACCCTGTTAGCTCCATCTGCCCAGTTTAAAACAAACATCTAGCAATATATAGGCCCTGTTGGTCAGGTATCGGACGGTCATGAATTGACAGTTCAAGGATTTATTCACCTCTTCACTACCTGTTGAGCGAAAATCGGAAATTATTTGTTACTATTTTTGGTACCCATTTAATTTATTGTTTAGTGTGCCTTTTTGATGCCTAACTCGATTCTTTTGCATCCTCCTAAGTTTTTCCTTGGTTCAAGAGCAATAGTCGCTCGAACACTTCATATAAAAATCAATTCAAATTACATTTTTGTAGTCTTGCGGAATTGAAAAGGTTAAATCTTAAAAATGGCGTTTTCGCAATCTTGTCGCGATCTTGTCGCTATCTTGTTTTTTCGCTATTTTTGCTAATTTCCAGTGATAACCACAATAATCAGATGGTATTCCAAAACGAAACAAATATGTGCCAGTATATTCCAGGTATATATGATATTTTTCGCGGACGGTCCGTGCTCCAGAGACAATTCTTCGAATTTCATCAACTGGCTACCGCACCATAAAGACTATTGTGATATTAAAGTCATAGATTTGCTCGGAAAATTGTCAAAGGGTTGTGTGAGAGCACAGATACATTGCTGCTCATCCTGCCGTGGTGACATCAATATGGATCACGGTATCATTCCCTACAGAATATGGTTCAAATGCATAATACTGGGAAAGGATAAGATGAGAACAGTGTTATGCAGTTGCGAAAGCATATAGGTGAAAACAATGACTTGACATTTCTTATATTTTCAGAAAACAGCCGAGTTATCAGTGCAGATAGCTTATCGCGCACCGACGTGAATTCCTACCGTTATTAGGATGAAAAAGTAATTGAATTAAAGAATTTTATACTCGAACTGCTGTCGTACTGACTGGGAAAGAACAGTGCATCGCCTCTTCCCCCATCTCCTCATAACCAATCAGTCGATGTGAATTTTTTTGGAAACTGTTGGACAATATTACAATTTTCTATGCTTATGCTCAACTAAGTATTGTCGAATCATACGTATTCCACTGTATAACAGTTTGCGTTTATTACCTATCGTGTGTAAAGCATTACGCAGGCGAGGCAATAAGACACACACCATAAAAATATTCGCAGCAACGTTGGAATAACTAGAACGAAAGTCCATAGTCAATATTTTTGTGGTGTGTGTTCTGTTGCCTCGTCTACAGATAGCTTACTGCTTGGTAAGAAATCAATACATTTTTAGAAAGCGATAAGTTTCCGAATGTCGTGGATAGTCCTCTACTTGCAATTGAACATTATTTAACCCGTAAGGCGATGATACTCGTTGAAATTCCAGCCGAATTAAACATTGGTGACTATGGGCAGCTCAGTGGCGAAAATACGTACTGGAAACCCTAGTTGTCTATGGTTTTATAGAAACATTTAATGTAACTATTTATATCAGAACTGATTCGATACGAAATCGTCTTCAATTCAACAACATTGCCTATTGTACTGAGTTATGTATAAGGTAAGGTGTTTCAGAAACTTCCGAATCTAGGAACAATTGTAGCTGAAAAAATATGAGATCAAATTCATTACAATAAAATAAATCAACTCAAATTTGCTTCACTATTTGATCCATGTTCGCTTTTATGATAAAACTATGATTGAGGTACAAAATAAGAACAAGAAAACAAAGTCTATTGTGAAGAATAAAATATCTATCTATATATATATATATATATATATATATATATATATATATATATATATATATATATATATATATATATATATATATATATATATATATATATATATATATATATATATATATATATATATATATATATATATATATATATATATATATATATATATATATATATATATATATATATATATATATATATATATATATATATATATATATATATATATATATATATATATATATATATATATATATATATATATATATATATATATATATATATATAAAAGTCAATGTTTGTATGTATATGAATTATGGACTGCCAAACGGCTTAACCGATTGCCATAAAAATTTATACATAGTAGGCATTTGTTATGGAGCGTGTTTTTGTGCTATTGTTTGGGGATTATCTGCCCGCCAGATGGGTTGGTGCGGTGACTAGCACAGAACTAGCATCTTCTGCTGTGGAGTACAACCACGCACTGAAGTCGGACAGTTTGAGAATGCGCAAACTTCTGGTGTGCTTGGCCCAGTCAACGACACGACCAGAAACTTAATGAAAAATGTTGAAGAAAACACATCCGAGTAATTCACTGCCAGTTACCAGTACATTGAGTCACCCCTCGCTGCGCTCAAAAATTAAAGCTTCCTTGTTTATTTAATATTTTTCAGTTGCTGTGCATAGCAACGTTAAAAATATAAACAAATAAGAAAAGAACCAGGCTCATCAGAAATCTGAAAACTGTTTTTCTGGGTAACAAATTTCACATTTTTAACCAGAAAAATCAATTCAAACGTACAGTTCTATTTTCACAGATGCTGTAAATATACATATTCAAAATGAGTCACATTTCATTCAACTGGAATTGCGCTTGCTCGCGTGTTACTTATTCAATATGACCAAATTGCTACGGAATCTATTGCTGTCCAGAGAAAATTGCAATATTGAACGGAAACATTTTAAACGAGGCCCGCAGTTCAACCATCAGTTTGTGTGCAACAACCGCCAGTATGCGCAGCGCAAAACCCAAATAAATAGCCTTGGAACATTTGTGAGGGTGTTCGTAGCAGTTGCTGTTGAAGAATTTGTTTATTGGACACTACAACTCTTATTGAATACGTCAAATACCGACCTACTGCTCTAATATTTTGGTTTCCTGATCACCAGTTTTGGTGTGATTCTTTCCCCGAATCGTGTCGGAATCCAGTCCTACATTTTATGAGTGTTGTGGTCGTGTCCCGGTGATTAAAACTAGCGGCCATACACAATGTATTTGGAGCAGCCAGTACTTCCGATGATAATACAGAGTAAGGCGATGGTCAGAGATCGAGATCGCTTAATACCGTGATATCAACACAGGTAGAAATCGAACTCAGTCAAACACGTCATGCCAACGAATGGATTTTATTCGACTGATCACAATTCGACACAGATCTTTCATTAGGGCCTAAGTCGCAATGTACTCAAATGGAGAAAAATCAGTTTCAATATTCGGCGAAGGTTTTCTAAATGTAGTTTTTATTGTAGGTATAAATTACTTTATGACCGTGTTTTTCCGGAAGCATTTTTCGTTAAACCTTATGACAATATAACAAAGAATTTAATTCCTATGTGCTTTTAGTGGGTAGAAACTAAAAAAATGCTTACGCCCAATTTGCATCCCAGTCGTGATTTCGCCCTTCAGCAACCACCATTTGCGGAAGGGCTAAACCGTGTACATAATTTTCAGAAGGGCGCGGTAAATGGGCTAAACTGACTCTGTCTTGCTGGGTAGGGCTGGGTAAATGGGCGAGCTTGACAGTATAGCTTTTAATAGGGCTCAGCAAATGGGCGCATAGAAATCCAATGTAAAAGAAAGGGCGCGTGAATCTTTTCTTCAAATTTCATGAAAATATCGAAATATTCGAATGTTTATGTGCAACAACTATCGAGTAGACATGATCATAGTAGATATTGCTTATCATTTATATAACAGAATCGCCGTTTATTCTTTTATTTGTGAATAATAACCGTACGCCCGCTTCTGTCTAAAAATGTAAGTTTGGCCTTTATATTCCATATGAGAAGAAGGGCCTAAGTCGAAATTTCGAAGAAAATGCATGTTTCGCCGTTTTGTTTTCTCTAATTATACATCGAACTAAAAACCATTTTAACTAATTTTCACCTCAATCTTGTAGTATTTTTGTTGCATAATGTCGTAATAGCGAAAACGCAGTTTGTTTACATTTGCAATTTAAGCCCTAATGAAAAATCTATGTCGAATTATCTTTATTCGCATATAATAGGTGCATTGATAACACTGAAGCACGATTCACACACTACCGCATTATGTATTCGGGTTCCAGCTTGTAGCCCCCCTTACGCATGTTTGGATGTATCAGAATAAAAAGAAAAAAAACTATGCAATTTATTCTCTATTTTTTTCGGCAGTATAAGGCGTTGCACAGTTTACTCTGAATCGAATCTGCACCAGATTGATTAGGAAAATCTAACAAAACTCAGTAATAGACCAGCGAGGTACCTTTAATCGAGCCAAAAAAGCATGGCGTCACACAATTCAAACAAGGATACATGTTGAGATTATTTTATAAAAATACTAGCTGATACCCATCGCGCGTTGCTGCGACTTTCAACGAAATAGTAGAAAAACACAATTTGTTCTGAAGCGCCATCTGGCGGGCAGATAATCCCCAAACAATAGCACAAAAACACGCTCCATAACAAATGCCTACTATGTATAAATTTTTATGGCAATCGGTTAAGCCGTTTGGCAGTCCATAATTCATATACATACAAACATTGACTTTTATATATATATTATATATATATATATATATATATATATATATATATATATATATATATATATATATATATATATATATATATATATATATATATATATATATATATATATATATATATATATATATATATATATATATATATATATATATATATATATATATATATATATATATATATATATATATATATATATATATATATAAAAGTCAATGTTTGTATGTATATGAATTATGGACTGCCAAACGGCTTAACCGATTGCCATAAAAATTTATACATAGTAGGCATTTGTTATGGAGCGTGTTTTTGTGCTATTGTTTGGGGATTATCTGCCCGCCAGATGGCGCTTCAGAACAAATTGTGTTTTTCTACTATTTCGTTGAAAGTCGCAGCAACGCGCGATGGGTATCAGCTAGTATTTTTATAAAATAATCTCAACATGTATCCTTGTTTGAATTGTGTGACGCCATGCTTTTTTGGCTCGATTAAAGGTACCTCGCTGGTCTATTACTGAGTTTTGTTAGATTTTCCTAATCAATCTGGTGCAGATTCGATTCAGAGTAAACTGTGCAACGCCTTATACTGCCGAAAAAAATAGAGAATAAATTGCATAGTTTTTTTTCTTTTTATTCTGATACATCCAAACATGCGTAAGGGGGGCTACAAGCTGGAACCCGAATACATAATGCGGTAGTGTGTGAATCGTGCTTCAGTGTTATCAATGCACCTATTATATGCGAATAAAGATAATTCGACATAGATTTTTCATTAGGGCTTAAATTGCAAATGTAAACAAACTGCGTTTTCGCTATTACGACATTATGCAACAAAAATACTACAAGATTGAGGTGAAAATTAGTTAAAATGGTTTTTAGTTCGATGTATAATTAGAGAAAACAAAACGGCGAAACATGCATTTTCTTCGAAATTTCGACTTAGGCCCTTCTTCTCATATGGAATATAAAGGCCAAACTTACATTTTTAGACAGAAGCGGGCGTACGGTTATTATTCACAAATAAAAGAATAAACGGCGATTCTGTTATATAAATGATAAGCAATATCTACTATGATCATGTCTACTCGATAGTTGTTGCACATAAACATTCGAATATTTCGATATTTTCATGAAATTTGAAGAAAAGATTCACGCGCCCTTTCTTTTACATTGGATTTCTATGCGCCCATTTGCTGAGCCCTATTAAAAGCTATACTGTCAAGCTCGCCCATTTACCCAGCCCTACCCAGCAAGACAGAGTCAGTTTAGCCCATTTACCGCGCCCTTCTGAAAATTATGTACACGGTTTAGCCCTTCCGCAAATGGTGGTTGCTGAAGGGCGAAATCACGACTGGGATGCAAATTGGGCGTAAGCATTTTTTTAGTTTCTACCCACTAAAAGCACATAGGAATTAAATTCTTTGTTATATTGTCATAAGGTTTAACGAAAAATGCTTCCGGAAAAACACGGTCATAAAGTAATTTATACCTACAATAAAAACTACATTTAGAAAACCTTCGCCGAATATTGAAACTGATTTTTCTCCATTTGAGTACATTGCGACTTAGGCCCTAATGAAAGATCTGTGTCGAATTGTGATCAGTCGAATAAAATCCATTCGTTGGCATGACGTGTTTGACTGAGTTCGATTTCTACCTGTGTTGATATCACGGTATTAAGCGATCTCGATCTCTGACCATCGCCTTACTCTGTATTATCATCGGAAGTACTGGCTGCTCCAAATACATTGTGTATGGCCGCTAGTTTTAATCACCGGGACACGACCACAACACTCATAAAATGTAGGACTGGATTCCGACACGATTCGGGGAAAGAATCACACCAAAACTGGTGATCAGGAAACCAAAATATTAGAGCAGTAGGTCGGTATTTGACGTATTCAATAAGAGTTGTAGTGTCCAATAAACAAATTCTTCAACAGCAACTGCTACGAACACCCTCACAAATGTTCCAAGGCTATTTATTTGGGTTTTGCGCTGCGCATACTGGCGGTTGTTGCACACAAACTGATGGTTGAACTGCGGGCCTCGTTTAAAATGTTTCCGTTCAATATTGCAATTTTCTCTGGACAGCAATAGATTCCGTAGCAATTTGGTCATATTGAATAAGTAACACGCGAGCAAGCGCAATTCCAGTTGAATGAAATGTGACTCATTTTGAATATGTATATTTACAGCATCTGTGAAAATAGAACTGTACGTTTGAATTGATTTTTCTGGTTAAAAATGTGAAATTTGTTACCCAGAAAAACAGTTTTCAGATTTCTGATGAGCCTGGTTCTTTTCTTATTTGTTTATATTTTTAACGTTGCTATGCACAGCAACTGAAAAATATTAAATAAACAAGGAAGCTTTAATTTTTGAGCGCAGCGAGGGGTGACTCAATGTACTGGTAACTGGCAGTGAATTACTCGGATGTGTTTTCTTCAACATTTTTCATTAAGTTTCTGGTCGTGTCGTTGACTGGGCCAAGCACACCAGAAGTTTGCGCATTCTCAAACTGTCCGACTTCAGTGCGTGGTTGTACTCCACAGCAGAAGATGCTAGTTCTGTGCTAGTCACCGCACCAACCCATCACCGATCTCGTGGAAGTAAGAATCATCGTTTTGTGAACCTCCACGGTGACAGTCGCTCTTCGTCACCATCCTCATCGGTGAAATCAAAACAGCAACCGTTCCACTCAACTAGCGGTACTCAACAGTGTGGAGTCTGTAGGGGAAGCTGCGTATCTATCGTAAAGTGCAAGGTTTTTAACGAGTTGAGTCATGACGCGAAGTGGGCAGTAGTGAAAGACCAATGTCTGTGCAAAAGGTGTTTTCGCCGTCACAATGGTAACTGCCGGCAGCAGAAGGAATGTGGGCAAAATGGTTGTTAGAGGAATTCCACGAAGATCCGTCCGAAAATCTTTAAAATCGTGATCGATAAGATTATTTTGACTAATAATAATAAGATTATTTTGACTCAAGAGCAACTTTTCAAAAGGGCGTAAACGTTTCTACGTGTACGAATTTCAATTTTTTTTTTGTTCGATTACTGTATTTTATACAGCAAAATTATCTGAGAACGAGTTACAGGGAATCAAAGAAAATAGTGAAAGAGACGAAGAGTGAAAATCAGTCAAAACGGCAACACTCTCTTTATGATGATTTCAACACTAGAATTTTGGCAACCGCTTCTACAGGCAGCACTTTAAATGACTCCTATTATATTTTGAAAACAAACCGTATGTCGATCGATGGATTTGTTTATCAAACGACGTGCATTTCGAAACAAAGAGATGAAATAATTCTAAAGCTTATTTTTACTCATACATATACTCTAGAATGCACCTTACAATCACGATTGAACTAAATTCTGACGAAAATTCAAATTTCTTTTTTGATAGAAGTACAATACTTATCTCCTCCAACTCAGGCATGAGTAATGTTTATTTACATTGCACGATTGGTCTGCTCAATAAGGTATTTTTGGCTTCACACTATTCGTCTCTTTCCCTATTCTCTTTGCAGGGAATGAATACTTCTGTCTCAAAAAAATATACACTGAAAAAAATGTTGTGTCATTTTTCAAAAAAACAAAAATTTATGATAAAAATTTAAATTGCGAAAAAACCCATTTTTTTAAATTTTTTATATTTTGTTACCAAAAACCTAAAGAGAAAAGAAACATTTTGAATGTGATTGCATGATGGAGAAAAAATCGGTAAATTTTTTTTTCTGACAATAACTTCGCACTTGTTTTTAAATTTTATACTAATTGACTTACAAAATTGTAATTTTATTACAGAATATAATTCTAAGCACCATTTAAAATCAAAATGTATTTAACAAAAATCTTTCAAAATGCAATAGTTTTCGAGATATTTGAAATTTTGCTTCTTCAAAAACAATTAATTCGTGTAATTATGCTCTTTTTAAAAGTTATTCGCGTTACCCCACCATAAAATGTCAAAAATTTAATGTTAATCGTTTTAAAGACGTAAAACCAACTTTTTAGTGTATTTGTATCATGGAGAAGCTTTCAATAAAAAAAAATTCCTAACAACTTTTGACATATTTTTATAATTCTTACTATTTGCAGTCAAAAATACAATTTTCTTTTTGAATATGATTCTAAACGCCATTTTAAATCGAAACGCTTTTAACAAAAAATTTCTAAAATGTAGTAGTTCTCGAGATATTTTAACTTTTGTTTTAACAACACAATTATTTTGTTTTATTACGACCTTTTCATAAATTAGTCGCGTATCTCCATCAACAATAATAGGTTTTTCAAAAGGCCCGTAAATTTTCCTGCAACTTTCTTTTTGACATCAAGGCGATATTGTGAAACATTTGAAAGTTACATGAAAACAATCAAAATATGATTCAACTATATAGTTTAATCATCAGCCCCTGTGGTTGAAATATATTTTGGTTGCTTTCATGTAACTTTCAAATGGTTTACAATATCGCCTTGATGTCAAAGAGAAAGTTGCAGGAAAGTTTACGGGCCTTTTGAAAAACCTATTATTGTTGATGGAGAAACGCGACTAACTTATGAAAAGGTCGTAATAAAACAAAATAATTGTGTTGTTAAAACAAAAGTTAAAATATCTCGAGAACTACTACATTTTAGAAAATTTTTGTTATGAGCGTTTCGATTTAAAATGGCGTTTAGAATCATATTCAAAAAGAAAATTGTATTTTTGACTGCAAATAGTATGAATCACAAAAATATGTCAAAAGTTGTTGTTAGGAAAACTTTTTTATTGAAAGCTTCTCCATGATCCAAATACACTAACAAGTTGCTTTTACGTCTTTAAAACGATAAACATTAAATTTTTGACATTTTATGATGGGGTAACGCGAATAACTTTTAAAAAGGGCATAATTACACGAATTAATTGTTTTTGAAGAAGCAAAATTTCAAATATCTCGAAAACTATTGCATTTTGGAAGATTTTTGTTAAATGCATTTTGATTTTAAATGGTGCTTAGAATTATATTCTGTAATAAAATTACAATTTTGTAAGTCAATTAGTATGAAATTTAAAAACATGTACGAAGTTATTGTTAGAAAAACTTTTTTACCGATTTTTTCTCCATCATGCAATCACATTCAAAATGTTTCTTTTCTATTTAGATTTTTGGTAACAAAATATAAAAAATTTAAAAAATGGATTTTTTGCAATTTAATTTTTTATCATAAATTTTTGTTTTTTTGAAAAATGACACAACATTTTTTTCAGTGTATATTTTTTTCGGACAGAAATATTCATTCCCTGTAACTTGTTCTCAGACAGTTTTGCTGTATAAAATACAGTAATCGAACAAAAAAATTTGAAATTCATGCACGTAGAAACGTTTACGCCCTTTTGAAAAATTACTCTTGTATCAAAATATTCCAATTGCCAGAGAATATCATGGAGATTTATACAGCGAACACACTTTTTTATCTTAAATGCGTTTATTTAGGCCCAAATGCTGTAGCTTAACGAGGCCGATAATTCATTTTTTTTATTACATGTCACATGTTAGTGGGGGAAGGGAAAGCCATATTTAGGGGCGGCTTGCTCCCCTCTTATGTAAGTAAAGGAAAAAGGGTAGGAAGTGGGATACATATTGTGTAATTGACATCGTCGTTTGCTGATTGATCATTGTGGCGGATATGCACACTTTGTTGTAGTGTTGTAGTTTCCAGCCTGTAATCGCAGGGGCGAGGGGAGGGTCGATATTTCGGATAATTATTGGCACTCTATATCATCTGCATGTGAGGTATGTCATGATGTTCTGGATAGACGGTTATCAAGAAGGGTATGCACCGAAGAATCGTGAAGCAGTGCCATATTGTAGATACAGGGATAGGTTGGTGAGATTCTACTGTGAATGAGAGAGGGGAAAATGTATTAAACTTGGACATCAATAGTTTTCAAAAAGATATAGATAAAAAAAATATAGGGGTGGTCACGGCTTGCCCGGACTGGCACATAGGGTGATCTACCTCGGGCCCGAAGGGAATCTATTAGTTGGGACCTGGCAACACAGTACTCTGCGCACAGCCAAACAACCTGCTCGATGTCGTGATAGCCGTTCTCACAAACACAATGATTACTTTCAGCAAGCCCTATACGACGGAGATGCGCATCAAACGAGTAATGGTTGGACATGATCCTTGACATCGTACGAATAAAGTCCCGGTTCACATCCAACCCTTTAAACCAAGCATTCGTTGATACCTTCGGGATAATGGAATGAAGCCACCGTCCCAGATGCCCATTGCTCCATGAGGTTTGCCACCTTGGCTAAAGAGTCCGCCTTCTCATTGCCCGCAATAGAACAATGTGACGGGATCCAAACCAAGGTAATCTGGTAAGATTTTTCAGATAAAGCACTCAGATATTCCCGTATTTTCCCCAGAAAATACGGTGAGTGCTTTCCAGCCTTCGCCGCATGACTATCCGAAACGATGCAGTAATGGTCTGAGGGCAGGGTGTCAATGATCCCGAGAGTATACTGAATGGCAGCTAATTCTGCGACGTAAATTGAAGCAGGATCATTGAGTTTGAATGAGGCAGCAAGATTTTCGTTGAAGATACCGAAGCCTGTGGACCCGTCGAGAATTGATCCGTCAGTGTAGAACATTTTGGCGCAGTCGATTTGATGGTATTTGTTATAGAAAATATCTGGGACCACTTGTGGGCGAATATGATCCGGAATCAAATCTCTTCCTTATTGGATGTATCGAAAAATACAGTTGAATCAGAAGTATCTAAGAGATGAGCACGGTTGACGTTATACGTAGATGAATTGATGTACTGTGCCATGTAATCGAAGTACAAGAACATGAATCGGGTCTGAGAATTAAGCTCGACAAGCCTTTCGCAATTTGCAATCACCAATGGGTTCAGAATATCGCATCGAATGAGCAATCGATATGAGAGGTCCCAGAATCGATTTTTCAGCGGAAGAACGCCCGCCAGCACTTCGAGACTCATCGTATGGGTCGAGTGCATGCAACCCAAGGCAATACGCAAGCAACGATACTGGATTCTCTCCAGTTTGATGAAGTGTATGTTCGCAGCGGAGCGAAAGCAGAAACATCCGTACTTCAACACTGATAATATCGTTGTTTGGTACAGCCTGATTAGGTCTCCTGGATGGGCACCCCACCATGTTCCAGTTATTTTACGGAAAAAGTTGATCCTTTGTTGGCACTTTTGTTTCAGATACCTAATGTGACATCCCCAGGTACCTTTAGAGTCGAACCATACCCCGAGATATTTGAATGTTGAAGCCTGAGCAATAGTTTGATCCATTAATTGAAGCTGTAGTTGCGCTGGTTCACGCTTTCTAGAAAATACGACTAGCTCAGTTTTCTCCGTGGAGAACTCGATACCCAGCTGGAGAGCCCAAGCAGACAAATTGTCCAAGGTATCTTGCAGTGGTCCTTGCACGGCGACGGCTTTAGGACTTTAGGTAATAGAGACAACACCGTCATCTGCAAGCTGCCTTAGCGTGCAGGAATTGACAAGACATTCGTCAATGTCATTCACGTAAAAATTGTAGAGGAGGGGCTTAGTCATGAGCCCTGGGGAAGGCCCATGTAGCTAAATCGTGATGTCGATAAATCGCCATGCGAGAAATGCATTTGTTTTTCAGACAACAGGTTTAGCAAAAAGTTATTTAAAATTGGCGAAAGACCATGCTGGTGCAACTTCTCATAAAGAATGTTGATCGAAACTGAATCGAAAGCCCCCTTAATATCCAAGAATACTGATGCCATCTGTTCTTTGTTAGCATATGCCATTTGAATTTCTGTTGAGAGCAACGCAAGGCAATCGTTCGTCCCTTTGCCTTTGCGGAAGCCAAATTGTGTATCTGACAGTAAGCCATTTGTTACGACCCAATTATCGAGGCGAAACAAGATCATTTTTTCGAATAACTTCCGGATACAGGACAGCATTGCAATCGGACGATACGAATTGTGGTCGGAGGCTGGTTTTTGGATGGCGATGACCCTCACCTGTCTCCAGTCATGTGGGACAATGCTACCCTCAAGAAACCTAACCTATGATTCTATCTGGCCCCGGGGCTTTATTGTTACATGATAAGAGAGCAAGTGAAAACTCCACCATCGTAAACGGTGTTTTGTTCGCGGTATTGTAAGGCGACGCGGCGCGATAGATTTTCTGTGCCGAGGCGGAATCCGGACAAACCTTCTTGGCGAAAGCGAACACACTTGCAAAGTTTCGTTCGAATCGACGATGGTCATATTTTGCGGTCGGCCGGTTTCTCATGGAATCTCTCTGTAAATACAAACATCACCCACTTCTACACAATTGGAATCAAACGACAGGCCAAACAAACCCCCAACTGAACGCGATACATCCACAAACCGAGCAGGTCTGCAATCTACATCAGGCACACTCTAATGAAGTCCTCTTTAGGATCGTTCCAGTAACATTGTACGGGCCCTACGCGAAAGTGGAAACGTATGCCTTCCTGGACGATGGATCAGAGATAACCCTGATCGAGGAAGGACTGGCTAGGTAAAGTTTGGAAGGACCTCAGAGATCTTTTTGCCTCAAGTGGACAGGAGGAACGCGACGCTTCGAAGAGAATTCTCGTAAAGTCGATTTCGATATCTCAGCAGCCGCCAACTCACACTCTAAGCACCGGCTTTCTGGTGTACGTACCGTGAAGGAACTTAAACTACCTTTCCAGACGATGATAATAGAGGAACTACAACAGAAGTACGAGCATCTTGGGGGGTTGCCTATAACAACGTACCGTCATGCAATCCCACGAATCCTCATAGGCCTGGATCACACCAGCCTTGGTCATGTGATGAAAAGTCGAGAAGGTACACAGAACCAACCGGTAGCGGTCAAAACACGACTCGGATGGACAGTGTATGGAAGCTGCAGTGATAGCCATACCCCCAACTACTTGGTGAACCACCACTCCATTCGTGTAAATAAGTGCGCTTGCGAGAAGGACGATGAACTCCACAGGGCTATGAAGTATTACTTCTCGCTGGACAGCATGGGCGTGAGAGAGCCTACCACTATTCTACAATCAGCAGAGAACCAACGAGCCCAGGATCTACTAAAACAATTGTCGGTTGAGAAAGAAGGACGTTACGAGACAGGGCTCCTGTGGAGGTATTAGGACGTTAGGCTGCCGGATAGTAAAGCGATGCCATTGAGAAGGTGGAAATGTTTGGAGCAGAGACTAGCTAAAAATGAGTCGTTAGCTAGGGTTTTAGATGCTAAGATCCAGGAGTACTTGGATAAAAACTATATCCGCAAGCTTTCTACTGCAGAGCTTTCTATTAAACGTTCCCGTGTTTGGTACTTACCAACGTTCCCTGTATTCAATCATAACAAACCGAATAAGGTCCGTATAATTTGGGATGCAGCAGCAACGTCTTATGGTATCTCACTAAATTCCATGCTACTGGTTGGACCAGACCAACTAGCATCACTTCCGTCAGTCTTGCACAAGTTTCGAGAATTTCAGATCGGTATCAGCAGCGACATTCGCTACATGTACCACCAGGGTTTAATTCGGGAGGAGGATCAGCACTGCCAGCGCTTCTTTTGGAAGGATGATAAATCCCAAACCGAACCCAGTGTGTTTTTAATACGTGTCATGACATTCGGAGCCTGCTGTTCGCCGAGTAGTGCGCAGTTTATTAAGAACATGAACGCCATGGAGTACGAGTCGCAATACCCACTGGCGGCCGACGCGATCATTCGAAGACATTATGTAGACGACATGCTAACGAGCATTGAAACAAAAGCGAAGCTATTCAACTCGCTCGTGTTGGTTAAAAGATTATCAGCCTAGGAGGATTTGAGATGAGGAACTGGCTGTCAAATTCATCTTTAGTACTCGAAACGCTGCGCGGAGAGAAAGTAGTGGACAAAAACTTGGACCTTGGCTCCGGAATGACAACTGAAAAGTTTTTGGGAATGTATTGGTGTACAGCGTCTGACAAATTCACATTCCGGCTATCGTCTCAACATGATCCTGACTTGCTAACTGGTACACGAAGACCGACCAAAGGAGAAGTACTTCGAACCCTCATGATGCTCTATGATCCACAGGGCCTAATTGGACACGTGCTCATGTATCTCAAGGTGCTATTGCAAGAGATATGGAGATCGGGAATCGGATGGGATGAGATGATCGACGGCGAGCTACTACGCAAATGGTTTCTGTGGTTGAAGATCCTTCCGAGTGTGGAAAAGGTCCAGATTCCCAGATGTTTTCGAACCTCGATACCCATATCTAATGACACCCAAATTGAAATGCACACATTTGTTGATGCAAGCGAAAGCGGCTTTTCAGCAGTAGTATATCTACGATTTGAGCATGCTGGAATTGTGGAATGCACTCTTGCCGGCTCTAAAACGCGCGTGGCCCCGCTAAAACGTAGCAGATGACGGTACGAAATGGCAACGATTTCCTGACGTGTCAGAGACTAGCAGGTGGTTTTAAGGTTTTATATCGACCAACAAATGAGTGGTCTGCAATGCCAGCGGGTTTGGGTAGCACTGATGAAGAAATTCGACCTCATTTGCTGCTGCATGCAAAAGCAACCATACGGATCATTGACGTCACAAAATTCTCCAGCTGGGTACGATTACTTAGAGTGACAGCCCTCATACTACGTGCGGTCAATCGGTTCAAAGCTCTTGTGGACAGGTGCCAGTCGAGGAGCAACAAGAAGCGGCAGAAAGTTTGCAGAATTTATCCACTTACGCAGGAAGAGTTGTTGCAAGCCGAGAATGTTCTATTTCGACAAGTTCAAAAAGAAGCCAGAGAAATTCGCAGTCCTACCACCCAAATCTCCTCCATCGCAATCACGAGACAGCCATCAATAAGCTTCGGCTTCGTTTTTACATACCGAAACTTCGAACAATGTACAGGAAACTTCGAGGAAACTGCCAACGCTGTAAGTTAGAACGTGCCGCCCCGTGTGCTCCCGCGATGGGAGATCTTCCTGCAGCCAGACTCGCAGCATTCACTAGGCCATTTGCTTACGTATGAGCAGACTACTTTGGCCCAATGACTGTATCACTAGGACGACGAACGGAAAAAAGATGGGGAGTACTGATAACCTGCTTAACGGTTTGTGCGATTCACATCGAACTCGCCCACTCGTTGAGTACCGACTCGTGCATCATGGCCCTAAGATGCTTCATGGCCAGACGTGGTGTTCCTGTAGAAATTCATAGCGACAGAGGTACAAACTTCCAAGGTGCATCCAAGGAACTCACCAGTGAATTGCAAAAAATAAACAAGGAAAAACTAATAACCGAAATAGTATCTCCAAACACAGCATGGAAATTCATTCCCCCAGCCTCTCCGCCTATGGGTGGTGCGTGGGAGAGGATGATTCGAACAGTAAAAAATAACCTTCAACAGATGAAATTACCTACATTACCAACCGACGAGGTGTTGAGGAACGCGTTGGTATAAATAGAGAACACTATCAACTCAAGGCCGCTAACGCACATCCCACTCGATGATGAAAATGCATCCGTTCTCACGCCAAATCATTTTCTAATGGGGTCTTCTGATGGACTAAAGCCTCTCGCTCTCTTCGACTTCGACGATACTTCCACTGTACTGAAGCGTTGCTGGCAGATGTCGCAAACGATGGCCAATATATTCTGGCACCGTTGGCTTGCCGATTATCTTCCAACTCTGACTCGAAGGACCAAGTGGTTTAACCTCGTTAAACCGATTGCAGTTGGCGACATGGTGATTATTGTTGACTCGAAGTCTCCAAGGAACAGCTGGCCAAAGGGGAGGGTGATTGCTGTAAGTTACTCCAAAGACGGACAGGTGAGACGAGCCACAGTTCAAACAGTTAACGGGATATATAAACATCCAGCGGTGAAGTTGGCGGTACTCGACATTGGCGTTGATGCTAGTACAGACCACGGAGAATCTGTTCGCACTCCGGGGGGAGTGTTACCTGCGCAATGTCGAGCAACACAAACCCCTGGGAAAACGGGGCAACAACCAACATGAACTCAACCATGAGCCAAATTGACATTTGGAGGATTATGAAGGGAAGTAAAAAGAGCTTGAAAATCAGGCTTGCAACTACGTAGCGATATATATATATATGTATATATATTAGACCTTTCCACATTTTGAAAAAGTTTTGAAATATACATCGGTCAGCTCAAATTCTTGTTCTAGGTGTGAATTTAAGAACTTTCGCCAAAAATGGCCTAATTTGGATATGATTTAGAGGTGTCTCCAATCAAAAATCGTGTTTTTGATATGTTTCCATAGGAAGACCACTTACACTCTGATTTAATAGGCCTTACAAGCCCACATATCGTCAAAGGTTGTTCCTTAGACATATCTTAATATGTTTTAACAGGTGAACATAGCTCAAATCGCAATAGAAAATTTGTTAAATGGATTTTTATATAGAAAAGAATACCAAAACCAAGAAAAAATACTACTAATTTTCCTTGATTTTGTTATACTTTCCTATATGAAAATCCAGTTAACAAATTTTCTAGTGCGATTAGAGCTATGTTCACCTGTTAAAACATGTTAAGATATGTCTAAGGAACAACCTTTGATGATATGTGGGCATGTATGGCCTATTAAATCAGAATGTAAGTGATCTTTCTATAGAAACATATCAAAAACATGATTTTTGATTGGAGACACCTCTAAATCATGTCCAAATTAAGCCATTTTTGGCGAAAGTTCTTAAATTCACACCTAGAACCAGAATTTGAGCTGACCGATGCATATTTCAAAACTTTTTCAAAATGTGGAGAGGTCTAATATATATATATATATATATATATATATATATATATATATATATATATATATATATATATATATATATATATATATATATATATATATATATATATATATATATATATATATATATATATATATATATATATATATATATATATATATATATATATATATATATATATATATATATATATATATATATATATATATATATATATATATATATATATATATATATATATATATATATATATATATATATATATATATATATATATATATATATATATATATATATATATATATATATATATATATATATATATTAGACCTCTCCACATTTTGAAAAAGTTTTGAAATATGCATCGGTCAGCTCAAATTCTGGTTCTAGGTGTGAATTAAGAACTTACACCTAGAACCAGAATTTGAGCTGACCGATGCATATATATATATATATATATATATATATATATATATATATATATATATATATATATATATATATATATATATATATATATATATATATATATATATATATATATATATATATATATATATATATATATATATATATATATATATATATATATATATATATATATATATATATATATATATATATATATATAATATATATATATATATATATATATATATATATATATATATATATATATATATATATATATATATATATATTATATATATATATATATATATATATATATATATATATATATATATATATATATATATATATATATATATATATATATATATATATATTATATATATATATATATATATATATATATATATATATATATATATATATATATATATATATATATATATATATATATATATATATATATATATATATATATATATATATATATATATATATATATATATATATATATATATATATATATATATATATATATATATATATATATATATATATATATATATATATATATATATATATATAT